>NC_060178.1:62472419-63072419 GCF_021184085.1 Oncorhynchus gorbuscha
TTTAATCCAGTAAGAAACTTTACAAAACAAAAAGCATAATACTACTCGTAAGAACAGACTGGAGACTTGATCGAGAACTGCAGGTTGCCTCGGGAAGGCACTTGAACCTAGCAGACTCAGACACCTGCTCACCACGCAGCATCTGAGGGAAACACGACACGACAGGGCAAAACATAGACACAGCACGGTGAATTATAGATAAGGATCCGACGGGGCAGGAACGGAAAACAAGGAGAGAAATAGGGACTCTAATCAGGAAAAGGATCGGGAACAGGTGTGGGAAGACTAAATGATTGATTAGGGGAATAGGAACAGCTGGGAGCAGGAACGGAACGATAGAGAGAAGAGAGAGCGAGAGAGTGAGAGAGGGAGGGGGAGAAAGAGGGATAGAAAGAGGGAAAGAACCTAATAAGACCAGCAGAGGGAAACGAATAGAAGGGGAAGCACAGGGACAAGACATGATAATTAATGACAAAACATGACAGTACCCCCCACTCACCGAGCGCCTCCTGGCGCACTCGAGGAGGAACCCTGGCGGCAACGGAGGAAATCATCAATGTTTAACGGTCCAGCACGTCCCGAGACGGAACCCAACTCCTCTCCTCAGGACCGTAACCCTCCCAATCCACTAAGTATTGGTGACCCCGTCCCGAGAACGCATGTCCATGATCTTACGTACCTTGTAAATAGGTGCGCTCTCGACAAGGACGGGAGGGGGAGGGAAGACGAACGGGGGTGCGAAGAAAGGGCTTGACACAGGAGACATGGAAGACAGGATGGACGCGACGAAGATGTCGCGGAAGAAGCAGTCGCACAGCGACAGGATTGACGACCTGGGAGACACGGAACGGACCAATGAACCGCGGAGTCAACTTACGAGAAGCTGTCGTAAGAGGAAGGTTGCGAGTGGAAAGCCACACTCTCTGGCCGCAACAATACCTTGGACTCTTAATCCTGCGTTTATTGGCGGCTCTCACAGTCTGTGCCCTGTAGCGGCAAAGTGCAGACCTCACCCTCCTCCAGGTGCGCTCACAACGTTGGACAAACGCTTGAGCGGAGGGAACGCGCTGGACTCGGCAAGCTGGGATGAGAACAGAGGAGGCTGGTAACCCAGACTACTCTGAAACGGAGATAACCCGGTAGCAGACGAAGGAAGCGAGTTGTGAGCGTATTCTGCCCAGGGGAGCTGTTCTGCCCAAGACGCAGGGTTTCTGAAAGAAAGGCTGCGTAGTATGCGACCAATCGTCTGATTGGCCCTCTCTGCTTGACCGTTAGACTGGGGATGAAACCCGGAAGAGAGACTGACGGACGCACCAATCAAACGACAGAACTCCCTCCAAAACTGTGACGTGAATTGCGGGCCTCTGTCTGAAACGGCGTCTAACGGGAGGCCATGAATTCTGAACACATTCTCGATGATGATTTGTGCCGTCTCCTTAGCGGAAGGAAGTTTAGCGAGGGGAATGAAATGTGCCGCCTTAGAGAACCTATCGACAACCGTAAGAATCACAGTCTTCCCCGCAGACAAAGGCAGACCGGTAATGAAGTCTAGGGCGATGTGAGACCATGGTCGAGAAGGAATGGGGAGCAGTCCGAACAAGCAGCCACGAAACGGCGCGTGTCACGCTCATGAGTCGGCCACCAAAAGCGCTGGCGAATAGACGCAAGAGTGCCTCGAACACCGGGATGACCAGCTAACTTGGCAGAGTGAGCCCACTGAAGAACAGCCAGACGAGTGGAAACAGGAACGAAAAGGAGGTTACTAGGACAAGCGCGCGGCGACGCAGTGTGCGTGAGTGCTTGCTTAACCTGTCTTTCAATTCCCCAGACTGTCAACCCGACAACACGCCCATAAGGAAGAATCCCCTCGGGATCAGTAGAAGCCACAGAAGAACTAAACAGACGGGATAAGGCATCAGGCTTGGTGTTCTTGCTACCCGGACAGTAAGAAATCACAAACTCGAAACGAGCGAAAAACAACGCCCAACGAGCTTGACGGGCATTAAGTCGTTTGGCAGAACGGATGTACTCAAGGTTCTTATGGTCTGTCCAAACGACAAAGGAACGGTCGCCCCCTCAACCACTGTCGCCATTCGCCTAGGGCTAAGCGGATGGCGAGCAGTTCACGGTTACCCACATCATAGTTGCGCTCAGATGGCGACAGGCGATGAGAAAAATAAGCGCAAGGATGAACCTTATCGTCAGACTGGAAGCGCTGGGATAGAATGGCTCCCACGCCTACCTCTGAAGCGTCAACCTCGACAATGAATTGTCTAGTGACGTCAGGAGTAACGAGGATAGGAGCGGACGTAAACGTTCTTTTAGAAGATCAAAAGCTCCCTGGGCGGAACCGGACCACTTAAAACACGTCTTGACAGAAGTAAGAGCTGTGAGAGGGC
The DNA here is from genome assembly GCF_021184085.1 of Oncorhynchus gorbuscha. Lineage (NCBI taxonomy): Eukaryota > Metazoa > Chordata > Actinopteri > Salmoniformes > Salmonidae > Oncorhynchus > Oncorhynchus gorbuscha. Next base: position 62,474,819 of record NC_060178.1, read on the forward strand.
AGCAACTTGACCGAATTGCGAATGAAACGCCGATAGAAATTAGCGAAACCTAAAAGCGCTGCAACTCGACACGTGACCTTGGAACGGGCCAATCACTGACAGCTTGGACCTTAGCGGAATCCATCTGAATGCCTTCAGCGGAAATAACGGAACCGAGAAAAGTAACGGAGGAGACATGAAAGAGCACTTCTCAGCCTTTACGTAGAGACAATTCTCTAAAAGGCGCTGTAGAACACGTCGAACGTGCTGAACATGAATCTCGAGTGATGGTGAAAAAATCAGGATATCGTCAAGATAGACAAAAACAAAGATGTTCAGCATGTCTCTCAGAACATCATTAACTAATGCCTGAAAAACAGCTGGCGCATTGGCGAGACCAAACGGCAGAACCCGGTACTCAAAATGCCCTAACGGAGTGTTAAACGCCGTTTTCCACTCGTCCCCTCTCTGATGCGCACGAGATGGTAAGCGTTACGAAGGTCCAACTTAGTAAAGCACCTGGCTCCCTGCAGAATCTCGAAGGCTGATGACATAAGGGGAAGCGGATAACGATTCTTAACCGTAATGTCATTCAGCCTCGATAATCCACGCAGGGGCGCAGAGTACCGTCCTTCTTCTTAACAAAAAGAACCCCGCCCCGGCCGGAGAGGAAGAAGGCACTATGGTACCGGCGTCAAGAGACACAGATAAATAATCCTCGAGAGCCTTACGTTCGGGAGCCGACAGAGAGTATAGTCTACCCCGAGGAGGAGTGGTCCCCGGAAGGAGATCAATACTACAATCATACGACCGGTGAGGAGGAAGGGAGTTGGCTCGGGACCGACTGAAGACCGTGCGCAGATCATGATATTCCTCCGGCACTCCTGTCAAATCGCCAGGTTCCTCCTGAGAAGTGGGGACAGAAGAAATGGGAGGGATGGCAGACATTAAGCACTTCACATGACAAGATACGTTCCAGGATAGGATAGAATTACAAGACCAATTAATAGAAGGATTATGACATACTAGCCAGGGATGACCCAAAACAACAGGTGTAAAAGGTGAACGAAAAATCAAAAAAGAAATAGTCTCACTGTGGTTACCAGATACTGTGAGAGTTAAAGGTAGTGTCTCAAATCTGATACTGGGAAGATGACTACCATCTAAGGCAAACATGGGCGTAGGCTTGTCTAACTGTCTGAAAGGAATGTTATGTTTCCGAACCCATGCTTCGTCCATGAAACAACCCTCAGCCCCAGAGTCAATCAAGGCACTGCATGTAGCACCCGAACCGGTCCAGCGTAGATGGACCGACATAGTAGTACAGGATCTAGATGAAGAGACCTGAGTAGTAGCGCTCACCAGTAGCCCTCCGCTTACTGATGGGCTCTGGCCTCTTACTGGACATGAATTAACAAAATGTCCATCAAATCCGCAATAGAGGCACAGGTGGTTGGTGATCCTCCGTTCCCTCTCCTTAGTCGAGATGCGAATCCCTCCCAGCTGCATGGGCTCAGTCTCAGAGCCAGAGGAGGGAGATGGTTGCGATGCGGAGCAGGGAAACACTGTTGATGCGAGCTCTCTTCCACGAGCCTGGTGACGAAGATCTACCCGTCGTTCTATGCGGATGGCGAGAGCAATCAAAGAGTCCACACTGGAAGGAACCTCCCGAGAGAGAATCTCATCCTTGACCACTGTGTGGAGTCCCTCCAGAAAACGAGCGAGCAGCGCCGGCTCGTTCCAGTCACTAGAGGCAGCAAGAGTACGAAACTCTATAGAGTAATCCGTTATGGATCGATCACCTTGGCATAGGGAAGCCAGGGCCCTAGAAGCCTCCCACCAAAAACTGAACGGTCAAAAACCCGAATCATCTCCTCTTTAAAGTTCTGGTAATTGTTAGAACAATCAGCCCTTGCCTCCCAGATAGCTGTGCCCCACTCTCGGGCCCGGCCAGTAAGGAGTGAAATGACGTAAGCAACCCGAGCTCTCTCACTAGAGTATGTGTTGGGTTGGAGAGAGAACACAATATCACACTGGGTGAGAAAGGAGCGGCACTCCGTGGGCTGCCCGGAGTAGCAAGGTGGGTTATTAACCCTAGGTTCCGGAGGCTCGGCAGGCCAGGAAGTAACAGGTGGCACGAGACGAAGACTCTGGAACTGTCCAGAGGTCGGAAACCTGAGCGGCCAGGTTCTCCACGGCATGGCGAGCAGCAGACAATTCCTGCTCGTGTCTGCCGAGCATGGCTCCTTGGATCTTGACGGCAGTGTTACGAGCCTCTGTAGTCGCTGGGTCCATTCCTTGGTCGGATCCTTCTGTTATGCAGGTGAATGAGGACCCAAAAGCGACTTGGCGAAAACAGAGTTTTTAATCCAGTAAGAAACTTTACAAAACAAAAGCATAATACTACTCGTAAGAACAGACTGGAGACTTGATCGAGAACTGCAGGTTGCCTCGGGAAGGCACTTGAACCTAGCAGACTCAGACACCTGCTCACCACGCAGCATCTGAGGGAAACACGACACGACAGGGCAAAACATAGACACAGCACGGTGAATTATAGATAAGGATCCGACGGGGCAGGAACGGAAAACAAGGAGAGAAATAGGGACTCTAATCAGGGAAAAGGATCGGGAACAGGTGTGGGAAGACTAAATGATTGATTAGGGGAATAGGAACAGCTGGGAGCAGGAACGGAACGATAGAGAGAAGAGAGAGCGAGAGAGTGAGAGAGGGAGGGGGAGAAAGAGGGATAGAAAGAGGGAAAGAACCTAATAAGACCAGCAGAGGGAAACGAATAGAAGGGGAAGCACAGGGACAAGACATGATAATTAATGACAAAACATGACACAAAGATTGTACTTTTTGGAGAAATGTCCTCTGGTCTGATGAAACAAAAACTGTTGGCCATAATGACCATTGTTATGCAAGCCGAAGAACCCCATCCCAACCATGAAGCACGGGAAGCACGGGGGTGGCAGCATCATGTTGTGGGGGTGCTTTGCTGCAGGAGGGACTGGTGCACTTCACAAAATACACGGCATCATGAGGAAAGACAATTATGTAGATATATTGAAGGAACATCTCATGAAATCAGTCAGGAAGTTAAAGCTTGGTCATAAATGGGTCTTCCAAATGGACAATGAGCCCAAGCATACTTCCAAAGTTGTGGCAAAATGGCATAAGGACAACAAAGTCAATGTATTGGAGTGTCCATCACAAAGCCCTAACCTCAATCCTATAGAAAATTTGTGGTCAGAACTGAAAAAGCGTGTACGAGCAAGGGAGACTAAAAACCTGACTCAGTTACACAAGCTGTGTGAGGAGGAATGGGCCAAAATTCACCCAATTTATTGTGGGAAGCTTGTGGAAGGCTACCTGAAACGTTTGGCCCAAGTTAAACCATTTAAAGGCAATGTTACCAAATACTAATTGAGTGTATGTAAACTTCTGATCCACTGGGAATGTGATGAAATAAATAAAAGCTTAAATAAATCATTACCTCTACTATTATTCTGACATTTCACATTCTTAAAATAAAGTAGTGATCCTAACTGACCTTAGACAGGGAATTGTTACTAGGATTAAATGTCACGAATAATGAAATACTGAGTTTAAATGTAATTGGCTAAGGTGTATGTAAACTTCCGACTTCAACTGTCCATACTTTACACATTTTATGGACACAGTTTATTTTACAAAAGTTATCTTTTTTTGTTGTTTTTAGTCCCATCCTTTAGTCCCAGCTCCACTCCACCCCTCCCATCTATCGCTGAATACCATCCAGTTTTGATTTCTATTTGCCATATATTTTTTAACTGTGCTGTTTCACAGTTAAAGTTCTGAACCTATCTATTCTCATAGATTCTACATATTGTAAATTAAAGATAAACATTTTTGCCAAGAGTATTATTATATTATTGATCGATTTACTATTACTTTTTAAATCACCAAGCAGTGCTATTTGCAGAGTTAGCTACAGGTAAATGTTGCAATTCTTCAGCCATTCCTGAACCTGTGAGCCAATGATGGTTATATCTCTAGGGTTGCACATTTTGGGGAATATTCAGAGGTGGAAACCTTCCGTGGGAATTAACGGGAATATATGGGAATTAACTGAAATATATGCAAATTCATATAATTGTCATTTAAATGTAGATGTTTTTTTGCATTGGATATATTTATGATATGATTCAATCCTTGTGTATTGGGCTTCAGGCAGAAGTCTTCACACTTTTTGATGCATTTCAGAACTGCAGTTTCCTCTGCTTGGAGCAACAGTGATGTGGGCAGGGCAGTACGGATTTCTTCTGAACATCAGACAGGATGGCATTGTCTCCCTCAATCCGTGCAATGGCTACACTGCTATAGGTTTCAGGTGTTTCAGTCTGCTTACCACTCTCTCCCAAAATACATCATCCAGAAGGATCCTCTTGATGTGGCTGTCCATATCAGCAGACTGTTATATGGCCATTTCTTGGAGAGACTCCTTCCCCTCCAGGAGACTGTCAAACATGATGACAACACCACCCCAACTGGTGTTGCTGGGCAGCTTCAATGTGGTGCTCTTATTCTTCTTACTTTGCTTGGTGAGGTAGATTGCCGCTATAACTTGATGACCCTTCACATACCTAACCATTTCCTTGGTTCTCTTGTTTTCAGTGCCATGACCTTGAGGAGCAGATTCAATGCATGAGGAGCACATCCTATGGGTGTGATGTGAGGGTAGGACTCCTCCACTTTAGACCAAGCAGCCCTCATGTTCGCAGCATTGTCTGTCACCAGTGCAAATACCTTCTGTGGTCCAAGGTCATTGATGACTGCCTTCAGCTCATCTGCAATGCAGAGACCGGTGTGTTTGTTGAGTGGTGGAGATGTAGTTGAGTGGTGGAGATGTAGTTAATTATTAATTTTCCACAAACATTCGACCACCCATCAGAGATGATTGCAGTACAGTATGCTTTCTCTATGATTTACTTGACCTTCACTTGAACTCTGAACTCTGCATCCAGCAAATGAGTAGATAAAGCATGTCTGGTTGGAGGGGTGTATGCTGGGTGAAGAACATTCAGAAATCTCTTCCAATACACATTGCCTGTGAGCATCAGAGGTGAACCAGTTGCATACACAGCTCGAGCGAGACATTCATCAGCATTTCTCTGACTAGGTTCCTCCACTGAGTCAAAAAAACTTCTGATTACAGGAGGACAATGAGCTGTTGCTATCGATAAGGTGTCTGATTCATCATTTTCACCTCGAATAGAAGTAGAGTGACTTTTGTCAGAGGTTGCTTGTTGTGAATGCTGAGGGAACTTTATGCACTTGGCCAGATGATTCTGCATCTTTGTTGCATTCTTCACATATGATTTGGCACAGCTTTTCCTTCTACATTAGCTGCAGTGAAATGTCTCCACACATCAGATAGTGCCCGTGGCATTTTCCTGTAAAGCAGTGGTCACCAACCTGTCGACTTGTCGAACTCCAAGGCATTTCTAGTCTAGCATTTCTGTAAAAAAAAAACAAAGATAAAGATCCCATTTTTTTTATTAGTCTTGGGCTGTTGGTGGTAGGTGCAGCCAATTCAGCTGCCCTGCGTGCCGGGTAGGCAAACTGTTGCCATTTCATGTGTCTGAAGGTACAAACTCTGCCTTCCCGGTGGGCCTTGAGAGTAAATCAAGTGCACTATGATACCACTGGCCAATCAGATTGCTCAGTTGACTGAGTCTGTAGTAACATAGCAGGCATAAAAGAATGCTACAGCAAAATAGATTTCAAAACATTTAAAACCAGAGGGAGTCTATCAACGAATACAGCAAAGAGCTGTATGCTGTTTTTATGAGTGAGTTTATGTTTAAGTTCTTACTCAGCACTGTCAACACTTTGTATTCAACACTTTTATAAGCCATAAAATGCGCGTTCTTCCTATTTCCACTCAGCGCTACAACAAGCAGTGCATCAGTAAAAATGAGTAGGAAAGTGTATCTATAGGCTTGCGTTATTGTTATTATTTGTGGATTGGGTCTTTTTTAATATCAAGGAATATTTCACTTTCTCTGTTCATAGGAGTAACAACATGAATTTGTGCATGAGGCAGAACTAATGCGGTGTGAGTCGAGTTTCGCCATCAGCTGGAAGACGGTGTCCTTTTTGGTCAGTGTCAGTGGAGAAAAGGGAGAGCAGAGGGATGTTGAGAGATGGACTCTCAGTCTGCTGCTCTCTCCCTCCGCTGAGACTGACTATCAGATGCTGGCACCATCAGCCCAGTAAAATAAAAAGCAAATGATTTAAATGTACACTACCATGCAAAAGTTTGGGGTCACTTATAAATGTCCTTGTTTTTGAAAGAAAAGCACATTTTTTGTCCATTAAAATAACATCAAATTGATCAGAAACACAGTGCAGACATTGTTCATGTTGTAAATGACTATTGTAGCTGGAAACGGCAGATTTTTTATGTAATATCTACACAGGCGTACAGAGGCCCATTATCAGCAACCATCACTCCTGTCTTCCAATGGCACGTTGTGTTAGATAATCCAAGTTTATAATTTTAAAAGGCCTATTGATCATTAGAAAACCCTTTTTCAATCATGTTAGCACAGCTGAAAACTGTTGTTCTGATTAAAGAAGCAATAAAACTGGCCTTCTGTAGACATTTACGGGTTCGATTACAGGCTCAAAATGGATAGATAAATGGCTTTCTTCTGAAACTCATCAGTCTATTCTTGTTCTGAGAAATGAAGGCTATTCATGGGCCTATAGCATACTGCACAAACCTCATTGCTACAGTACTGTTTTTAATTGGTTAATGTTGCATAGGCTTACATTTTTTAAGTCATGTTAATAAAAAAAGTCTGAGCGGTAGATCTCGGCTTGCATTTTGATTCAGAAAATGATCTTGACTCAGAAAAGGTTGGTGACCACTGCTGTTAAGATTAGAAAAAAATGAGTAAACCCAAATACAATTCCATGTACAGATAAATAGTTAAGCAGTTAGAATAAACAACTATTTTGTAGAGGTCGAAACAATGATTTTTCAACGCCAATAACGATACCGATTATTGGGAGGACCAAAAAAAGCAGATACCGATTAAACTGACATTTTTTATATATATTTGTAATCATGACAATTACAACAATACTGAATGAAAAAAATGAACACTTTTATTTTAACTTAAATTAATACATAAATAAGATCTATTTAGTCTCAAAAAAATAATGAAACATGTTAAATTTGGTTTAAATTATGCAAAAGCAAAGTGTTGGAGAATAAAGTAAAAGTGCAATATGTGCCACATAAAAAGCTAACATTTAAGTTCCTTGCTCAGAACATGAGAACATATGAAAGCTGGTGGTTCAATATTCCCAGTTCTTCAATATTCCCAGTTAAGAAGTTTTAGGTTGTAGTTATTCTAGGAATTATGACGCGTCAACTACTCTCTCTATACCATTTGTATTTCATATAGCTTTGATATACCTTTGCCAGCCTAATCTCGGGAGTTGATAGGCTTGAAGTCATAAACAGTGCTGTGCGCCAAGCATTGCTAAGTGCTGCTCGCAAACACAGTAAAGTGCTGTTCGAATGAATGCTTACGTGCCTGCTGCTGCCTATCACCGCTCAGTCAGGCTGCTCTATCAAATATCAAATCATAGACTTAATTATAATAAACACACAGAAATACGAGCCTTTTGTCATTAATATGGTCAAATCCGCTTAATGGAAAAATTCCAGAAATTTACCGGAAAGTTTCCGATCTCCCATATATAAACTCAACGTCCCTTTTTCAGAACCCTGTCTTTCAAAGATAATTCGTAAAAATCCAAATAACTTCACAGATCTTCATTGTAACTGTTTCCCATGCTTGTTCAATGAACCATAAACAATTCATGAACATGCACCTGTGGAAAGGTCATTAAGACACTAACAGCTTACAGACAGTAGGTAATTAAGATCACAGTTATGAAAACTTAGGACACTAAAGAGGCCTTTCTACTGACTCTGAAAAACACCAAAAGAAAGATGTCCAGGGTTCCTGCTCATCTGCGTGAACATGCCTTAGGCATGCAGCAAGAAGAGACGAAGACTGCAGATGTGGCCAGGCCAATAAATTCCAATGTCCGTACTGTGAGACTCCTAAGACAGAGCTACAGGGAGACAGGACAGACAGCTGATCGCCCTCACAGTGGCAGACCATGTGTAACAACACCTGCACAGGATCAGTACATCTGAACATCACACCTGCGGGACAGGTAAAGGATAGCAACAACAACTGCCCGAGTTACACCAGGAATGCAGAATCCCTCCATCAGTGCTCAGACTGTCCGCAATAAGCTGAGAGAGGCTGGACTGAGGGCTTGTAGGCTTGTTGTAAGGCAGGTCCTCATCAAACATCACCTGCAACAATGTCAGCTATGGGCGCAAACCCACCGTCGCTGGACCAGACAGGACTAGAAAAGTACCCTTCACTGACGAGTCTCGGTTTTGTCTCACCAGGGGTGATGGTCAGATTCGCGTTTATCGTCGAAGGAATGAGTGTTACACCGAGGCCTGTACTCTGGAGCGGGATCAATTTGGGGGTGGAGGGTCCGTCATGGTCTGGGGTGGTGTGTCACAGCATCATCTGACTGAGCTTGTTGTCATTGCAGGCAATCTCAACGCTGTGCGTTACAGGAAAGACATCCTCCTCCCTCATGTGGTGACCTTCCTGCAGGCTCATCCTGACATGACCCTCCATTATGACAATGCCACCAGCCATACTGCTCATTCTGTGCATGATTTCCTGCAAGACAGGGATGTCAGTGTTCTACTATGGCCAGCGAAGAGCCTGGATCTCAATCCCATTGAGCACGTCTGGGACCTGTTGGATCGGAGGGTGAGGGCTAGGGCCATTCCCCCCATAAATGTCCGGGAACTTGCAGGTGCCTTGGTGGAAGAGTGGGGTAACATCTCACAGCAAGAACTGGCAAATCTGGTGCTGTCCATGAGGAGGAGATGCACTGCAATACTTAATGCAGCTGGTGGCCACACCAGATATTGACCTGTTACCTTTGATTTTGATCTCCCCCCTTTGTTCAGGGATACATTATTCCACTTCTGTTAGTCACATGTCTGTGGAACTTGTTCAGTTTATGTCTTAGTTGTTGAATCTTGTTATGTTCATACAATATTTACACATGTTAGGTTTGCTGAAAATAAACACAGTTGACAGTGAGAGGACATTTCTTTTTTTGCTGAGTTTATAACATTCTATTGGTTGCAATAATTGTTTAGAATAATTTTAAAACTATGTTTCGAATCCATTGTTGTTTTGTGTTTCAGTTCATAAACCATGTGCCATGGAATCGGTACATCGAAAATCTCTTCCCAACTATTTTGCATGGCACAGCTGTCAATTTTTTTGGTCCTTCAATGAAACTCGTATACTTTTTAGTTCTGAAAATTTTCTTTAACCAATTTTGGTCTTTAATGCAGGGCCGAGAGACAAGTTCCTTACTTTCTCCCACTTCCAATTGCCTCTTCCTTTTTTGAGGTGCAATTTGTTGGTTGTAATTTTGTTTTAATTTTGAGTAGAGTAGACATGTCCATATATCTTTGTTAGCTGCATGTGTGACATAACTCCACCAGTCCTATGTATAATATAATTTACAACGATTATACCAGGATTTTTCCGCAACCCCCCCCCCCCCCAACTACTGCAGGTGTAGGAGAAGGTGGAGGTCAGGTTGAGGTTGATGATGCTGAGGAGAACGTTGATGATGAGGGTGATGATGTCGAGGAGATGGTTGAGGATGAGGCTGAAAATCCAACGGACCTTTTCAAAGAGTACTTGGTGAATTGGGCTCTTGAATGTGGAACAACATTAGTTGTGTTAACAGCCCTGCTTTCGATTCTGAGGTTATCAACATCCAACCTTGCCAAAAGATTCAAGGACCCTCCTTATTACCAACTGAGACTGCCTCCAGCACTGTCAACTCTGTAGTTTCTTTTACTTTAATATTCTATATTCTAATATTCTAATATTCTTTAATATAAAGTTCTCTATCTGGCACGCTTGACAAACTTTGGCAGAAACTCCCAAATAGGTATTTGTTGGAGCTATAGGCCCATATAGGGACGGATGCAAGGATTTAACATTAAGAAACTCTTTCTGATTGCACTTTTGGTGTAAAATCTAAACCAAATTCATTGGCAGCGTATCTAAAATATTTAGTTGAAGAAGCAAAACAATTACACTCTGGATTTACGTTTAAAGGGAAACAACTCTTCACTACAATTAGTTCAGTCACGGGTGATGCCCCTGCACAGGCTTTCATCAAAGGCATCAAGTCACACACGGGATATGCTGGGTGTGATAAATGTACAGCATATGGTTTGCATTTTCAAGGTAGGATTACCTTTCCTGAGACTAAATGTATCCTAAGAACTGATAGGAGCTTTAATGCAGTCAGATGAGGAACATCACAAGGAGACCTCCCCACTTAGAAAACGTAGTTTTGGTATGGTAACAGCATTTCTCCATTACGACATGCACCTTTTATAGGCAAAGAAGCACACCGGCCACGAACGATGTGTTTACAATACTGCGTTAGTGAAAATAGACCAAATTATTAGGGTGAGGCACATACACTTACCGTAATTGCTGGACTATTAAGCACACCTGAATATAAACCGCACCCACTGAATTATTAAAAAAGATGTATTTTGTACATAAATAAGCCGCACATGTCTATAAGCCGCAGGTGCCTGCCGGTACATTGAAACAAATTAACTTTACACAGCCTTTAAACGAAACACGGCTTGTAACAAAAATAAATAGGCTTTAACGAAACACGGCTTGTAACAAAAATTAAACAGTAGCCTACCAGTAAAGTCATTGGTCACTATCTTCCTCCTCCTGTGCACTGAAACCACTGAAGTCATCTCCTTCGGTGTCGGAGTTGAATAGCCTCAGAATTGCTTCATCCGATGTTGGATCGTTTTCATTGTCGCTCTCGTCACTTTCATCCGTAGTCAAATACCCCGCTGAGCTCATGCTGCCCCTTCATTCAACACGCAGCAGTCCAGCCTTTCGAAACCCGTTGATAATAGTGGATTTTTGGACAATGCTCCACGCTGTCAGGACCCATAAGATGCTCTTTGCCTGCGGACCGTTTTAGTGAAGGATTTCTTCCCACTTGTCATCCAAGACTCCCACTGAACAAGGAGCGCCACCTTAAATGCACGATTTACACTGATGTCGAGTGGCTGCAAATACTTTGGGCCATCTGCTTTTCTTCCCTCTGAAAGCTTTTGTTGTCTTTCTGCACTGAGTCAGTTCCTCACGCTGCTGTTTCCAACGTCTTATCATCGACTCATTAAGGTCAAGCTCCCATGCAGCAGCTCTATTTCCTTTTCCAACAGCCAGATTTATCGCCTTCAACTTGAAAGCTGCATCATATGCATTTCTCCGTGTCTTTGCCATGATGAGGGTGACAAAATTACTACCGTAATCAGAATGCTGGGAAGTTTGAGCGCGCTCGATCTACGTCACATTATGTGACGGTGCTCAGTTTTTTGGCGGCATGAATCTTGTGAAAGCGGGAAAAATCCATAAATTAGCCGCATCATTGTATAAACCGCGAGATTCAAAGTGTGGGAATAAAGTAGCGGCTTATAGTCCGGAAATTACGGTAGTATTCGTTTATTAGTTACAGTATACATATTTCTATGGCATCCTACATAATATATAAAGCAGCATAAGACATTATTGGACTCACATTGTTGTGATGTGATTGAACAGGAAGTGGCGCGGCGGTCCTTCGTGGGCAAATTTGGTCATCAAAAAAAAGAAAAGAAAGAAAGAAGCCGGATTTACAAATCCAAGTTGAATAACCGTTCAAAACGTATTTTCCCAGTCATACTCGTAGCTCATTCTCATTTCTGCTGGTTAGCCCCACCACCACAGAAGGTGGTGGGGCATGTATTGATGCCAAAATAACAAGCAAAACAGACAAGCCCCCCCCCCCCCCCCCCCCTTCTTCTTTACCTAAGAAAGTACATGCCCTGAATGACGGGTTGCCACTGGGTGTTACCCATTTCTGGAGCCTTGTCAGACACAGAGTATCCACTTCTGAAGCAGTGTGTGCAAATGGTGACATTTTTTTGTAAGCACTTACACATGGGAAGCAACATTTTCAACAGTCAACATTGTGAAACCAAAACAGAGTAACAGACTGACAAATGCACACCTGGATTGCCTCACGAGGAGAGCAACAACAGACTACACATTTAGAATGAATTCAGTCAAGGAGCAGAAGGGGCATTTTCACTCAACCAACTACTGAGGTAACCCTTAACATGGGTCTTATACATGTGATGTAGCCTATTTGATGTGTGTATGTATATATTTGTGATGTGATGTACAGCAAATCAATTGCATGTGTTCTATTGTTCTAAAATTGGTCAATTGATCATTGATAATATTGAAAGAAAAAGTACAACAAATTAAATAACACAGGATACACACTGTATAGGTTATTGATTAGAAACATAATACGATAAACACAGCAATATGACACTAGTTACAAAAAATGGAGAGTTAAAGAGAGAGAAAGAGAGACAACACTTGGATACATTTGAGTTTGAGTTGAGTTTATTTTTTATTTTTACAGGGACAGTGCACATTAATCAACGTTTCAGTAAAAGTGCCGGTTTTAACCAGCCGGCTAATTTTCAACCGCAGTCCCTGGGCAGGTTATTAAAAACAATTACAATATAGACAATAGCAACATAGAACAAGCAAGACATAGCAACATAGGACAAGCAAGACATAGCATACAGACAGAGCAACATAGGACAAGCAAGACGTAGCATACAGACAGAGCAACATAGAACAAAAAGCAGCAAGACAAAATTCATAAAAGCAACAAAGTGTTTCCACACCTCACAAGCTACAGACAACAGACAACATTGAAAGTGGCAACACACAGCTAGGGACCATGTTCACAAATCTGATTGACCTTTAGCCATGTCTTCAAGCATTTTGTGAAAGTGTGATATGTGGTGCAGTTATGTGTGTCTGATGGCAGTGTATTCCAGACATAAGAAGCTCTCACAGAGAATGCAGATTTACTAAAGGTGCTTTTCCTTAGGGGAACTATACAGTCACCTCTCATGGCAGACCTTGTGGATCTGCTGCCATATGTCTGGGTTTTCTGTTTAGCAAAAATATTGATTGGAGGGGGAGCCAGGCCATTAAGGATCTTGAATACAAGACATGCGTCGGTGTATTGCACAAGATTTTCCCAACTCAAGAGCTCATGCTTTCTAAGGATGTGACAATGATGATGGCTATTGGGCTTCCTATCAAGCACTTGTTGATTTGTAGACAGACTGAATAGGTTTTAATGTTGTACAGCAAGCTTGGGCCCAACTAGTCAAGCAGTATGTTAAGTGGGGGAGTATCATAGAGTTGAAGTACAGTTTTGCTACCTCTGTAGTCAAACAATTTCGTATAAATCGGAAATTAGCTAGGTTGAATTTAGTTATTTGAATGACCTTTTTCACATGCTTTTTAAAAGAGAGGTTGGAATCAAGTATGATGCCAAGGTACTTAAAATCGGATACCACCTGGAGCTTCTCCCCTGACACATAGACATCTGGCTCAGTAGCATCTGTTGCCCTCTTTGTGAAGAACATGCAAACAGTTTTTTTCACATTGAGATGCAAACACGAGTCACTGAGCCACTTTGTAACCTGGACCATTACAGTAGTGAGTTCTTGTGCAGCTTGTTGTTTGCTCTTTGCATGCACATATATAACTGTATCATCTGCATACATTTGAACTTCAGACCCAGTACAGACAGAAGGCAGATCATTAATGTACAGGCTGAACAGGAGGGGCCCCAGTATTGACCCTTGGGGCACACCCACATCATAGCTACGAGTGGGCGACAGCTCATTGCTCACTCTGACACACTGAGTTCTGCCTTGAAGGTATGATTTCATCCATCTCAAGGCATCAGGAACCAATCAGGCATTTAGGAACCACGCTTACAGTAATCCTAATACCTTTCCCTGAACTGCCGCCTGTTTGGGTAAGAAGTGGGTAATTTCCTCATGGCGATTTCCTCATTACCAAATGAGGACAGTTACAAACCACACACCAGTCAGAGTTATACTTAAACTTCATCTTTAATAATATAAGCCCTTTGCCTCTCAGATCAATTCAGTGTCTATAATGAATTCCTAGAGTCCCTACAAAAGAATACCCAGATCTTTTATAGCCAAGATACACCCCCCTAGTCGACATGACAAACCACAGATCTTAGGAACAGTTCACAAAGAAATACTTTTACTTGAGAGAGGAGTATGCCATAGCCAGATAGCATTAGCTATAAATTATCGTTCAGTTTGGTCTATAAAACGAGGTTCTAATCTCGTTCCTGGTACTTCATAGTACAAAAACATTACCTCACTATCTGGAATGCTCTTTAGACTTTATTGGCCAAATACATAAATCACCTCTGTCAGTGCCCTCTCATAGAGGCCCATCCTCAGTGGAACACTGAACACACAATAGTCGACAGATTATATTCTGTCGAATAAAACAACCATTCTAATGCAATACAATGATTATAATATAATCTTTCAAGCATTATAACATAATCTTGCAATTTTCCATGACAGAAGTAATGCATGTATTTACTTGTTGAAGGTCTTGGACACAGGTTTTTGTGAAATGTGTTCCGCTTTGTGAAAAGGGCTCGATTGGGCCTATTCCATAGTTCGTAAGGCTCTGATTGTGACCTCTTGTGGACAATGTCCTTCTCCTTAGTTGTCTGTGTTTACTTTAAATTGTTCTGGAACAGTGGTCTTCTGAGGACAGCATATCAGCCATATCGATGATCCCCAGAGTTGTGATGAGAGCTGTGTAGTTGACGATGGTGATTTGAACAGAATAACCGGATGGTCCTACTTAAATTCACTTTCTTCGATACAGTACTTAGAACAGCTACTCAACCGTAACATTGATTGTTAGAGGCTACTTTGTCATCTTCAACTCGTTGATTTTCAGGATCGTGACCAATGGAGAAGTAGCTGCAGCTTGTGGTCCTTCTAGTCTAGTATGTTAATTATTAACTCAGCCTTTTATACACTTGGGTAAAAAGGGGCGTTTCATCATGCTGACATGCTCTCTGTGGTCCCTCAGGCATGGCTAGTTACGGGGCAAAACATAATCAAATACGATGATCTCATTAGAAATCTAAAATCACATTCTTATCTTCACAAAAACATTATCTTCATCCTTGATATGTCCTACACAGCGTAAATAATGTAAAACTGATATACACAGTGTGAAAGCTCTTCAAGTTAAAATATTTTCATTATATCACTTCATACCATTTAATGACATCACAAAATTAATTTCCCATATTCCATCTCATCATTCACCACATTTGGCTACTAAAATATATTGTCCCAGTGTTCACTGTTGGATGTTAAGAGTTTTGGGGGAGCAAAACCTTCTGTAACAAAGCGATTCCATTCACCAATAACTAGAGACCAAAAGGAGTCGTCTGCTGCTACAATTTACGATTGACGTGAGGTGTCATAAAACCCCCACACCTATCCCCCCTCCCCTCTGCGGGTGAGAGGGCTATGTAGACGCTGATCCATTGTAACTTGATCTTTGGATCCTCACAGGAGAGTCATGACAGTATGGATATATTTAGTATGCCAAAGTTCCCAGATGTATACTTTGTATTTGAGAATTTAATATGACACTCAGTGGACACTATTTCTGTGCTTCTAGGGCCCATAATGCAATTCTTCAGAAAATGGGCGTGACTTCACAACATTTTCACATTTGAAGAAAATGGCAGAAAATAAGTCCAACGAGAGCAGATAAAAATGTAAGTACAAAATCGAAATATAACAATGAACTAAATATAAAATGTTAAGCAATGTAATAAAAATGTGTGACTTTTCAAATAACGAATTACGGTTCACAGGAAAGAGGCATGCGGCCGTGAAGGGGCTTGCGTAAGTAGCTGAATTTCTGGGAACGTTATCTAACATTAACAATCACATGCAAACAGACTGATGGTTATGTCAAGACAGTTAAATTACTGCAGCTTTTATGATCTGGTTCTGTGCAGGAATACTGTCTGGAGGGGAAGGTGGCTGCAGCCTGGATAAAGAAAATAAATGGGAGAACCTCAAAGGCATCTAAAATGTCTCAATATCTACATCATGCCCAGGTATCCCTTCCGACGCCGACAGAGATGGCCGCTTCGCGTTCCTAGGAAACTATGCAGTTTTTTTTTACGTGTTATTTCTTACATTAGTACCCCAGGTCATCTTAGGTTTCATTACATACAGTCGAGAAGAACTACTGAATATAACTTCGTAGAGTTGGCTACTTCCGGGTTGGAGCGAGCGGTCGCATCGGCACTTCGCTCCGCAGGTAGTATAACTTTTTCATTACATTTCATTATAGTACAACGGTTTGATTTGTCTAATCTTAGCAATTTCTTCTTAGCTAGCTACATAGCCGTCTTTGTATCAAAGATAATTGCATAATTATCGTATTTCGTCGTCCTAACGTAGTCTTCACTGCTATTTGCCCAGCAGCTAGCCAGCTAGCAATGTTAGCTAGCCAGCTCACATTTCATTATAGTACAACGGTTTGATAATATAATATAATAATCTTAGCAATTTCTTCTTAGCTAGCTACATAGCCGTCTTTGTATCAAAGATAATTGCATAATTATCGTATTTCGTCGTCCTAACGTAGTCTACACTGCTAGCCAGCTAGCCAGCTAGCAAACGCCCACCGATTAGCAGCACTGTAGTAACTATTACACTCAACTGAACGACTTGATTAGTGTGGTGTTAGCTAGCTACATAGCTGTCTTTGCTGTCTTCGTATCCAAGATAATTGTGTAGTTTAGAGTGTGTAGACTTAGAGTGATTATCTTAATTTACCGAGGTTAGCTAGCCAGCTATTTGTCATCCTATTTGTCGTCCTTAACGTAGGAGACTCTGCTAGCTAGCCAACAGCTAGCCAACAGCTAGCCAACGTCTACCGAATAGACTCAACAACCCGGTCGCATTCACAGGTAGTATCACATTTTCATTTCATTTCATTACAGTACAACGGTTTGATTTGTTTGATCGTAGCTAGCTACATAGCTAGCTACATAGCCGTCTTTGTATCAAAGATAATTGTGTAGTCTAGAGCGATTTTCTAGGTTAGCTAGCCAGCTATTGTCATTCTTTTAACGCAACGTAACGTAAACAACACTGCTAGCTAGCCAGCTAGCGCCCGAATAGCAGCACTGCAGAAACTATTACACTCAACGGAACGACTTGATTAGTGTAGTGTCAACAACGCAGCCACTGCCAGCTAGCCTACTTCAGCAGCACTGTATCATTTTAATCATTTTAGTCAATAAGATTCTTGCTACGTAAGCTTAACTTCCTGAACATTCGAGACGTGTAGTCAAATTTCAAATCAAATTTATTTATATAGCCCTTCGTACATCAGCTGATATCTCAAAGTGCTGTACAGAAACCCAGCCTAAAACCCCAAACAGCAAACAATGCAGGTGTAAAAGCACGGTGGCTAGGAAAAACTCCCTAGAAAGGCCAAAACCTAGGAAGAAACCTAGAGAGGAACCGGGCTATGTGGGGTGGCCAGTCCTCTTCTGGCTGTGCCGGGTAGAGATTATAACAGAAAATGACCAAGATGTTCAAATGTTCATAAATGACCAGCATGGTCAAATAATAATAAGGCAGAACAGTTGAAACTGGAGCAGCAGCACAGTCAGGTGGACTGGGGACAGCAAGGAGCCATCATGTCAGGTAGTCCTGGGGCACGGTCCTAGGGCTCAGGTCCAGCATGGTTGAATAATAGTAAGGCAGAACAGTTGAAACTGGAGCAGGAGCATGGCCAGGTGGACTGGGGACAGCAAGGAGTCCTCATGTCAGGTAGTCCTGGGACATGGTCCTAGGGCCCAGGCCAGTTGAAACTGGAGCAGCAGCATGGCCAGGTGGACTGGGGACAGCAAGGAGTCATCATGTCAGGTAGTCCTGGGGCATGGTTCTAGGGCTCAGGTCCTCCGAGAGAGAGAAAGAAGGAGAGAAGGAGAGAATTAGAGAACGCACACTTAGATTTACACAGGACACCGAATAGGACAGGAGAAGTACTCCAGATAAACAAACTGACCCTAGCCCCCCGACACATAAACTACTGCAGCATAAATACTGGAGGCTGAGACAGGAGGGGTCAGGAGACACTGTCATTCAATGTAGTCCACTTGTCATTCCAATCTCCTTTGCATTAGCGTAGCCTCTTCCGTAGCCTGTCAACTATGTGTCTGTCTATCCCTGTTCTCTCCTCTCTGCATAGACCATACAAACGCTCCACACCGTGTGGCCGCGGCCACCCTAATCTGGTGGTCCCAGCGCGCGCGACCCACGTGGAGTTCCAGGTCTCCGGTAGCCTCTGGAACTGCCGATCTGCGGCCAACAAGGCAGAGTTCATCTCAGCCTATGCCTCCCTCCAGTCCCTCGACTTCTTGGCACTAACGGAAACATGGATCACCACAGACAACACTGCTACTCCTACTGCTCTCTCTTCGTCTGCCCACGTGTTCTCGCACACCCCGAGAGCTTCTGGTCAGCGGGGCGGTGGCACCGGGATCCTCATCTCTCCCAAGTGGTCATTCACTCTTTCTCCCCTTACCCATCTGTCTATCGCCTCCTTTGAATTCCATGCTGTCACAGTTACCAGCCCTTTCAAGCTTAACATCCTTATCATTTATCGCCCTCCAGGTTCCCTCGGAGAGTTCATCAATGAGCTTGATGCCTTGATAAGCTTCTTTCCTGAGGACGGCTCACCTCTCACAGTGCTGGGCGACTTTAACCTCCCCACGTCTACCTTTGACCCATTTCTCTTTGCCTCCTTTCCACACCTCTCCTCTTTTGACCTCACCCTCTCACCTTCCCCCCCTACTCACAAGGCAGGCAATACGCTCGACCTCATCTTTACTAGATGCTGTTCTTCCACTAACCTCATTGCAACTCCCCTCCAAGTCTCCGACCACTACCTTGTATCCTTTTCCCTCTCGCTCTCATCCAACACCTCCCACACTGCCCCTACTCGGATGGTATCGCGCCGTCCCAACCTTCGCTCTCTCTCCCCCGCTACTCTCTCCTCTTCCATCCTATCATCTCTTCCCTCTGCTCAAACCTTCTCCAACCTATCTCCTGATTCTGCCTCCTCAACCCTCCTCTCCTCCCTTTCTGCATCCTTTGACTCTCTATGTCCCCTATCCTCCAGGCCGGCTCGGTCCTCCCCTCCCGCCCCGTGGCTCGACGACTCATTGCGAGCTCACAGAACAGGGCTCGGGCAGCCGAGCGGAAATGGAGGAAAACTTGCCTCCCTGCGGACCTGGCATCCTTTCACTCCCTCCTCTCTACATTTTCCTCCTCTGTCTCTGCTGCTAAAGCCATTTTCTACCACTCTAAATTCCAAGCATCTGCCTCTAACCCTAGGAAGCTCTTTGCCACCTTCTCCTCCCTCCTGAATCCCCCCTCCTCCCTCTCTGCAGATGACTTCGTCAACCATTTTGAAAAGAAGGTCGACGACATCCGATCCTCGTTTGCTAAGTCAAACGGCACCGCTGGTTCTGCTCACACTGCCCTACCCTGTGCTCTGACCTCTTTCTCCCCTCTCTCTCCAGATGAAATCTCGCGTCTTGTGACGGCCGGCCGCCCAACAACCTGCCCGCTTGACCCTATCCCCTCCTCTCTTCTCCAGACCATTTCCGGAGACCTTCTCCCTTACCTCACCTCGCTCATCAACTCATCCCTGACCGCTGGCTACGTCCCTTCCGTCTTCAAGAGAGCGAGAGTTGCACCCCTTCTGAAAAAACCTACACTCGATCCCTCCGATGTCAACAACTACAGACCAGTATCCCTTCTTTCTTTTCTCTCCAAAACTCTTGAACGTGCCATCCTTGGCCAGCTCTCCCGCTATCTCTCTCTGAATGACCTTCTTGATCTAAATCAGTCAGGTTTCAAGACTAGTCACTCAACTGAGACTGCTCTTCTCTGTAACACGGAGGCGCTCCGCACTGCTAAAGCTAACTCTCTCTCCTCTGCTCTCATCCTTCTAGACCTATCGGCTGCCTTCGATACTGTGAACCATCAGATCCTCCTCTCCACCCTCTCCGAGTTGGGCATCTCCGGCGCGGCCCACGCTTGGATTGCGTCCTACCTGACAGGTCGCTCCTACCAGGTGGCGTGGCGAGAATCTGTCTCCTCACCACACGCTCTCACCACTGGTGTCCCCCAGGGCTCTGTTATAGGCCCTCTCCTATTCTCGCTATACACCAAGTCACTTGGCTCTGTCATAACCTCACATGGTCTCTCCTATCATTGCTATGCAGACGACACACAATTAATCTTCTCCTTTCCCCCTTCTGATGACCAGGTGGCGAATCGCATCTCTGCATGTCTGGCAGACATATCAGTGTGGATGACGGATCACCACCTCAAGCTGAACCTCGGCAAGACGGAGCTGCTCTTCCTCCCGGGGAAGGACTGCCCGTTCCATGATCTCGCCATCACGGTTGACAACTCCATTGTATCCTCCTCCCAGAGCGCTAAGAACCTTGGCGTGATCCTGGACAACACCCTGTCGTTCTCAACTAACATCAAGGCGGTGGCCCGTTCCTGTAGGTTCATGCTCTACAACATCCGCAGAGTACGACCCTGCCTCACACAGGAAGCGGCGCAGGTCCTAATCCAGGCACTTGTCATCTCCCGTCTGGATTACTGAAACTCGCTGTTGGCTGGGCTCCCTGCCTGTGCCATTAAACCCCTACAACTCATCCAGAATGCCGCAGCCCGTCTGGTGTTCAACCTTCCCAAGTTCTCTCACGTCACCCCGCTCCTCCGTTCTCTCCACTGGCTTCCAGTTGAAGCTCGCATCCGCTACAAGACCATGGTGCTTGCCTACGGAGCTGTGAGGGGAACGGCACCTCAGTACCTCCAGGCTCTGATCAGGCCCTACACCCAAACAAGGGCACTGCGTTCATCCACCTCTGGCCTGCTCGCCTCCCTACCACTGAGGAAGTACAGTTCCCGCTCAGCCCAGTCAAAACTGTTCGCTGCTCTGGCCCCCAATGGTGGAACAAACTCTCTCACGACGCCAGGACAGCGGAGTCAATCACCACCTTCCGGAGACACCTGAAACCCCACCTCTTTAAGGAATACCTAGGATAGGATAAGTAATCCTTCTCACCCCCCTTAAAATATTTAGATGCACTATTGTAAAGTGGCTGTTCCACTGGATGTCATAAGGTGAATGCACCAATTTGTAAGTCGCTCTGGATAAGAGCGTCTGCTAAATGACTTAAATGTAAATGTAATGTAAATGCATTAACAT
Source organism: Oncorhynchus gorbuscha (assembly GCF_021184085.1). NCBI lineage: Eukaryota > Metazoa > Chordata > Actinopteri > Salmoniformes > Salmonidae > Oncorhynchus > Oncorhynchus gorbuscha. The sequence continues at coordinate 62,496,235 of NC_060178.1, forward strand.
CTGCTAACCATGTGTATGTGACAAATAAAATTTGATTTGATTTGAGGTTGTATGGTGAGTGCAGCATTTAACGGTTTGTGCCCAAACTGTTTCTTTAAGGATTTGAAGTGCCCCCAAACTGGGGTGAATACAGAGGGAGGGGAGAGCACCACTGCCTCCTGGTAAATGCTACATGCCATATATGAGGCAATTGGAAGCAGGCCTGCAATTACACCACCTGTTATAGTTGCCTCATCCAGCCAGGAGGTCGTGGTGTTTTCCAGAAAAGTGCAGGAGAAGAGGGAGAGGGTGAAAGAGGAGAGAACTCCCAAAATGAGGAGAGAGTCAGAGTGGGTCACACTACTCAGAGAGATGCAGGACAGAGATGAAGAGAGAGAAAGGCAGGCCAGCACTCTCGATGAGAAGAGAGAGGAAGAGGCAAAAAGAGAAGAGAGAAAAGGAAAAAATTAATATGAGTACAGGAGAATGACGGATGAGGAAAATAGATGTAGAGAAGACAAGAATAGACAGAGAGGATAGACTGTTGAGGGCTGTGCTTTGGCAAAGTGGGTGGGGTTATATCCTGCCTGTTTGGCCCTGTCTGGTGGTATCGTCGGACAAGGCCACAGTATCTCCCGAGCCCTCCGGTCTCAGCCTCCAGTTTATGTGTCTGGGGGCTAGGGTCAGTCTGTTATATCTGGAGTGTTTCTCCTGTCTTATCCAGTGTCCTGTTAGAATGTAATTATACTCGCTCTAATTCTCTTTCTTTCACTCTCTCAGAGGACCATGCCTCAGGACTACCTGGCATGATGACTCCTTGATGTCCCCTGTCGACCTGGCCATGCTGTTGCTCCAGTTTCAACTGTTCTGCCTGTGGCTATGGAACCCTGACCTGTTCACCGGACGTGCTACCTGTCCCAGACCTGCTGTTTTCAACTCTCTAGAGACAGCAGGGGCGGCAGAGATACTCTGAATGATCGGCTATGAAAGCCAGCTGACATTTACTCCTGAGGTGCTGACCTGTTGCACTCTCGACAACCACTGTGATTATTATTTTACCCTGCTGGTCATCTATGAACATTTGAACATCTTGGGCATGTTCTGTTATAATCTCCACCCGGCACAGCCAGAAGAGGACTGGCCACCCCTCATAGCCTGGTTCCTCTCCAGGTTTCGCCCTAGGTTCTGGCATTTGTAGGGAGTTTTTCCGAGCCACCGTGCTTCTATACCTGCATTGCTTGCTGTTTGGAGTTTTAGGCTGGATTTCTGTTACGCACTTTGTGACATCAGCTGATGTAAGAAGGGCTTCATAAAATAATTTGATTGAAGTTTGATTGGAGGCCTTTATATAACAAAAATATTGTTTGAGTTTTTTTATCCACTGGGATTATTGATTTTCTTTATTATTTGCCAGCTGTAATATAAAAACGTTTTTTAAAATAAAATTATTAAAAAGTGGCATTAAGTGAATGTTTTTTTTTATATAGAAATGGAAGCTCAACACAGCTTGATATTCTAGAAAATTGTATTAAACAACAAAAACATCACGTTTTATGCCACAAAGCTCTTAAAAAACTTCTTATGGATGAGTGTTCCTGCGGCGGAACCAAATCAGCGGAAATTTTAGAGCGCCACCACAGTTTGATAAAACTCAAACTTTCATTAAAACACACATGCAAGGTACTGAATTAAAGCTACACTCATTGTGAATCTAGCCACCAAGTCAGATTTGTAAAATGCTTTTTGGCGAAAGCATGAGAAGCTATTATCTGATAGCATGCACCCCCCCAAAATAACACCCCCCCCCAGATTTTGCGGTAGCCGGCGCTACACAAAACGCAGAAATAAAATAAAACATTCATTACCTTTGACGAGCTTCTTTGTTGGCACTCCTATATGTCTCATAAACATCACAATTGGGTCTTTTTCCCGATTAAATCCATCATTGTATACCCAAAATGTCATTTGCTGAAGGCCGGTCTGATCCAGGAAAATGCCCCTTTACAAGACGCAACGTCACTTTTTAAAATTACAAGAGTTGCCTATAAACTTTTACAAATCACTTCAAACTACTTTTCTAAACCAACTTTAGGTATTAATAAACGTTAATAATCTATAAAATTGATCACAGGGCGATCTGTATTCGATAGCAGCAAGTCTTGAAATCATCGTCCATGTTTTCACTTTCACAACATCCTGTGGTGCGCCCAAAGACAGGAAGGGCCTATACGTCATCTAACCAAGGATAAAGCAGCCATAAAATGCCAGTACTGGTGACATCGTGTGGAAGCTGTAGGCGTTGACAGGGGATCCTCATTTATTTTCTGTCGCCTTAGACAATACATTGAATATTTTTGTGTTTTTGGTGAACAGTTTTACCAGGGATTTTTACTCCTAAACACGTTCTGTTATAGCCACAGACACGATTTAACCGGTTTTAGAGACTTCAGAGTTTTCTATACACACACTTATCATATGCATATACTATATTCCTGGCACGAGTAGCAGGACTTTGAAATGTTGCGCGATTTTTAACAAAAAGCTGCGAAAAGCTGCAAAAATTTGCATCATCCCTAACAGTTAAAAAAGCTCCAGTACACACGAACAACAGAATAGAATTTAAGATTTTGAATATTGATCACATGTAATATTACAAAAATGTAATATGTGAACACGGGTGATAGATTGATTTAGGAATCAACAATTACATTTTAAACAGGGTGTGTGTGTGTGTGTAAGGGTTTTCTACTGGGGGGGATTCCAGTAGTTGGTCACCTGGGATGGGGTTAGCTGGTGCTGCAACATTGCCCACTCCTGATGCTGTGAGCTGGTCCCGCAGTTGATCCACATTCTGCTGCGGCAGTTGGTCTAGGTCTCCATCATCATCCTCTCCCGAGGCCTCAGGCTCCACAATGTCCTCGTTGCTGAGGCAGACGTTGTGCATCACAGAGTGCAACCACCTCAGGCACAAAGCTAGGCTTCACCTCCAGGGCCTTCATGAAGATGGAATGCCACATTCCTCACCTTGGAATGCTTTGCATCGTAGGTGGCCTCCACTGCACCCCTCACTGGTTGCCTGTAGGGTGTCAGACAGATGGGCTCCACCAGGCAGAGATACCCACCATCCCCGAAGAGACACCAACCTTGGGGTGGTTACAGGTTCTGAACATACACAGCGCTGTGTTTCATGACCCTGGTGTCGTGCACCCACCCGGGGTAGGCAATGTAGATGTCAATGAACCCACACCTGTGGTCACAGATGGCCTATAGTTGATGAATAAAACTTTTCTGTTCAGGTAATCCTGCTGGTCCACAGCAGGGGGCTTAATCCTGATGTGGCATCCAGCAATAGCGCCAGCAACTTTTTGAATTGCAGGGAACTGTGATTTTTGGGTGAATCGCTCGCCAACCTCCTGCATTTCATCTTGTGATGGAAAATGGATGACCCTCTTCATGAGCACGCCACTGATCCTGGGGATGACATCAAATGCCTCGGACACTATACGAAGTGGCACTAGCCATCCAGTAGAAAAACATGAGGATTTCCAAGGTCTTGCCCCAGCCATGATCCTGGTCTTCTTGGTGCAAGACCTCTAACAGGCTGTCAAAAGAGGGTTGGGTCATTCCGAAGTGGGGCTTGAGTTCCAGGTAGTCCAAATACACCCTCAGGTTGGTCACATTGGGACTTAGCACACAGTAGGGTCCTCTACCACCAGTCTGTGAGGAGAAAAGGCAACTTTACCAAATTGAAACAAAATAAATAGCTTTCACATTATTTGATATGTAGGCCTATTCTGACATATGTACATTATTGAATGTAGGCTTAAGCTACACTAAATTACACTTGCTATGACAGGCATACATGTTCTAATATAGTCCAAGTGGATGTATCAAATTGTGAATGAAATTTGCTACATACAGACCAGTAATAATTGACTTAATGTGGCCTGCTTTTGCCTTTTGGTCGAGGAGAATACAACGCCCTCCTTTGACCAGCCTCCTGTGTTCACCTCCTCCTTCCAGCATCGGTCCTCTGAACAGCCAACTGATTGTAGCTGATCATTAACACCAGCACAACATATACAGCTGGCATGAAAACAAAATACATGGCTACAGAGAGACAGCGCTGAATACAAGTTGTGGTGAGTTGCCGCCAGAGGCAATGTTAATTAAGTTGTGTGTGGTATATAGTTTAACATAGGAATGGACACAAATAATGAATCATCAAATACAGATGGAGGAAAACACTTATTGACTTGATTATTCACGTTATTCTTAGCTTAGCTAAATGTTAAAGTCATTGTGTGTTCTCAACGGACATTTTTTAATGAAGTCTTAAGATGTCTAGCTAGTAATTTGTTAAGCTAACAAGCTAGCAAGAAGTTGTATTGCAACAGCATCAACTTCCGGTAGACAAGCAAAGCACAAGTACACAACTGAAAGGTTACCGTTCGTTTACAGTATACTCAAATGAACTAATATTATATACTCATTATAAATATATATAAATATATATAAATAAAGGTTAAAAAAAATATGTAGCATGCATATTCGAACACAGCACTTGTCAAAATAAATCACATTTTAATAGCTGGCTATGGTTCTGTATACAAGCTTTCTTGGGCAAGCTAACACTCACGTAACTCACGTAAACTCGTAAATCTCCTTGGTCCGTACAATTGCCCTTATTTTAGCGCCCCAAAAACATAATACTTCCAGATCAACTGTAATGTCAATACCATTCTAAAGCACCATTTCTCCCCTTTCCAACAAAATCAATTACATGACCTAAACACTGCCGGTTTCTGCATAATTCAAGCAGGCAATGAGCCCCCGTCGGGTCTTTTTAAAAATGGCGGGTGGGGAAGCAAAACTAATGCGTGATAGTGAGAAGGACAGATGTGTGGGAAAATTGCTTTTTTCACTCGACCTGTACAACTTATCACCTTATCGCCTCTAAAATGTAAATAAAACTATAAAGAGTTTATATAATGTGTCATTACATACCTATTTTAAGGTTTGTGTCAAGTTTTTAGGGCGGTGCTAAAGTGATCTTAGAAGTAAACAGCGGCTTTGAGAATGAATCGCATGCAATGATGACTAGGTACCCCCCCCCCCCCCCCTTATCCCCGTCACTGTCCATTTATTGTTTTTAAAAGATGAGAAGTGCTACACCTGGTGGAGAGAGATTGTAAGACATAAATAAGTAGCTTTATGCGTGCTGGACGTTACGACATGACACGTCAAGATGTAACGGAGGGTCAGTTTTTTTTTCAACTTTTCTCCAATACTATAGGGCCATTACCATGTCGATCAACACTTGAATAGAAACCTAGTTCACACCCCCAATTTTGACATCAACAGTCCCATTAGTTTTCTTTGTAGCCTCGTTTGAATGTCGCGGTTACGCACATTTGTTAGTTAGCTACCAATGTAGCCTGGTGCCAGATCTGTTTGTGCTATCATGACAACTCCTTGTCACATGAGAACTGGAGATTCCCACAGTGACTCTTTCTAGAGATAGCTAGCTAACAGACAACAATAGCAAGTCAGCTAACGTTTGCAAGGTAGAGCTATTTTGACAGCTAGCGGAACATGACTTTCTGTCCCCCAATCACAACTAGCTAGCTAAGCTAAAAGCAAGCCGGTCAGCTGCTGCTTAGTGCAGACAACTCTTAGTCCACACTAAAGACTGTATTTTGCTAAACATTAGGACAGAATAACCAAGATATTTTTTAAATATGGTGTATGTTTATTATTATGCCACTATTTATGCTAGCATCGAGGACAAGGCAAGCTACCTCGTCGCAAAATTTAGTGGGGTGCTAATGATTCACAGAGCATGTACAAAGGCTTGAAGTTTGGTGCAGAATAGGAAGATAGAAATGTAATACATAAAATTACCAGCACATATACAGACGTTATAATAATAGGCCTACTGGAACATTATTTTAAGGCCTTGTTCAAGGTCCATCTGACCTCTCCCCATTCAGATCCGAGTTTAAAGTGGAACTTGACACCAATGACAGGATCTCACGGTTGCATAAGACAGTGCTTTCGGTAAGTATTCAGACCCCTTTTTCTAAAATTGATTAAATGTTTGTTTTTTCATCAATCTACACACAATACCAAAGCGAAAACAGGATTTTAGATTTTTTTGCAAATGTATTAAAATATCACATTTACATAGGTTTTCAGACCCTTTACTCAGTACTTTGTTAAAGCACCTTTGCAGCGATAACAGCCTCGAGTCTTCTTGGGTATAACGCTACAAGCTTGGCACACCTGTATTTGGTGAGTTTATCCCATTCCTCTCTGCCGATCCTCTCAAGCTCTGTCAGGTTGGATGGGGAGCGTTGCTGCACAGCTATTTTCAGGTCTCTCCAGAGATGTTCGATCAGGTTCAAGTCCAGGCTCTGGCTAGGCCACTCAAGGACATTCAGAGCCTTGTCCCGAAGCCATTCCTGCGTTGTCTTGGTTGTGTGCTTAGGATTGTTGTCCTGTTAGAAGGTGAACCTACGCTCCAGTCTGAGTCCCTGAGCAGGTTTTCGTCAAGGATCTCTCTGTAATTTGCTCCGTTCATCTTTCCCTCGATCCTGACTAGTCTGCCTTTTACTGAAGAGTGGCTTTGGTCTGGCCACTCTACCCCAAAGGCCTACCCTCCAGCCACTTTAATAATGGGAATTGATGGGAAATGAAATAAAATATATCACTAGCCACTTTAAACAATGCTACCTAATATAATGTTTACATACCCTACATTATTCATCTCATATGTATACGTATATACTGTACTCTATATCATCTACTGCATCTTTATGTAATACATGTATCACTAGCCACTTTAACTATGCCACTTTGTTTACATACTCATCTCATGTATATACTGTACTCGATACCATCTACTGTATCTGGCCTGTGCCGCTCTGTACCATCACTCATTCATATATCTTTATGTACATAATTCTTTATCCCTTTACTTTTGTGTGTATAAGACAGTAGTTTTGGAATTGTTAGTTAGATTACTTGTTGGTTATTACTTGTTGATTACTTGTTGGTTATTACTGCATTGGTTATTACTGCATTGTCGGAACTAGAAGCACAAGCATTTCGCAACACTCGCATTAACATCTGCTAACCATGTGCATGTGACAAATAACATTTTATTTGATTGGTGAAGTGCTGCAGAGATGGTTGTCCTTCTGGAAAGTTCTCCCATCTCCACAGAGGAACTCTGCAGCTCTGTCAGAGTGACCATCAGGCTCTTGGTCACCTCCCTGACCAAGATCCTGCTCCCAGATTGCTCAATTTGGCCAAGCGACCAACTCTAGGAAGTGTCTTGATGGTTCCAAACTTCTTCTATTTAAGAATGATGGAGGCCACTGTTCTTGGGGACCTTCAATGCTGCAGAAATGTTTTGGTACCCTTCCCAGATCTGTGCCTTGACACAATGCTGTATCGGAGCTCTAGCTTTTTGCTCTGACATGCACTGGCAACAGTGGGACCTTATATAGACAGGTGTGCCTTTCCAAATCATGTCCAATCAATTGAATTTACCACAGGTGGACTCCAATCAAATTATAGAAGCATCTCAAGGATGATCAATGGAAACAAGATGCACCGGAGCTCAATTTCGAGTCTCATAGCAAAGGGTCTGAATACCAATGTAAATAAGATATATTTTTATATATTTGCAAAAAATACATTTAAAAAAAACAACCTGTTTGCACTGTCATTATGGGTTATTGTGTGTAGATTGCTGAGGATTTGTATTTATTTAATCCATTTTAGAATAAGGCTGTGACGTAACAAAATGTGGAAACGTCAAGGGGTCTGAATACTCTCCGAAGGCACTGTATATGTATTTATACTTTGGTCTAAATAGAGACTCGGGAGATGGATGGGAGGGGGACTGCTACAAAAGTAGGTCACAAAAAAATGTAAAAGAACAGTATACATTCAACTCAGTGTAGCAAAAACATGAGCTTTTGGCATCAGTAGCATGACAGGTCATTGTAGTCTTTCAGACCTCTGAAATCAGTCTTGGAGATAAACTATAACCTAATCCTAACCAGAAGGTTTCGGGGCCCTGGATTCAGCAATTCACTGTTAACTGTCTAAGTGGCAGAGAGTAGAAGACTTGATTCTGTTAGGCATTAGTAGCAGAATGAAGACCATGGTTCCCTGAGGGTCAGGGTTTATATCAGGATCACATCCATCCCACTTCCTTCCCCCTGCTCACGTGTGAGCAGCCAGCACCAGTCCAAAGTGGAGAATCAAAAGACCATCCTGGGAATAAGTAAACAAGAAAATAAGCACACATAAAACTCAAATGGAAGCTAACGATATCAGGACTATTTCCAAACCAGAAAGTAACTACAAATTCATAGGACCTTTGAGTGGACTCACCTGTAGAGCGTCATCTCCCATGGAGCGCTGAACCTCTCGTAGCGACTGGTAACGGTCCAGGAGGTGGTCTCCACACACAACATCCACCTGCACCACAACGTGACATCATACCACTGCGACAGACTGCATGAAATCAATTGAGAGTGACATACTGAATTACAACATTACATGGAATCACCTGAGGGAGGGAATACCTGTGAACGAAAACTGGTAGGTGCAGTTTGAGATGTGAAAATTAAAACCGTAATAAATGCTACGGATCCATTTCAATAAGATACAGAAATAGTATTCCTGATTAGAAATTAAATCCCAAGTTCAATAATAAGTTAAAAAATTAAAGACGTCACCTCATGTCACCTTTTATTTTTGTCTGGGCAGGCCAATCCATTCAGAGCATCAAGAGATATACCAAAGCCATTGTTTTTTTATGCAAGTGCCTAGGTGATAATTACAATTGCCCACAGGGTGGTGCAAAGTACTATTCAAAACAGTCAACCAACAATTAATTAAATTATATATTCAAAACACACAAATTAGAGTTGGGCGGTATCCACATTTTCATACAGTCATACTGAACAGATCCAGTACAAGCTTCATATCGACAGACCCTACAAAGAGCGAGAAACCATAACCCAGCGGGGTCCCTCCCTGCCCCTCGCCCTTTCTCATTTGTCCCCCCCTACTCACACAAAGTCCAGTTGTCACCACATTTGTCAGACTGGTTGAAAAATAATTGGAAACTAAATTAAAAAATGACAAGGGACCCCAATATCACAGTCTTCCTCCAGCTGAAAGACGAGTACTAAATGAATTCCAGGAGAATACGGACATTGTCATAAAACCCACAGAAAAATGTGTGGCAAGAGTGAAGGGCATGAGTTCTGAAAAACACCTGAACCTGTCTTGTTCTTATAGACCCTTGCCTCTAGAAAATCTGAAATTGATAGCTTGTTACAGCGTGTCTGACCAAAACTGGATCACGAGTTCCTAAGAGTCACCTATCCAGTCACCCCAGGTATCTATCCCCTTCCGAAAGTGCATAAGAACTCTAGTCAGTACATCTGCATTCCCCATGCTGAAGGCCTACAAATCGATTTCCAAAATCCTAAAGTCACATGAGGAAAGATTGGAGAATCCCCCTAATGACTTTGTTGGAGGTCTTGAAATTGGTACTTGCAAATAACTTTCAGGTATGACAAATTCTACCTTCAAACCAAATGCACAGCAGTAGCCACGATTTACGCAAACCTTGTCGTTGGAGGCAGATGATATTCAAAATAAAGACAACGCTTTTCTACCCCATATTAAGTTTTGGAAACGCTACATTGAGGACAATTATATTTTGGGGTTCATCTAAACAAAACCCTGATGACTTTGTCCGTTATCTGAACACCACAACGACTTTCCTTCTGTTCACTGTTAAGTGATCAACAATAACTTCCTGGATCAAAATATTCAAGAACTTCTATCCATCAGGAGGTGGTAACCTCCCTAAAACGTTCTCACAACAAGAGACGTTTTCGAGTGATAGATTAAACACCATGCAGTCGAGGTCTAAAATCATGATTTCTCATTCAGACCAATCATCTCCAAACTTTTCTGAATCAAAATCACTTTTGAGTCCAAATGCATGCTGAGACCTACTGATGACAGCTAGTGTGCTAGCACTATGCCCTTGTTTACATCACACTTCCTCATGATTAGTGAATTGTAACTCACCAACGCCAACACTTGGTCTGGAATGTAATTACTCTAATGTAATGATCTCTAACACAGAGTAGATGCTCCATATGACTTTAATAAATAGTGCATTGTGGGTAGTTTAGACTTCAGAAGATATCCAGAAATAAGTCAATAAATATGCAATAACACAAAAACATAACTGTTTGTACTTATATGTAACCGGATCATGACAACAACTAAGTTACTAACTCTGACCACAGTGTTACATTGCTGAGTAAAAACTCATGCCTCCTACCCTTTAAAAACAGTTCTGTAGCAATGAGGTTTGTGCAGACTATAGGCCCAATACATTATCACTGAATATTGGCTATGCTTGAATTGCCCTGCCAATGTTCTTCTAAAACCATTTTAATATAATATTTCAAAACTTGGTATATGATCACACCAGTAATAAATCATATGACAAAGCAGCAAAATCAGGTTTAGAAAACACTTACAAATAAAAACTGAAATAACATTTACATAAGTATTCAGACCCTTTAAACAAAGTATTGAGTAAGGCACATTTGTCAGTGATTACAGACTAGAGTATTCTTGGGTATGAAGCTACAAACTTAAGCACACCTGTATTTGGAGTTTCTCCCATTCTTCTCTGCAGATGCTCAAGCTCTGTCAGGTTGGATGGGGAGCGTCTCTCCAGAGATGTTCGATCGGGTTTGAGCTCTGATTGGCCACTCAAGGACTTGTCTCGAAGCAATTCCTGCATTGTCCTGTTGGAAGGTGAACCTTTGCTCCAGTCGGAGGTCCTGAGCAGGTTTTCATCCAAGGATCTCTGTACTTTGCACCGTTCATCTTTCCCTTCAATCGTCACTAGTCTCCCAGTACCTGCTGCTGAAAAAAGAACAGCCCCACAGCATGATGCTGCCACCATTCTTCCCTGTAGGGATGGTGCCAGGCTTCCATCCGATGTGACACTCGGCATTCAGGCCAAAGAGTTCAATCTTGGTTTCATCAGACCAGAGAATATGGTTTCTCATGGTCTGAGAATCCTTTCGGTGCCTTTTGGTAAACTCCAAGCAGGTTGTCATGTGCCTTTTACTGAAGAGTGTCTTCCGTCTGGCCAGTACCATAAAGGCCTGATTGGTGGAGTGCTGCAGAGATGGTTGTCCTTCTGGAAGGTTCTCCCATCTCCACAGAGAGATCATTGGGTTCTTGGTCACCTCCCTGGCCAATGCCCTTATCCCCCTATTGCTCATTTTGGCCAGGCGGACAGCTTTAGGAAGGGTCTTGGTGGTTCCAAACTTCTTCCATTTAAGAATGGAGGCCACTGTGTCCTTGGGGACCTTCAATGCTGCAGAATTTCTTCTGTACCCTTCCCCAGATCTGTTCCTCGACACAAAGCGGTCTCTGAGCTCTACGGACAATTCCATCGACCTCATGGCTTGGTTTTTGCTTTGACATGTCAACTGTGGGACCGGATATAGACTGGTGTGTGCCATTCCAAATCAATTCACCACAGGTGGACTCCAATCAAGTTGTAGAAACATCAAGGATGAGCAAGTGAAACTGGATGCACTTGAATCTCATAGCAAAAGAATGTGAAAACTAAAAACCTGTTTTCGCTTTGTCATTGTGTGTAGATTGATTAAATTATTTTCCTGATCAATTTTAGAGTAAAGCTGTAACGAAACAAAATATGGAAAGAGGGAATGTGTCTGAATACTTTCCGAATGCACTGTAAATGTTCATAATTTGCTTACTTTATTTTACTGGACTGATGGTGCCTGCATCTGATGGTCAGTCTCAGCGGATGGAGAGCATTAGAGGGTCACACTCGGATTGTCCCTCAGCTATCCACCCTTGGCTAAGACTAACCAAAAAGGGAACACCGTTTTTGAGCGGATGGAGAAACTCGAGTCACACCGTATTATTTTTGCCTCATGCACAGATTCATGTTATTATTCCCATTACCGGAGAAAGTGAAATATTCCTTCAGAGATATATATATATTTTTTTTAAGTCACTAATTATAAAAATGGAAGCGATACACTTTGGTAGTTATTAATTGAATCTGCAGTGCTGATTGCAGCGCATTTCATGGCTTATAATAATACAAATAAAATGTTGACAGTGCTGAACAAGAACTCACTGTTGTATTCATTGACATTCTCTAATGTTTAGACATTTTGAAATCACAGTATCAACGAGTAAGTTGCAGACAGCCATCTGAGCAAATCGGTAGGCATATAGGAGCACTTGATTTTGTACCTTGACACATGAAATGGTTCAAAATGGGAACACTTTGCCTACCTGGCACACAAGGCAGCTGAAACAAGTGCATTTACTGATAACAGAGCGAGACAGAAAAAAGTAGGAATGCGAGGCTTAATCGTTGTTTTTTTAAAATAAAGAATGTTTTCATGATCGACTAGGAATGCCTTGGAGATTGACTGGTCAGTGACCACTGTTGTAGACTATATGGCTGCACTGCCATTTGTATGCTCATATATATATTTTCCCTACATTCAATCAATCTTTATATCCAGATGTCTACTTTTCATACCCCAAAGCATCCATTTTCTTTGTGCTAGGAAGTAACTATTACAGCAGAATATCTCAAATTTCCTACTTCCAACTAAATGCTATTTGTCAAGTTTATTCTGCTGATCTGTGTATTTGTATACAGTGACTTCAGAAAGTATTCATACCCCTTGACCTATTCCACATTGTGTTGCGTTACAGCCTGAATTCAAAATGGATTAAATAGATAACTTTGTCATTATGGGGTATTGTGTGTAGTAAACAATTAGAACGTGTTTAGAAATGTAGATACTTTTAGAAAGAAACACCTGTGTAAGGGTCAATGGTTGACAGTGCATGTAAAAGCAGAAACTATACCATGAAGTCCAAGGAACTGTCCGTAGATCTCCGAGACAGCATTGGGATGAGACATACTGTACCAGTCAAAAGTTGACACCTACTCATTCCAGGGTTTCTCTTAATTTTTTACTATTTTCTACATTGTCAAATCAAATCCAATTTTATTTGTCACATACACATGTTTTTTTTATTTATTTTTTATTTTACCTTTATTTAACCAGGCAAGTCAGTTAAGAACACATTCTTATTTTGAATGACGGCCTGGGAACAGTGGGTTAACTGCCTGTTCAGGGGCAGAACGACAGATTTGTACCTTGTCAGCTCGGGGGTTTGAACTCGCAACCTTCCGGTTACTAGTCCAACGCTCTAACCCAGAGGTGGGCAAACTTTGACTCGCGGGCCACAATGGGTTCTAAAATTTGACAGAGGGGCAGGGCCAGGAGCATTTGGAGGGAGTGTTTGGGCCGGATATACTAAAGCATTAAATGTAGTGTGTGCAAACCTCATAGCACAGTAAGAACACTACAACCCAATTTATTAACTGTCGTTCAAATGTGAAAAATAGCCCTTATCAGTTAATACATTTGTCTCAAGGAATATGCAAGATATGGCATTTACATACTATTTCGCAGATACTGGGAGGAGGAAATGTAAATAGATTAAAATAACATACGCACTGTGATTTATCAAGATTGCGTCTGTTTTTAATAAGTTTCAATCGAAGGTGCAAAGTTAAAGAAATCAACATTTATTGAAAAATGGAATCACTTTCAACATTCAAAACATATTATTACACAACGAAATACTCAAGCTCAATAATATCTACTTGTGTTAAACTCCGCAAAATCATGGATGGATTGTCCTGACCGCGCGCTCTACAAACTCGCCACGGACGCCCTCGCCTTCACGCGCAAACAGTACACGTGTATCGTTGCCAAGCACACAGGCTGTATTAAATATCCTAACTGCAGCTGAAAATTTAAATTTAAATTAAGAGCGATGTGCGGAGTGTTAATTAAGCTACTGTACCGCTGCTGTGCTTAAGGGCTTAATGGTGACGTGAAACGAAGTGAAAATTAAAGTGAAATAAAGAAATACGCGCCACTCCAACAACGGTCAATGTGTTTTGAGTCCGCCATCTATTGGGGAAACGTGGGCATTGCAGGGAAAGGGGAAAAAAAGGAGGTTTTTACTATAATTTGGACAAGTTCGGCGGGCCGGATTAAAAAGCCTAACGGGCCGTATGTGGCCCGCGGGCCGTAGTTTGCCCATGTCTGCTCTAACCACTAGGCTACGCTGCCACCCCAGATGTTAATGCGAGTGTAGCGAAATGCTTGTGCTTCTAGTTCCGACAATGCAGTAATAACCAACAAGTAATCTAACGAACAATTCCTAAACTACTGTCTTATACACAGTGTAAGGGGATAAAGAATATGTACATAAGGATATATGAATGAGTGATGGTACAGAGCAGCATAGGCAAGATACAGTAGATGGTATCGAGTACAGTATATACATATGAGATGAGTATGTAGACAAAGTAAACAAAGTGGCATAGTTAAAGTGGCTAGTGATACATGTATTACATAAGAATGCAGTCGATGGTGTAGAGTACAGTATATACGTATGCATATGAGATGAATAATGTAGGGTAAGTAACATTATATAAGGTAGCATTGTTTAAAGTGGCTAGTGATATATTTACATCATTCCCATCAATTCCCATTATTAAAGTGGCTGGAGTTGAGCCAGTGTCAGTGTCAGTGTGTTGGCAGCAGCCACTCAATGTTAGTGGTGGCTGTTTAACAGTCTGATGGCCTTGAGATAGAAGCTGTTTTTCAGTCTCTCGGTCCCAGCTTTGATGCACCTGTACTGACTTCGCCTTCTGGATGATAGCGGGGTGAACAGGCAGTGGCTCGGGTGGTTGATGTCCTTGATGATCTTTATGGCCTTCCTGTAACATCGGGTGGTGTAGGTGTCCTGGAGGGCAGGTAGTTTGCCCCCGGTGATGCGTTGTGCAGACCTCACTACCCTCTGGAGAGCCTTACGGTTGAGGGCGGAGCAGTTGCCGTACCAGGCGGTGATACAGCCCGCCAGGATGCTCTCGATTGTGCATCTGTAGAAGTTTGTGAGTGCTTTTGGTGACGAGCCAAATTTCTTCAGCCTCCTGAGGTTGAAGAGGCGCTGCTGCGCCTTCTTCACGATGCTGTCTGTGTGAGTGGACCAATTCAGTTTGTCTGTGATGTGTATGCCGAGGAACTTAAAACTTGCTACCCTCTCCACTACTGTTCCATCGATGTGGATAGGGGGGTGTTCCCTCTGCTGTTTCCTGAAGTCCACAATCATCTCCTTAGTTTTGTTGACGTTGAGTGTGAGGTTATTTTCCTGACACCACACTCCGAGGGCCGTCACCTCCTCCCTGTAGGCCGTCTCGTCGTTGTTGGTAATCAAGCCTACCACTGTTGTGTCGTCCGCAAACTTGATGATTGAGTTGGAGGCGTCGTGGGTGAACAGGGAGTACAGGAGAGGGCTCAGAACGCACCCTTGTGGGGCCCCAGTGTTGAGGATCAGAGGGGAGGAGATGTTGTTACCTACCCTCACCACCTGGGGGCGGCCCGTCAGGAAGTCCAGTACCCAGTTGCACAGGGCGGGGTCGAGACCCAGGGTCTCGAGCTTGATGACGAGCTTGGAGGGTACTATGGTGTTGAATGCCGAGCTGTAGTCGATGAACAGCATTCTCACATAGGTATTCCTCTTGTCCAGATGGGTTAGGGCAGTGTGCAGTGTGGTTGAGATTGCATCGTCTGTGGACCTATTTGGGCAGTAAGCAAATTGGAGTGGGTCTAGGGTGTCAGGTAGGGTGGAGGTGATATGGTCCTTGACTAGTCTTTCAAAGCACTTCATGATGACGGAAGTGAGTGCTACGGGGCGGTAGTCGTTTAGCTCAGTTACCTTAGCTTTCTTGGGAACAGGAACAATGGTGGCCGTCTTAAAGCATGTGGGAACAGCAGACTGGTATAGGGATTGATTGAATATGTCCGTAAACACACCGGCCAGCTGGTCTGCGCATGCTCTGAGGGCGCGGCTGGGGATGCCGTCTGGGCCTGCAGCCTTGCGAGGTATAATATGGAATAATAGTGAAGATATCAAAACTATGATGGTCTGAATAATTATGTAAATGTGATATCCGTTTTCTATAAAACAGTTTTTGCTTTGTAGTGGAGTATTGTGGGTAGATTTGGGGACACACACACACGATGTAATCCATTTCAGAATAAGGTTGTAACGCAACAAAGTATGAAAAACGTCAAGGGGTCTGAATACTTTCCGAATGCACTGTAAATGGCAGAGCACCCAGCTAATAAATCCAGATAGTGCACCTATTACCCACTCTACTACCCACTCTGGTGAGTGCCAAGAAATAAATCCCTGTTACTGCTAAACACCCTACATACAGGTAGGGCTGTGCTGTTGTGCTCTGCAGTTTTACATAAGACACAAACACTCTTCCCCTCTGTCCTTGTGTGAGCATTAGGCTCTGCATCTACCTCTCACCTGGTTACTTAGGCCTCTAAAGAATTTTACAGGGGATGAAATTGAGATGGGTTCAACATAACGATTTCTTAAAGCAGAGAGCTCTCTCACATAACGAGCAGATATGTACATATTTATGCATTTCCCCTTGCCAGGTCTCCCTCTGAGAAATAGTTCATAACCGCATTAGACATCCTGGTAAAGTCCATGTGTAACCCCTCCCACTGACCTGGCAGGCGGGGCTCAGCTCCATCTTCCTCCTGATGAAGAGCGCCACATGGTGGACAGTGGCATCCCCCGATACTCGCACATACCGCCTCTCCAAAGGCTGGCCAGGGACACGGGTGTTAGAGCATGCAATCCCTTATTTATTTTACCAATATAACTCAAATTCACAATATCAACATTGCTTTATGCATGACCATTACTATATAGTGGCTGGATAGCAGCATCATGCTGTTATTTCATTTTAACAGTCTCATACAAGTCATTATGAGAAAAGAGCGTGACAGCAGTAATTACCTTATAGCCGTCTATGCCTTCTTCCGCTCTGGAAACAAACAACTTTACATAGAATTTTCTTAATCCTTGCAACCAATCTTGTACAGTTAACCATCAGTCTTGTAACTTGAAATGTTCTCCCTAGTCCAGGGTTTCCCAAACTCTCATGGGGACCCCAAGGGGTGCACATTTAGTTATTTGCCATAGCACTACACAGCTGATTAAAATAATCAACTATTCATCAAGCTTTGACCAATTTAAATCAGCTGTGTAGTGCTAGTGCAAAAACCAAAAAGGTGTACCCCTGGCAGTCCCCATGACAGAGTTAGGGAAATATGCATATGCACTCAAAGGAAGCACAGTAGCACCATCTACTGGTGTAGCCAAGAATGACCAGAGACAAACAAACCATCTCAGGGAATACCCTTCCATCCCTCAAATAGAAAATGCTAGGGAGAGACTCACCCCAAAAACTCCAGCTGCAGTGACACGTCCAGTTCAGGAGGGATGGCGAAGACAGACTGGGGCAGCAATGCCCTCCTCTGCTTCTGGTTCTTCAGCACAGGGACCGCAGGGGATGCCATCACTGTGGGCACAGAGAAAGACGAGCGTTTACAGAAGCATTAGGGGAATGTTCCACACCCAGCACTGAGACAAACAGAGACATGGCTAAAATCAGAGGATCTTCAAATACCCAAACTATTTCATTAAACAAAGCTGCACCAAATCTCAACGACGACATTGGTCTATACCTGGTTTAGGCACCTCCAGTCCTCTCTGTTTGTAAAAATCAATCATCCTTGCTTTCTCCACTGCAAAGACAATAAAGAGTAAAGACAACACTAATTTTAACTTCAAAACAAAAGATTGCCAAGAGGCGTTTGGGAAAAAAAATCTGAGAAATGGAAGGCTTGTGGATACTTACTTTCTTCCAGATGTGGCAGCATCTTGTAAACAATATCTTGCAACTGTCTGTCAGGTCTGTGGAGATGCAAAAACACCCACCATACAGTAAGTATCTACATACCAGTGTATAAGTGAGTATTAGCCTATAGCTCATTGTATTAATTGATAACAGGTCAATGTGGGAGGTATAGTAATCAACTTCAAAGCTGACGTTGTTTCAGTGAACATCTCAGTTTATCGTGGCAACGGTTTCATTCAAATGAGTTGGCACAACAGTAATATTTACATACCAGTGTGTATGAGTATTACCCTATAGCTCATTGTATTAATTGATAACAGGTCAATGTGGGAGGTATAGTAATCAACTTCAAAGCTGACGTTGTTTCAGTGAACATCTCAGTTTATCGTGGCAACGGTTTCATTCAAATGAGATGGCACAACAGTAATATTTACATTTGCATCCCTTTGGCCTGTGCTGAAAGCAGAGTTCTGCAATAGACGACGAGTGTGCTTGGACATTAATAAAAGTGGTGTCTACAGAGAGACATCAGTATCCCTGCGTCACATCAGGACTTTGTGTTCCAGGTAACTCCCCAGCAGGGAGAGGGTAACCATAGAAACAGACACTCATGGGATGTCCTCTTTAAATAACATGATGCCAAGTAGAAAAACATGAACCGATGTCTTCAAATGTAAAACAAGAGTCTGTGTGCTCGTAGATTTCACGCAGGCATGCTTACTTTATGTTGTACAATGGTTGTGTCTGATGGACTACAATGCTGCAATTGGGACACCTGTTGCTGTAGAAGAAGTGTTTCACTATGCAGCTTTTACAAACTGGGGAAGAGAGAACAGATTACAAAGGAAGTATGACTGATGGAATGAGACTGAAGGGATAGCAGTCATATTTCAGGAGTGTTAATCTCAAATCAATGTAACTCACAAGTGTGCAGACACTCTGTGATGGTGGTGGAATCAATTAGGATTCCGCAGCAGAGAGTACAGTGGATGTAAGGGTAAAATTGTTTAAGAGGGAGTTCAGGCTGTGAAAACAAAACATTCACAATGTCATTCCACATTATAGAACTGGAGTGCATCACAGTTACAGGAGAGTACCAACCAGTGCAGCAGATACCATATAACAGTACATTCATTATTCTTGTCAATCCAGCAAAATGAGAAAAACACTAGATATTGTCCAAGTCTGCAATACTGTACCTCATCCCCTGAATCCGAGTCAACATTATTAGATGTTCCATTGTGGTCTTTCGAACCATCGTTGTCGACACTGTTCTGGTGGCTAATATCGGTTGGTGTCGCCTCTTCTGACTGCTGACCGACACTCAAACAACCCGGTCCTTCGAGTTCCGTGGTGCTGTCCTCCATAGTACTGCAAATTGGGTTGATTTCCGCACCAATAAATTCTTCAATTAATCAATAATTTGATATTCACTTGACCCTAGCATTATTAGCAAACGTGCTGGTTAGCTCAATAAATACAAAGAACACACAACGACAACAGTTCAACCTCTACTTTAACGGACTAACGTTACCAATAAACCCCATGTGATTTAACCACTAACTATTGCTTAAATGTTATCGCTAACCCCAAGTATATAAAAAACAAAACCAACTGTAACAGTTGCTAGCTAACGTTACTGTTGTCGCTCAAGTTTCAGCAACTTCCTGGCACTATGGCAATGAAACGAGCCAATTAAATCATAACAGAGCAGAGTCCACTAGAAATAGAATTTCAAGACTGGACCACAGTTGCTTTGCCTTATCTTGCTTCTCTAGGAAGAATATGGATTCATATGATATTAATGAAGAATTGAACATATTTAAGCTGTCATAAAAATACATTGAAAAATTACTTGATTAGAGTTCAGTATCTCCCAAATATGGATATTATTGATAGTTATAGGTTCTGCCTAATTATAGAAATCTGGATCGGATATCTCCAGATGTGGCCATTAAAATCTCTAACTATTAATTTGACAATGCAAGATACATGGAACAGTCAAACATGAGGAATCCGGCATCGGAGCACAGAACAGAGCTCTGAAAGTCCTCCTGGTTTCACATTTGGCTCTTTGGAAGTTGTGGGAACGTGTGAAACCAAAAACACATTGGTTGTGGGAACTAAGCCATGTGTTTCCTGACCGGTAAAACTGAATGTTTTTGAAAGGTTCTGAGAAACAAATTGAACATTTCACCTTTTCTGGGAAAGTTTATTTTTAGGTTGCATGAAGGTTCCGTATATCTTATCTGCCATTGACTGGAACGATCTACAAAAATCTCTGAAACTGGAAACACTTATCTCCCTCACTAGCTTGATCCACCAGCTGTCAGAGTAGCTCACAGATCACTGCACCTGTACATAGCCCATCTATAAATAGCCCAAACAACTACCACTTCCCCTACTGTATTTATTTAGCTCCTTTTCACCCCAGTATTTCTACTTTGCACACTCATCTGTCAAATCTACCATTCCAGTGTTTTAATTGCTATATTGTATTTACTTCGCCACCATGGCCTATTTATTGGCTTTACCTCCCTTATCTCACCTCATTTGCTCACATTGTATATATACTTATTTTTATACTGTATGTTTGTTTTACTCCATGTGTAAATCTGTGTAGTTATGTGTTGAACTGCTTTGCTTTATCTTGGCCAGGTCACAGTTGTAAATGAGAACTTGTTCCTAACTTGCCTACCTGGTTAAATAAAGGTGAAATAAAACATCTAGGTGGAGGTTTATGAAAAACTTTTCACTGAATGATTCAATGGGACTTTTAATTACACTATTAGCTTTTTTTTAAATTCCAAGCACAAACTTCATTTCCTTTGGCATTATTCAAGTAAACAAATTTCTTCTGTATGTTGACATGGCATCAGTGAGATTTAAACCTATGATCTTCTGTTTTGTATCCATTGAATTAGTCCACTGCACCACCAGGATGGAGCTAGCATGTCAGGTTTTTTTATACATATAAAGCTGGTTATTTTAG
The DNA here is from genome assembly GCF_021184085.1 of Oncorhynchus gorbuscha. NCBI lineage: Eukaryota > Metazoa > Chordata > Actinopteri > Salmoniformes > Salmonidae > Oncorhynchus > Oncorhynchus gorbuscha. Next base: position 62,517,138 of record NC_060178.1, read on the forward strand.
TCTATTCAAAACAGACCCCATTTCAATGGAAGTATTCATTAAAGGGATTATCCTGTACTTTGTAAATGCCTACTTTTTAGCCAGTAGTTCTGAAAGTAGCTCCACTGTACAAAGTGTATCGAGTCACATATGTGCAGATAGAGTATCAGGCAATTTTGGACACACCTACTCATTCTACATTGTAGAATAATAGTAAAGACATCAAAACTATGAAATAACACATATGGAATCATGTAGTAACCAAAAGTGTTATATTTGAGATTCTTCAAAGTAGCCACCCTTGGCCATGATGACAGCTTTGCACACGCTTGGCATTCTCTCAACCAGCTTCATGAGGTAGTCACCTGGTTGCATTTCAATTAACAGGTGTGCCTTGTTAAAAGTTAATTTGTGGCATTTCTATCCTTCTTAATATGTTTGAGCCAATCAGTTGTGTTGAAACAAGGTAGAGATGGTATACAGAAGATAGCTCTATTTGGTAAAAGATAGAGTCCATATTATGGCAAGAACAGCTTAAATAAGCAAAGAGAAATGAGAGCAAATCATTACTTTAAGACATGAAGGTCAGTCAATTAGGAATATTTCAAGAACTTTGAAAGTTTCTTCAAGTGCAGTCGCAAAAACCCATCAAGCGCTATGATGAAACTAGCTCTCACGAGGACCAGAAAGGAAGACCCGGAGTCACCTCTGCTGCAAAGGTTAAGTTCATTAGAGTTACCAGCCTCAGAAATTGCAGCCCAAGTAAATGCTTCACAGAGTTCAAGTACCAGACATCTCAACATCAACTGTTCAGAGGAGACTGCGTGAAGCAGGCCTTTGTGGTTGAATTGCTGTAAAGAAACCACTAATAAAAGGACACCAATAAGGAAGAGACTTGCTTGGGCCAAGAAATATGTGCAATGGACATTAGACCAATGGAGATCTGTTATTTGGTCTGATGAGTCCAAATGAGATTTTTTAGTTCCAACCGTTGTGTCTGTGAGATGCAGAGTAGGTGAACAGAGGATCTTCACATGTGTGGTTCCCACTGTGAAGCATAGAGGTGGTGTGATGGTGCTTTGCTGGAGACACTGTCAGTGATTTATTTAGAATTCAAGGCAACCTTAACCAGGTTTGATGGCACGTCACTGCAGAATGCTGTGGTAGCCATGCTGGTTTGAGCTTAGTGGAACTATCATTTGTTTTTCAACAGGACAATGACCCAACACACCTCCAGGCTGTGTAAGGCAGGGGTGGGCAACTCCAGTCTGAGGGCCTGATTGGTGTCACACTTTCTCCATCCCTGGCAAACATAGCTGACTAACCAAATTGCATTCTGAACTGAAGATCATGATTCGGTAATTATTGGAATTAGGTGTGTTAGCTGGGGAAAAACTGACACCAATCAGGCCCTCGAGGACTGGAATTACCCACCCCTGGTGTAAGGGCTATTTGACCAAGGAGTGTGGTGTAGTGCTGCATCTTATGACCTGGCCTCCACAATCACCCAACCTCAACCCAATTGAGATGGTGTGGGATGAGTTGGACCGCAGATTGAAGGAAAAGCAGCCAACAAGTGCTCAGCATGTGGGAACTCCAAGTCTGTTGGAAAAACATTCCAAGGTGAAGCTGGTTGAGAGAATGCCAAGCATGTGCAAAGCTGTCAAGGCAAAGAGTGACTGTTTTGAAATAAACTAATAATTTGTTTGACTCTTGTTGGTTACTACATGATTCCATATGTGTTATTTCATCATTTTGATGTCTTCACTACTCTACAATGTAGAAAATAGTAAAAAGAAAAGAAAAACCCTGAAATGAGTAAGTGTCCAAGCTTTTGACTGGTAGTGTATGTGAACCAGGGGTTGGAACAGGTTCAGGGAAAAGAACAAACAGAATATGGCATTTTTGCAGAACAGAATCAGAACGAAAGTGATCTATACTGTTCCGGAACAGAACCATTATTTTAAAATCATGAGAACTGGTTACAGTTATTTTACATTCTGGGCATTTTTTTTTCTTCCATTCCCACAAGAAAGGCAAAGCAACTATACAAAGCACTCACTTTGTCAGAGAAACTTATTCCAATGTCTGCCTGCCAGAAAGTCATTGCCAGTGTGTGAATGCTAGGGAAATTCTGCACCGGACCACGTGACCGGCAGAATTTAATTTAAAGGACGTTTCAGAAATTTACCGGACATCAATATGCATTCAGATCTGACCTGGCGCAGCCAGTGCCATCAATAAACAAGGGACATTGGCCAAATGAGCCACATTTAGGTGTCCTTAAAAACAGCTTATAACAAAAACAGTGTTTTTTAGTTGTCTACCCCACGGTTCAGCACTAAATGCATCAGGGTATTGCATGCATAGTCCTATAGGCTTAAGCATCCACTATTGTCATGTCTACTCCCGCTCCTCCCCTCCGGGGTTCAACATCACCGGTATACTAACCACCGGTCCTGGGATTCATCATGACCCACGCCTGGTGTCAATTATTAAGCGCACCTGCACATCATCATGAGGCACACCTGGACTCCATTACCTTACTTATTACCTCCCCTATATCTGGCACTCCCTTAGGTTCTTTACTCAGTCAGTATTGTTCCTGTGTTCATGTGTAGACACCACTACAAATGTCTTGTTTTATTAAATGTTTCACCTACTTTGACTCAAAGCCTCAGTTATATCTGTATAATAATATTTAGTGGAAAAAAAGAAAGTCAACCATTTCAAAGACTTTACTGAGTTAATTCTTAAGGAAATCAGTCAATTTAAATAATCTATGGATTTCCCATGACTGGGCAGGGGTGCAGCCATAGGCCCATTGCCTTGGGAGCCAGGCCCAGCCAATCAAAATATTTCCCCCCCCACCAAAGGGCTTTATTACAGACAAATACTCAGTTATCAGCTGTCCGGGTGGCTGGTCTCAGATGATCCCGCAGGTGAAGAAACTGGATGTGGAAGTCCTGGGCTGGCATTGTTGCACGTGGTCTGCTGTTGTGAGGCCGGTTGGACATACTCCCAAATTCTCTAAAATGACATTAGAGGTGGCTTATGGTAGAGAAATTAACAATATCTCTGGCAACAGCTCTGGTGGACATTCCTGCAGTCAGCATGACAATTGCACACTCCCTAAACTTGAGACATCTGTGGCATTGTGTTGTGACAAAACCACACATTTTAGAGTGGCTATTGTCCCCTGCACCAGGTGCACCTGAGTAATGATCATGTTGTTTAATCAGCTTCTTGATATGCCACACCTGTCAGGTGGATGGATTATCTTGGCAAAGGAGAAACGCTCACTAACCGGGATGTAAACACATTTCTGCAAATTAGAGATAAATAAGCTTTTTGTGCTTATTGGAACATTTCTGGGATCTTTTACGTCAAATGATGAAACGTCGGACCAACATACCACAGTTGAAGTAGGAAGTTCACATACACTTAGGTTGTAGTAATTTTTAAAAAAATCTACCACTCCATACATTTCTTGTTAAACTATAGTTTTGGCAAGTCGGTTAGGACATCTACATTGTGCATGACAGAAGTCATTTTTCCAACAATTGTTTAGACAGATTTCACAATTCCAAGTGGGTCAGAAGTTTACATACAGTAAGTTGACTGCCTTTAAACATCTTGGAAAATGTAATGGCTTTAGAAGCTTCTGATAGGCTAATTAGCATCATTGGAGGTGTACCTGTGGATGTATTTCAAGGCCTACCTTCAAACTAAGTGCCTCTTTGCTTGACATCATGGGAAAAATGAAAAGAAATCAGCAAAGACCTCAGAAAAAAAACATTGTAGACCTCCACAAGTCTGGTTCATCCTTGGGAGCAATTTCCAAACGTCTGAAGGTACCACGGTCATCTGTACAAACATGAATGTCCTTTGGTGCGAAAAGTCAATCAATCCCAGAACAGAACCTTGTGAAGGTGCTGGAGGAAATGGGTACAAAAGTATCTATATCCACAAAACGAGTCCTATCGACAGCCTGAAAGGCTGCTCAGCAAGGAAGAAACCACTGCTCCAAAACCGCCATAAAGCCAGACTACGGTTTGCAACTGCACATGAGGACAGAGATCACTTTTTGGAGAAATGTCCTCTGGTCTGATGAAACAAAAATAGAACTGTTTGGCCATAATGACCATCGTTTTGTTTGGAGGCAAAAGGGGGACGCTTGCAAACTGAAGAACACCATCCCAACCTTGAAGCACAGGGGTGGCAGCATCATGTTGTGGGGGTGCTTTGCTGCAGGAGGGACTGGTGCAAGACATCAGTCAGGCAGTTAAGGCTTGGTCGCAAATGGGTCTTCCAAATGGTCAATGGACAATGACCCCAAGCATACTTCCAAAATTGTGGCAAAATGGCTTAAGGACAACAAAGTCAAGGTATTGGAGTGGCCATCACAAAGCCCTGACCTTAATCCCATAGATAATCTGTGGGCAGAACTGAAAAAGCATGTGAGCAAGGAGGCCTAAAAACCTGACTCAGTTACACCAGCTCTGTCAGGAGGAATGGGCCAAAATTCACCCAACTTATTGTGGGAAGCTTGTGGAAGGCTAGCCAAAACATTTGACCCGAGTTAAACCATTTAAAGGCAATGCTACCAAATACCAATTGAGTGCAAGTAAAATTCTGACCCACTGGGAATGCAGTGAATGAAAATCATTATTATTCTAACTGACCTAAGACAAACCTAAGACAAAGAATTTTTACTAGGATGAAATGTCAGGAATTGTGAAAAACTGAATTCAAATGGATTTGGCTAAGATGTATGTAAACTTCAGACTTCAACTGCGTATATGTATATGAGAGATATGAGATATGTTAAAACAACAACATGCCTTTCTTTGTCATATTGGGTAGGAGTCTGTTCGAGAGTTAAGTGTACAGAAGGTGGCTAATATATACATTTATCAGAATATTTTGTATAAATAAGCATTATATTATAGGCCCACAGTAGCTAAAGCTAAATCTTAACAATAGCCCCACCAAATTAGCCCCATTTCTAAACTTTATTAGGGTAATATCAAAAGTCAGTCAATCCATTGCTTATAGTGAAAATATAAGGCTATAAATAGCAGGCTATTAAATTGGAGGCAATCAGTTGTAACTTAATATGGCCAACCTTCAAAGGTTTAACAGGCTATATTGCAGCAATTACCAACAAAGACCTACTGTTATTTATTTTACAACAGGCCTACTTAACATATCTTACACTAAATAGGGATCACACAATTAAAGAGGTTTAATTTTACACATTGAAAGAACTGGTTTTGATTAATAAGTCTACAATAATAAAACTGATTATAATGTCATGTTCTGACCTTAGTTCCTTTGTTAAGTCTTTGTTTTAGTGTGGTCAGGGTGTGAGTTGGGTGGGTTGTTTATGTTAGTTTGTCTATGATTTTCTATTTCTGTGTTTGGCCTGGTATGGTTCTCAATCAGAGGCAGCTGTCAATCGTTGTCCCTGATTGAGAACTATATTTAGGTAGCCTGTTTTCCATTGTGTTTTGTGGGTGGTTATTTTAAGTCTGTGTGTCTGCACCAGACAGCACTGTTTCAATTGTTTCTTTGTTGTTCAGTTCTCATTAAATAAGATGAACACTTACCACGCTACGCTTTTGTCCTCACCTTCTTCCTACAACAGCCGTTACATATAAATACTAAAAATGCATTTAAGTGTAAAAAAAAATATAAAAAAATTGCATCATACCTGATTTGCCAGTCAATAACACCAGAGGAAAGAACCAAGGGGAGTGACAGATATAGGGAAGATAATTAAGGAGGTGATGGAGTCCAAGTGAGTGTCATGAGGCGCAGGTGCGCAAGATGATGGTGACAGGTGTGTGGGATAATTAGCAGCCTGATGACCTAGAGGCTGGAGAAGGAGTATACCTGATGACCTAGAGGCCAGAGAGGGAGTAAGCCGTAGGTGACAACAGTAGCCTGCATTTGGCAGAGTCAAAGTTCTTCTCATTTTCGTCCACTACAATATTAAAACGTGTCCACATGGAGCACATTCCTCTTGTAGGCTTTTCACTGTAGGCATACACCTACTCTTTTTCCTTTTGTTTTACTTGAATGAAAAAGGCCTCCATCTTGTTAATCAACAGTAGCCTAGGCCAAGGCTCCTCTCTAGTTCTCAGTCACAGAGTGTAATAATGGTTTTGAAGCAGCACATTTGGAGTGTAGGCTGATATACAGCCTCTCCCTGACAATTTGGCAGGCTACAATTTCCTGAATAACTGGGTTGAGTTTGAGTTTTTTATTTTCACAGGGACAGTGCACATTAATCAACGTTTCTGCCAGGAGTGTATGTGGCCACGTTATTATTGGAAGACTTGGAAGAATGATGATCTGAAACAGACAGCCGATTCAGTATCAGAAGTACAAATACAGCCAGACTGTCCTGCTACTGTGCATTTATAGACATTATAAACTGTCGAGTGTAGACCCACAACTGATCCAAATCTAATGAAACATTCAAATCAAAGGGCTTTTGCATCGTTATTCAAATGACATTTTCACTGCAGCCTAGAGTATAATGTTTTTCTAATTAATTGCATGTGGTGTTGTAGGTTACTATAGTCTAGGTAGGATAATTGTATTGTGCTTAAACAAGATCAATAGAGTAGTTTTTTGAGCTGAGTATTTGTTTCATATCTTCACTGTTCTTTCATGCACAGTGATGCACCTGGCCTGTCCACTGCCTATCAGCTATTCTGTTTGTTCTTTTTGATTCATATTGAAAATATATTTTATGTGTGGTATACTATCTCAACATTTTTAGGTACTATGTTGACATTTTAAGATACTATGATAGATAGTAACTAAAAGATACTAACTAAAAAATGTAAGATAGTATCTTGAAATTTAGAGTTAGTAACTCGAAATATCGAGATAGTAGAACATACATATAGGATATTTTTCTTCATTTGTAGCATTATGTGGCAATTTCCATCTACCCATGTTGCAAAGATCAGCACAACAGGGCGACATAGGCTTCGCTAGGATACCTGCAGCTGTGGTTGTTATCAGTAGGCTACAGTTGATCAGACTTAAGAACAGATTCATTGTGCATGAGTTGACAAATCATGAGGCAAATCGGTCTAAACAACAGTACTTTGTCCCTATTTTCAAGGCTTTTGTGTCAATATTTTTTCTCAAGCCGAATCAAAATTGTTGCGGGATATGCCAGCTCGCCACATGTTTGCCAGCAGCCTTGCTGTGCTGATCTCTGCTAAGCTAAGAATGATGTGAATAATCAAGTCAATAAACATTGGGTAGTTAGTTAGATAGCATATAGTTAATATACTGGCAAGTTCAATGTTTTAGTAGCCAACTAACGTTAGGTAGCTAGAAAACATACCGGTACATACAAGCAACTACTGTAATGATATGCTATGCGGTTCGTAGGACTAGCATAGCTAACAAAATGTCAGCCAATATAACGTGTAATGTAACTTATTTGAAAGTCATTACTTTATTTCATTGCTCAACATTTTCTTAACATTTGTCAAAATTAGCTAAACCAATGAATTTGTATCTGCTCTCTTCGCCTTCGGCTGCATGTTTTCCGTAATTTTCTTCAAATCTGAAAATGTTGTGAAGCCACGTTCATTTTCTGAAGAATTTAATTATGGGCCCTAAAAGCATGGAAATAGTGTCCACTGCTTCTATACTTCGTATTTTGGCGAATGTTGTATGACATCTGGGAACTTTTGGCTTACTAACTATATCCATACTATGACCAACAAGCATACAACATACTTAGCGAATCAAATCCAATAAAAATGTATTGGTCACATACACGTGTTTAGCAGATGTTATTGCGGGTGTAGCGAAATGCTTATGTTTCTAGCTCCGACAGCCCAGTAATATCTAACTATTTTACAACATAGAGCAAAGACACACAAATCTAATTAAGGAATGGAATTAAGAACATTGTCATGACTTTGCCATGTTGAGTGAGGGTCATAAAATCCCCTTTCCCTCTCTACCCCCACCGGTTTATGACCCCCCATAAATGCCTTTCCCCCTTTTGATATAAATATTTTTTATTTAGTTCACCTTTATTTAACCAGGTAGGCCAGTTGAGAACAAGTTCTCATTTACAACTTCGACCTGGCCAAGATAAAGCAAAGCAGTGCGACAAAAACAACACAGAGTTACACATCGGATAAACAAACGTACAGTCAATAACACAATAGAAAAATATGTATACAGTGTGTGCAAAGGAGGTAAGGCAATACATAGGCCAGTAGTAGCAAAATAATAACAATTTAGCAATTTACACTGGGGTGATAGATGTGCAGATGAGGATGTGCAAGTAGAAATACTGGTGTGCAAAAGAGCAGAAAAACTAAAACAAATATGGAGATGAGGTAGATAGTTGGTTGGGCTATTTATAGATGGGCTGTGTACAGCTGCAGCGATCGGTAAGCTGCTCTGACAGCTGACGCTAAAAGTTAGTCTCCAACTTCAGTGATTTTTGCAATTCGTTCCAGTCATTGGCAGCAGGGAACTGGAAGGAAAGGCGGCCAAATGGAGGTGGTGGCTTTGGGGATGACCAGTGAAATATACCTGCTGGAGTGCATGCTATGGGTGGGTGTTGCTATGATGACCAATGAGCTGAGATAACGCAGAGCATTACCTAGCAAAGACTTATAGATGACCTGGAGCCAGTGGGTATGGCGAACAAATATGTAGCGAGGACCAGCCAACGAGAGCATACAGGTCGCAGTGGAGGGTAGTATATGGGGCTTTGGTGACAAAACAAATGGCACTGTGATAGACTGCATCCAATTTGCTGAGTAGAGTGTTGGAAGCTATTTTGTAAATGACATCGCCGAAGTCAAGGATCGGTATGATAGTCAGTTTTACGAGGGTATGTTTGGCAGCATGAGTGAAGGGGGTTTTGTTGCAAAATAGGAAGCCGATTGGAGATTTTGGATTGGAGATGCTTAATGTGAGTCTGGAAGGAGAGTTTACAATCTTACCAGACACCTAGGTATTTGTAGTATTCTAATATTCTAAGTCAGAACCGTCCAGAGTAGTGATGCTAGTTGGGCGGGCGGTTGCGGACAGCAATCGCTTGAAGAGCATGCATTTAGTTTTACTAGCATTTAAGAGCAGTTGGAGGCCACGTAAGGAGTGTTGAATGGCATTGAAGCTCGTTTGGAGGTTTGTTAACACATTGTCCAAAGAAGGGCCAGATGTATACAGAATGGTGTAGTCTGCTTAGAGGTGGATCAAATAATCACCCGCAGCAAGAGCGACATCATTGATATATACAGAGAAAATAGTCGGCCCGAGAATTGAACCCTCTGGCACCCCCATAGAGCCTGCCAGAGGTCTGGACAACAGGCCCTCCGATTTGACACACTGAACTCTATCTGAGAAGTAGTTAGTGAACCAGGCGAGGCAGTCATTAGAGAAAACAAGGCTGTTGAGTCTGCCGATATATACGGTGATTGACAGTCGAAAGCCTTGGCCAGGTCGATGAAGACGGCTGCACAGTACTGTCTTTTATCGATGGCGGTTATATCGTTTAGGACCTTGAGCATGGCTGAGGTGCATCCATGACCAGCTCGGAAACCAGATTGCATAGCGGAGAAGGTACAGCGGGATTCGAAAGGGTCGGTGATCTGTTTGTTCACTTGGCTTTCGAAGACTTTAGAAAGGCAGGGCAGGAAGGATATAGATCTGTAACAGATTGGGTCTAGAGTGTCTCCACACTTTCCAAACTTTAGGAATCTCAGACGACACGAAAGAGAGGTTGAACAGAATAGTAATAGGGGTTGCAACAATTGCGGTGGATAATTTTAGGAACAGAGGGTCCAGATTGTCTAGACCAGCTGATTTGTAGGGATCCAGATTTTGCAGCTCTTTCAGAACATCAGCTGTCTGGATGCGGGGGGTGCAGAGCTGTTGGCCGGGGTAGGGGTAGACAGGTGGAAAGCATGGCCAGCCGTAGAGAAATGCTTATTGAATTTCACGATTATTGTGGACTAATCAGTGGGGACAGTGTTTCCTAGTCTCATTGCAGTGGGCAGCTGGGATGAGGTACACTTATTCTCTATGGACTTTACAGTGTCCCAAAACTTTTTGGAATTAGTGCTGCTGTATGCAAATTTCTGTTTGAAAAAGCTAGTCTTTGCTTTCCTAACTGATTGTGTGTATTGGTTCCTGACTTCCCTGAAAAGTTGCATATTGCGGGGACTATTCGAAGCTAGTGCAGTACGCCACAGGGTATTTTTGTGCTGGTCAAGGGCAGTCAAGTCTTGAGTGAACCAAGGGCTATATCTATTCTTAGTTCTACATTTTTTGAAAGGGGCATGCTTATTTAAGATGGTGAGGAAAGCACTTTTAAAGAACAACCAGGCATCCTCTACTGACGGGATGAGGTCAATATCCTTCCAGGATACCCAGGCCAGGTCGATAAGAAAGGCCTGCTCACAGAAGTGTTTTAGGGAGCGTTTGATATTGATGAGGGGTGGTCGTTTGACCGCGGACCCATAATGGACGCAGGCAATGAGGCAGTGATCTCTGAGATCCTGGTTGAAAACAGCAGAGGTGTATTTAGAGGGCAAATTGGTCAGGATGATATCAATGAGGGTGCCCATGTTTACAGAGTTGGGGTTGTACCTGGTAGGTTCCTTGATCATTTGTGTGAGATTGAGGGCATCTACCTTAGATTATAGGATGGCATATCCCAATTTGGCATATGGCATATCCCAAAATTAAGCATATCCCAATTTAGATCACCTAGCAGTATGAACTCTGACGATAGATGTGGGGCAATCAATTCACATATGGTGTCCAGGGCACAGTTGGGAGCTGAGGGGGGTCTATAACAAGCGGAAACAGTGAGGGACTTATTTCTGGAGAGATGGGTCTTTAAAAGTAGAAGCTTGAACTGTTTGGGTATAGACCTGGAAAGTATGACAGAACTCTACAGGCTATCTCAACAGAAGATTGCAATTCCGCCCCCTTTGGCAGTTCTGTCTTGACAGAAAATGTTGTAATTGGGAATGGACATTTCTGAATTTTTGGTGGCCTTTCTAAGCCAGGATTCTGACATGACTAGGACATCAGGGTTGGTGGAGTGTGCTAAAGCAGTGAATAAAGCAAACTTAAGGAGGAGGCTTCTGATGTTAACATGCATGAACCCAGGGCTTTTACATTCGCAGAAGTCAACAAATGAGAGTGCCGGCGACACACAGGGCCTGGGTTAACCTCTACATCACCAGATGAACAGAGGAGGAGTAGGATGAGGGTACGGCTAAAGGCTATAAGAACTGGTCGTCAAGTGCTTAGGGAACAGAGAATAAAAGGAGCAGATTTCTGGGCGTGGTAGGATAGATTCAGGGCATAGTGTACAGAAAGAGTGTGGTAGGGTGTGAGTACAGTGGGGGTAAACCTAGGCATTGAGTGACGCTGAAAGAGGTTGCATCTCTGGAGCCACCAGTTAAGCTAGGTGCGGTCTTCGCATGTGTGTGGGGTGGGACAAGGAAGCTATCTGAGTCATGTTGAGCAGGACTAGGGGCTCTGCAGTAAAATAAAACAATGAGAGCTGCCCTAAACAACAGTATACAAGGCATATTGACATTAGAGAAAGGTATAAAGCAATCACAGGTGTGATTGGGAGAGCTAAGACAACAACGGGTGAGACAACAACGGGTAAACACAACAACGGGTGAATGGCAATGAATGGGCAGAGAGGGTCAGTTAGCTACACACATGGCCTGAGTTCGAGGCTGGGGCCGACAGATAAACAAAATGAAGTACCGTGTTAATGAACAGTCAGGCAGGCATCAGCTGTGTAGCCGATTGATCATAGGGTCCAATGAGCAGCAATTGATGAAACAGGGAGCCGTTCGGTAGTCAATTACTATGCTACGCGAGAGGGAGACACGGCGTTCAGGAAGCTAGCAGGCCGGGGAGAGCAGATGGATCATCACCAACATCCACTACGCAGAGGCCGATTGAGAGCACAGCAGCCAAATTACGTCATCAGGCCAGTCGTGATGGATCGGGTCAAGGCCAATTGGCAAGAGAGGTATTGTACTGTAGTTGGTGTACTTCGTTTGCTAGCCGGGAGATGGGCCTAGCTCGAGGCTAGCTCGAGGCTAATTGGTGCTTGCTTTTGGACAATGGCATTAGCCACAATAGCCACTCGGTAGCAACTAACTAGCTGCAAAGATCCGGTGTAATGGTCCAGAGCTTGCAGCAGGAATCCCGTGATGTAGTGGGGAAAAAAGCAGTCCGATATGTTCAGTGCAGACTGGCAGATATTATCTGGGCTATCTGGGCTAAAGCGGATGGAATCCGAGCCTAAGGTAAAGACTGATAGCAGTGGCTAACAATGACTAAATAGCTGGTAGCTAATTGGCTGGCTAGCTGCTGATGGAGGTTCCAGTTATAAGGTATAAAAAAATAGCAGATCCGTACCACATTGGGTGAGGCGGGTTGCAGGAAGGTATATTTTATTTGAAAAAAAAATAAAAATACAATATTTACATGGAATGAAAACAAACACGTCTTACTGCTGCGCCATCCTTTGTTACCACAGAGAAAGACATTGCAATACAGTAACATCAAAAGGTTGGGAATGGAACAATATTTCTGTAATCTAACCAGTTGAAAGTATCCGTTGGTACTTAAAGAACATGATGTCAGATCAGTTGTAGTCTGGGACATTATTACTGATGACAATATGAAACTATTTGTGAAAAGATTAAATGTAATTTTAGCCTTCTAAATGAGAGAATTTTTTTCATAAGTAAACTATACTCACTCAGTGGCCACGCCAAAGTGAACAGACATTAGTTGGAGAGGGATGAAACATGTCCTTCTCTTTGCCAGTATAAAAGCCCCCGTGACCCAATTCACGTCAGACTAAGCAAACCCCAGCGTGAGCTGTGGTTGCGAATGGGTGAATATTCACTCTACAGCGTGGTGATCGTCACCACGCTGGAAGGATGAATTTCTACTAGAACAGCCAGAACACAGCACGAGCTTATTATGGCAAAATGGTATGAACTTTGAACTCTTATTCACTAAAGAAAAAGTGATACATCCTAGAAGTCGAGTTATCAGCCACAACTGTAAACGTGCGTGGCCTGGGAAAGGACAGACAATCTCCTAATGAGAACGACAGGGTACCTCAATATATCTGCTCTACAAAAACGACGACAACGACGAGAAAGATTATTCAAAGGACAATGGCGATCCCTGCTGGGCAAAGCAGTCTTCCATCTTCGACCCATCTATCGAAGCGCAGCTCAATGTAAATATATATCTTGCATTTTCCTTTTCCGAATGGGCGGTTAATAGAATGCATTAGATTCTGTATTGACGGTAGCATAGCTTCTCAAGGTCCGATAGAGACCCAATCCCTTTTGTCCCTCAGTCTTCCCGCTCTTTCATTCAAACTCAACCCAATTTCTTTGTGTAACCAGCTGTTATATCGGTTTCATCCGCTAGGGACTTTTTCTTTTATGACATGATTAGTAATCGATGTATGATCCATCCTGTGTAAATTTACTTCTGTATGATTTTTTAGGTATTTAATAAATTAATAATTAAGCCAATTTTTGTCTTGCTGATTCAACCTGTTAGCCAGGGTTCATGAAGATAACCATGTACTTCAGAATCAGAATCAGAGACTGATAGAAGGTAACGATTAATAATTGACTGCTATTGATATAAAAAGTCTTCAGATCTTTAAGAGTTTATTCAGAAGACAGCAGCTCTATAAACACTTTTCCGTGGTGCCCCAGGTTATTAACAGGTTAATTGTTGCATGGTTTAATTCAATCACGTAATCAAATGTTAGGTAATCAATTTGATAAAATAGCCTGTCATATAATTTAATTAGTCAGAGACACGACAACTTATATGAACGAGCAATGTCAGAGCAACATAGACTATGATACAGTAGAATAGTATAGAATACAGTATATACATATTTTATTTTACCTTTATTTAACCAGGCAAGTCAGTTAAGAACAAATTCTTATTTTCAATGACGGCCTAGGAACGGCCTAGGAACAGTGGGTTAACTGCCTGTTCAGGGGCAGAACGACAGATTTGAGATGAGTAATGCAATGTTTCATTTATTAAAGTGGCCAGTGATTTCAAGTCTGTGTATTTATAGGCAGCAGACTCTATGTGCTAGTGATGGCTATTTAACAGTATGATGGCCTTGAGATAGAAGCTGTTTTTCAGTCTCTCTGTCCCAGCTTTGATGCACCTGTACTGACCTCGTCTTCTGGATGATAGAGGGGTGAACAGGCAGTGGCTAGGGTGGTTATCCTTGATTATCTTTTTGGCGTTCCTGTATGTTTTACGTGTCCTGGAGGGCAGGTAGTTTACCCCCAGTGATGCATTGGGCAGACCGCACCACCCTCTGGAGAGCCCCGCTGTTGTGAGTGGTGAATTTGCTGTAGCAAGTGGTGATACAGCCCAACAGGATGCTCTCAATTGTGCATCTGTAAAAGTTTGTGAAGGTTTTAGGTGCCATCACTGACCATTTCAGTTTGTCAGTGATGTGTAAGCCGATATTCTTGAAGCTTTCCACCTTCTCCACTGCGATCCATTCGATGTGGATGGGTGGGTGCTCTCTCTGCTGTTTCCTGAAGTCCACAATCTCCTTTGTTTTGTTGACATTGAGTGAGAAGTTATTTCCCTGGCACTAGACTCCCAGAACCCTCACCTCATCCCTGTAGGCTGTCTCATCGTTGTTGGTAATCATGCCTTCTACTGTTGTGTCGTCTGCAAACTTGATGATTGAGTTGAAGGTGTGCTTGGCCATACAGTCCTGGGTGAACAGGGAGTACAGGAGGGGGCTGAGCACGCACGCTTGTGAGGCCCCAGTGTTGAGGATTAGCGAAAGTGGAGGTGTTGTGTTCAACCTTCATCACCTTGGGGTGGTCCAGGACCCAGTTGCACAGGCTGGGGTTAACACCCAGGGCCTCGAGCTTAATGATGAGCTTGGAGGGTACTATGGTTGTCAGGATTTGGCCAGGATTGTTCTGGTTTTTGGTCACTAGATGCCCCCATTGTGCCTTTTGACCTTTTGTTTTCCCTTGATCCCCATTATTATTTGCACCTGTGCCTCGTTTCCCCTGATTGTATTTAAACCCTTTGTTTTCCTCAGTTCTTTGCTCTGTGTTTGTATGTTAGCACCCAGCCCTAGTACTCTGTGAACTCTTGTTGATCCCGGTGGACTCTCTTGTGGAATTCTGTTTTTTTGTTCTTGTTTGTTTGTTTTTGAGTATCTTTTGAGGCTTTTTGTGCAATACCTTCCACCTTGTGGATTTACCTTTTTTGTCTTGGAGGATTACCTTTGCTCTTGTGGAATTCCTTTTGAGGTTGTGGAGTTACATGTTTTCCTGAAGAACTTCACTTTTTACTTCATTAAATACACCGTCTCAAGTACTGCTGTGTCTGCCTCATCTTCTGGGTTCTGCCGACTATTCGTGGCTCAGTTGGGTTAAGTGACTGTTTCTCACTCCGGAGACCCGGGTTTGTAACCGGGTCCTGACAGAAACACAGAGCCAAAAATGAACCCAGAAGCAGCCAGTTCCCAGGACCTTGTTGCCATGCTGTCCCACCACCAGGAGACTGTCCAACGCCACGAATCCGCCCTGGTTCAGCAAGAGGCCTTAAGGGCTAGACATTCTCATCTTCTGTCGGAGATGCTGACTTCCATAAAGCAGATATCTGATCGACTTACCCCGGCAACAATTCCCGTCCCAGTACCTCAGATTCATGTACCCATGGCAGCTAACCCTCTGGCTGAACCTCGTCTTCCACCTCCCCAATGGTTCTCAGGTGATCCAAGTGCTTGTAAAGGGTTTCTCACCCAATGTTCTCCCTCCTTCGAGCTGCAACCCTCGTCGTTCCCCACCAACCGGTCTAAGATCGCATATATCATCACCCTGCTGTCGGAAAAAGCCCTGGCCTGGGCTACTGCTGTGTGGGATGCCCATAGTTCCTGCAGTGCCAGCTACTCTGCCTTTTTTCTGAGGAATTCAAACGAGTGTTTCAAGGCCCGAGCAGTGGTCCTGACTCAGCCAAACAGCTCCTGACCTGAAAGGTCTTTCCGACACTATCCAAGATGAACTGGCCACTCGGGAACCACCGGACAATCTCGAGTCCCTGATCAAGTTGGCCTCACGCATTGACCAGCGTCTGAGAGAGAGAGAACTCAACCATAGACCTCTAGCCCCTATCAGTCCCAGCTCTGAGTCCCCACCTTTATCCTCGCTGGCTCCACCGGAACCCATGCAGATTGGACGCATCTCCCAGGCTGAGAGAGACCGCCGGATGAGGGAGCAACGCTGTCTATATTGCGGCAAACCGGGCCATTTCCGTTCCACGTGTCCCGGGCTCCAGGGAAACGCTATGTCCCGTACAGACCGGGGGGAACTGTAACGGGAAACATAACCTCCTCCCATCCGTCCAACTCCCATCTGCTCATTCCAGTCACCCTTTCCTGGGACAACCACAAGCTTCACCTTCAAGCCTTGGTAGACTCTGGAGCCGCAGGTAACTTCATGGATGGTGTCTGGGCGAAGGAGAATGGCGTTCCCTCTGAACCTCTAAGTGACCCAATGAGGGTTACTACATTGGATGGAAGCCCTTTGGGATCTGGACTTGTCACTCATGTCACTACCTCCTTGCGACTTTCAGTTTCACAACACCAGGAATTGATGAACTTTCATTTGATCTCCTGTTCCGAGTTCCCTCTCGTCCTTGGATACCCCTGGCTTCACAGCCATAACCCTCACATCGACTGGTCTGTGGGCACTATCAAGCAGTGGGGTCCTACGTGCCAAGCTACTTGTATTTTCCCGAATTCCCCGAGTTCTACTCCCGAGTCTTTAGAATCCATCGACCCGACCCGAGTTCCCGAGTGTTACCATGACCTCAAACTGGTATTTAGCAAACAGAGGGCCACCATGCTACCACCCCATAGACCTTATGATTGCCCCATCAAACTGTTTCCGGGCACTTGCCCCCCCAGGGGTCGGATCTTTTCCCTATCTCCACCCGAACGAGCTGCTATGGATA
Source organism: Oncorhynchus gorbuscha (assembly GCF_021184085.1). Lineage (NCBI taxonomy): Eukaryota > Metazoa > Chordata > Actinopteri > Salmoniformes > Salmonidae > Oncorhynchus > Oncorhynchus gorbuscha. The sequence continues at coordinate 62,534,202 of NC_060178.1, forward strand.
CCTACATCAAGGACGCTCTGGAAGCAGGCCTCATGCGTCCATCCACCTCCCCGGCGGGAGCAGGGTTTTTCTTTGTGGCCAAGAAAGACGGTGGATTACGTCCTTGCATCGACTACCGGGGACTCAATGCCATAACCGTCCATAACCGTTACCCGCTACCCCTTATGGCCACAGCCTTCGAGCTGCTCCAGAAAGCAGTTGTTTTCACTAAGCTTGACCTGCGGAACGCATACCATCTTGTGCGGATCAGACCTGGTGACGAGTGGAAGACCGCTTTCAACACGCCTACTGGTCACTATGAATACTTGGCGATGCCCTTCGGCCTGACCAACGCCCCAGCGGTGTTCCGAGCGCTCATAAACGGTGTGCTTAGGGATATGCTTAACATATTTGTGTTCGTTTACTTGGATGACATCCTCATCTTTTCGAGCTCTCTTCAAGAACACACTAAGCATGTCAGACAAGTACTCAAACGCCTCCTAGACAGCCATCTGTACGTTAAGCCGGAAAAATGTGAATTCCATTCATCCCGAGTACAATTCCTGGGATTTGTAGTGGAACCCGGTCGAGTCCAAATGGACCCCAGGAAGGTAGGGGCGGTAGCGGATTGGCCCACCCCCAAATCCGTTAAGGAAGTTCAGCGTTTCCTGGGCTTCACAAACTTTTACCGCAAGTTCATCAAGAACTTCAGCTTGGTGGCAGCCCCTCTTTCAGCTTTAACCAAGGGTGGCAATGCAAGGTTTTTGTGGGGAAGAGAAGCTGAGACGGCCTTCCAAGGACTCAAGTAGCGCGTCCTCTCTGCTCCCATCCTGATACTACCGACTACGGATGAACCGTTTGTGGTGGAGGTAGACGCCTCAGAGGTTGGTGTTGGAGCTGTCCTGTCTCAGAGGGGTGAAGACAAGAAGCTTCATCTGTGCGCTTTCTTCTCACACCGGCTTACCCCGGCTGAGAGGAACTACGATGTCGGGGATCGTGAACTCCTAGCGGTTAAGATGGCATTGAAGGAATGGAGACACTGGCTCGAGGGGGCTTCTCACCCGTTTCAAGTGCTTACGGACCACAAAAATCTGGAGTATATCCAGCAGGTGAAGCGGTTGAACTCTAGACAAGCTAGATGGTCTCTTTTCTTCAATCGATTCCAGTTTATCCTCACCTATCGGCCCGGGTCGAAGAATCTCAAACCGGATGCCCTGTCCCGAGTCTACGCTCCTGCCATTCGAGATGACACGGACATGCCTGTCCTAAGATCGTGGCTCCGATCTCGTGGCAAGTTGAGGATACCGTGAGACGAGCTCAAGCTATCGAACCGGACCCGAAAGGAGGTCCTGCCAATCGGTTGTTTGTCCCCAAGGCAGTGAGGACTCAGGTCCTTCTGTGGGGGCACTCCTCTCGCCTCACCTGTCACCCGGGCGTAGGTCGCACCTTGGAGTTCATCCAGCGTAAGTTCTGGTGGCCTACCATAAGAGAAGATGTTGCCACTTTCGTCAATGCCTGCCCCGTGTGCTGCCAGGGCAAATCTTCTCACCTCCGCCCTCAAGGACTCCTTCACCCTTTACCTGTTCCCCACAGACCCTGGTCCCATATCTCGTTGGACTTTATTACTGGCCTTCCTCCATCCCATGGCAATACTACTATCCTAGTCATAATCGACAGGTTTTCAAAGGCGGCCAGGTTCGTCCCTCTGACTAAGTTACCTTCTGCCAAGGAAACGGCTGAGTTGGTAATTAATCATGTGTTCCGAGTCTTCGGCATTCCTCAAGATAAAGTTTCTGACAGAGGTCCCCAGTTCGCCTCTAGGTTTTGGAAGGCCTTCTGCCAATTCATGGGGGCTTCTGCCAGTCTATCTTCAGGGTACCATCCGGAGTCCAACGGCCAAACAGAGAGGATGAATCAAGAGCTGGAAACCACCCTCCGATGTATGACTCGTAACAACCCGTCCACATGGTCGTCCTTCATTGTTTGGGCTGAATACGCGCACAACACCTTGCGCTCCTCCTCCACTGGTATGTCCCCGCACGAGTGTCAGTTTGGCTATGCCCCTCCATTGTTCCCGGACCAGGAGGCAGAAGTCAGAGTGCCTTCAGCCTTGAAGTTCGTCAGACGCTGTCGGCTTATGTGGAGGAAGACCCGTCTTAATCTTATGCGTTCCTCACAGAGGTACCAACAACAAGCCAACAGACGTCGCCGTCCCGGGCCTACCCTGCGCCCCGGCCAGAGAGTCTGGCTCTCCACAAGAGACTTACCACTACGGGTGGAGTCTCGCAAGCTGTCCCAAAAATACATCGGTCCCTTTAAGGTTGCCAGGAGAGTTAACCCAGTTTCTTATCGCCAACACTTACCCAGATCCCTTAAGATTAATCCCACGTTTCACATTTCCTTATTAAAACCTGTTGTTTTTTCTCCCCTTGTCCCGGCAGACAGACCTCCCCCTCCGCCTCGTGTCATTGGAGGCCAGCCGGCTTATACCGTCCATCGGATACTGGATTCCCGCCGGGTGCAGCGGTCCTGGCAGTATCTGGTGGACTGGGAAGGCTACGGTCCCGAGGAGCGCTCCTGGGTTCCTGCCAAAGACATACTGGACCCTGACCTCATTCGTCAGTTCAGGGCAATCCACCCTGAGAGAGCTGGTAGGAACGTCAGGAGCCGTTCCTAGGGGGGGGGTTCTGTCAGGATTTGGCCAGGGTTGTTCCGGTTTTTGGTCACTAGATGCCCCCATTGTGCCTTTTGACCTTTTGTTTTCCCTTGATCCCCATTATTATTTGCCCCTGTGCCTCGTTTCCCCTGATTGTATTTAAACCCTTTGTTTTCCTCAGTTCTTTGCTCTGTGTTTGTATGTTAGCACCCAGCCCTAGTACTCTGTGAACTCTTGTTGATCCCGGTGGACTCTCTTGTGGAATTCTGTTTTTTTGTTCTTGTTTGTTTGTTTTTGAGTATCTTTTGAGGCTTTTTGTGCTATACCTTCCACCTTGTGGATTTACCTTTTTTTGTCTTGGAGGATTACCTTTGCTCTTGTGGAATTCCTTTTGAGGTTGTGGAGTTACATGTTTTCCTGAAGAACTTCACTTTTTACTTCATTAAATACACCGTCTCAAGTACTGCTGTGTCTGCCTCATCTTCTGGGTTCTGCCGACTATTCGTGGCTCAGTTGGTTAAGTGACTGTTTCTCACTCTGGAGACCCGGGTTCGTAACCGGGTCCTGACAATGGTGTTCAATGAACAGCATTCTTATGTAGGTATTCCTCTTGTTCAGATTGGATAGGGCAGTATGCAGTGTGATGGCGATTGTATCGTCTGTGGATCTGTTGGGGCGGTACGCAAATTGAAGAGGGTCTAGGGTGACAGGTAAGGTAAGGTATAGGTGATATGATCCTTGACTAGACTCTCAAAGCACTTCATGACGACAGAAGTGAGTGCTACGAGGTGATAATAATTTACTGTAGTTCAGTTACCGTTGCTTTCTTGGGTACAGGAACAATGTTGGCCATCTTGAAGCATGTGGGGACAGCAGACTTGGATAGGGAGAGATTGAATATGTCCGGTAACACAAGCCAGCTGGTCTGCATATGCTCTGAGGACGTGGCTAGGGATGCCGTCTGGGCCGGCAGCCTAGCGAGGGTTAACACACTGTCTTTCTCACATTGGCCACGGAGAAGGAGAGCCCCCCTTGGTAGCAGGCCGCGTCAGTGGCATTGTTATCCTCAAAGCAGGCGCAGAAGGTGTTTAGCTTGTCCAGAAGCAAGATGTCGGTGTGGCTGGTTTTCCTTTTGTAGTCTGTGATTAGACCCTGTAGACCCTGCCACGTGAATATTCAAACATAGTTTGTGTTTTTTGGGGGGGAATCTAAATTATTATGAGACATAGGAATATATTTCCTACTGATTTTATTTTCATAACCACTGCAGATTAAATTTCTCACCTTTTCTGGCCTTGATGGGAATGTTTGGGAATGTTCTGAAATAGTTCAGAGAACATTAAGAAACAACTTTCTTCTGTGGGAATTTCAGTACTTCATCATAACGTTTCTTTCAGGCTTCCTCACAGTTCTATTTAAAGTCATGTTCTCAAGTTGTTCAGAGGGTTACGCCCTGACCATAGAGAGCTGTTTATTCTCTATGCTGGTTGTGGCGTGATATTGACTAGGGTGGGTCATCTAGAGGATTAATGGTTTATGTTGGCCGGGTATGGTTCCCAATCAGAGACAGCTGTTTATCGTTGTCTCTGATTGGGGATTATATTTAGGTAGCCATTTCCTCATTGTGCTTTGTGGGATCTTGTCTACAGTTAGTTGCCTGTGTGCACACCAGTAGCGGGTTGTTTGGTAGTTTGTTGTTTTTGTTCGGTGTTAATTTATTAAAATAATATGTATGCCTACCACGCTGCACCTTGGCCCATTCCTTTTGACGAGCGTGACACAGAGAACATTAAGAAAACATTATTCTGTGGAAATGTCAATGCTTCAGCATAACATTTCTTACATGTTTCCTCATTGTTCTCATTTAAAGTAATGTTCTCATTTAAAGTAATGTTTTTGTTCCTGAGGGTATTGTGGGGTAGATGAGGATTTTTAGTTATGTAATACATTTTATATAAGGCTGTAACGTAATAAAATGTGGAAAAAGTCAAGGCGTCTGAATACTTTCCAAATTCCCTGTACATTCCGTTCTCAGTGTCAACCAAGCTCTATCCTCTGTCTTGTTAAGTGTGTTCAGGTGTTGGCCACACCCACTAATTGGCCACACATGATCTTAATGAGTGCTTCTTTCCTTTGAAATGGGGTCTGTTTGAATAGACAAAAATGTGTAGCTTTGTTTAAATAAATAAAAACATGCTAGCTCCATACTGGTGGCGCAGTGGACTAATTCCATGGATAGAGAACAAAAGATCATACGTTTGAATCTCACTGACACAGTACAAAATACATGTGCTTGAATGATGAATACCTAAGCAAATACATTTTCATGTGTCTTATCGCTGCTTGGAGTTCAAAACAGTTCAACTAAGCTAGCAGTGTTATTAAAATTCTTATTGAAATATTCAATTAAAGTTTTAAGTAAGTTATTCAAAAAGCTTCTCAGAACCTCCCTGCAACCTAAAAATGAACATTCCCAGAACAGGCAAAATGTTCACTTCTTTTTATCAGAATATCTGGCTTCGTTCCCAGAATCAATCAACCAAATGTTCCTTGGAGGCTGTGCTAGCTGGGTGGTTTGTAACTTAACGTAATATTTACAATTTATAATACAGTCATTATACTGTAATAATAACCAGTAACATACACAGTTAAAAACGTTGTACATTTATTTTTAAAGTAGGCATGAAAAGTCCAAATTAAATTATTCAATCTCCACTTTACACAATTACATAGCTGCGGGGGTGGGGTTTCTGCAATGCAGGTTTCCTACGCTGAAGACATTTTAAAGGCAGGCACAGTGGACGCGTCATAATAGACATTAAATCTAGCAGTAAAACCTGGTAATGGTTCCACCCCTGTCTTCTTCTTCTTTTGCATTTGAGATTTTAGAACTACCTGATATACTGTCTGTGTTTCGTGTTGGCGTGACGTTTTGATTGTAAGACTCTCTCGGACAAGGTGAGTTCTATCATTAAATTAGCCTTTCAAAAATGTTAAATGCTAATCAGCAACAGAGAATCTCAGCAAGAATACAAATTACTGCAGGAAGCTCCTGCACATCATCTCTAGGCGCCACTGTCAACTACTGTTCACCAGCACGATCAGAGACCCGTGTCCAAGCCACAAAGGTCTTCTGTCTCCATTCTCTATTTTAGCTAGCCATTGACTACACTTTAGTTATCTAGTTAGCAGAGCAGCAGATCAAAATATCTTTAGTTTTACTTAGCCTACGTTTTGTACAGTATGTCGACTTGTGTCTATTTCACACCTTATGGCATTTTTCAAGGATGAGCATAAACTCATTAAAAGGGAAGAAGATCACTATAAGGCTGGCCTTGTGGAGATGTACAGCCATAGTGAGGGGCAACTTACTGGTTTGGTCAGTGCCAGCATGAGAGATACAGTTTATCCTGTGTCGGTGAGTGTAGCTATTAAGTTAAGTTTGAGCACCGTAGCAATTTAATGTTCTATACAGCTATCAATATTCTACAAGAAAAGAGCCACTTAGTTAATGATATAATCATTAACCAGATTACCCCAGATACCATACTTCGATGAGTGATATCTCAGTTATATAATGTTGTCATTGAGGAGAATGACTCTATTGACAAACTATTGTCAACCAGAATTGACATGGCTTAGACATCCAGCCTGTGTAGTTTCATGACCAGAGACAAATCTTCAAAGGAACAGTATTTATTTATTCAGGGTGGTACATGTATTCACACAGACTTGATTTATATGATCCTTCCCACTAAATGATATGTCAAGTCATAAAATCCCAAATTATCAATGAAAAAGTATGGAAAAATTGCACAATATTTAATCAACTGAAATTGCTCAATTTCAGTTGATGAATTATTCTACAGGTATAATGAAATCAAACTTTATTTATATACTACATTTCTTACAACCAATGCATTTCAAGGTGTTCAAAGTCATGAATTGAAAGGCATGTGGCACTTAACACCCTCCCTCTTGGCAGGTCTCTATAGGTGACCAGGGTATTCTCTCTACCACATGCGATTGCCCCAGTGGAGTTCATAAATGTAGCCATGCGGCTGAATTGGCTATTTTTTGCGGTTCACAATATTGGCTTTGTTTCTGGCCGCTCTCTCTCTCTCTCTGCCTGTCTGTTTACAGCTGTCACTCTACTCTACTGCCATGATCATGATAGCACCAAACAAAGTCTTAACACATGGAATACACCTTCATGACCCATAACTACTGTGATGAAGTTAAAGACATCTAAGCTGGAAGCACTCACATTTTCCAGCTACTTTGCCAGGGGTGGGGCTTGGGCAGTTGCCAAGAAGCTTACTTAAAATCCTTTGTACTCAATTTGGAAAAAAACCCTTATCCTAATTTTTTAAAATCTTCTTGACTCGTGGCACATCCATTACTAACTATTCTTTTCCGAAATGGCGCATGCACCGAGTGGTGCAGCAGTCTAAGGCACTAAGGCTATATCACATTCTAGCCGTGATTGTGAGTCCCATAGGGCGGCGCTCAATTGGCCCAGCGTCCCCCGGGTTTGGCCGTCTTTGTAAATAAGGATTTGTTCTTAACTGATTTGCCCTTAACTGATTTGCCTAGTTAAATGATGTTTTTTTTTCTATGTAAATGCAGATACTTGAAAGGGTTAAAACTATGCCCCAACTGAATAACATTTGCATGGTTAATGTTTCAGAATGAATAACATCATGTCACATATCACTGAAACAATACACTTTATTGAAAGCCAGTTATAATACAAAACAATTAGAAATAATTTAGACTATATATTTAATTGGATGGGTCATTCTTGAATTGCAATGGCATTTGCATCCCCCGGCTTTACAACAATGAAACTTTAACACTTTAAAATAACAAATAGTTACACATCATACATGTTTTTGTTTATATTGTACTTTAAAATCATTGATAAAATATAGATAAATCAATTTCTACTGCAAAACTGTATATTTAATGCATTATTTAGTGTCTTTTCTCATACATCTTCCCCCAGAAGCTAATCGGGCATCTGATGCAATTACGCCAGATTTTAGTTAGGGGTTTCTGAAATGACTCATTACACAAAAAATATACAAGGACCTTGAGCATCCCCTCCAGCTGCAAACTGTTATCAGGGGAGGGGTCTATATTAAAGAAAGCTCTTAGCTAATCACACCCTTTTAACATGTCATCATTTTGAGGATTCCATTGATGACTTGGTGTCTAAATAAAAATTGTCATTGGTATTACTCAATTTAAAAATGTAAGGGAAATTACATTGTGATTGAAATTTTAATTATTTGAAATTTTAATTATATCCCTTTAGGGTTAAGTACATTTGAGCATCTGCGCTCTCCATTTAAGAAAATACTCAATTACCTAAAATGTGTCATTACCATCCTTGATATTTAAAGTCATTAAGCTGCCATAAAAGTTTATTTCAAATAGTAAGGTGTACCCATATACTGTACATTTAAATAAAAACAAACAAAAATGAAGTTAATTTCTTCCAAAATACCATGCCCAAATGGCAAAGCAAGTCAAGAATGACCCCGACGTGTTATTTAGTGACAGGGTCACTGCACCCTATGTCATAGCTGAATACCTCATAGGCCCATGATGGTAGCTGTGGGCATGGTATGTGCGTGTTCCCTCCATCCAGGACCCATGTTACTCATCGACCAATCAGGACACCCTATGTTTACTTGGCAACATGGGATGGCGGGTTATTGACTATGATTTGGGAAAGTAGGGCCCAATGCACAGCATCCCAACTCTTTTTCAGTACCCACTGTTTCTCCTGTAGAGGTTGGCCGGTGGTCATGGGACAGGGTCTCTCCACCCATCCCCTGCCTTTTAGATAAAAAATAAAAACATTCAGTTTGTTCTTCAATGTTGTTCTATGAGTTCCACTTCAATGTCTCATCTCACACACACCTTTAGGGGTCTAACACCTTCAAAACTAGAGTAGAGTCTGTCAGAACTCTAGGATGGGGGTATATGGAAGATGTCAGGATGGGATGCCTGATTCATTTCAACTGGACCAGGGTGTGATTTTTAGGGGTCCGGCGGAGTGGAGTGGGATGAGGCAGGTTGGAACTGTAATTAGGTGTGTTGAGGTGCTGCAGTGTGGGCCCTCGCTCATCTCACACCTCCATTTGGCTCTGGGACCTCTCTGGGGCCTCTGGGGCCTCTGCGCCCTGTGGGGGGTCTGGCTGCAAACGGCAGATGGGTTTGTTACACATGGGGCAGACACTGCGGATCTCCAGCCATTTTAACAGACACCTGCGTAGGGGTAGAGAGGGGAACATATTATATTACAGACAGATATGGAGAAGAAAAGGAGAGATGATGAGCGGGAGAGAGAGAGAAAGTGGGAAAGAGAGAGAGAGAGAGAGACGGGCAGACAGGCATGCAGAGCGAGCAAGGACACATGAGAGAGAAAGACGCAATTCAGGGAAGGTTCAACAGTACACACTACCCTGTATATTACTATAAATGCCCATTGGCTACTAACATGCCAAACATATCCTGTGGGAGAGGTCGTTATACTATTCTACCCTGGTCCAGGGAGAAACAGATGGTAGTCTATCATCTCAAGCAAACAGTCTGCAAACAGTGTCATAGGGGTCTTTCCTTAGGGGTAAACCTGTGCGTATAGTCAAATGACTGAAAGTCACACAGACCGTAAATGCCTGTTACTTTCACACTAGACCTAGAGGGCTTTGTCATGGCTTTTGTCTCTGTTTAATAAAAATTGAAAAAAGCTTTTGATCTCTTCTTCCATGTGTATGCCTTCAGCTGTTCACTTCACACCATCAAAGCCAGGACTGTGGGAGGAGCCTTACTTCTTGTGGAAGGCATGTGAGCAGGGACACACTCCAAGCTCGTCTCTGCTTTTGAACTCTTCTAAGCAAACGGCACAGGTCTGCTGTAGGATGGGAAAGAGATCACGTTAACACTATCCTTGGAAGGAAAGAAATCTCTTACTCCCCACCCTAACCCTCTGATGCTGAGGCCTAAATTCTATTCCCCTGGGGAAGAAAAAAAAGATTTGCAAAGTGCATAGCTGGAACAACAAAATCAACTTACTCCAAGAAGACTCAGTTTCTTTCCTGCTCCTTTCAAAACAACCTAGAGACAAAAATGAATTTATGACAGAGGGAAATCTTTTCTACAATTTAAAGTGCAGCAAAATAACACCTTTTTAAATTAATATAATAGAGATCTGTTTTAGGAACAACAACTGGCAATCCAAAGATATCAAGAAACAAATCAGTCATTCTCATCAATTGTGAAATGTACCACGTTTGAGAGATTTTTTATTCATACGAAATTACCTCATTATATCCATATTGCTCCCTTGTGCCTTGTCGCCTTAACCTGAAAAAAGGCATATTCAAAAATGATTTTTGACATTGACTGATATACACATAATCTGTTTATAATTGACACTTCATAATTCCATATTGTCATGTTATGAATGCTTGTCCCATTACTTTTCATCTTTCGATCATATGTCCCATCATGCCTGATGTGTTGTCATGGAGACCGCTATTCATAGGTTGCACCTCCGTCACACGGTCACGTCATGCCATTGTTATGAACGTTCAAGCCGCCCTCTACCGGCGGTGCCGGTATAGTGGTGCCCTGAAGTGGTGATAAGCACAGTTATGGAAGCAGATGTTCTGTTTGAATTAGATGGCTTGTCGAGTGGAGACGAGAATGAGTAGAATTGGATTACAGTGGCGAATGTAAAAGGAAACAAGAGAAGTAAAGTGGGAGTGAAAACTAGTGAATCCAAACCTAGGTCTGAGTATTTTTTGGGTTGGAATAAGGGTTTTGGATCAATTTTGTTACCTGGGAGATCCGTTTTGAAGTCTCTATTTAAATTGTGGATGCGTTGGTGGCGTCGATGAGAATAACGAGAAGTGGGCTTTGTTTTTTTTGTGTGTTTTCTACGGAAAAGAAGGAGCGTGCTTTGCGCCTCAAGATGTCGGATTGGAATGTGTCGTGTGTCTGGATCTTTGAAGCAGGGTACCTATCAAGGGTGTCATCTCTGGGATGGTTTTAGAAGTAAATGAAAAGGATATATGTGAAGAATAGTATCAAGTGGTTGGTGCACAACGACTGACCTTTACGGTAGATGGAGTGCGGAAGCCCACTCCATCCATTCTATGGTTTTTTGATGAAGAGTCTCTCCCTTCTCACTTGTATTTAGGTTACATGAGATTCCCTGTGAGAGCCTCCGTGCCCAAACCCATGCAGTGTGATAAATGTGTCAAGTGTATGTAGACGGGAGAAGTATTATGTCAACTGAGCCTAAATGCTGCAATTGTGGGGGTGAACATTCACCCGAATTTCTGAAGTGTCCTGTTAGGGTGAAGGAGATGGAGTTGGCAAGAATAAGGGCTGTCCAGAATGTCTCCTATCTGGAGGCATTGAGAAGTGTGGAAGAAAGGAGTGAAGTTGATGAAGTAATGGTAGTAGGAGTAGAGACACAAGATGATGTTCCTTGTCTGCAGAGGGATCCTGACATGTTGCACGTTAAGAAGGTGGACTTTGTAGCGTTTATTGGAAATCAGAGTAAATAGGCATCATCGTGAGTGCGGCTGAGCGTTTTATGGGGGCCTCGGGGACTTTTCTGCAGAGACGAGGAATCCTGTCGATGAAAGCCCATCGTCACAGACACCTGAGCCTGTGTAGGGATTGATTTGAATGTGACTGAAATGTGTGGGATGGTTGTTTGATTTATTTTTCTATTATCTCGGGACCCCCCCCCCCTTTTATTTTGTTTCAATACTCCGTACAGTAGTTGGTGTATTGCCACCACTCGTTGTAGCCTGCCATAAAACTTTAGAGAAGAAGAAGCACAGTCATTCTGAATGGAGGCTAACTACTGTTTCGTCTAACTATAGTTCCTGGAAATACGATGATATTGCTAATGTATTCAAATATTTAGTAGGAAACAAATTTGCCAGCATTATCATGTCATCAAATTTACTTTAGACAGATGTATAATAATATATAATATGCCATTTAGCAGACGCTTTTATCCAAAGCGACTTACAGTCATGTGTGCATACATTCTACGTATGGGTGGTCCCGGGGATCGAACCCACTACCCTGGCGTTACAAGCTCCATGCTCTACCAACTGAGCTACAGAAGGACCAGATGGCAATGTTGTCATTAGCTAGCAAAGTTCGTCAAAAATAGCTAGCTAAAATCCGGTGGCCTCCCCTCAATCTAAAGTCTAAAGTCAATCTGGCGACATCAAAATCATGACAAAAGGTTTTCCTGCTAATTATTTTCCTCATATTTGAATGCATTGTATTTCCATCCCACTATAATGCACATTTGATGAAATCTTCATCAGCGCTCATTGACGATGCATTGAGTGGAACGCTCAGTCGGGCATCAGTCCAAAGTGAACGTTCAAAACAGTATTGTGACGAAACGTGCAACCCATGAACAGTATGCCAAATGCAAGTCACAATGTGCCTACACTTGGCTGTGCTACAGCTGCAAAACACCTCATCAGGAGCGGATTTGAGGATGTATTTTTGGTTCCACATCTCGACAACAAGAAAGTCTAAAAGAAAACACCTCAGATTTGGCCAGAAAACAGCTCTGAGATTTAACGATGCTCCTACAAAGGTTCTAATGATGAACTTAGCTTAAAGATGCTTTTGGGAAAACGGGCCCTGAGCTATAAAGAATGCTATAGCTGACTATGGGTTATTGTGATTAACAAGCCCATAACTCATTGATCATCAACTAGATTCAGCTGAGGGAAGATATTTTTCTTGTGCGGATGGTCAGGGGGCCGGAATAATTACAAACAAAACTTCAATTTGACAAAAGAAAACAAACAGATATATACTGAACAAATATATAAATGATCCTGCAGGTAAAGTAGCTGGATGTGGAGGTCCTGGGCTGGCGTGGTGCGTGGTCTGTGGTTGTGAGGCCGGTTGGACGCCAAATTCTCTAATATGACGTTGGAGGCGGCTTATGGTAGAGAAATTAACAAGAAATTCTCTGGCTACAGCTCTGGTGGACATTCCGGCAGTCAGCATGACAATTACACACACCCTCAAAATTTGAGACATTTGTGGCATTGTGTTGTGTGACAAAACTGCACAAAACTGCACATTTTAGAGTGGCTATTGTCCCCAACACAAGGTGCACCTGAGTAATCATGCTGTTTAATCAGCTTCTTGATATGTCACACCTGTCAGGTGGATGGATTATCTTGGCAAAGGAGAAATGTTCACTAACAGGTGTAAACCCACTTGGAGCACAAATTTTAGAATATGGAACATTTCTGGGAACTTTTATTTCAGCTCATGAAACATGGGACAAACACTTTACATGTTGCATTTATATTTTTGTTCAGTATAATATTTGAATAAAAAATAATTTCAAAACTTGCTTACATTTGTATACAATAAATTGTTATTATATTCTTGCTCAAAAAACTTGGGTGCCAAATAAAATCACCTTTCAGTTGTGGAACCCTGCTGCGCTAGGTGATCGCTGCTGTGCAGTAGGGGAGAGTGGTATACATTTTGGGGTAAGGGGTAAGTTGAGTCACCTTTCAAGGAAACCATACACAAAATGTAATATTTGACCTGTTATCAAGGCAAATGATGGCTATTTGAAGAATCTCAAATACACTTTTTGGTTACTACATGATTCCATGTGTGTTATTTCATAGTTTTGATGTCTTTACTATTATTCTACAATGTATAAAGTAGTTTAAAAAAAGAAAGAAAGACAATTGAATAAGTAGGTGTTCTAAAACTTTTGACTGGTAGTGTAGGAGTCTGTGAGTGTAGTATAGGAGTCTGTGAGCAAGTTAGGTCCAAAAAAACAGATTTTCACCAAGTCAATTTACCCCTTTGGCAAAACTTACACCACTCTCCCCTACTGCACTGCAACGATCACCTAGCGGGTTCCCCAATTGAAAGGTGTTAGGTTTCATAATGCTTGTATCTAAACCGTAATGTTTTTATTTGTATTTTGATTCTTCGTGGTATCCAATTGTTAGTAATTACTATCTTGTCTCATCGCTACAACTCCCGTACATGCTCGGGAGAGATGAAGGTCAAAAGCCATGCGTCCTCCGAAACACAATCCAACCAAGCCGCACTGCTTCTTAACACAGCGTGCATCCAACCCGGAAGCCAGCCACACCAATGTATCAGAGGAAACACTGTGCACCCTGGTTAGCGTGCACTTCACCCGGCCCGCCACAGGAGTCGCTGGTGCGCGATGTGACAAGGATATCCCTACCGGCCAAGCCCCCCGTAACCCGGACGACTCTAGGCCAATTGTGCATCGCTCCACGGACCTCCCGGTCGCGGCCAGCTGCAACAGAGCCTGGGCGCGAACCCAGAGTCTCTGGTGGCACAGCGATGCAGTGCCCTAGACCACTGCGCCACCCAGGAGGCCCTATAAACTGTCATGTTTACATGAATTCTGATTATTTCCAGGGATAAACCACATCGTGAAATATATGTTGATATCTTTGTTAGAAAGAATACTATAGCTCCCTTGACGGAGTGATTCTGAATGTTAAAAAAATGGCTAAACTTACCCCACTCTCCCCTAAGCCTCACCTGAACATGTAGCAGCAGAAGATCAGGCTGAGCATGAAGACGAAGAGGCCAATGCCCAGGATGATGACGTACATGTTGAGGGGCAGGTGGTAGATGTCTTCCGATGTCATCTTGCAGTATGGGTCTGAGCTCTGCGACCCTAAACCGCACAGACATCCTGAGAGGAGGAAGACCGAGAGCCTTGAGTTTACTTGACCAAACTCTACAGGCCCGTCTGTCATCACAGGCAAAAGACACAAAGGGGTTCAGTATGTACGTCATCCTCAATAATGGATTCTGAAGCACGTTTCAGTGACGTGTGTTTCATTTACAATGTAGGATGTTTTACATTCAAGAAATTGGTATGTGGCATTTTAAAACATTGTGCTGTATCTCTGCGTGTGTGTGTTCATCTACTAAGTGCACAGAATGTTTTACATATGAAGCAGACTGAACCAAATGAAATTTGGAATGTCCTATTAGCATAAATGCGTTATTTACTGTGAAGTGGGCTGTGCATCGTATGTCTGGCCGGTACTGGACTCTGGGTTCATCTCATTGCGTGTGCGTTCCATAAGGCAGGGTGGACATGCATATTGCATACTGTTAGCCACTCAGCAGCTTCTTGTTTTACGTACTGTATCAATGTAACACTACTTGCATTGTTGAACTTCATTGAGCTGCATGACCTTTTCAAAATGTACCGCGTTACTTCTACTGAAAAGTGAGTGATTGTTGGACCAGCTCCCCCAGTAAGGCCTGTGCGTGTGTGTTTGACAGGTGTGCGTGAGTCCCATATCTGAAGGCCACCCCAGCAATGAGGCACTCCACAATGACTACAAGAAATCTAATGACAAAACCTTAAAATCGGTACATTTGGATTTTTACATTAACAAATAACCATCAATTCATTGCATTTTAATCTCTTACCAAAATGAAAAGAAACCAATAAATACATTACCCAATGAAATATATATTTTTAAACGTTTGTATATTGTCCCATACCATAATCTGTACTCTTAAATGTGTTGCTCCTAATCCCGATTTTGAATACCACTGTAGTATAATATGCAGTATATTGTTGGACTTGAATGTGTTATGCTTGTTTGTCGGCCTGGGGATGTGTGTGTGTGTGTGTGTGTGTGTGTGTGTGTGTGTGTGTGTGTGTGTGTGTGTGTGTGTGTGTGTGTGTGTGTGTGTGTGTGTGTGTGTGTGTGTGTGTGTGTGTGTGTGTGTGTGGTCCTTTCAGTCCATGCAGCCGTTTCAGACCATCACCCGCAGCACTGCCTATGGAGAGAATGGTGATCAACCTTAACGTCTAATGCCACCCATAGTCTCACAATAAGTAGAGTACTTCCTGGGTCAAAGGTCACTTCTGCTTGTGTGCGGGTCTGGCCAGAAGGGCCATTCCACCAGATCTGTCTATGAGAGGGGTGGGGTGCTGGGTTTGGGTGAGGGAACAGGCATCTGTAATCTTAGTAGGATGTTAGTGAATCATTGACAGTCGAGGTCTAAGAGGTAGGCTACTGTGAACACATGCTGTCTGGGAGAGCGTCTAGGGCCTAGCATCGAAGGGAAAGGCACACAACAAGACAGACAGGACCACACAAATGCAAATCAATTTGTAACGAGACAACACATTGTTACACCACAAACACAAAGGTCATTATTACAACACTACACATAGGAAGAAGGTACTCACCGTGACACCACTGGACTGGGTGAAATCAGCCTCAAGAAAGCCAGAGGGACCCAGGGAATCAGTGGATGGGGGTCAAAAACATCTGAAGTTACTCACAGCCTCTAGAGTCACTGTGTCTGGGGTCACAACCAGTCCTGGGTCTTTGTTGGGGTGCCGACAGATCGAGGAGGTTGTCCCCCAAAAAAGTCACTGTCTTCCAGACAATGATGTGAGTCCAACCTCTTCTGTGTCCCCAATGAAAATGACTTTTATCTGTAGGCTATGAGTCAATCCCATTGTGATAAACATTCTCAGTTCCCCAAGAAGCTCTCCTGTGGATGAGGCTCTGTTTTCCAGTAAAACGTTACAAAAACAACTCGCTCATTGTTGAAATCCACACTCTTCTTTGTGATGATTTGTCATTATGGGAATAATCAAGCAACAATTTCATCAGGAATTGATAGCTACTTTTTAAAATCCAAAATGATGCTAGAAAGTGTGAAAAGGTATTAAAGGCAACAGAATCAAATATATCCGTATTGCAATGGCTCCTCTCTTCAAATAAACAAAGGGATCTCCAGAGCATAGCCGTGTTTGTATTATGGGATAAACATCATACCCTCGCAGGTTAAAGACACATCAATGTTATTGTTAATATTCCAAATGGAGAGAGAACTCCCATGCAGCTAACTCAATCTATCCAGCTGAGTGCAGTCGCTGCTTTGCTTTGTCTCCCCTTCAAAACATTGTCACAGGGCTTATCCCTCCCTCCCTCCCCTGAAGTCCTGTTTTCCTCTCCCTCTCTCTCTCTCTGCCTCCGCCTTCCTTGAATACTCGTCTCGACATAGATTTCCTCTCTTGCTGTGGAAACCTGCTAATTATGGGAAACAAAGGAAGAACTTGCAGTGCCCAGTGTTCCTGTAAAAGCAGCTATTTTGCCGGCACTTGCGTTGTGCTGTCTGCTCTGTCAGGCCCAACCATCTGCTCCACTTTTTCCAAAACGGACAAAGAGGGGGTGGAAAAGGAGACAGCGAAAATTAGCCTAACACTGATCTTTTTAACCCAGGAAGCCGCACTCCTCTCGTCCCACTCTCTCTTTTTCTCTCTCTCTGCTCTCTGTCCCTCTTCCTCACAATGGGGCTAGTGAGCACACCTCCTCAGCTCAGTTTGTAAACATATCCCTGCTCATGTGATTCGCTGTCTGCACCATAGCTCTGCTTTCACCCTCCCCCTCCTTTCTCTCTGCCTTGCTCACTTTCCCTCTCTCATTTTCCCTCCCTCCCCCTCTCTTTCTTTCCAGCTGTAAGCTATTACAGAGCAGGAGCCCTACAGGCAGACAGTCAGAAACCCAACTAACAGAAAGAGGCAGAAAGAACATTTTTGTAATGTTACCCGTGATGTTCCCCTAATGTTTGAGTGCCCAATTTTCCCATTAGATAGATAGGGGAACATTCTATCTATGTTAGCAAAAACCTTCTGGGAACCTTTTTAGCGTATTTTGCCATTGGAGTTAGAACATTCCCTTTAATGTCAAACAGAACATACCCAGAAGGTGGTTACCATGTTCTCAGAATATACACAACAATGTTCTAGACACATTAATGTCACAGGAGATTGGTGGCACCTTAATTGGGGAGGACGGGCACGTGGTAATGGCTGGAGCAGAATAAGTGGAAAGGTATCAACAACATCAAACACATGGTTTCCCCTTACCTGGGATTTGACTCACAACCTCTTGGTTTTTATTGATTTTTTATTGAACCTTTATTTAACTAGGCAAGTCAGTTAAGAACAAATTCTTATTTACAATGACGGCCTACCAAAAGGCCTCCTGCGGGGACGGGGGCTCTCTAATTCTCTCTTCTTTCTTTTTTTCTTTCTTTCTTTCTTTCTTTCTTTCTTTCTTTCTTTCTTTCTTTCTTTCTTTCTTTCTTTCTTTCTTTCTTTCTTTCTCAGAGGACCTGAGCCCTAGGACCATGCCTCAGGACTACCTGGCCTGATGACTCCTTGCTGTCCCCAGTCCACCTGGCTGTGTTGCTGCTCCAGTTTCAGTTGTTCTGCCTGCGGCTATGGAACCCTGACCTGTTCACCGGATGTGCTACCTGTCCCAGACCTGCTGTTTTCAACTCTCTAGAGACAACAGGAGTGGTAGAGATACTCTGAATGATCGGCTATGAAAAGCCAACTGACATTTACTCATGGGATGCTGACCTGTTGCACCCTCGACATCCACTGTGATTATTATTATTTGACCCTGCTGGTCATCTATGAACATTTGAACATCTTGGCCATGTTCTATTATAATCTCCACCCGGCACAGCCAGATGAGGCCTGGCCACCCCTCATAGCCTGGTTCCTCTCTAGTTTTCTTCCTAGGTTCTGGCCTTTCTAGGGAGTTTTTCCTGGCCACCGTGCTCCTACACCTGCATTGCTTGCTGTTTGGGGTTTTAGGTTGGGTTTCTGTCCAGCACTTTGAGATATCAGCTGAGGTAAGAAGGGCTTTATAAATACATTTGATTTGGTCACCACCAAATCCAATTCCTCCTTCGGCCACCTTTCCTTCCAGTTCTCTGCTGCCAATGACTGGAGCGAACTGCAAAAATCACTGAAGCTGGAGACACATATCTCCCTCACTAGCTTTAAGCACCAGCTGTCAGAGCAGCTCATAGATCACTGCACCTGTACATAGCCCATCTGTAAATAGCCCATCCAGCTACCTCATCCCCATACTGTATTTATTTATCTTGCTCCTTTGCACCCCAGGATCTCTACTTGCACATTCATCTTCTGCACATCTACCATTCCAGTGTTTAATTTTTATATTGTAATTACTTCGCCACCATGGCCTATTTATTTCCTTAACACTCTTATCTTACCTCACTTGCACACAATGTATATATACTTTTTGTCCTACTGTATTATTGGCTGTATGTTTGTTTATTCCATGTGTAACTCTGTGTTGTTGTATGTGTCGAACTGCTTTGCTTTATTTTGGCCAGGGTGGCCTGTCAGGAAGTCAAGGATCCAGTTGTAGAAGGTGTTCAGTCCCAGGGTCCTTAACTTAGTGATGAGCTTGGAGGGCACTATGGTGTTGAGCGCTGTCGTGTCTTTGGCATCATTAAAGTGAAGACTTATTTTATCAAATCAATTCTCTGTAATTATTATTACGTGATTAAACTAATCATGTAAATGTATTTAACTAGGAAGTTGGGACAACAAAGAAAATCTTCAGATTACAAAGTTATAATTTTCCTAATATAACTCTTCAGATATTTTAATATCTGATCAATTAGTCTTCTAATTAATTAATTATTATTTACCTCACGTTAGTCTCATTCCGAACTTCGTAAATCGTTGGTTATCTGCACGAACCCAGCCTTTACTATGAATCATCCATACATCAATTGGTTTAATCATTTATTTACTAAATAAACACAGAAATGTATAAACAAACAGTAGATATGGTTACAATGAAGTGACAAGGGATGTTCCCTTGTGGGCTAAGCCGATATGACGGCTTGATAGACAAAGGGAAGTGGGTGTGGACTGAGAATGGCGGGAAAGATCAGAGTCACTACACAATTGATAATTATATTGATTGAAATGCTAATCCTTTGCCCATGAACTCTCACTCATTCGGGAATAATTGCAATCAATGTATATTTACGCTCAGTGTGTCGTCATGATCGCTGTTGGAATCGTCCGTATTTCTGTTGGAAAGTTCATCTGATCGTCTCTCTGCTTCAATTAAGTCTCTCGTCGTTAGAATGGATAGTTCAGAGTACCATTCAGAAATGTTCTTATAGAATAGATGTTTCGGCGGTTGTCGGTCCTCGCATCTCAGGTTAACATAATTTCTAGCTGCAGACTAGTAATTAGTATCTAAGATTTGCTCTTATTTTGTCGGGATCGATAGAGTCTCAACAACCATTACAACCTTAGCTTATTCTGAGGTTTTTGTGGTCTCTACTCAACCTTCGCTCCCTCAGCTGACCGAGGTATGCATGGTTTAGAGAGGATTTCTTCAGGTGGGTTTTTTATTTCGGAACAGTAGAAAAGGGCTGTCCCATGATGCCAGATCAATGTCTGTGCTCATGTGGCGGGCCAATGACTTAGTTCAACTTTAAATGAAATACAATTCTCTCATATTAACGGTTTTAAATCATATTACATCATTTCACAAATAGTTTCATTTTTACTCATTCATTTTATCCAATAATTAGACGCAAACCTCATAACGGAGGCTCCTGTATAAACAGAGTTATGGTAATGTGGCTGTATTGTCTTTCATGAGGTCATAAACATGAAACAAAATGGACCGGGTCATAGCTGGCTTCTCCACTGACCATTTACACATTCTCCAAAACATGGATATTTTTCAGTTCTGAAAGTTCTGTGATAGTTCTGTGACAGTTCTCAAGTTCTGTGATAGAGAGAACAAAGGAACTTCTTCTACATGTGTCTCTTTCTGCATGGACAGGAGGAGAGTCTCCTCCAGGAATTTATGACCTGAGATAACAGAACCTGGGTGTAGTAGGGAGAGAGAGGGAGAGAGAGGGGGATGGTACTCGCTATACCCAAAGAGGGCCACGTCATGACAGCGCTGAGCTGACGCCAATGAACAGCATTCTCAAATAGGTGTTCCTCTTGTCCAGGTGGGAGAGGGCAGTGTGGAGTGATTTGATTTATTAGAATCCCCATTAGCCGACGCCAATGGCAACAGCTTGTCTTACTGGGGTCCGAGTGCAATAGAGATTGCGTCATCTGTGGATCTGTTGGGGCGGTATGCAAATTGGAGTGGGTCCAGGGTATCTGAGATTATGGTGTTGATTTGAGCCATGACCAGCCTTTCAAAGCATTTCAAAGCTAGAGATGTGAGTGCTACGAGGTGATTTATATAGGTTACCTTGGCGTTCTTGGGCAGGTTACCTTGGCGTTCTTGGGTACAGGAACTGTGGTGGTCTGCTTGAAACATGTAGGTATTGCAAACTGGGTCAGGAAGAGATTGGGAATGTCAGTGAAGACACTTGCCAGCTGGTCAGCGCATGCTCCGAGTACACATCCTGCTAATACACCTGGCCCTGCGGCCTTGTGAATTTTAACCTGTTTAAAGGTCTTATTCACATCGGCTACGGAGAGCGTGACCACACAGTCATCCAGAACAGCTGGTGCTCTCATGCATGGTTCAGTGTTGCTTGCCTCAAATCACGTATCAAAGGTATTTAGCTTATCTGGTAGGCTTAAGTCACTGGGGAGCTCGTGGATGGGTTTCCCTTTGTAATCAGTGATAGTTTGCAAGCCCCACCACATCTGACGAGCGCCAGAGCCAGCATAGTATTGATTAGATCTTAGTTCTGTATAGATACTTTGCCTGGTTGATGGCTCAGCGGAGGTCGTAGCAGGACTTCTTATGAACGTCCAGATTTGTGTCCTCCCCTTAAAAGCGGCAGCTCTAGCCTTGAGCTCAGTGTGGATGTTGCCTGTAATCCATGACTTCTGGTTGTGATATGTACAGTACGTATAGTCAATGTGGGGATGTTGTCGTCAATGCACTTATTAATGAAGCCGGTGACTGATATGGTAAACTTCTCAATGCCATCTGATGAACATATTCCAGTCTGTGCTAGTGAAACAGTCCTATTGCTTTACATCCGCTTCACCTGACCACTTCTGTATTGAGTGCATCACTGGCACTCTCGGTTTGAGTTATTGCTTGTATGCAGGAATCTCGAGGATAGAGTTATTGTCAGATTTGCCAAATGGAGTGCAAGGTAGAGCTTTGTTTGTGTTTATGTGTGTGGCATAAAGGTGATCTGGAGCAGGGGTATTCAACTCTTACCATATGAGATCCGAAGCCTGCTGGTTTTCTGTTCTACCTGGTAATTAATTGCACCCTTCTGGTGTCCCAGGTCTAACACAGTCCCTGATTAAAGGAGAACTATGAAAAAATGCAGTGGTACTGGCTTTGAGGTCCAGAGTTGAGTTCGAGTGATCTAGATTTTTGTCTCTTCTCGTTGCAAAGGTGACATGCTGATAGAAATTAGGTAGGACTGATTTCTGTTTCCCTGCATTAAAATCACCCATAGGGTGGGAGCCATCTCCTGTTTCTGAAGCTTGAGGCAGAGGCATGAGATTATGTAGTATGATGTAGTGTTATGTATATTAAGTATATTATGTATTTTATTTGTTGTTTTGTTTCCTGTTTGGAACCCAGGAAGAGTAGCTGCTGCTTTGGTTGCCTTGGGGATCCAAATAAATACTACTACCGGCCACTAGAAGTGCCGACTCTAGATGAGCATTTTTCCTTGTTTGCTTATGGCCCTATACAGCTCAATGAGTAGGGTTTTCGTGCTAGCATCGGTTTGACTGCTACATAAAATGTAGATGAAAACTCTTGGTAAATAGTATAGTCTACAGCGTATCACAAGGTATTCTAACTCAGGTGGGCAGAACCTCAAAACCTCCTTCATATTAGAGATCACACACCAGCTGTTGTTAACAAAAGAGACACACACCTCCCCCATTGAGCTTACCCGAGGCTGCCATTTGATCCTGCCAATGCATAGAAAAAACAGCTAGATGTCAAGTATCCATGTCCTTGTTCAGCCATGACTCCAAGAAAGATAGGATATTACAGTTCTTTAGGTCCTGTTGATAGGATAGTCTAGAACGGAGCTTGTCCAATTTGTTCTCCAGTGATTGTACGTTAGCCAAAAGAACGGAGAGTAGAGTCCGATTATTTACTCGCCGAGTTAGTTTCATCAGGATTCCTGCATGTCGGCCTCTCTTACGCCGTCTCTTCCTTTTCTGAGTCTCAGGGATTAGGGTCTGGTCCGGGATGAGCAGTATGTCATGTGCCGCTGACTTGTTGAAGTAGAAATCTTCATTCAAAACGAGGTTAGTGATTGCTGTTCTGATGTCCAGAAGCTGTTTCGGTCATTGGAAATGATTTGTGGAAACATTATGCACAAAAAAGGTTAAGGTCAGTGCAACAAAAAAAAAAACACTAGTAGTCATCCATTGCAACACAACTCGAGTGTAATACAAATTGCCTACAAGGAGTTTTTCTATGATGTCTGCAGTGCCAGGCTGGACGAACCAAGTCTCGGGCCTGAGGAAAGACCATTTAATTTGGCGAAAGGCTCGGCACATGCATACTCAGGCTGACTGGCTCTCGTTCAGGCAAATGAGAAATAAGTGCACTCAGGTTATCTGGAAGGTCATAGTTAGTTACTTTAAGGAGCAGTTCTCTCTCTGTGGGTCTAACCCAAAGATGTTCTGGAAAACGGTTAAAGACCTTGAGAATGAACCCTCCTCCTCACCGCTGCCCATGTCCCTTAATGTTGATGATGTGGTCTTTACTGACAAGGAGCACATGGCTGAGGTCTTAAAAGTATCGAACACTTTTTTCAATTTTCGCCTAAAATTACATACCCAAAAACTGTCTGTAGCTTAGGACCTGAAGCAAGGATATGCATATTATTGATACCATTTGAAGGGAAACACATTGAAGTTCGTTGAAATGTGAAATTAATGTAGGAGAATATAACACATTAGATCTGGTAAAAGATAATACAAACAAAAAAACATGCGTTTTCTATATATATTTTTTCCATCATCTTTGAAATGCAAGAGAATGGCCATACGCTAAAATAGGATCCTAGGTGTAATTTGGATTTTGTCCACAAGGTGGCAGCAGTGTGCGTGAAATGTGTCAGACTGATCCAGTGAAGAATTACCTCACGACACAATATTTTGCATCAAGTCTGCCAGGAGTTTGCCTAAATGTTCCGAATTGGTCAATTTATACATTTTAGTACATAACTATAGAGACCATACAAAAATGTTATGGTAATAAAGAATTCTATTTTACACACTTCCAGGAATGTCATAAAAGATGGATCATTAGCTTCCCTACAGAAAACACGAACCTTCACACATCTAGACAGCCGGGCGGAGTGGGTGTGGAGCCAGAGACAACAGTGGGGTCAAACTGTAGAACTGGGACCCTCAAGATGACTGTAGAACTGGGACCCCCAAGATGACAAATAAAAGCAAGATTTCTGAATGTAAGTACATTCAGAGGTGAATGTGTCAAACCAGCTGCCGTGTTAAAAGTGTTTTGTTGTTGTGCACTATCCTCAAACAATAGCATGGTATGTTTTTTTCTGTAATAGCGACTGTACTGGACACTGCAGTTAGAATAACAAGAATTTAAGCTCTCTGCCCATAAGTTGGCTGTTGTATACAACGTTTTCCTGTCTATAGATATGGTTTTTATCTCATTTCTTTAGATTTTGTTATGCAGGTGAATGAGGACCCAAAAGCGACTTGGCGAAAACAGAGTCTTTAATCCAGTAAAGGAAATATGCAATACTCCTAGACAAATCGGAGCGGTAAATAAAGCATAAAAAACAATTCCACTCGTAATGACGAGAACAGACTGGAGACTCGATCATAAACTGTAGGTTGCCTCGGGAAGGCACTTGACCGTAGCAGACTCAGACACCTGCTCACCACGCAGCATCTGAGGGAAACACGACACGACAGGGCGATACAAAGACACAGCACGGTGAACAATATACAAGGATCCGACAGGACAGAAACGGAAAACAAGGGGAGAAATAGGGACTCTAATCAGGGGAAAAGATAGGGAACAGGAGTGGAAAGACTAAATGATTGATTAGGGGAATAGGAACAGCTGGGAGCAGGAACGGAATGATAGAGAGAAGAGAGAGAGGGAGGGAGAGAGAAAAAAGGGAACGAACCTAAAAAGACCAGCAGGGGGAAAACGAACAGAAGGAAAAGCAAAATGACAAGACAATATAAGACAAAACATGACAGTACCCCCCCACTCACCGAGCGCCTCCTGGCGCACTCGAGGAGGAATCCTGGCGGCAACGGAGGAAATCATCAATCAGTGAACGGTCCAGCACGTCCCGAGACGGAACCCAACTCCTCTCCTCAGGACCGTAACCCTCCCAATCCACTAAGTATTGGTGACCCCGTCCCCGAGAACGCATGTCCATGATCCTACGTACCTTGTAAATAGGTGCGCTCTCGACAAGGACGGGAGGGGGAGGGAAGACGAACGGGGAGCGAAGAAAGGGCTTGACACAGGAGACATGGAAGACAGGATGGACGCGACGAAGATGTCGCGGAAGAAGCAGTCGCACAGCGACAGGATTGATGACCTGGGAGACACGGAACGGACCAATGAACCGCGGAGTCAACTTACGAGAAGCTGTCGTAAGAGGAAGGTTGCGAGTGGAAAGCCACACTCTCTGGCCGCAACAATACCTTGGACTCTTAATCCTACGTTTATTGGCGGCTCTCACAGTCTGTGCCCTGTAACGGCAAAGTGCAGACCTCACCCTCCTCCAGGTGCGCTCACAACGTTGGACAAACGCTTGAGCGGAGGGAACGCTGGACTCGGCAAGCTGGGATGAGAACAGAGGAGGCTGGTAACCCAGACTACTCTGAAACGGAGATAACCCGGTAGCAGACGAAGGAAGCGAGTTGTGAGCGTATTCTGCCCAGGGGAGCTGTTCTGCCCAAGACGCAGGGTTTCTGAAAGAAAGGCTGCGTAGTATGCGACCAATCGTCTGATTGGCCCTCTCTGCTTGACCGTTAGACTGGGGATGAAACCCGGAAGAGAGACTGACGGACGCACCAATCAAACGACAGAACTCCCTCCAAAACTGTGACGTGAATTGCGGGCCTCTGTCTGAAACGGCGTCTAACGGGAGGCCATGAATTCTGAACACATTCTCGATGATGATTTGTGCCGTCTCCTTAGCGGAAGGAAGTTTAGCGAGGGGAATGTGAAATGTGCCGCCTTAGAGAACCTATCGACAACCGTAAGAATCACAGTCTTCCCCGCAGACAAAGGCAGACCGGTAATGAAGTCTAGGGCGATGTGAGACCATGGTCGAGAAGGAATGGGAAGCGGTCTGAGACGACCGGCAGGAGGAGAGTTACCTGACTTAGTCTGCGCGCAGTCCGAACAAGCAGCCACGAAACGGCGCGTGTCACGCTCCTGAGTCGGCCACCAAAAGCGCTGGCGAATAGAAGCAAGAGTGCCTCGAACGCCGGGATGACCAGCTAACTTGGCAGAGTGAGCCCACTGAAGAACAGCCAGACGGGATCAGTAGAAGCTGTCAGAAACAGGAATTCGTTTCCCTCTGCTGGTCTTAAAAGAATATTACTAGGACAGTCCCTATTTCTTCCTTTGTGTTCCGTTCCTGCGTCGGTTCCGAATTCACGCTGTGAGTGTGCGTGAGTGCTTGCTTAACCTGTCTTTCAATTCCCCAGACTGTCAACCCGACAACACGCCCATAAGGAAGAATAAACCCTCGGGATCAGTAGAAGCCACAGAAGAACTAAAAAAGACGGGATAAGGCATCAGGCTTGGTGTTCTTGCTACCCGTACGGTAAGAAATCACAAACTCGAAACGAGCGAAAAACAACGCCCAACGAGCTTGACGAGCATTAAGTCGTTTGGCAGAACGGATGTACTCAAGGTTCTTATGGTCTGTCCAAACGACAAAAGGAACGGTCGCCCCCTCCAACCACTGTCGCCATTCGCCTAGGGCTAAGCGGATGGCGAGCTGTTCGCGGTTACCCACATCATAGTTGCGTTCAGATGGCGACAGGCGATGAGAAAAATAAGCGCAAGGATGAACCTTATCGTCAGACTGGAAGCGCTGGGATAGAATGGCTCCCACGCCTACCTCTGAAGCGTCAACCTCGACAATGAATTGTCTAGTGACGTCAGGAGTAACGAGGATAGGAGCGGACGTAAAACGTTCTTTTAGAAGATCAAAAGCTCCCTGGGCGGAACCGGACCACTTAAAACACGTCTTGACAGAAGTAAGAGCTGTGAGAGGGGCAGCAACTTGACCGAAATTACGAATGAAACGCCGATAGAAATGAGCGAAACCTAGAAAGCGCTGCAACTCGACACGTGACCTTGGAACGGGACCGACTGAAGACCGTGCGCAGATCATGATATTCCTCCGGCACTCCTGTCAAATCGCCAGGTTCCTCCTGAGAAGTGGGGACAGAAGAAACGGGAGGGATGGCAGACATTAAACACTTCACATGACAAGAAACGTTCCAGGATAGGATAGAATTACTAGACCAATTAATAGAAGGATTATGACATACTAGCCAGGGATGACCCAAAACAACAGGTGTAAAAGGTGAACGAAAAATCAAAAAAGAAATAGTCTCACTGTGGTTACCAGATACTGTGAGGGTTAAAGGTAGTGTCTCAAATCTGATACTGGGAAGATGACTACCATCTAAGGCGAACATGGGCGTAGGCTTGTCTAACTGTCTGAAAGGAATGTCATGTTTCCGAGCCCATGCTTCGTCCATGAAACAACCCTCAGCCCCAGAGTCTATCAAGGCACTGCATGTAGCGCCCGAACCGGTCCAGCGTAGATGGACCGACATAGTAGTACAGGATCTAGATGGAGAGACCTGAGTAGTAGCGCTCACCAGTAGCCCTCCGCTTACTGATGAGCTCTGGCTTTTACTGGACATGAATTGACAAAATGTCCAGCAAGTCCGCAATAGAGGCACAGGCGGTTGGTGATCCTCCGTTCCCTCTCCTTAGTCGAGATGTGAATACCTCCCAGCTGCATGGGCTCAGTCTCTGAGCCAGAGGAGGGAGATGGTTGCGATGCGGAGCAGGGAAACACCGTTGACGCGAGCTCTCTTCCACGAGCTTGGTGACGAAGATCTACCCGTCGTTCTATGCGGATGGCGAGAGCAATCAAAGAGTCCACACTGGAAGGAACCTCCCGGGAGAGAATCTCATCTTTAACCACTGCGTGGAGTCCCTCCAGAAAACGAGCGAGCAGCGCCGGCTCGTTCCAGTCACTAGAGGCAGCAAGAGTGCGAAACTCTATAGAGTAATCCGTTATGGATCGATCACCTTGGCATAGGGAAGCCAGGGCCCTAGAAGCCTCCCTACCAAAAACTGAACGGTCAAAAACCCGAATCATCTCCTCTTTAAAGTTCTGGTAATTGTTAGAACAATCAGCCCTTGCCTCCCAGATAGCCGTGCCCCACTCTCGAGCCCGGCCAGTAAGGAGTGATATGACGTAAGCCACCCGAGCTCTCTCTCTAGAGTATGTGTTGGGTTGGAGAGAGAACACAATATCACACTGGGTGAGAAAGGAGCGGCACTCCGTGGGCTGCCCGGAGTAACAAGGTGGGTTATTAACCCTAGGTTCCGGAGGCTCGGCAGACCAGGAAGTAACAGGTGGCACGAGACGAAGACTCTGGAACTGTCCAGAGAGGTCGGAAACCTGAGCGGCCAGGTTCTCCACGGCATGACGAGCAGCAGACAATTCCTGCTCGTGTCTGCCGAGCATGGCTCCTTGGATCTCGACGGCAGTGTTACGAGCGTCTGTAGTCGCTGGGTCCATTCTTTGGTCGGATCCTTCTGTTATGCAGGTGAATGAGGACCCAAAAGCGACTTGGCGAAAACAGAGTCTTTAATCCAGTAAAGGAAATATGCAATACTCCTAGACAAATCGGAGCGGTAAATAAAGCATAAAAAACAATTCCACTCGTAATGACGAGAACAGACTGGAGACTCGATCATAAACTGTAGGTTGCCTCGGGAAGGCACTTGACCGTAGCAGACTCAGACACCTGCTCACCACGCAGCATCTGAGGGAAACACGACACGACAGGGCGATACAAAGACACAGCACGGTGAACAATATACAAGGATCCGACAGGACAGAAACGGAAAACAAGGGGAGAAATAGGGACTCTAATCAGGGGAAAAGATAGGGAACAGGAGTGGAAAGACTAAATGATTGATTAGGGGAATAGGAACAGCTGGGAGCAGGAACGGAATGATAGAGAGAAGAGAGAGAGGGAGGGAGAGAGAAAAAAGGGAACGAACCTAAAAAGACCAGCAGGGGGAAAACGAACAGAAGGAAAAGCAAAATGACAAGACAATATAAGACAAAACATGACAGATTTAAGTTCCCTCTTCTCCTTATTTGGATATTTCCGTAGTATTAGTTGAATCGGATCGATGATCAATACTGCCACTATTCAAATGACCACTCCAGTTATCTTGCGCATTCTTGCCATCTCCCCACGCCCAGTATTTGTACAAGATCACCGTCCTATCCCCCAGTACCTATTTAATATCCCGTCTTAATCTCGGGCGGGTGTGCCTCTCATGATTAAGTTTAGTTTATTTACGGTAGTGCACATTACCCCAGGTTATTTTCGAACCTGCTTCAGTGTATATCGGTTATACAAAACCCAGTGTATGATGGTCATACAAACCCAGTGTATATCGGTTATACAAAACCCAGTGTATGATGGTCATACAAACCCTGTGGGAACTCAAATCCCCCCAGAATCGAGAATAAAGGCTACTTTACCTGCTGCCGGCTGGGAAAGCATTGTTCGTTTGAATCTGTCACCCTCCCTGTACTCCGTGATAATACGCAGGCCTGAATTTGAACCTCAATTCAGAGGTCAGGTCTTTAGTAAAACGAGTCAAAAACTCGTCCGTGCACGATTTTCAGCGTACTACATCCAGATAACAGGGAGGGGTATTTAGATCCGGGATCGAAGGACCAATTGTTAGTGGAATTCTAAATTCCTATATGTTTTGTAGCCAAAACCAAATATGCACTCTTTCTATTTCATTAATGAGTTGTAAGTTCATTAATTATGCATGAAGTAGATCGAGACCAGTCTTAAAAGCCAGGTAACAGCGTTTAATTCAAGAGAGTACTACCACATACACATATTTCCACAGGTTATAAACTGAAAATGACGTCAGCGTTTTCTAAACGTTCTATCTCTTAGAGGCCCTATAGTTTCTCGAGCTTTCGCTCCACGCCTGAAGTCAAGGTCAGTCAGTATAAATCAGTATTCTAGACAGTCTGGAGATAGTCCGTTTCTGCCACCTGGAGATTGTACAAATGAATGAACTAAGGAACAGACCTTCATTGTTACTAAACTCCTGACTACATTATATACAATTGGGAAAGGGAGCAAGAGAGAAAATTCATATGTACAGTACATTATAGCATTTGGACTAGTCAGTTCTGATTGGAATGTATACATAATTAGTCATTTCAACCATAATTTCCTCCAACACTCAGCCATTCCTCCTTGACCATCTAACATTTCCTCATCTCCCACCCCCTCTAATGCGACAAGCCCAGATGCTCCTCCCTCTTTTCCCCCTGCCCCACTACAAAGTTTCTCCCTGCAGGCGATCACTGAGTTCGAGTTGCTAAAGGAGCTCCTTAAACTTGACCCCAAAAAACCATCTGAGGCAGATGGTTTAAACCATTTTTCTTTAAGGTTGCTGACCCTATCCGCTCAAAGCCTGTCTCTCCTCTCTGGGGAGGTTCCCATTGATTGGAAGGCAGCGACAGTTCACCCTTTACTTAAAGGTGGAGATCAAGCTAATCCGAAACTGTTTTAAGTGCATTTTTATTTTGCCCTGTTTATCAAAAGTGTTTTAAAAACTTGTCAATAATCAACTGACTGGCTTTCTTCATGTCTATAGTATTCTCTCTGGTATGCAATCTGACTTCCGGTCAGGTTATGGATGTGTCATTGCAACCTTAAAGGTCCTAAATGATATCGCCATTGCCCTTGATTCTAAGCAATATTGTTCAGCTATTTTTATTGACTTGGCAAAAGGTTTTGATATGATAAACCATTCCATTCTTGTGGGCTGGCTAAGAACTATTGGTGTCTCTGAGGGGTCTTTGGCCTGGTTTCCTAACTACCTCTCTCAAAGAGTGTAGTGTATAAAGTCAGAACATCTGCTGTCTCAGGCACTGTTTGACACCAAGGGAGTACCCAAAGGCTCGATCCTAGGCCCAACGCTCTTCTCAATTTACATCAACAACATAGCTCAGGCAGTAGGAAGCTCTCTCATCCATTTTTTATGCAGATGATGTTGTCTTATACTCAGCAGTCCCCTCCCCAGATGTTGTGTTAAATGCTCTGCAACAAAGTTTTCTTAGTGTCCAACAAGTTCTCTGCCCTTAACCTTGTTCTGGTCACCTCCAAAACAAAGGCCATGTGGTTTGGTAAGAAGAATGCCCATCTCCCCACCGGTGTGATTACTAACTGAGGGTTTAGAGCTCGAGGTAGTCACCTCAGACACTTGGGAGTGTGGCTAGATGGTATTCTGTCCTTCTCTCAGCCATATCAAATCTGCAGGCTAAGGTTAAATCTATATATGGTTTCTTCTATCGTAATCACTCCTCTTTCACCCCAACTGCCAAACTAACCCTGATTCAGATGACCATCCTACCCATGCTAGATTCTTTACCATCCGGCCATCAGATTTTCCACCAATGCTTCTTAAATCGGACACATCACTGCACTCTACACTCCTCTGTAAACTGGTCATCTCCGTATCCCCGTTGCAAGACCCACCAGTTGATGCTTATTTATAAAGCCCTCTTGGGCCTCACTCCCCCCATCTGAAATACCTACTGAAGTCCTCATCCTCCACATACAACACCCGTTCTGCCAGTCACATTCTGTTCAAGGGCCCCAAAGCAAACACATCCCTGGGTGGCTCTTTTCAGTTTGCTGCAGCTAGTGGCTATATTTTCATTTTATTTTTAATCCCAGCCCCCGTTAAAATAAATTGGTGATCCTAACTGACCTAAGACTGTCATGCAGGTGAATGAGGACCCAAAAGCGACTTGGCGAAAACAGAGTCTTTAATCCAGAAAAGTAATTCTACAAACATAAGACATAATTCCACTCGTAATGACGAGAACAGACTGGAGACTCGATCAAGAACTGCAGGTTGCCTCGGGAAGGCACTTGAACCTAGCAGACTCAGACACCTGCTCTCCACGCAGCATCTGAGGGAAACACGACACGACAGGGCGATACACAGACACAGCACGGTGAACAATAGACAAGGATCCGACAGGACAGGAACGGAAAACAAGGGAAGAAATAGGGACTCTAATCAGGGGAAAAGATAAGGAACAGGTGTGGGAAGACTAAATGATTGACTAGGGGAATAGGAACAGCTGGGAGCAGGAACGGAACGATAGAGAGAAGAGAGAGAGGAAGGGAGAGAGAAAAAGGGGAACGAACCTAAAAAGACCAGCAGGGGAAAATGAACAGAGGAAAAGCAAAATGACAAGACAATCTAAGACAAAACATGACAGTACCCCCCACTCACCGAGCGCCTCCTGGCGCACTCGAGGAGGAATCCTGGCGGCAACGGAGGAAATCATCAATGAGTGAACGGTCCAGCACGTCCCGAGACGGAACCCAACTCCTCTCCTCAGGACCGTAACCCTCCCAATCCACTAAGTATTGGTGACCCCGTCCCCGAGAACGCATGTCCATGATCCTACGTACCTTGTAAATAGGTGCGCTCTCGACAAGGACGGGAGGGGGAGGGAAGACGAACGGGGTGCGAAGAAAGGGCTTGACACAGGAGACATGGAAGACAGGATGGACGCGACGAAGATGTCGCGGAAGAAGCAGTCGCACAGCGACAGGATTGACGACCTGGGAGACACGGAACGGACCAATGAACCGCGGAGTCAACTTACGAGAAGCTGTCGTAAGAGGAAGGTTGCGAGTGGAAAGCCACACTCTCTGGCCGCAACAATACCTAGGACTCTTAATCCTGCGTTTATTGGCGGCTCTCACAGTCTGTGCCCTGTAACGGCAAAGTGCAGACCTCACCCTCCTCCAGGTGCGCTCACAACGTTGGACAAACGCTGAGCGGAGGGAACGCTGGACTCGGCAAGCTGGGATGAGAACAGAGGAGGCTGGTAACCCAGACTACTCTGAAACGGAGATAACCCGGTAGCAGACGAAGGAAGCGAGTTGTGAGCGTATTCTGCCCAGGGGAGCTGTTCTGCCCAAGACGCAGGGTTTCTGAAAGAAAGGCTGCGTAGTATGCGACCAATCGTCTGATTGGCCCTCTCTGCTTGACCGTTAGACTGGGGATGAAACCCGGAAGAGAGACTGACGGACGCACCAATCAAACGACAGAACTCCCTCCAAAACTGTGACGTGAATTGCGGGCCTCTGTCTGAAACGGCGTCTAACGGGAGGCCATGAATTCTGAACACATTCTCGATGATGATTTGTGCCGTCTCCTTAGCGGAAGGAAGTTTAGCGAGGGGAATGAAATGTGCCGCCTTAGAGAACCTATCGACAACCGTAAGAATCACAGTCTTCCCCGCAGACAAAGGCAGACCGGTAATGAAGTCTAGGGCGATGTGAGACCATGGTCGAGAAGGAATGGGGAGCGGTCTGAGACGACCGGCAGGAGGAGAGTTACCCGATTTAGTCTGCGCGCAGTCCGAACAAGCAGCCACGAAACGGCGCGTGTCACGCTCCTGAGTCGGCCACCAAAAGCGCTGGCGAATAGACGCAAGAGTGCCTCGAACACCGGGATGACCAGCTAACTTGGCAGAGTGAGCCCACTGAAGAACAGCCAGACGAGTGGAAACAGGAACGAAAAGGAGGTTACTAGGACAAGCGCGCGGCGACGCAGTGTGCGTGAGTGCTTGCTTAACCTGTCTTTCAATTCCCCAGACTGTCAACCCGACAACACGCCCATAAGGAAGAATCCCCTCGGGATCAGTAGAAGCCACAGAAGAACTAAACAGACGGGATAAGGCATCAGGCTTAGTGTTTTTGCTACCCGGACGGTAAGAAATCACAAACTCGAAACGAGCGAAAAACAACGCCCAACGAGCTTGACGGGCATTAAGTCGTTTGGCAGAACGGATGTACTCAAGGTTCTTATGGTCTGTCCAAACGACAAAAGGAACGGTCGCCCCCTCCAACCACTGTCGCCATTCGCCTAGGGCTAAGCGGATGGCGAGCAGTTCGCGGTTACCCACATCATAGTTGCGTTCAGATGGCGACAGGCGATGAGAAAAATAAGCGCAAGGATGAACCTTATCGTCAGACTGGAAGCGCTGGGATAGAATGGCTCCCACGCCTACCTCTGAAGCGTCAACCTCGACAATGAATTGTCTAGTGACGTCAGGAGTAACGAGGATAGGAGCGGACGTAAAACGTTCTTTTAGAAGATCAAAAGCTCCCTGGGCGGAACCGGACCACTTAAAACACGTCTTGACAGAAGTAAGAGCTGTGAGAGGGGCAGCAACTTGACCGAAATTACGAATGAAACGCCGATAGAAATTAGCGAAACCTAAAAAGCGCTGCAACTCGACACGTGACCTTGGAACGGGCCAATCACTGACAGCTTGGACCTTAGCGGAATCCATCTGAATGCCTTCAGCGGAAATAACGGAACCGAGAAAAGTAACGGAGGAGACATGAAAAGAGCACTTCTCAGCCTTCACGTAGAGACAATTCTCTAAAAGGCGCTGTAGAACACGTTGAACGTGCTGAACATGAATCTCGAGTGACGGTGAAAAAATCAGGATATCGTCAAGATAGACAAAAACAAAGATGTTCAGCATGTCTCTCAGAACATCATTAACTAATGCCTGAAAAACAGCTGGCGCATTGGCGAGACCAAACGGCAGAACCCGGTACTCAAAATGCCCTAACGGAGTGTTAAACGCCGTTTTCCACTCGTCCCCCTCTCTGATGCGCACGAGATGGTAAGCGTTACGAAGGTCCAACTTAGTAAAGCACCTGGCTCCCTGCAGAATCTCGAAGGCTGATGACATAAGGGGAAGCGGATAACGATTCTTAACCGTTATGTCATTCAGCCCTCGATAATCCACGCAGGGGCGCAGAGTACCGTCCTTTTTCTTAACAAAAAAGAACCCCGCCCCGGCCGGAGAGGAAGAAGGCACTATGGTACCGGCGTCAAGAGACACAGATAAATAATCCTCGAGAGCCTTACGTTCTGGAGCCGACAGAGAGTATAGTCTACCCCGAGGGGGAGTGGTCCCCGGAAGGAGATCAATACTACAATCATACGACCGGTGAGGAGGAAGGGAGTTGGCTCGGGACCGACTGAAGACCGTGCGCAGATCATGATATTCCTCCGGCACTCCTGTCAAATCGCCAGGTTCCTCCTGAGAAGTGGGGACAGAAGAAATGGGAGGGATGGCAGACATTAAACACTTCACATGACAAGAAACGTTCCAGGATAGGATAGAATTACTAGACCAATTAATAGAAGGATTATGACATACTAGCCAGGGATGACCCAAAACAACAGGTGTAAAAGGTGAACGAAAAATCAAAAAAGAAATAGTCTCACTGTGGTTACCAGATACTGTGAGAGTTAAAGGTAGTGTCTCAAATCTGATACTGGGAAGATGACTACCATCTAAGGCAAACATGGGCGTAGGCTTGTCTAACTGTCTGAAAGGAATGTCATGTTTCCGAGCCCATGCTTCGTCCATGAAACAACCCTCAGCCCCCGAGTCAATCAAGGCACTGCATGTAGCACCCGAACCGGTCCAGCGTAGATGGACCGACATAGTAGTACAGGATCTAGATGAAGAGACCTGAGTAGTAGCGCTCACCAGTAGCCCTCCGCTTACTGATGAGCTCTGGCCTTTTACTGGACATGAATTGACAAAATGTCCATCAAATCCGCAATAGAGGCACAGGCGGTTGGTGATCCTCCGTTCCCTCTCCTTAGTCGAGATGCGAATACCTCCCAGCTGCATGGGCTCAGTCTCTGAGCCAGAGGAGGGAGATGGTTGCGATGCGGAGCAGGGAAACACCGTTGACGCGAGCTCTCTTCCACGAGCTTGGTGACGAAGATCTACCCGTCGTTCTATGCGGATGGCGAGAGCAATCAAAGAGTCCACACTGGCGGGAACCTCCCGAGAGAGAATCTCATCTTTGACCACTACGTGGAGTCCCTCCAGAAAACGAGCGAGCAGCGCCGGCTCGTTCCAGTCACTAGAGGCAGCAAGAGTGCGAAACTCTATAGAGTAATCCGTTATGGATCGATCACCTTGGCATAGGGAAGCCAGGGCCCTAGAAGCCTCCCTACCAAAAACTGAACGGTCAAAAACCCGAATCATCTCCTCCTTAAAGTTCTGGTAATTGTTTGAACAATCAGCCCTTGCCTCCCAGATAGCTGTGCCCCACTCTCGAGCCCGGCCAGTAAGGAGTGAAATGACGTAAGCAACCCGAGCTCTCTCGCTAGAGTATGTGTTGGGTTGGAGAGAGAACACAATATCACACTGGGTGAGAAAGGAGCGGCACTCCGTGGGCTGCCCGGAGTAGCAAGGTGGGTTATTAACCCTAGGTTCCGGAGGCTCGGCAGGCCAGGAAGTAACAGGTGGCACGAGACGAAGACTCTGGAACTGTCCAGAGAGGTCGGAAACCTGAGCGGACAGGTTCTCCACGACATGGCGAGCAGCAGACAATTCCTGCTCGTGTCTGCCGAGCATGGCTCCTTGGATCTCGATGGCAGTGTTACGAACGTCTGTAGTCGCTGGGTCCATTCTTTGGTCGGATCCTTCTGTCATGCAGGTGAATGAGGACCCAAAAGCGACTTGGCGAAAACAGAGTCTTTAATCCAGAAAAGTAATTCTACAAACATAAGACATAATTCCACTCGTAATGACGAGAACAGACTGGAGACTCGATCAAGAACTGCAGGTTGCCTCGGGAAGGCACTTGAACCTAGCAGACTCAGACACCTGCTCTCCACGCAGCATCTGAGGGAAACACGACACGACAGGGCGATACACAGACACAGCACGGTGAACAATAGACAAGGATCCGACAGGACAGGAACGGAAAACAAGGGAAGAAATAGGGACTCTAATCAGGGGAAAAGATAAGGAACAGGTGTGGGAAGACTAAATGATTGACTAGGGGAATAGGAACAGCTGGGAGCAGGAACGGAACGATAGAGAGAAGAGAGAGAGGAAGGGAGAGAGAAAAAGGGGAACGAACCTAAAAAGACCAGCAGGGGGAAAATGAACAGAGGACAAGCAAAATGACAAGACAATCTAAGACAAAACATGACAAAGACAGGTAATTTTTACTTAAATGTCAGGAATTGTGAAAAACTTGGCTAAGGTGTATGTAAACTTCCGACTTCAACTGTGTGTGTATATTTATATGTATATATATAGGTTCGATCCCCGGGACCACCCATACGTAGAATGTATGCACACATGACTGTAAGTCGCTTTGGATAAAAGCGTCTGCTAAATGGCATATATTATTATTATTATTATTATTATATATATATATGTATGTATATATATATATATATATACAATGCCTTGCGAAAGTATTCGGCCCCCTTGAACTTTGCGACCTTTTGCCACATTTCAGGCTTCAAACATAAAGATATAAAACTGTATTTTTTTTTAAGAATCAACAACAAGTGGGACACAATCATGAAGTAGAAGGACATTTATTGGATATTTCAAACTTTTTTAACAAATCAAAAACTGAAAAATTGGGCGTGCAAAATTATTCAGCCCCTTTACTTTCAGTGCAGCAAACTCTCTCCAGAAGTTCAGTGAGGATCTCTGAATGATCCAATGTTGACCTAAATGACTAATGATGATAAATACAATCCACCTGTGTGTAATCAAGTCTCTGTATAAATGCACCTGCACTGTGATAGTCTCAGAGGTCCGTTAAAAGCGCAGAGAGCATCATGAAGAACAAGAAACACACCAGGCAGGTCCGAGATACTGTTGTGAAGAAGTTTAAAGCCGGATTTGGATACAAACAGATTTCCCAAGCTTTAAACATCCCAAGGAGCACTGTGCAAGCGATAATATTGAAATGGAAGGAGTATCAGACCACTGCAAATCTACCAAGACCTGGCCGTCCCTCTAAACTTTCAGCTCATACAAGGAGAAGACTGATCAGAGATGCAGCCAAGAGGCCCATGATCACTCTGGATGAACTGCAGAGGTGGGAGACTCTGTCCATAGGACAACAATCAGTCGTATATTGCACAAATCTGGCCTTTATGGAAGAGTGGCAAGAAGAAAGCCATTTCTTAAAGATATCCATAAAAAGTGTCATTTAAACTTTGCCACAAGCCACCTGGGAGACACACCAAACATGTGGAAGAAGGTGCTCTGGTCAGATTAAACCAAAATTGAACTTTTTGGCATCAATGCAAAATGTTATGTTTAGCATAAAAGCAACACAGCTCATCACCCTGAACACACCATCCCCACTGTCAAACATGGTGGTGGCAGCATCATGGTTTGGGCCTGCTTTTCTTCAGCAGGGACAGGGAAGATGGTTAAAATTGATGGGAAGATGGATGGAGCCTAATACAGGACCATTCTGGAAGAAAACCTGATGGAGTCTGCAAAAGACCTGAGGCTGGGACGGAGATTTGTCTTCCAACAAGACAATGATCCAAAACATAAAGCAAAATCTACAATGGAATGGTTCAAAAATAAACATATCCAGGTGTTAGAATGGCCAAGTCAAAGTCCAGACCTAAATCCAATCGAGAATCTGTGGAAAGAACTGAAAACTGCTGTTCACAAATGCTCTCCATCCAACCACAGAGCTCGAGCTGTTTTGCAAGGAGGAATTGGAAATAATTTCAGTCTCTCGATGTGCAAAACTGATAGAGACATACCCCAAGCGACTTACAGCTGTAATCGCAGCAAAAGGTGGCACTACAAAGTATTAACTTAAGGGGGCTGAATAATTTTGCACGCCCAATTTTTCAGTTTTGTTTGTTAAATCAAACTTTGTTAAAAAAGTTTGAAATATCCAATAAATACAGTTTTATATCTTTATGTTTGAAGCCTGAAATGTGGCAAAAGGTCGCAAAGTTCAAGGGGTATGTACACACACACACACACACACACACACACTGGGGCAAAAAATAATTTAGTCAGCCACCAATTGTGCAAGATCTCCCATTTAAAAAGATGAGGGAGGCCTGTAATTTTTATCATAGGTACACTTCAACTATGACAGACAAATTGAGAAAAGAAATCCAGAAAATCACATTGTAGGATTTTTAATTAATTCATTTGCAAATTATGGTGGAAAATAAGTATCTGGTGACCTACAAACAAGCAAGATTTCTGGCTTTTATTTCTTTCATCACATTCCCAGTGGGTCAGAAGTCTACATACACTCAATTAGCCATACCTCAAACTGGCCAATAAAAAGAAAATATAAAGACAGGCAAAAGAACACAGATACTGGACAGAGGAAGATTGGAAAAAAGATTTATGGACAGACGAATCTAAGTTTGAGGATCACAAAGATGAACATTCGTGAGATGCAGAAAAATTAAAAGATGCTGGAGGAGTGCTTGACACCATCTATCAAGCATGGTGGAGGCAATGTGATGGTCTGGGAGTGCTTTGGTGGTGGTAAAGTGGGAGATATGTACAGGGTAAATGGGATCTTGAAGAAGGAAGGCTATCCCTACATTTTGCAACGCCATGTGGACGGCGCTTAATTGGAATCAATTTCCAGGACAATGACCCAAATCACAGCTCCAAACTATGCAAGAACTAATTAGGGAAGAAGCAGTCAGCTGGTATTCTGTCTATAATGGAGTGGCCAGCAATGGTCACCGGATCTCAACCCTACTGAGCTGTTGTGGGAGCAGCTTGACCCCGTAAGAAGTGCCCATCAAGCCAATCCAACTTGTGGGAGGTGCTTCAGGAAGCATGAGGTGAAATCTCTTCAGATTACCTCAACAAATTGACAACTAGAGTGCCAAAGGTCTGCAAGGCTATAATTCCTGCAAATGGAGGATTCTTTGATTAAAGACTATATTTCCTCTTAATTTTGCAACTCATTTAATGTATGTATTAATGGAAAACAAGGGCATTTCTAAGTGACCCCAAACTTTTGAATGATAGTGTGTGTAGAGAGAGAGAGAGAGAGAGAGAGAGAGAGAGAGAGAGAGAGAGAGAGAGAGAGAGAGAGAGAGAGAGAGAGAGAGAGAGAGAGAGAGAGAGAGAGAGAGAGATATGGCCGCGGACTCTCTGCATTACCATGGGTCTGTGCACCCCATTTTGAGAACCCCGTCCTAACCCACAGAAAACTGGACACATGAATGTTCTTGCAACGTTCCCATGAAACATGTCTAGAACATTAATATCTTCAATTCTGAGAACATGGTAACCATGTTGTGGGTAAGTTCTATTTGACATTAAGGGAATGGTCTCTTGGAAACATTCCTTGCACATCACGGGAACATTGGAATGAGTTGCTTTTGCCCATAAAAACGACGTCCTCTCTGGGCAGCTTTAAAAATAAAGTAAAAACTGTTGTCTGCATATGAATAACCCCTACGATGTAACTGCAATGATGAGATAGATGTTCTTCTTTGTTTTTATGTTTTATTATCTCAATGCCATACAGTGTTCAACCGTGTTTGATCTTGCCTAGCCATCTTGTTTCAAGAGGACCACAATGCAAATAAGTCCCAGACTTTATTGTGTGTTTATGCTCTGTGATTTTACTCATGTACATGTATGGCTTTTCACGTTTTATGTGTGCTTGTTTTTTAAAAATTGGTTGAATTAATAAACTACATTTTTAAAAATCATATGAAAACATGAGTTAATGACCTTATGAGACTCTTAAGGAAAGGTTCCCTAAAGTTGTGGGAATGTTTGTTGGGAGCTGGGAAGGCAGGCAGGATCACAGACAGACAGCAGGCAGACAGATGGTCAAGTTCTTGCCTGACACAACTGCAGATGCATGCCAGATTTTACAAAGCATGGATTAAACATATCAGATAACCACATATGATATAGCAAAATCTGATGCCTGACTGCACAGTCGATTACGTGGCACGCAACCCTTGGTTGATGCAATGCAACACCTGCACATTTAGTTGGGCAGGAACTCGACCGTGGTAACATAGACAGATATGAGGACAAACAGGCAAAATTATAGGTACACATGAAAGGCTCCTAGACAGATAAGCAGACAGGTGTGTTTGACAGTGGGACAATTAGGCAGCCAGTGAATCTGATAGTCAGACAGACAAGCAGATAAGCAATCAGATAAACACACACAGAAACTGACAGACTTAGCAACTATCTTAGAGATAATCAGGAAGACAGGCAAAATATAAAGTTACGAGTAAAAAAGAGAGAAAGGCGCTCTGTCTATTGGCTGATGTTTGGAAGCGCAGGATGTTACAGTAACTGACCATCTTAAAGAAAAGCTATTGGGGGAGGGTAAATCACCTTGCATACAACATCCTGTTAAACATGGACCGTGAACTACACACAATAAGCATATAAACACAAACTTAGAAATCCTTTATCAGCCATTACAAGCATTTGACAACTGGGCGAGAACAGAAGTAAATGGGGAAAAATGACATTAACGTTGGGAACATTATTTCAGTCCATATTTGAGTCTATTCCAATTGCTTACATTTATCACAAGTTGAAGGAGGTTACACATATCAATGTGGGAGAATACAAGTAAAGTACTAATCTACCTTGGCCAGTGTTCTTCAACCCTGGTCCTGGGTACCCATTGGGTGTGTATGCTTTGGTTCTATCCCTGTGCTTACACCACCTGATTCATTCATCTAAATCAAGGACTTGACTATACAGTTAATCAGTTGAATGTGTCAGTGCCGGGTAGAGCAGGGATCATCAAGTGCAGGGCCAACTATGTTAGGACGGACACGACTCCGAGCTAGCTCCAACCACGATCGCAGGGCCAACTATGTTAGGACGGACACGACTCCGAGCTAGCTCCAACCACGATCGCAGGGCCAACTATGTTAGGACGGACACCACTCCGAGCTAGCTCCAACCACGATCGCAGGGCCAACTATGTTAGGACGGACACCACTCCACGCTAGCTCCAACCACGATCGCAGGGCCAACTATGTTAGGACGGACACCACTCCAGCTAGCTCCAACCACGATCGCAGGGCCAACTATGTTAGGACGGACACCACTCCGAGCTAGCTCCAACCACGATTGCAGGGCCAACTATGTTAGGACGGACACCACTCCGAGCTAGCTCCAACCACGATTGCAGGGCCAACTATGTTAGGACGGACACCACTCCGAGCTAGCAGAATTCATAGAAGAGCACATGCATCCATGAAGGTCAGCACTTTGTTGGAATGTATTTATCTCTATAACTGCTGAAGTCATCCAAGTAACGTTGGAGCAATCAAAGGAACCATAACTAATTTAATGAGCCATTTGCAGTTTCACTGTACAGGCCGTGTCTACTAAGACTTACATGGCTTAATCTTTGGGAAAAGACTGGCCGGATCACTTAGGTAGACCCCCAAAACATTGAGGTGTACCTGGCCCATAATGAAGTGGGAGAACCAAGCACACCCAGTGGGAGGCACCAACCTACCAACAGCTGAAGCCGTGGAAGCTGTGAGAGCTGAGGCACCACTTGAGATGTGTTCTGTTGGAGTATACAGCACAATGGAGCCAATAACAAGGTTTGAAAAACACAAAGTGACACTGATTCTGAATAGGGTGACCCAGAGGTCGGCGATACAATGGTCACCTGCAGGGTGTGAGAAACCAGACCTGGTACAATGAAAATGTAACTATTCCACTCAGAACCACTTAAAAGTATCCAATTTGCAACAGGATACAAATAAGTCTAATACAAAAAAGTGTTATTTGATGAAAATAAAGACATTATAGAAGTGTATTTATGTCCCTTGGAGTGGCAGCTATTTCCTCTGATGTGACACATTCATGTAGCACCAAGCAGAAAAAGCTGTCACGGTGTTGGAAATCTCAGGCTGTATGGTCCATTTTTGTCATGTTTTGTCTTATATTGTCTTGTCATTTTGCTTTTCCTTCTGTTCGTTTTCCCCCTGCTGGTCTTTTTAGGTTCGTTCCCTTTTTTCTCTCTCCCTCCCTCTCTCTCTTCTCTCTATCGTTCCGTTCCTGCTCCCAGCTGTTCCTATTCCCCTAATCAATCATTTAGTCTTTCCACTCCTGTTCCCTATCTTTTCCCCTGATTAGAGTCCCTATTTCTCCCCTTGTTTTCCGTTTCTGTCCTGTCGGATCCTTGTATATTGTTCACCGTGCTGTGTCTTTGTATCGCCCTGTCGTGTCGTGTTTCCCTCAGATGCTGCGTGGTGAGCAGGTGTCTGAGTCTGCTACGGTCAAGTGCCTTCCCGAGGCAACCTACAGTTTATGATCGAGTCTCCAGTCTGTTCTCGTCATTACGAGTGGAATTGTTTTTTATGCTTTATTTACCGCTCCGATTTGTCTAGGAGTATTGCATATTTCCTACTGGATTAAAGACTCTGTTTTCGCCAAGTCGCTTTTGGGTCCTCATTCACCTGCATAACAGAAGGATCCGACCAAAGAATGGACCCAGCGACTACAGACGCTCGTAACACTACCGTCGAGATCCAAGGAGCCATGCTCGGCAGACACGAGCAGGAATTGTCTGCTGCTCGTCATGCCGTGAAGAACCTGGCCGCTCAGGTTTCCGACCTCTCTGGACAGTTCCAGAGTCTTCGTCTCGTGCCACCTGTTACTTCCTGGTCTGCCGAGCCTCCGGAACCTAGGGTTAATAACCCACCTTGTTACTCCGGGCAGCCCACGGAGTGCCGCTCCTTTCTCACCCAGTGTGATATTGTGTTCTCTCTCCAACCCAACACATACTCTAGAGAGAGAGCTCGGTTTGCTTACGTCATATCACTCCTTACTGGCCGGGCTCGAGAGTGGGGCACAGCTATCTGGGAGGCAAGGGCTGATTGTTCTAACAATTACCAGAACTTTAAAGAGGAGATGATTCGGGTTTTTGACCGTTCAGTTTTTGGTAGGGAGGCTTCTAGGGCCCTGGCTTCCCTAT
Source organism: Oncorhynchus gorbuscha (assembly GCF_021184085.1). Lineage (NCBI taxonomy): Eukaryota > Metazoa > Chordata > Actinopteri > Salmoniformes > Salmonidae > Oncorhynchus > Oncorhynchus gorbuscha. Next base: position 62,577,902 of record NC_060178.1, read on the forward strand.
GCCAAGGTGATCGATCCATAACGGATTACTCTATAGAGTTTCGCACTCTTGCTGCCTCTAGTGACTGGAACGAGCCGGCGCTGCTCGCTCGTTTTCTGGAGGGACTCCACGCAGTGGTTAAAGATGAGATTCTCTCCCGGGAGGTTCCTTCCAGTGTGGACTCTTTGATTGCTCTCGCCATCCGCATAGAACGACGGGTAGATCTTCGTCACCAAGCTCGTGGAAGAGAGCTCGCGTCAACGGTGTTTCCCTGCTCCGCATCGCAACCATCTCCCTCCTCTGGCTCAGAGACTGAGCCCATGCAGCTGGGAGGTATTCGCATCTCGACTAAGGAGAGGGAACGGAGGATCACCAACCGCCTGTGCCTCTATTGCGGACTTGCTGGACATTTTGTCAATTCATGTCCAGTAAAGCCAGAGCTCATCAGTAAGCGGAGGGCTACTGGTGAGCGCTACTACTCAGGTCTCTCCATCTAGATCCTGTACTACTATGTCGGTCCATCTACGCTGGACCGGTTCGGGTGCTACATGCAGTGCCTTGATAGACTCTGGGGCTGAGGGTTGTTTCATGGACGAAGCATGGGCTCGGAAACATGACATTCCTTTCAGACAGTTAGACAAGCCTACGCCCATGTTCGCCTTAGATGGTAGTCATCTTCCCAGTATCAGATTTGAGACACTACCTTTAACCCTCACAGTATCTGGTAACCACAGTGAGACTATTTCTTTTTTGATTTTTCGTTCACCTTTTACACCTGTTGTTTTGGGTCATCCCTGGCTAGTATGTCATAATCCTTCTATTAATTGGTCTAGTAATTCTATCCTATCCTGGAACGTTTCTTGTCATGTGAAGTGTTTAATGTCTGCCATCCCTCCCGTTTCTTCTGTCCCCACTTCTCAGGAGGAACCTGGCGATTTGACAGGAGTGCCGGAGGAATATCATGATCTGCGCACGGTCTTCAGTCGGTCCCGAGCCAACTCCCCTTCCTCCTCACTGGTCGTATGATTGTAGTATTGATCTCCTTCCGGGGACCACTCCTCCTCGGGGTAGACTATACTCTCTGTCGGCTCCCGAACGTAAGGCTCTCGAGGATTATTTGTCTGTGTCTCTTGACGCCGGTACCATAGTGCCTTCTTCCTCTCCGGCCGGGGCGGGGTTTTTTTTTGTTAAGAAAAAGGACGGTACTCTGCGCCCCTGCGTGGATTATCGAGGGCTGAATGACATAACGGTTAAGAATCGTTATCCGCTTCCCTTATGTCATCAGCCTTCGAGATTCTGCAGGGAGCCAGGTGCTTTACTAAGTTGGACCTTCGTAACGCTTACCATCTCGTGCGCATCAGAGAGGGGGACGAGTGGAAAACGGCGTTTAACACTCCGTTAGGGCATTTTGAGTACCGGGTTCTGCCGTTTGGTCTCGCCAATGCGCCAGCAGTTTTTCAGGCATTAGTTAATGATGTTCTGAGAGACATGCTGAACATCTTTGTTTTTGTCTACCTTGACGATATCCTGATTTTTTCACCGTCACTCGAGATTCATGTTCAGCACGTTCGACGTGTTCTCCAGCGCCTTTTAGAGAATTGTCTCTACGTGAAGGCTGAGAAGTGCTCTTTTCATGTCTCCTCCGTTACTTTTCTCGGTTCCGTTATTTCCGCTGAAGGCATTCAGATGGATTCCGCTAAGGTCCAAGCTGTCAGTGAGTGGCCCGTTCCAAGGTCACGTGTCGAGTTGCAGCGCTTTCTAGGTTTCGCTAATTTCTATCGGCGTTTCATTCGTAATTTCGGTCAAGTTGCTGCCCCTCTCACAGCTCTTACTTCTGTCAAGACGTGTTTTAAGTGGTCCGGTTCCGCCCAGGGAGCTTTTGATCTTATAAAAGAACATTTTACGTCCGCTCCTATCCTCGTTACTCCTGACGTCACTAGACAATTCATTGTCGAGGTTGACGCTTCAGAGGTAGGCGTGGGAGCCATTCTATCCCAGCGCTTCCAGTCTGACGATAAGGTTCATCCTTGCGCTTATTTTTCTCATCGCCTGTCGCCATCTGAACGCAACTATGATGTGGGTAACCGCGAACTGCTCGCCATCCGCTTAGCCCTAGGCGAATGGCGACAGTGGTTGGAGGGGGCGACCGTTCCTTTTGTCGTTTGGACAGACCATAAGAACCTTGAGTACATCCGTTCTGCCAAACGACTTAATGCTCGTCAAGCTCGTTGGGCGTTGTTTTTCGCTCATTTCGAGCTTGTGATTTCTTACCGTCCGGGTAGCAAGAACACCAAGCCTGATGCCTTATCCCGTCTTTTTAGTTCTTCTGTGGCTTCTACTGATCCCGAGGGGATTCTTCCTTATGGGCGTGTTGTCGGGTTGACAGTCTGGGGAATTGAAAGACAGGTTAAGCAAGCACTCACGCACACTGCGTCGCCGCGCGCTTGTCCTAGTAACCTTCTTTTCGTTCCTGTTTCTACTCGTCTGGCTGTTCTTCAGTGGGCTCACTCTGCCAAGTTAGCTGGTCATCCCGGCGTTCGAGGCACTCTTGCTTCTATTCGCCAGCGCTTTTGGTGGCCGACTCAGGAGCGTGACACGCGCCGTTTCGTGGCTGCTTGTTCGGACTGCGCGCAGACTAAGTCAGGTAACTCTCCTCCTGCCGGTCGTCTCAGACCGCTTCCCATTCCTTCTCGACCATGGTCTCACATCGCCCTAGACTTCATTACCGGTCTGCCTTTGTCTGCGGGGAAGACTGTGATTCTTACGGTTGTCGATAGGTTCTCTAAGGCGGCACATTTCATTCCCTCGCTAAACTTCCTTCCGCTAAGGAGACGGCACAAATCATCATCGAGAATGTGTTCAGAATTCATGGCCTCCCGTTAGACGCCGTTTCTGACAGAGGTCCGCAATTCACGTCACAGTTTTGGAGGGAGTTCTGTCGTTTGATTGGTGCGTCCGTCAGTCTCTCTTCCGGGTTTCATCCCCAGTCCAACGGTCAAGCAGAGAGGGCCAATCAGACGATTGGTCGCATACTACGCAGCCTTTCTTTCAGAAACCCTGCGTCTTGGGCAGAACAGCTCCCCTGGGCAGAATACGCTCACAACTCGCTTCCTTCGTCTGCTACCGGGTTATCTCCGTTTCAGAGTAGTCTGGGTTACCAGCCTCCTCTGTTCTCATCCCAGCTTGCCGAGTCCAGCGTTCCCTCCGCTCAAGCGTTTGTCCAACGTTGTGAGCGCACCTGGAGGAGGGTGAGGTCTGCACTTTGCCGTTACAGGGCACAGACAGTGAGAGCCGCCAATAAACGTAGGATTAAGAGTCCAAGGTATTGTTGCGGCCAGAGTGTGGCTTTCCACTCGCAACCTTCCTCTTACGACAGCTTCTCGTAAGTTGACTCCGCGGTTCATTGGTCCGTTCCGTGTCTCCCAGGTCATCAATCCTGTCGCTGTGCGACTGCTTCTTCCGCGACATCTTCGTCGCGTCCATCCTGTCTTCCATGTCTCCTGTGTCAAGCCCTTTCTTCGCACCCCGTTCGTCTTCCCTCCCCCTCCCGTCCTTGTCGAGAGCGCACCTATTTACAAGGTACGTAGGATCATGGACATGCGTTCTCGGGGACGGGGTCACCAATACTTAGTGGATTGGGAGGGTTACGGTCCTGAGGAGAGGAGTTGGGTTCCGTCTCGGGACGTGCTGGACCGTTCACTGATTGATGATTTCCTCCGTTGCCGCCAGGATTCCTCCTCGAGTGCGCCAGGAGGCGCTCGGTGAGTGGGGGGTACTGTCATGTTTTGTCTTATATTGTCTTGTCATTTTGCTTTTCCTTCTGTTCGTTTTCCCCTGCTGGTCTTTTTAGGTTCGTTCCCTTTTTCTCTCTCCCTCCCTCTCTCTCTTCTCTCTATCGTTCCGTTCCTGCTCCCAGCTGTTCCTATTCCCCTAATCAATCATTTAGTCTTTCCACTCCTGTTCCCTATCTTTTCCCCTGATTAGAGTCCCTATTTCTCCCCTTGTTTTCCGTTTCTATCCTGTCAGATCCTTGTATATTGTTCACCGTGCTGTGTCTTTGTATCGCCCTGTCGTGTCGTGTTTCCCTCAGATGCTGCGTGGTGAGCAGGTGTCTGAGTCTGCTACGGTCAAGTGCCTTCCCGAGGCAACCTACAGTTTATGATCGAGTCTCCAGTCTGTTCTCGTCATTACGAGTGGAATTGTTTTTTATGCTTTATTTACCGCTCCGATTTGTCTAGGAGTATTGCATATTTCCTACTGGATTAAAGACTCTGTTTTCGCCAAGTCGCTTTTGGGTCCTCATTCACCTGCATAACAATTTTGGTCCTTATTGTTAACAATAAGCCTTCCATTTGATTTCACCAGAACATTTTCTCATAGCTTTGTATATTTAAATTGTTAAATAAATATGATGTATTTTCAATTATACAATCAAAAGGCGTCACACCAAAGGACTAACATGATGACCACACCGTGTGCGTCATTGTGCGCATGTTGATTTTGTCCACCCACACCAGAGGTGATCAGGACTTGCAGGTTGAAATATCAAAACAAACTCTGAACCAACTATAATTTGGGGACAGGTCGAAAAGCATTAAACATTTATGGCAATTTAGCTAGCTAGCTTGCTAGTTAATTTGTCCTGGGATATAAACATCGGGTTGTTATTTTACCTGAAATGCACAAGGTCCTCTACTCTGACGATTAATCCTCAGATAAAAGGGTAAACTGAGTTAGTTTCTAGTCATCTCTCCTCCTTCAGGCTTCTTCTTCTTCTCTGGACTTTATATTGAGGTTGGCAACCAACTTTAACTTTAAGGTGCATTACCATCACTGACTGGAGTGTGGACCTCAGTTCATCTTTCAATCACCCACATGGATATATGCTCTTAAAAACCAATGAGGACATGAGAGAGGCGGAACTTGCATCACAAATAGAACCAAGTTCTATTTTAGTGCCTGGCTACGAAGACCCTCTTTGACCTGCGCAAGCAGTGTGGGTGCAATTATTTAATAACATGTATGTGAGTGGTGTGGTCAGCATGTAAGAAATCTCTTTGATGACGGCAGAAAAGTACAATATTTGTATTCATATTTTTGATAAAGCTTACAATCTGTTCAGACCACGTGCTCCAGCAATATCTTTTGTACTTCCTCATTGCAGGAGGACATTCCCCTGCCATGGTGTCCAAATGCTGGCTCATTGTTTAAACACAGAATTGTCACACCATGTGGATATTGATTATAGGGACAAAATGTAGTCAATCCGCTACCGCTGAGCAGAAAAGGCAGAGTTATTAGAGAAGGGAGGAGATAGGAATCCCATTGAGCAATGAATGGAGGAACGTATAACACCTCTCAAAGCAGACTGTCGATCAATCGCGTTCACGTCGTCATGTTGCGTCACGCGGTTGCTAAGCGTCAGCAATCCCTTCATCAAAGTCAGGGTATGAGTCAAAACCTGCCTATTTTCCTCAAAAGTACGTAACGTCACGATTGCAAAGCAACAGTATAGGTCGTTATCAATAAAGCCTTTATCTGCATTCACTTGATCAGTCTATCATGGAAATAGCAGGTGTTCTTAATGTGTTGTACACTCAGTGTAGACGGCAAGCAAATAGAACAATATTTGGATATAGCTACCTAGTTTATCCCCTGAAAGTTAGTTTCCTAACTAGCCATATTGACGTGGTCTGTTATTAGCTAGCTAGCCAATTTAACGTGGTCCATTAATCAATGTAGCCTATCATGCCTGTCAGCAACAATCGTGATTAAACACGATAAAAACACTGTTGAAACGGGGATAATGTTAGCTAACTTCACTAGGTAGGCATATGTTGGTTGGAGAAAAAAAGTAGATTTTATGTCTATTTACCACTGTACAACGTTTATACCGGTAGCTTGCAAAGTAAACACTATCAGCTAACAGTACATCGGCAAATGCGCACTTCAGCTGCTAGATAGGCAGAGCCCACAAACATGGGAAATTAACCTACATCAATTAAACGTGTAGTTCACTTTGATTTTATATCAGTCAAATACTCAATTAATTGTGGTCAATATTGAGAGATACGTGATATTAGCCTCAACATATCTGAAATGACATGATCAATTGATGTTTACTGATCATGATAAGCATGCAATTACTTGCTGTATAACTCTGATGATAAGAGCTAAATGTGCGCACTTGTTTTAGATGGAATCATGGAAAAGGTGTAGTTCTGGCTATGCTCTTCAAGAGGTAATGATATTACAACCAAATCATTTACATTTATTTAACAATCCCTTGAAAACGGCACGCAGTTATCAATGGGTTTAGAGGAGATGGGGGTCTATTTTGCCCCCCAGCAGGCAAATCAAACGCTCTGCACCTTATTGTGACGTTTTATTGATAACGATACTGATATTACAGAGAACAAGTTAATTCTCACATCTCGGAAAATATTTGAAATGTTGTACTTCTTGTTCACGAAATTCATGCTAATGTTTGGTTTTGAGCTAGAGCCCAGTTGACTTCCCATTCACTCCTTGGAGACCCCTCCTTGTCCCAGAATCACCCAGAATGCTCCATGCAGCCCAGTGACGACACATGGGCAACGTACACAATGGCTGTTAATACAATGGACCTGCCCATCTCCTCGTCCAAGGGTCACTTTTGTATATTATCTACCTCAATTTCTTTGGCAATGTTAACACATGTTTCCCATGCCAATAAAGCCCCTTGAATTAAGAATTGAGAATTGGTTGCGTGCCACATCTATGATTGAGTAGTCGGGCACCAGATTATGGAAAGCCGTTTGGGTCTTTGCGTGACAAATAAACTTGACTGCTTGTCACACAAGAATTTAACACGTTAATAAAACATTTATGTAGTTATTACACATTGATTAACACTATCATTCGTATATCATATGTCACAGCGATTCACCGATACATATGCTATGATGCTGGTAAAGTTTTTATAGAGCCAGATAGCTGCCAAAAGGTTGAACGTATGTATCCTTAGGATCGTAAGAAAATTCATACGTAAATTGTTAGGATCATAAGAAAAGTCATGCGTGAAACATGAAACGTAACGGTTAAATTCGATCTGTTTACAGGTTCAATTCTTACTTTACATCTCACTTTACTCGTTTTTTTATATATATACAAACTTTTGTCAGGAATGTGGCATCTGCAAAGGACATGTACCGAAAGTTACTTTGCAGCTTCTGAATTAATTTACAAAATAAAGTAGTTTGTTTTAGAACTTCATTCAATAACGACATTATACCAGTAGATGGCATAGTATAGACTTGGGCCTTCAGCAAATTACTTGTGTGAGAATTATACTTTAAAGACACAGCAAAATAGAAAGCAAATATGATTTAGGCTAGGCCTATTCCACTATCTAAATATACCATAATGTAATGTGTTATTTAATGGCCATATAATTATTTGAATACATTTATAGCCGCATGGGGCTACTGTGGTGATCATGTAACCTAATGAATTACACTTTTTCCAGTATTTGGGATCACAGACTGTCAGCCGTATGTTAGTCATTTTGACTGTTTTATTAGTGAATTCCACTCTGTACTCAGGCTTGTTATAACCATTTGCGTTGCACAACCCCATAACGCAGAGGCTGTATCCATATCAATAAATGAGACAACTAAATGTTGATTAACTCTTGGCTATAACCTGTCCTGAGGCCTATAATAAAAACAGTTATAAAACACAAATAGAGTTCTAAAAATATTCGGCAAGACACCAGTGCCCAAAATGATAGCCTAAATTGCAATGCCTACAAGTTGAAGGCCTATATTTATTATTTGAATGGGCCTATATTAAACATTGAATTATTAAAGTGATAGGCTAAATAACGTTTGAGAATTTAGATAATTTTGAATACACACATGGATTTCAATAAAACTAATGGATACGACTGTTCTATTCTCTTTAAGTTACAACTCAGACAAATGACAGAATGGATGACTTACTGACTGACTGAACTGAATGAAGGATGAATTAAATGTTCAAATATGTTGGAATGAGAAGTTGTACGCATCATGCATGCTCTGCACTTTATTTGGCTAGTAGGAAAACAGAACTAGAGACAGCAGGCCCCCCGGGTCAGGGAATGGTGGTTCCCCCAGTTCAGGGAGCTGAGGGCCTAGCAGGGCAGGGGAATTGGAACTTACTACTAAATCTGTCAGATTTCAAGCCAGGCATGGTGTAGGCTGCAAATCTAGTCGAGCAGGGATCGTGTAGTCTAGCGCTAGTATAGGCGACTGGGTACAGGCTGAGGTTTGAGAACGGTCTAACTGCATACCTAGAGGAGCAGATAACTCTGGATCTAGGGGAGCAGGAGACTTAAGGCCTAGAACTAGGGCGGTGGTTTGGAGTGGAGCACTGAGGGAGCTGACTGCTTGCCGACCGAGGATGGGGCCTACGGACCAACTGAGGGAAGATTCTGCAGACCTAGTGGGGCAGAGAACCTATAGCCTGGCAGAGCAGTGGGCTGAGGGCCGACTAGAGCTGGACACAGTGAAACTTAACGGCTGAAGGCTCAAAGCCTAGTGCTGATAACTTTGGGCCTGACAGGGAGAACGTCTCTGTACCTGACAGAGAAACCGATTCTGGACCTGACAGGGAAACTGACTCTGGACCTGACAGGTAGAACGACTGGACCAGACAGGGAAAACGACTCTGGACCTGACAGGGAAACTGACTCTGGACCTGACAGAGAAATTGACTGGATCTGACAGGGAAACTTACTCTGAACCTGACAGGGAAACTTGGAATGGATAGTGTTATGATAAGGGATAATCTTTCTTGTCCAAACAACATACTTTTTTTTCAAAACATGAATTACATTCAGATGTCTTCAATTACTAATAGGTTATAGTATGATGAACATAGCCTACTTATTGATACTGATGATTTGTGCTACAGATTGTTTGTTTACGTTTCTACAGTTGTGGCTAAATGGCGTATGCCTACAGCTCCATCTAGTGGTTGCGTCGGGGACAACAGTGTTTAGTATTTTATTAGAATCCCCAATTAGGCTTCTCTTTCTGGGGTCCAAACAGGAAACAAAATACAACAAATAAAATACATAAAATAACTAACATTATATTTTACAATACATAATACAATGAAAAATACAATTCAAAATATATAAAATGTCTGTCTCTTCACAGACCCGTTTTTCTTAAAATCTTGTTTTATTGCTAGCTTGAGTTACCTGGGGTGGCAGAGATTTCCATGTAGGCATGGCTCTATTTAACTGTGCATTTCCCAGCCTTTGTTCTGGACCTGGGGGCTGTGAAGAGACCTCTGGCTGAATGTCTGGTGTAGTATCAATGAGTGTCCAAACTGTGTGCCAACTACTTAAACAGACAGTTTGGCATCTTTAACCCATCAACACCTCACACAAAGACCAATAGTGATGCAGTCAGTCTCTCCTCAACTTTGAGCCAGGAGTGATTTACATGCATACTACTGACATTCGTCCTCCATGTACAGTACAGCTAAGTGAAATACATGCTGCTCTGTTCTGGACCAACTGCAATTTTCATATGTCCTTCTTTGAAGCATATGACCACACAACTGAGCAGTAGTCCAGGTGCAACAAAAATAGGGTCTGTAGGACCTGCCTGGTTCATTTAGATGTCAAAAAAGCAGAGCAACGCCTTATCATGGACATACTAACCATTTTAGCAACCTTTGATTCTATATGTTTTGACCATGACAGCTTGCTATCTAGGGTTACACCCAGCAGTTTAGTCTCCTCAACTTGCTCAATCGCCACATTATTCAGTAATAGATCTAGATCAGGTTTAGGGTTGAGTGAGTGATTTGTGCCAGAAACTATGCTTTTAGTTTGAGATATTTAGCGCAACTATTTCTAGTTACCCATTCTAAAATGGACTGGAGCTCTATGTTAATGGTGTCAGTTATTTATTTTACTGTCATAGCTGATGTGAATATGGTTGAGTCAGCAGTGTACAAAGACACAGGCTTTTTTCAAGATCAGTGGAAGGTCATGAGTAAAAACAGAAAACAATGTCCCAAGCTGAATGTCCTGTGGTACACCACACTAAACCGAATTTGTATTAGAGATGCTTCCAATAAAGAAAGCCCTCGGTGTTCTATTAGATAAATAACTCTCAATCCATGATAAGGCAGAGGATGTAAATCCATAACATCTCATTTCTTTCAGCAATAGGTTATGATCAATGATATCAAAAGCTGCACTGAAATCTAACAAAACAGCTCCCACAATCTTCTTATTATCAATTTATTTTAGCAAATCATCAGTCATTTATGTTGGTGCCGAGCATGTTGAGTGTTCTTCCATATAACCATGCTGGAAGTCTGTTGTTAATTCGTTTTCTATAAAATAACATTGGAAAAAATGGTGTTTTACCAAATACAAAAAAGTTTGCTAAGCATCGGTAACAGGCTGATTGGTCGGCCGTTTGAACCATTAAACGGTGCTTTGCTATTCTTGGGCAGTGGAATGACCTTTGCCTCCCTTCAGGCCTGAGGGCACACAGTCTTCTAGGCCTAAATTGAAGATATGGCAAACAGGAGTCGCAATGTATTCCGCTACCAACTTCAGCAATTTACTGTACCACCAAGGTTGTCAGTACCAGGTGGCTAGTCCTTGTTGATAGATAGCAACAATGTTTTTACCTCTTCCACACCAACTTTGCAGAACTCAAAACTACAGTGCTTGTATTTCATTACTTGGTCCATTATGCATGAATATGAAGGCTCTGTGTTTGTTGTTTTTTATTGTACTTGATTTATTTTATTTCACCTTTATTTAACCAGGTAGGCTAGTTGAGAACAAGTTCTCATTTACAACTGCGACCTGGCCAAGATAAAGCATAGCAGTGTGAACAGACAACAACACAGAGTTACACATGGAGTAAACAATTAACAAGTCAATAACACAGTACAAAAAAGGGGAAAAAAGAGGCTATATACATTGTGTGCAAAAGGCATGAGGAGGTAGGTGAATAATTACAATTTTGCAGATTAACACTGGAGTGATAAATGATCAGATGGTCATGTACAGGTAGAGATACTGGTGTGCAAAATAGCAGAAAAGTAAATAAATATAAACAGTATGGGGATGAGGTAGGTAAATTGGGTGGGCTATTTACCGATGGACTATGTTAGCTGCTCAGATAGCAGATGTTTGAAGTTGGTGAGGGAGATAAAAGTCTCCAACTTCAGCGATTTTTGCAATTCGTTCCAGTCACAGGCAGCAGAGAACCGGAACGAAAGGCGGCCAAATGAGGTGTTGGCTTTAGGGATGATCAGTGAGATACACCTGCTGGAGCACGTGCTACGGGTGGGTGTTGCCATCATGACCAGTGAACTGAGATAAGGCAGAGCTTTACCTAGCATGGACTTGTAGATGACCTGGAGTCAGTGGGTCTGGCGACGAATATGTAGCTAGGGCCAGCCGACTCAAGCATACAGGTCGCAATGGTGGGTGGAATAAGGTGCTTTAGTAACAAAACGTATGGCACTGTGATAAACTGCATCCAGTTTGCTGAGTAGAGTATTGGGAGCTATTTTGTAGATGACATCGCCGAAGTCGAGGATCGGTAGGATAGTCAGTTTTACTAGGGTAAGTTTGGCGACGTGAGTGAAGGAGGCTTTGTTGCGGAATAGAAAGCTGACTCTAGATTTGATTTTAGATTGGAGATGTTTGATATGAATCTGGAAGGAGAGTTTACAGTCAGACACCTAGGTACTTATAGATGACCACATATTTTTAGGTCGGAACCATCCAGGGTGGTGATGCTAGTCGGGCGTGCGAGTGCAGGCAGCAAACGGTTGAAAAGCATGCATTTGGTTTTACTAGCATTTAAGAGCAGTTGGAGGCCACGGAAGGAGTGCTGTATGGCATTGAAGCTCGTTTGGAGGTTAGATAGCACAGTGTCCAAGGAAGGGCCAGAAGTACACAGAATGGTGTCGTCTGCGTAGAGGTGGATCAGGGAATTGCCCGCAGCAAGAGCAACATCAATGATATATACAGAGAAAAGAGTCGGCCCGAGAATTGAACCCTGTGGCACCCCCATAGAGACTGCCAGAGGACCGGACAACATGCCCCCCGATTTGACAAACTGAACTCTGTCTGCAAAGTAGTTGGTGAACCAGGTAAGGCTGTCATTAGAAAAACCGAGGCTAATGAGTCTGTCGATAAGAATATGGTGTTTGACAGAGTCGAAAGCCTTGGCCAGGTCGATGAAGACGGCTGCATGTCATGGCTAAGTTTTCTAATCTTGTCAACAAAAAAAGTTATTAAAGTGGTTGGCAATATCAAAGGGTTTTGTTATGAACAAGCCTTCTGCCACATTGAAGGATGCCGTTGAGTTTGCTGCTATCATTCTTTATCTAATTTATCAACAACTGTAGCATTGTAGCTAAGCCTACCCCTAACCATAACCTAATTCTCCTAACCCCCCCACACACACACACACACACACACACACAAAACATAGAAACGTGCCATTTTCACATATGTTGATGTTGGGGCGGTGCTGGAGATTCTGAACATTATGTAGAAACATTTTGCAATTTCCGTTGAAGGACCAATGGAATGGTCTAACATGTACACCGGGTACCTGGCCAGGCCATGCAAAACGAATCACCACTGTGTCGACGAATGAATGAACACAAGAGTTTTGCGGGAAATATTAAGGCAATGGATCTAGATATCCTAAGAAGGGGTACATGTTTCATCAATCGATTTCATATCGCAATTCTAAACCGTTAAGTAGTAAGTAAAATGTGTATATGATTTTCGTAATGATCATACTAGCAAGTCTTTTCTCTTTCGATGCTCTGCAAACCAAAAATATAGAGACTTGGTTTAGCAAAATATCAGACACCCCTGTCTTTTACATTGGTTGCATCCACTTTGGCGGGAAATGTTGAAGCTCCGCCTTCTTCATTATACAATCACACACAGACTACTGCATGCTTTATGTTGTGTAACTTGCTTTAACAGGTTCTTCAAACAAATATCCCAGGAAAATAGTAGTAAACATTTGACTACATATCTAGTTTGGCAGTTTTTCAATATGAGTTGGTAAGTCCTTCTGTTTGTTTCAAGACTTTAATTGTTGTTCCAAGCAGCTAGATAAGGTTAAGTAGTAACACATGTCTATGGCTCGTTGCAAAAGCTTCTGTAAGGCTGGCGTCCTTTGATCAACCAAATCTAAACTATTCGGTTTCACCAAAATAACGTTTGCAGCCAAGATGTATTTTAGTTTCTCTAGAATAATACTTCTATGTGAATACTTTTGAATGTGTCCTTCGCTATCAAATAAGTGTTATAAAACACGTTTGTATACAGCAGTTTCTCCTATTTTCCGCTTGTGGGCTGCAATTGTAGTCCATTCTACCACATAGTAGTGTAAGGGTAAAAACGATTGTTTCACTCTATTGGATCACTCCGCGGTGGAGGGAAAGACTCTTTCGGGGGTCGGAGGTGAGGTGAGGATTTCGATTTACTGTATACGGCTGGGGTCCGCCCTTATAAAAATATAGACCCCATGGCGGTGACACACGCATCCGATCCCTCTTTGAATACGCCCTACCAGCCTGGATAACAGTTTCACCGCAGCAGATGAATCGGCTACAGCTAGTCCAAGACATGGCAATAAAAATGGCTTAGACTACCAAGATACATAAGCAATCACTACGTTAACAGCATATCTGGACTGACATCAATCAACAATAGACAGTCAATCATTGGCCAGAAGTTCATCAACAGAGCCACTCACAACCCATCACTGAAGGAAGTGGTGGGACAGGCCAAATGGACCACAGATACACCCATGTCCATAATACTGAAACTGACCTAGAAGAGGAAAGAAGGAAAAAATACAATCAATTGTGTGTGTATGAAAATGTGTAGATATATGTGAATGCACTTAGTGCCCCCACCCCTCTCCCCCTGCACAGTTGTGAGCTATAATTTCAATTATTTTTTTCTCTCTTTATTATTTATTTTTATGTTTGGAAAAGAAAAGGGCGAAACTAATCTACGCCTGTTCTGATAAAGACCTTAGGGCATCTAGCCTCGGGATGCCTTGCCTGACCACACCCTCCTTCCTTGCTCCTGGCCTGCCCTGCCTCTTCCACCAATCCAATTGTTTCTTATGGACAGAAAAGAGCAGAAGCTCTGAGCTGTCCGATCAGGTCCATTGTCTACTGCGCGACACACGTTCCCTTTCATTTTTCCTATGGTTTGAGGTACAAACTTTCTGAAGCATGCTTGGTAAGTCACTGATAATTGTAATAAATTGTGTGGAAGTTACTCACTGGCTGTTTGCGTGCTGCAATTACAGCGTGGGGTTGATCTCTATCTTCCACCCGTGGTTTGTTGTGCTTGTGTTTCGTTAGCGTTCATTACAACTCTGTGTGCATCCATTAATATATTGGTGGCTCTCGCTGCCACAGACTGTATTTACCTTACACAACTGCCGACTGGCTTGTTTTGTATGTGTTGTGAATTGCTTTAGTTTATCTGCTAATTACCTTACACTGGTTCTCAGCTAATTCCTCAACAGGGATTTCTTGTTCTTTCTCCTGCAGAATGGTGGGCTGCCATTGAGACATTAACTTTAGAGCCCCCTCCCCCAAAGAGTCTTTGATGTGGACTTGAGAGCCACATATGGGTCCCTCTGCTCTCTTGGCTGCCTTACCAACACGACCATGCTGTTGCAGGCCTACCTGCAGACTCTGTTTTCCTGGCTGCAGGAGGGTATTTAGGAGCTCCTCCGGGAAGTGATGGAGGTGTCTCGCCTGCTTTCTCTGCTCCAGAAGGATGTGGCCTGCGCAAACTGACGGGTCCTGGTGCAGATGGTTACCTCCTGGCGCCGTGTCTGGCTGGCCCAATCATGTCTGCCAGCTGCTCTCCAGAGCACATTTGCCCATCACCCCAGGGCTAATTTTGGCCCACGGGTTGATGACATTATAGAGCAGACCGATAACGTTCGTGGGGACCTTTAGGCCCTGAGACAGTTCGTGCTACCTCTTCAGGCCCTGGGTCCAAGGCAGACGGACTGTCGCCACATACCTGCACCCGAACAAAGGTGGGGTCCCTCTCCCGCCCCATCAGCTCGTGCTAAGGGACGACAGCAGAGAGGGGCACAGTGTGAGGTGAAGCAACAGCCTGTTTCTCCTACACGGGTCTTCCCCCCCTGGTTTTGGCCATCTTATCTTGCCTCGACTACTTTCGTCAGGGGCGGGTGGTATCCGCCCTAACTTGTTTGCCTCCCTGGACAATGCACACTGCCCCCTGTGGTACTCCATGTCACAGCCACCTGGGCCTTTGGGCTTGGATGCTCTGGCTCACGATTGGCCAGGCTGGAGCTTATGCATTTCCCCCTTTTCCCCTGATCCAGGCTGTGCTGGACAGGACCGGGATGGCAGAGCATCGTCTGCTTCCTGTGGCCCCATACTGTCCCAGACAACCCTGGTTAAGACTTCTCCTGTCCCTGTTTGGTACACCATGGCAACTTCCCCTGAGACCGGACCTGCTGTCTCAGGTCGGGGGAACTCTGTGGCATCCGAGGCCGCACCACCTCAGTCTGTGGGCTTGACCACTGAACGGCACCAATGGTCCATGTTAGGACTACAGGAGGGTGTAATGAACACCATACTGCACCCCACATGACTTGGGGTCTGCATGTTCTCCAATACCTGCAGTCTCGCTTGGATTAGTGTTTGACAGCCTCTACACTGAGATGGTATTTGGCTGCTATATCTGCCTGCCATGCGAGGTGGATGGACAGGCCAAGGGCGTCACCTCCCTTTCTGGGGATTGTGCCGGGACCCCCCCCCTTCCACATTGACGGCCCCTGTCTCTCGGTCCCGCGCTGGGACTTTGCCGCTGGCTGGCCAGGTACCTCTATCTAGCACTGACTAATCAGGTACGGGTATACCAGTATATTGGGGTGATCCAATATAGTGAAACCTAACAAAGGTTACATATGTAACCACGGTTGTGTGAGTATGTGAGCTATATTGATCAATCTGTAAATTCTCACCTCGGATGTATCACTCCGCCGCGGAGTATATTGGAGTGATCCATATAACTTACATAACCGTGGTTACATACGTGACCGTCAATTTTCTACATACGGAAAATGGGAGACTCTGGATAACGTGTTTAAAAAAAAAAAAAACTTATTTCATAGCGAAGGACACATTGAAGACGTCAAATCGTAACGTTAACCTCTGGGACCGTTCGGGACGTGAGCATCCCACCTCTCCACAGCCAGAGAAACTGCAAGACGCCTAATTAAAATTCCTCAAACAGAAGTATTTTACACCATTTTATAGATAACTTCTCGTTAATCCAACCACAGTGTCCGATTTCAAAAACGCTTTTCGGCGAAAGAACAACATATCATTATGTTAGGTCAGCAACTAGTCACAAAGCATTCAGCCATTTTCCAACCAAAGAGAGGAGTTACAAAAAGCAGAAATATAGAAAAAAATGATCACTAACCTTTGATCTTCATTGGATGACACTCATAGGACTTCATGTTACACAATACATGTATGTTTTGTTCTGTAAAGTTCATATTTATATCCAAAAATCTGAGTTTACATTGGCGCGTTACGTTCGGTAGTTCCAATACATCCTGTAATTTTGCAGAGAGCCACATCAATTTTACAGAAATACTTATAAACATTGATAAAAGATACAAATGGTATGCATGGAATTTTAGATCCACTTCTCCTTAATGCAACCGCTGTGTCAGATAAAAAAAAAATCTTTACCGAAAAAGCACCGCATGCTATAATCTGAGTAGAGCTCTGAGCCCATACATATATCCTCCATGTTGTGGAGCCAGCATCAGTCAGAACAACATTATAAATAGTCACTTACCTTTGATCTTCATCAGAATGCACTCCCAGGAATCCAAGTTCCACAAATGTTTTTTGTTCGATGATGTCCATCATTTATGTCAAAATAGCTCCTTTTGTTAAGTGCGTTCAGTCCAGTAATCCACATTCATAAAGCGCGTTCACTATTTTCAGACAGTCAAAAGCTCCGTTACAGTTAGTAGAAACACGTCAAATGATGTATAGAATCAATCTTCAATCATGTTCCAACCGGACAATTCCTTTGTCTTCAGAAATGAAGTGGCGCGTAGCTACCTTTTTTTTAGGTGAGCGAGCGAGACTGAGCTTGTGGCACTCTGCCAAACCACGTGCTCAAAGAGCTCTTATGAGCCCCTCCTTTAAAGTAGAAGCATCAAACAAGTTTCTGAAGACTGTTGACATCTAGTGGAAACCGTGGGAAGTGCATAATGACCAATATCCCACTAGGGGCTCAGTTCAAAAACTACAAACCTCAGATTTCCCAATTCCTGGTTGGATTTCTTCTCAGGTTTTTGCCTGCCAGGAGTTCTGTTATACTCACACATCATTCAAACCGTTTTAAACTTCAGTGTTTTCTATCCAAATGTACTAATTATATGCATATTCTAGCTTTTATGTCTGAGTAGCAGGCAGCTTAATTTGGGCTCGCTTTTCATCCAAAATTCTCAATACTGCCCCCTACCCCAAAGAAGTATTGTTCCTAGAGCTATTGGATATGCCTCTTGTTTGGAAACGTTATCTTGGTGAAACCGAATATTTTAGATTTGGTTGATCAAGGATGCTTTGCTTCCAAAATGAGCCGCCTGCAATGGTTAGTCGCGGGACGAAGCAATTGCCCGAGCGTAATGTTAATAACATTAGTGTGGTGTTTCATAGCTTCAAGGCTAGCTAGCTGAACTGTTAACTTGCCATACAGTTAACACAGGCAAGGCTATTTATCACACTCTTATTCATTGAATATTCACTCCCAACGCAGTGTAAAGGAAGAAACCCGAAGCGTGTCTCCTCATTGTCCGAAGCCTAACGAATCTGAAGAACCGCTGGGTACGGCTATGGAGGAGATTTTGCCTGGAAATTGTAAGTAAAGTTAGTTAACGCATTAATTGGCCAGAGGTGGCTAAATGGCATGTACTAAATGGCATGTACTATCTATAATTAGAAGTTGCTAGCTAATTGAGAATTCTCCCCTTCATGTAAATGAACCATATCATAACTATATCACCACTTGTTCTCAGCAGCTGCAAGTGTGAAAGCTGAAAATGCGGTGTCTGAAGTTGTCATCACAAAAGAGATGGAGGAGGAGGAGATGCAGTTGGTGGAGAAAGGAGAGAAAAAAGAAGAGGAGATTATGAAAAAGGTTTCTTTGTTCAAAAAAATGTTTGAACATATTTGAAAACTGTATTGATCTTGTTTGGCAAGTGTGGATGTTATAATGCCCAACATTGGCATGTGTTTTTATTTTACTAGGCTCGAGAAGCTCAGAGGAAGGAAACTCATGACATTCGCTTCAAGAGACTGCAACACTTGCTGGAGAAAAGTAACATATATTCCAAATTCCTCCTTACGAAGATGGAACAGCAGCAGCAGGAGGTAAGTCGAATACCAGTGCAAAGGATATGAACATTAGAAGTAGCCCTTGCACAGCATATTGTACAACTACATATCCTGTTACAGCTCATGTGTGATGGGTGAGCAAATGACCACAGTAATGTACCGTGGCTCCTTAGCACTGATCTTCCCAGTCCCCCTCTGCGGTCATGTAGAACTCTGCTCTAGCTATCCCTAATTGCTTTCTCACTTATGTTTGATGGTCAGAAAATGCATGGCAACGCAAAAAGGCAATGGTCAAATCTACCCAACGAGCGTGAGGACTCTTTGAAAAGCCATGTCTAACTGTGTTTTCCCTGTAAACTCAGGAAATGCTGAAGAAAGAAAAACTGGAAAAGAAGGCCGAGAAGGTGAGTGAGTTTTATGTTGTCATTTTTTCGTTTGTTTCAGTTACAATTACTGCCTGCAGGTCCTTAATCACTAACCATATGAACTTTTCTGTCACAGAGCATTGGTAGAAAGGCTGGGAGAGGTATGTAGCACTTGTGTTCCGTTACTTTGCATCCATGACAATTGAGTTCCCCTCTATAGTTGATGTGGAAACGGTCTATAGTGTCAATTTCCGACTTAAGTTTCTTTTGTTTTTTCAGTTGAAAAGAATAAAAGGAAGAGGGAGGACGATTATAAAATTGCTGATGTCATATCTAAAGAGGTAAACTGTGTCTCTCAACATATAAATCAAGGCCTATTTCACTCCATTTGACATTTTTTAACATGTTATTTTTTGGCCATGTTTTTGTTTCAGGAAATTATGTCCAAGGCCAAGAAATGTAAAGTGGAGGAAGAGGTAAAAGACTTTTGTTTATTCACTGCAAGGGACATTTTTGGACTGATTTACTCTTAGAGTCAAGAACTTGGAGGGTGTTTTAGATGTACCGTACCTCCAAATGTCAATAATATATGTCTGTACATGAATAACAGCAGGTCCCTGGGATGAAGAAGCTAGAAGCAGAGGACATCGAAAAGATGAGTGACTCCAATGCTGACATCAAGGGCCGTCTGTCAGAGACTGTGAGAGTCAATGCCAAGCATCTACTGGACCCAGACAGGAAGGTGAACGGGCAGGCTGTGCCCGCCCAGCAGCCCTTGCTCTTCACTGGGGGAGTCATGAGGTCTTACCAAATAGAGGGTGTGGAGTGGCTCAGGGTGAGTGTGGACTCTTGGTTATGCACATTTTCTTTGTTTGATCACAGATGCAGTATTTCATATCCTTGGTGTGTTTGTATTTTGTTTTCTCCAGATGTTGTGGGAGAATGGTATCAATGGGATCCTGGCAGATGAGATGGGTCTGGGGAAGACAATCCAGTGCATCGCCCACGTGGCCATGATGTTGGAGAGAAAGGTGATGGGTCCCTTCCTGGTAGTGGCCCCTCTGTCCACTCTGCCCAACTGGATCAATGAGTTCAAGCGCTTCACTCCAGAGGTACAAAAAAACACTCCTTGCTAAAAATAAGCATTCCAGGTATTACAGAAGTTGTGCTATTGATACAATTTTCACGTCATGTGTATCACCAATGCCAATTACTGAATTCACTGTTAAATTGTCTTTGTTCATCTTGTGTTGTAAGGTGTCAGTGCAGCTGTACCATGGACCTGCTAAGGAAAGGATGGCGTTGTTAAAGCAGATTCGTAAGCCCCAGGGACCTCACAACATGTTACCTGTGGTGGTCACCTCCTTTGAGATTGCCATGATAGACAGGAAGTTTCTGCAGGTAGGCCCAACTCGCCTACTCATATCATTCTATGTAGGCTGTAGAAGTTACATGTTCTTTTTCTGTACTTGGTATTCTGATGTAGATGGTGGTTGGAACTTATCTTTTGAAAGGCATGAGCATAACTTTCCTTTTCGTGCAAATAATGCATTGATATCAAAGGTAAATTTGCGTAAAAGTTTAGTTATGCATGCGTACTACAAGTTGTGCCACCTATTTAACCCATTCAGCCTCTCACTGATAACCCCCTTGCTTTTCCTCCCCAGCACTTCCACTGGAAGTACCTGATTGTGGATGAGGGCCACAGGATCAAGAACCTGAACTGCCGACTGGTGAGGGAATTGAAGATGCTGCCCACGGACAATAAGCTGCTCCTGACGGGCACACCACTGCAGAACAATCTAGCTGAGCTGTGGTCACTGCTCAACTTCCTTCTGCCTGAGGTGTTTGACGACCTCAAGAGGTAGGGGTCTTGTCTTTTTCTACTGTTGGAATGGGACTATATGGAATGTTGTCTTGTTAAAAAAAAAAAGTGTAATTGCGCTTCACCTATCTCTACAGCTTTGAGTCGTGGTTTGACATCGACACCATTGGTTCGGATGCAAAGAATGTTGTGGCTAACGAACGAGAGCAGAACATCCTGCACATGCTCCACCAGGTAAGCCCCCTGACTGACTAGCTCTGCAATACACCGGGAACGATAAAATGGTTAAACCTGTAGGTAGTCTATATAAACCTTCTCTTTCATCTCCAGATTCTGACGCCATTCCTGCTGAGAAGACTGAAGTCTGATGTGACGTTGGAGGTGCCGCCCAAAAAGGAGATTGTTGTGTACGCCCCACTCACTGTCAAACAGGAGTCTTTTTACACTGCTGTGGTGAACAAGACCATCGCCAAAGTGCTGGGCCAGGTGAAGGTAAGGCCCTCAATTCACTGCTACGCTGTTATATAGAATGGCACATTTATGTATTGCCAACTTTTCAGAGGCCGGACTTTGTTTGAATGAGCTTTCTAATAGACTCTGTACCATCACTCATTCATATATCCTTATGTACATGTTCCTTATCCCCTTACACTGTGTATAAGACAGTAGTTTTTTTTTGGAATTGTTAGTTAGATTACTTGTTGGACTTTGTTTGCATTAAATCTGAGCTTGACAAATAAAATTTGATTTGATTTGACGTGTCAGGTGGAGGCTCCAGTGGTGCTGACGACCGACGGCAGGCCTAAGCGCAGGACCAGGAGGCCTGTGGACTACAAAGAGACTGATGGTGACACGCCCTACGACCTGGAGAAATACTTGGAGAGGGTTCAGAAGGAGGCTGAGCAGAGGTCAGAATATCTTCTATGGTGGTGTTCTGTGTGACTCAAACACTGCGGTGCCCATAGAAATGGGATGATTCTAATTTTATGCTTGTGCCTTTACTCACTAGGGGGTGCACTGGTCATACCAATGATAGACTTGATAAACTATCATTTCTGTTATACAACTTGATACATCGGATACACGTGTCCATGAAGACAAACTACATGATTGTACCAATTCATTTTTTTCCCGTGAATGTTAAACATTTTAATGTGTGCTCCCTTTTTAAAAATAAATGAACTAAAGCCTTGCAGTTGATAGTTGCACGTGAGACCTCTACTGGGGCAACTCATTAACTCGTTACCTGTCCCGGTCCTCTTCAGCCCCGCCCCGGTTGTGGACGTGCAGATGCCCCTGGACTCCCAAATCAACCTGAAACTGCAGAACATCCTCATGCTGCTGAAGAGGTGCTGTAACCACCCCTATCTCATAGAGTACCCACTGGACCCAGCCACTCAGGAGTTCAAGGTAAAAAAGGCCCTGCGGGATTGAAATGGCTGTGACCAAATTATGTAGAAATGACATGGCCATTGAATGTTGTGGGTGCATTCATGACTTCTCTCAGCACTGCTAAGTAGAGGCTTTGTCAGTGTATAGGGAGTTAGACTGCCAGTTGGTGTAGCTCGTGTAAATGCATGATCTTGTTTCATCCTTTGACTCTCTTTCCATTGCAGATTGATGAGCAACTGGTCCAGACCTCAGGGAAATTCCTCATTCTAGACAGAATGCTGCCAGAGCTGAAGAAGAGGGGACACAAGGTAACTGTCCAAATTCAGTTGTTATACTTAATGTCCTCGGTCAAGTGATTGATTTTACTTGACCATGAATATGTATTTATTGTAAGATGTTTGTGACCACTTCTGACCTGTTGTGTACCTTGTTGACAGGTGCTGGTTTTCAGCCAGATGACGTCCATCTTGGATATCCTAATGGACTACTGCTACCTGCGGGGTTACCAATACAGCCGACTGGATGGGAGCATGGCCTATCCCGACAGAGAAGAGAACGTGAGTAGTGGCATGGTCTACTCCCCACAATGGAATTATCCTCCTTAAAGCAGTCATAAAGCGCTTATAATTAGGACTGCACGATTAATATAATTTTGATATTGACATGTGCAATGCTTAAATTGTAAATGTCTGCAATATTTTGAAGCTCCTCTCCATGGTGTTTAACGTCCGATTTTATAGTTTGCTACTTGAGCCGTCTCTCCCGCTGCACGCGCACACCAAGCCCCGGCCCGTCACTCAAGGAGCGCAGTTGCTCGCCTTACCCACTTGATGTTCCTTCCAAGTTCGCTCATGGTCAACGAAAAACAAAATCTTAATGACAAAGATGCTGCTTTCCACTTTGCATCTTAATATAAATCCACATTATTTGTATAATTCTGCTATTACTTTGTGCATCGAACTCACTGCAAACAGCTAGTTAGTCTAAGCAGGTTGGGGCCAAAATAATCTGTGTTAGCAGCTAATCGCTAGTTAGCTAAAGGCATTGAGCCAGCGCAAACGTAGCTAGCTAGTACAGTCTGATACTACTGGTGTGGTTTACCTGGCCACCCAGACTAGAGGTCGATAGAGGAGATTTGCTATTTTTATTTATTTATTAAAATTAAAATAAGAACTTTATTTAATCTTTAACTAGGCAAGTCAGTTAACACATTCTTATTTTTAATGACTGCCTAGGAACGGTGGGTTAACTGCCTCGTTCAGGGGCAGAACGACAGATTTTCACCTTGTCAGCTCGAGGGATCCAATCTTGCAACCTTACAGTTAACTAGTCCAATGCAATAATGACTTGCTTCTCATTGCACTCCACAAGGAGCCTGCCTGTTACTCAAATGCAGTAAGCCAAGGTAAGTTGCTAGCTAGCATTAAACTTATCTTATAAAAAACAATCAATCATAATCACTAGTTGACTACACATGGTTGATAGTACTAGATATTATCTAGCATGTCCTGTGTTGCATATAATTTGACTGAGCATACAAGTATCTAAGTATCTGATTGAGCAGTGGTAGGCAGAAGCAGGCGTGTAAACATGAATTCAGACAGCACTTTTGTGCATTTTGCCAGCAGCTCTTCGTTGTGCATCAAGCATTGCGCTGTTTATGACTTCAAACCTATCAACTCCCGAGATGAGGCTGGTGTGACCAAAGTGAAATGGCTGGCTAGTTAGCGCGCGCTGATGGAGTTTCAAACTTCATTCGCTCTGAGGCTTGTGGTGGTTGTTTCCCTTGCTCTGCATGGGTAATGCTGCTTTGATGTGGTGGCTGTTGTCATTGTGTTGCTGGTGTGAGCCCAAGGAGGAGAGAGATGGAAGCTATACTGTTACACTGGCAATACTAAAGTGCCTATAAGAACATCCAATAGTCAAAGGTTAATGAAATACAAATGGTATAGAGGGAAATAGTCCTATAATAACTACAACCTAAAACTTCTTACCTAGGAATATTGAAGACTCATGTAAAAGGAACCACCAGCTTTCATATATTCTCATGTTCTGAGCAAGGAACTTAAACGTTAGCTTTCTTACATAGCACATATTGCACTTTTACTTTCTTCTCCAACACTTTGTTTTTGCATTATTTAAACCAAATTGAACGTTTCATTATCTACTTGAGGATACATTGATTTTATTGATGCAATATATTAAGTTAAAATAAGTGTTAATTCAGTATTGTTGTAATTGTCATTATTACAAATACCATTTATAAAAATTAAAAAATCGCCTTTTTTGGTCTTCCAATAATTGGTATCGGCGTTGAAAAATCATAATCGGTCGACCTCTAACCCAGACTCAGGTCCAGAAACCGATGGGTTGAGCCTGAACACACGTCGGTAAAGCGGCGGTTGAAAATTCGTTATTGGCTTTGATACTCTGATTGGTTAGAGGTGACCCAATCGCTGATGTCTTCATTTTTTGTACAATGCCCCCCCCAATGTACGTCACCACAAACTACTTCAATGATGGCCAAAGTATGTAGCGAAAGACAGAGCAGCGGGAGAATGTAATGAGTCGTCAGGCTTATGGTGCTGTAGGACTAGATCAGCATATTGTTTGTGCAACGGTATGTCAGAGGAATAGGTGAAGCATGAATGTTATATTTTTCTTTACCTTATGATTGATGTCATATCTGAACAAAAAATATAAACGCAACATGTGAAGGGTTGAATTCATGAGCTGAAATAAAAGATCCCAGAAATTGTCCAAATTATTTCTCAATTGTGTAAAAAAAAAAAAAAATAAAAATTACGACCCTGTTAGTGAGCATTTCACCTTTGTCTGAAGTTGAGGGAGTGTGCAATTGACATGCAGACTGCAGGAATGTCTACCAAAGTTGTTGCCAGAGAATATACTGTTCGGTTCTCTGAACAGTATAAGCCCCTTCAAGCGTCGTTTTAAAGAATTTCGCTGTAGGTCCATCCGGCCTCAACCACAGACCATGTGTAACCTCTACAGCCCAGGACCACCTCATCCGGCATTTTCACCTGCTCGATGGTTTGAGACCAGCCACCCGGACAACTGATGAAACTGTGGCCTTGCACAACCAAATCATTTATTCACAAAATGTCAGAAACCATCCCGGGGAAGCTCATCTGCGTGCTCGTCGGCCTCACCAGGGTTTTGACCCAAGTGCAGTTCGGCGTTGTAACATCTTCAGTAGACAATGCTCACCTTCGATGGCCACTGGCATGCTGACGTGTGCTTTTCACAGATGAATCCCGGTTTCAACTGTATGTTGTGTGGGTGAGCGATTTGCTGATGTCAATGTTGTGAAGAGTGCCCAATGGTAGTGGTGGCGTTATGGTATGGGCAGACATACAGTGGGGCAAAAAAGTATTTAGTCAGCCACCAATTGTGCAAGTTCTCCCACTTAAAAAGATGAGAGGTCTGTCATTTTCATCATAGGTACACTTAAACTATAACAGACAAAATGAGAAGAGAAATCCAGAAAATCACATTGTAGGATTTTTTAATGAATTTATTTGCAAATGATGTTGGAAAATAAGTATTTGGTCACCTACAAACAAGCAAGATTTCTGGCTCTCACAGACCTGTAACTACTTCTTTAAGAGGCTCCTCTGTCCTCCACTTGTTACCTGTATTAATGGCACCTGTTTTGAACTTGTTATCAGTATAAAAGACACCTGTCCACAACCTCAAACAGTCACACTCCAAACTCCACTATGGCCAAGACCAAAGAGCTGTCAAAGGACACCAGAAACAACATTGTAGACCTGCACCAGGCTGGGAAGACTGAATCTGCAATAGGTAAGCAGCTTGGTTTGAAGAAATCAACTGTGGGAGCAATTATTAGGAAATGGAAGACATACAAGACCACTGATAATCTCCCTCCATCTGAGTCTCCACGCAAGATCTCTACCCGTGGGGTCAAAATGATCACAAGAACGGTGAGCAAAAATCCCAGAACCAATGACCTGCAGAGAGCTGGGACCAAAGTAACAAAGCCTACCATCAGTAACACACTACGCCGCCAGGGTCTCAAATCCTGCGGTGCCATATGTGTCCCCCTGCTTAAGCCAGTACATGTCCAGGCCCGTCTGAAGTTTGCTAGAGAGCATTTGGATGATCCAGAAGAAGATTGGGAGAATGTCAGATGAAACCAAAATAGAATCTTTTGGTAAAAACTTAACTCGTTGTGTTTGGAGGACAAAGGATGCTGAGTTACATCCAAAGAACACCATACCTACTGTGAAGCATGGGGGTGGAAACATCATGCTTTGGGGCTGTTTTTCTGCAAAGGGACAAGGACGACTGATCCGTGTAAAGGAAAGAATGAATGGGCCATGTATCGTGAGATTTTGAGTGAGAACCTCCCATCAGCAAGGGCATTGAAGATGAAACGTGGCTGGGTCTTTCAGCATGACAATGATCCCAAACACACCGCCCGGGCAACGAAGGAGTGGCTTCGTAAGAAGCATTTCAAGGTCCTGGAGTGGCCTAGCCAGTTTCCAGACCTCAACCCCGTAGAAAATCTTTGTTGAAAGTTGAAAGTCCGTGTTGCCCAGCAACAGCCCCAAAACATCACTGCTCTAGAGGAGATCTGCATGGAGGAATGGGCCAAAATACCAGCAACAGTGTGAACCTCGTTAAGGCGTACAGAAAACGTTTGACCTCTGTCATTGCCAACAAAGGGTATCTAACAAAGTATTGATAAACTTTCGTTACATTACATTACATTTAAGTCATTTAGCAGACACTCTTATCCAGAGCGACTTACAAATTGGTGCATTCACCTTATGACATCCAGTGGAACAGCCACTTTACAATAGTGCATCTAAATATTTTAAGGGGGGGGGGTGAGAATGATTACTTTATCCTATCCTAGGTATTCCTTAAAGAGGTGGGGTTTCAGGTGTCTCCGGAAGGTGGTGATTGACTCCGCTGTCCTGGCGTCGTGAGGGAGTTTGTTCCACCATTGGGGAGCCAGAGCAGCGAACAGTTTTGACTGGGCTGAGCGGGAACTGAACTTCCTCAGTGGTAGGGAGGCGAGCAGGCCAGAGGTGGATGAACGCAGTGCCCTTATTTGGGTGTAGGGCCTGATCAGAGCCTGGAGGTACTGAGGTGCCGTTCCCCTCACAGCTCCGTAGGCAAGCACCATGGTCTTGTAGCGGATGCGAGCTTCAACTGGAAGTCAGTGGAGAGAGCGGAGGAGCGGGGTGACGTGAGAGAACTTGGGAAGGTTGAACACTAGACGGGCTGCGGCGTTCTATTGTTATTGACCAAATACTCATTTTCCACCATAAGTTGCAAATAAATTCATAAAAAATCCTACAATGTGATTTTCTGGATTTTTTTTCTTATGTCTGTAATAGATGAAGTGTACCTATGATAAATTACAGGCCTCATCTTAAGTGGGAGAACTTGCGCAATTGGCAGCTGACTAAATCATTTTTTGCCCCACTGTAGGCTACGAACACAATTGCATGTTATCGATGGCAATTTGAATGTGATGAGATCCTTAGGCCCATTGTCGTGCCATTCATCCGCCACCATCACCTCAAGTTTCAGCATGATAATGCATGGCCCCATGTCGGCAGGAACTGTATACAATTCCTGGAAGCTGTAAATATCCCAGTTCTTCCATGTCCTGCATACTCACCAGACATGTCACCCATTCAGCCTGTTTGGGATCCTCTGGATCGACGTGTACGACAGTGTTCCAGTTCCCGCCAATATCCAGCAACTTCGCACATCCATTGAAGAGGAGAGGGATAACATTCCACAGGCCACAATCAAAACACAATCAACTCTTTGCTAAGGAGACGACGTCGCACTGCACGAGGCAAAAAATGGTCGCACTAGATGGCTGGTTTTCTGATCCACGCTCCTACCTGGCTTTTTCACTCGTCATGCTAAACAACACTATTCGAGTTGCCCACTATATTCAAACCATCGAGTTAGAATAAAATCGCAAATAAATCGCAGTGTTTGCTCAATTTGCATTTGCCCAGATCATGCAGCTCTACTTATAATCATGTAGCAGTCTTTCTCCCTCACTATTTCTTGTGCTGTGAGCTTATCCTTCCATCATATTTTTTTGTTGTTGCAGATGACAAAGTTCTCTTCTGACCCAGAGGTGTTTCTCTTCCTACTGAGCACCAGAGCAGGTGGCCTCGGCATCAACCTGACTGCTGCTGACACGGTCATCATCTTTGACAGTGACTGGGTAGGTGTAGAACTCATTCCCTCAGGTTGAGCTTACCTGTTGCTTACTGCTACATGTCTGGTACTGATTTTTCTAGAGCCACACGATTATTAATGGACTCTTCTTCTGTCAGAACCCTCAGGCTGATCTGCAGGCCCAGGACAGATGCCACCGTATCGGACAGACAAAACCCGTGGTGGTGTACCGACTGGTCACTGCCAATACCATTGACCAGAAGATCCTGGAGAGAGCGTCAGCCAAGAGGAAGCTGGAGAAGATGGTCATTCACAAGAGTGAGTAGAGTACCACTCCGCTCACATCCAGGACACATCGAAACTGTTATTACATTGAGGTAAATGTGAAACCCACCTGAATAGAAGGTGCATGGAAGAGCTGCTAAGTATGTCCGAATAGAAAACTATTGTAGCGCGTGTGTTCCAGACCTGGATTCAATTGCATGTGTATTTGAGTGTTGTATATTCACGGCTCATAACATGTATTTTTATCAAATATTTACACTGAACAGAAATATAAACGCAACATGTAAAGTGTTGGTCCCATGTTTCATGAACTGAAATAGTAATGTTATTTTCATAAGCTGCCTCCGAAGTCGTTTTAGAGAAATTGGCAGTATGTCCAAACGGCCTCGCAACCACAGACCACTTGTATGGCGTCGTGTGAGCGAGCAATTTGCTGATGTCGATATTGTGAACAGAGTACCCCATGGTCCCATGGTGGGGGTATGGGCAGGCATAAGCTACGGACAACAAACCCAATTTGTATTTTATCGATAGCAATTTGAACGTACAAAAATACTGTGACGAGATCCTGAGGCCCATTGTGAGGATTTTGTCATTTCTGACCAACAGATGCAGGTCTGTATTCCCAGTCATTTGAAGTCCATAGATTGGGGCCTAATTTATTTATTTAAACTGATTTCCTCTTATGTAAAATCAATGAAGTTGTTGCATTCCTAATAGTTTGAAACATGGGGAGGCAGGTAGCTTATCGGTTAGAGCGTTGAGTCAGTAGTTCAAATTCCCAGCCGACAAGGTGAAAGCAAGGCACTTATCTGTAATTGCTCCACGGTCGTGTCAATAATGGCTGATTCCTGGCCATGGCCCCACTCTCCGAGGGTGGGGTCATAAATTGTATCTTGGCTCCATGGAGAAATGTATAGAATTACAGGGAATGTACTTACATGTCTCTATACCGCCAAGATGGCCGACCATGCTCCCTGTCACGCCAACCACCTAAGCCCCTTTTTGATCCAGGACAAAAAACAACCTTGCCAAGTGTATTTCCAAATGCATTTAAATATTCAACTACTTGTCTTCTCAAATAAAATGTATCTGAATACTTACTTTGAAAGTAATTGAGATATTTGAAGTGGTATTTGAACTCCTGTCTGGTGTGTTCATTTGAAATTCCAATTCAATTCTTGAATTCACCCCTGTCTATTTAAGTGACATAATACAAAACATCCCCATCAAAATCCGTACGTTTTAGATAGAGAACAGTTTTATTGCATGGCCTGCGTTTGCCAGACCGTGAGACATTCTGAAAATCAGTATTTTTCCCAAACAAACCTACAAACTGTCCACTCTGGTAAGATGACTCTCACAAACACGATGGTGTTCTTTGTTTTGCTGTACAATCCCCCACAAGTGTCACAGGACTTGTTTGAAGGTAATCCATACAAATGAATGGAAGTACATGTAGGTTATTTTTTGCCAACAAAAATTAGGTTTTAAATTTGATAAAAGTTTGTAAATTTGTTTTTTTTTTTTTTTTTAATCCCCTTCCATATCTCCTAGATATAGGACAGACACTTTAAAACCGTATTCCTTATGATACATTTATGAGTGTGCAGTGTGCTTCTATGGGCTATAGTGGTAAAGGCCAAATTCAATATTTTATCAAATGGTGTACCTAAAACTCAAAATCAAATGACTAAATTATCCATGGTATGACCATCTTAACCATTCAATATTAGCCCAGTAGAAACCCTAACCCCCCCCCCCCCCCCCCCCAACGGTTTAGACTTTGACACAATGTTACTAAAGCACTATCAAAACTAAGATTTCCTGTATAGCTAGGCTGTCTGAACAGTGACATGATCGGCTTGAGGGAATTGTTGGGGATAATATTTAATAGAATTCTTGGAGTTAATGTCACAATTTAATTCTCTAAATTCAGACTGACTGTACCGTTTTATTTATTTTTTATTAGAAAAATTCAAAGGAGGAAAGGCTGAGCTCAAACAGACCAAGAGCTGCGTCGACGTGTCTGAGTTGATGGATCTTCTCAACACCAGAGATTACGAGAAGTACTCGGTTTTTTTGTGTTATTTCCCAACCCCCTTGATCAATTTTCATATTGTATTTTCATTATGAAACTCAGACAAGTTTTATATTAGGTTGGTCAGAAGTCTATGGTTATCTAATGATTGTTTATTGTCTTTTTCAGGGAAGTGAAAAGCACCAAGGGGAAGGTCATTAGTGACAAGGACCTGGAGGCTCTGCTGGACCGCAGTGACCTTCTGGGTGAGTTAAGCTGTGGGTTCTATTCAATTCACAACTACTGTTATCATGAATGGTGTTGCTCATACCTGCGTCACAATATACTAAAGTCCTCAGCCTTTGTCCGGATGCTTTACCACTGCAGAGCACCAGTGCCTCTCCCCGTAACATGGTCACCTGATGAAACCTTGCTTTTGTTTGGCCTCTGTTGTATTGTGTGTAATGTAACCAGTTTGTCTCTTTCCAGACAAGGCCAAGAGGAGCTCCAAACAGAAGGTTGGAGTTTTCAAGGTGATCGAAGCCAAAGAATCATCGGAGATCAGCTTGACCTAAATTTGAGAGGCGCAGATGTGATTCTCATAATGGCGTAACCTTAAGCTAGAGCTAGATCCTAAGGGTCCACTGCTCTGATGTTCGTTGTAGTACTGTACCAACAGTAACTAGAGGAGTTACTCAACCCATTCTCCTGAAACTACTGTTTATACTAAAGTTTTGATGTCTTTACTGCCTATGGTAAATGTTACTTTTTGTTGTGGAGTTTGTCAAATGCTGTTGGTTATAGTGAAGACTGAATCCTTTCTTCCAGAAGCTAGTGTTCATATACACGGAATGTCCAAAACTTTAGGAACACCTTCCTAATATTGAGTTGTGCTCGGAACAGCTTCAATTCGTCGGGGCATGGACTCTACAAGGTGTCAAGCGTTCCACACGGATGCTGGCACATGTTGACGCCAATGCTTCCCACAGTTGTCGATTTGGGTGGTGGACCATTTTACTTACACATTTTTGTTGTGTGAAACCCAGCAGCGTTGCAATTCTTGACCCTCAAACCAGTGCACCTGGCACCTACCATACCCTGTTCTTGTTTTTCCCATTCACCCTCTGAATGGCACACGCATACAATCCATGTCTCAATGTTTAAAAATACTGCCTTCATCTAAATTGATTGGAGTGGATTTAACAAGTTTCATCAATAAGTGATCATTGCTTTCACCTGTTCAGTCTGTCATGGAAAGAGCATGTTTTGTCCACTGTATTTTGAAATCTTAGACAAATCTCATAACTGCCATTATGCTGTTTTTGCTGTGGATTAGGATGCTGGTAGGACCTGTAACAATTTTAGGTGTGACGATTAAATCACTTAAAGTAATCATTCATAAGCCCCACTTGAATTGGAATCGATTACTTTTCACAATGCATGCTAAAGTAAATGCTGAACTCCTATATCTTGTTCACGCAACGGGTTCGTTGACACTGTATGTTGGAGCAAAACTCCAAGCACTTTATGCATGCTGAGACCATGTCCTTTTAATTGTTTTGTATGCCTATCATTTTCAAAAAATAAACCAACACATGAATGTGTCGTTCTGATCATGTGAGTTCTATTTCTTAGCGGTACATAGTCTGTAAGCAGCACTGGTGAATGCACCTTTTTGTCTTTGACAGGAGTATCCATGTTTTCACATGTATTTAATAAAACCATGTGTCGTGGTTGGGAAGCAATGTGAGACACAAAGTTGACGTGAACAGTTCACATTGGGGTTATTTAGAGTAAAAAATAATAGGTAGAAAAGGCTCTGGCTCTTATAAGAGTACAGCAAAGTCATTAAACACCTGTCATTCAAAGATCAGTGATTGTTATACAGTGTTGAACTCTGTTGCACCTGCACAGTAGGAGCTAGTGAACACACCCTCCTCCGTCCTCTCCTAAAGCCTCTGACAGTGTGCTCCGACCTGCACAGGTACTACTGGGGTGTGGTCAGATGACACTAACCTGGCTGGTGCGTTTTTCAACCTCTGCTCTGATTCTTCACTCAACCTAACAAAAATACTAGTACGGTATTGACCTTTTTTATTCAACAATGGAATGAAGTTGATTCTTCAGTGAGGACTATTTTGTGGTAGGGAAAATCTTGTTCTTAAAACTAAGGTGTTTGCGGTTACTTTGGTACAGTGTGTTAACCTCGTCTGACCACTACCGGATCATTATCACGTGTGTGTGTGTCAAGTTTTCGGTCTCACTAAACCATGGACCGTCTGAAGTTAGTTCTGCAGTATTTTCAGTCCAATTCCGAGTCCATATCAAATGGAATCTGTATTGTACTGGCCCTGATCAGTGTGAAGCTCTACACCAGCTTTGACTTCAACTGCCCCTGTATTCCACAATACAACAAACTCTACGCACTGGGGGTGATGTTTGTCCCGCCTTTAATATTCTTCTTCCTGGGAATCTTGGTCAATCGACACACAGGGGTCATGATGGAAGAATGGTTGAGACCCATTGGGAAGAGAAGCAAAAATCCTGCCATTGTCAAGTGAGTTGTCAAGTGCTGCTGTCAAAACCACCTCATGCTCCTGTGTTTACGACCACTACCATCACAGCTTTTCTTCCAAAAAACGACTACTGCTTCCTGTAATTAATTGTGATGTTATTCCTTACCCTCTGCAGGTACATGTTCTCTGCCATGATGCAGAGGGCTCTATTGGCACCCATGGTGTGGATTCTGGTCACTCTGCTGGATGGGAAGATCTTCATCTGTGCTTTCAGCATGAGTGTAGACCCCAAGCCTTTCTCAGGTAGCTATAGCCCGAAACACCTGTCAATCATAACCTTAACTCATAGCCCTGTAACTAACTGATTTTCACCCAAACCCTCACCCAGAGTCAAAATAGTGTAGCCTTGTCTACTATAACATTTGAACTTGGACACAAACACAAACTTTAGTTGTACTCTACACTTTCACAGGCATGCCCAACAATACTGGCCTTGACCTGATCAAGCTCATGGCCAAGGTGCCCTGCAAGGAGGATATGATCTTCAGGAACAGCACATTTCGTAAAGCTGTTTCACGCTACGTGCGCTGCTACTCCCAAGTGAGTGCACTCCCGTTTTTAAATTTCTTCTGAAACTCATGTCTTTACTTTGCGTATTTGAGTTGATGGGTTTAGTATTCAAAGGGATTTTTAAAAATGTTGTTGCCCTACTTAGGTAGGCTGGCTTTTGTTCATTATTTGTACAGTCAAATCCCATTCCTTAACCAGGGTGTGTCAGAAACTATCACCCTGATGACTGATGTCCTCCACTCTCCATTCGAGAATGCCAATGCTTTGTACTGTATTTCCTGACAGGCGATTGGCTGGTCTATCCTCCTCTTCTTCATTCTCTTGGGTGCGCTGGGCCGTCTCATCAAGCCCTGTTTCGACGACCACGCCACCAACCTCCAGACGCGCTACTGGAGCAACTACCTGGACATCGAGCAGAAGCTCTTCGATGAGACCTGCGTGCTTCACTGCCGCGATTTTGCCCGCAAGTGCGTTGTGCAGTTCTTCGAGGGCATGCGGGAAGACGCAGTACTCAGACTGCCTCTCTCACCCGAAGTCAGGTACAGGGGGGAAGAAGACATGGTGGATGAAGAGGAGGAGAGACTCCATGGGATCACCAAGCAGGAACAGATGGATCAACTGCTTCAAACATGGTTCCAGTGTAAACCTGAGCTGGATGTCACTAGGATGGCCTACAGACCTAGGGTGTGTGTCACCTGGGAGGACCACAATGGACAAACCCTCTACTCAGATGTTTAGATGTGTGTGTGCGCACAATAGTATAAGAATCTATAAGCTACAAACAATACATTCAACATGATTATGTCGAAAATACTTTTAGAGAGCGGACCTTAGAAATCTTGTTCCTCAGAATATTTGAATATGCTGGGATTTAGACTAGCTAGTTTTGCATAGTTAATTTTACATACTCCATGAATACAAGACATGCAAATTACAGATGGACTGACAAATAGTCCCTAGTGGTGCCTGATTCATCTAATCCCATCAAATAACTAATTCAGAGGTTACTACTATGTAATTATAATTTTACCATATATATATTAGAGAATCCCTGGTAATTTCTGTACCATAACATAAAGTGCCAATAAATATTATTATTGTATATTTTAATTTACTGTATATGTACTAAAGGACACATGGTTTTAGTCGCTTTCAGCTACAGTGCCTGCAGAAATTATTCATAGCCCTTGATGTATTCCACAGTTTGTTGTGTTACAGCCTGATTTCAAAATGGATTAAATTGTTTTCTTCTCATCCATCTACACACAATACCCCATAATAACAAAGTGAAAACATGTTTTAGGATTTTTTTAAAAAATGTATTGAAAATGAAATACAGAAATATCTCATTTACATAAGTATTCACACCCCTAAGTCAATACATGTTACAATCACCTTTGGCAGTGATTACACTGTGAGCTTTTCTGGGTAATTCTTGAAGTGCTTTACACACCTGGATTCTTCAATCTCCCTAGTCCTTGCCAATGACAAGCATACTCATTACATGATGCAGCCACCACCATGCTTGAAAATATGAAGAGTGGTGCTCAGTGATGTGTTGTGTTTGCCCCAAACATAACACTGTATTCAGGACATAATGTTAATTTCTTTGACACATTTTTTGCAGTTTTACTTTAGTGCCTTATTGCAAATAGAATGCATGTTTTTGAATATTTTTTTAATATGTACAGGCTTCCTTCTCACTCTGTCATTTAGGCTAGTATTGTGGGGTTACTACAATGTTGTTGATCCATCCTCAGTTTTCTATCACAGTCAAACTCTTTAACTGTTTTAAAGTTTTAAAACTTTATAGTGAAATTCCTGAGCAGTTCCCTTCCTCTCCGGCAACTGAGTTAGGAAGGACACCTGTATAATGTAGTGGCAGGGTGTATTGACACACACTCCAAAGTGTAATTAATAACTTCACCACGCTCAAAGGGATATTCAGTGTCAGATTATTACATTTTTCCCATCTACCAATAGGTGCCCTTCTTCACCAGGCATTGGAAAAACTCTGGTCTTTGTGGTGGAGTTATTGTTTGGTAGTCATTCAAAAACCACGTTAAACACTATTATTGCACAAAGTGAGTCCATGCAGCATATTATGTGACTTGTTAAGCACATTTGTACTCCTCGACTTATTTAGACATGTCATAACAATGGGCTGAATACTTGACTCAAGACATTTCAACTTTTCATTTTCTTTTCAAAAAACATAATTCATCTTTGACATTATGAGGTATTGTGTATAGGCCAGTGGCACACAACCTCAATTGAATCCATTTATATTCAGGCTGTGACACAACAAAATGTGGGGGGAAATCAATGGGTGTGAATACTTTCTGAAGGCACTGTATATATAGCATAGATTAGACAATAAGGTTATTGTCTTTGGTTCAAGCCATGATCATATAGTGCTGACTGAAATACTGAACTGAGACAAAGTCTCATGCAACAAAGACTACTGTGAATGCAGAGACTTCCCACTGCGTGTATACATGGTGTGCTGGAAACCCTGTACTTATTAATGGAAGTTGGATCCTGTTCCGTGGTTTCCCCCGATTTCATCTTTGTGATATTAAATTGTTCCTATAGGAATCAAAGCTTTGAAGTCTCAGGATGTTGTACTGTAGCAATGCTTGACTCAAAGCCTTCCTGGTTTGGCGTTTTCTTTTTGTATTTTTAATGCAGTACAGACATGGCTCCAGAGACCACTGCCACAAGCAAAAAGGCTGAGTCCAAAGCGCTTCTAGAATTCTTCATGCTTGATAACAGTGGATCATTTTACAAAACAACTTTTGGTCCAGGGACAAGGCTCTTGCCCCGCTCTCCCCTATACCATCGTATCTTCTCCCAGGGCAAGAGAGTGATCTGTGTCACATTTCAGTTCAGCTTGTCCCCATCCTAAGTTCGCCCTCTCCTTTTCTGAGCCCTTTTCTGTGGCCCTCTCTTTGTGATCCTGCTTTTTGCCTTAGGTAATTACCTTTTGGTTATTTGACCATAACACAAGATTGAGAGACTACACCAATCAAATCATATTCATTGTTCAATCGTAGACATTTAGACTCCATGTGATGGGCTTCTTGACAGGGAGGCAGTGTGTATTTGGAAACTTGTAGAGGGTGTAAACTATCTGCTGCCGTGTGCCTCTTGCATTCCTGGGATGTTTTGCCCAGGCTTAGCTAACCATGTTGTGGAAATCTGTGGCAAAGATGTCCTGAAGAGCAACGTTTTGCGTGCCCATATGTTTTTACGATCACGGATGTTGCCCAATCAAGGAGGTGCTTGAAAAAGGTTGTTTAAAAAATAAAAAACATAGATTATCTGTTATCCAACGGAAAGAAAAGTACATAGAGGAATAAAGTCATTTTACATGGGCTCTGCATTATTTACTGAGGTTCATGGTCTATCGACGCAATGGGAACCCCATTCAACCACAAATTGACCTTTGGTAAGATATCAGAAAATACACAATCCCCCACATCACACCCTGGCCTATATTCATTTCACAGGACTGAGTCATGCCAGTATGTGACGAGGATAACAAAGAAACTGTGAAACAATACTTTAACCCCAGGATGACTTGCCAGTTTTCGACTGCAAACCCCACGCTAAGGAGCAGCCATTGGGCTGGTAAATATGCTCTTTGTTGAGTCAGTGTGTGCAGGCTTTGGGCCCACATGCTGGGGGTGGAGAGAAATATGCCCGGGTTATCTGTGAGGTTATCAACGAGACTGCTAGCTGTAAACGTATGGAAACGACCCATTAACACCATTTCCTTCATTGCATCGCTGCGTCTGTTAGTTTAGCAAAAGGCTCATCAACTCTGTTTTATTTGTGTCCCATAGTGTAGGAAGCTTTGTACGTTATTCTAAAAAGGCCTGTGCATGTTCCTATACCCCTTGAGACTTTATAGGGCTACTGTTCCTCTGCTTTAATGTTTCAAATAGAACCAAATGTCGTTAACACCAAGTTCCCCACCACCCTTCATTTGCAATGACTTTCATCAAAGCCCGATTGTTCATTCCTTTTTACATTGTCATTCTCACTGTACCCTCAACCAAGAGAGCAACATGCAAGGAACGACTTGTCTGGGTTTTCTGTTGTGGACACATCAAGGCCATCCCACCTCATCATAGATCTAGAGGCTAAAGGCAAGCCTCCTCCATCGAGTCAACATCGGTAAGTATAGACTTACACAGTGATTGAGAGTCAAGCAGGCTTGTTGTGATGTGGTAGTCAAGGCGTGAGCTGTAAATACACTGTAACCTATACATGGCAGTATTAGAGAGGACTCCCTGCCAGTGTCTTACAGTGTGATTCAGGATGGCTGATCTTGGTGTGCCCTGGTGCAAAGACTCATTATATTTGCTTCGTCAGTTACTGTTTGTGTTTCTCTTGCGATATCTCCTGAAATATGTCCATGTTGAAGCATTTCTCAAGCTTGTTCGCCCACAGGTCATATTTTTGTTGTTATCTCACACAAGCAGAACAAAACAAACATTTGAATCAAAAAGTGTAACAGTGCTTAGCTTTTAAAGTGAAGTGTTAAATTGTATAGTAGGCCAAATTCTTTATGTTGACATACTTTTATGGTGCTGAGGACTTTGGTTTTTATGGGTGTCAAAACATCAATTATTTTCCAGTGTTAACATGATAATTATACATTGCAACTGTCCACGTGCTGCATGTCGAAAACACTGTATTTTAAGTACTGTGAAAGACACAGCGCAAGTCCCACATGCCTTAACAATTAATAAAACCATTCTGACATTTGTTCTGATTTATAATCATTATCATGTGTGCATAAACTAATCTCATTAAGGCCAAATGTAGTTCAAAATGCCTTTTAAAGTTCAAGAGGAAAAAGGGGCTGGATCAGAACTTAAATTGGTTTCAAGAACCTGTTATGGTTTTCACACCGGAATGGCAGGAATTCCAAATGAACACACACCGTTATCAATGGGTTTTGAAGTGTCAGCATTGAAAAAAAATGTACAACTTCATTCCAGGTTTGCTGACAAAAATAAAAAAAAGAAACTGGACATGCATGCTCTTTCATTTCTACTAATGTGGGCACTGTTATGACCACAGTTGTTGTTAACGTACAATTATTCATCAAACAACATTCAGTATATTGTCTGATTAATATTGACAGGTTTCTGCCTTGATTAACATGTTAGTCATAACTCTTTAGAGATGATTTGCCAGTACCATTATCTTCACAAATACTTGTCACATATTGGACTGACATCTTTAAATAATATGTCCCTATCTTATTGCTTCGGGTTAAAGGTGCACCCCGGTGCATTCAGTCTATATAACTTGACTAAAGTTCAGGAACACCTCATATATTTGTTTAGCAGCAGCACCATTGCAGACACACAGTCAGATTTACTCAAAAGGAGTCAGAATGCTTTATGATAACACGGACAGTAATCAGATTGCTGAGGTCATCTCCCTCCTCGAGAGAGAGCTTGATCTGAAATAAAACGACCCCCCCCACGACCCCCCCCCCCCCCCCACTTACTATATTTGGGGCTTAATAAAACCTCAACTGCCCTTCTTTCTGATCTTCTGACCACCAGAATCAAATTACCCTAAATTGGGTTATTCTTAGGTTAGTCAGTTAGTGACAAAATTAAAGGCTTAGATGTGGGTATGGTGAAGCCAATGGCTTCTGTATAAGTGTAGGTGGATGAGTGTGCCCTTATGCTTTCATTTTGGGTCTGTTCCATTGATTTCTTTGTCAAACTCTTTCAATCAAATGAAATCAACACAAAAGCTTGTGGATCAGGTGGGGGGACGGCTCTTTGCTTGTGATGGAAAGTGCAGCCGAAGGTCTGGTATAGCGAATAATTGCACCCATTTACACAAAATACCTCCTAATGACGAATGAAAAAATGTTTTTAGATTAAAAAATAAAAAATAAAAATATTAAATACAGAAATATTTTTATTTACATAAATACTAACACCCTAAGTCAATACATGTTTGAATCATCTTTGGCAGCAATTACAGCTGTGTGTTGCTCTGGGTAATTCTCAAAGAACTTTACACTCCTGGATTGTACAATATTTGCTCATCATTCTTTTTCAAATTCTTCAAACTCTGTCAAGTTGGTTGTTGATCATTGCTAGACAGACATGTTCAAGTCTTGCCATAGATTTTCAAGACGATTTAAGCCAAAACTGTAACTAGGCCACTAAGGAACATTCAATATCGTCTTGGTAAGCAATTTGTATCCCAGTGTCTGTTGGAAAGCAGACAAAACCAGGTTTACCTCTAGGATTTTTCCTCTGCTTTGCTACATTTAGATTGATTTCTTTTTTAACTCCATAGTCCTTGCCAATTTACAAGCATACCCATAACATGATGCAGCCACCACCATGAACATATGAAGAGTGGTACGCAGTGATGTGTTGTGTTGGATTTGCCCCAAACATAACACTTTGTATTCAGGACATAAAGTAAAATTCCTTGCGTCATTTTTTACAGTTTTACTTTAATGCCTTATTGCATATTTTTTATTCTGTACCAGCTTTCTTCGTTTCACTCTGTCATTTAGGTTAGTATAGTGGAGTAACTATAATGTTGATCCATCCTCAATTTTCTCCTATCATAGCCATTAAACTCTGTAACTGTTTTAAAAGTCACAATTGGCCTCATGGTGAAATCCTTGAGCGGTTTGCTGCCTCTCCAGCAACTGAGTTAGGAAGGACACCTGTGTCTTTGTAGTGACTGGGAGTATTGATACACCATCCAAAGTGTAATTAATAACTGTTTTACCCATCTACCATAGGTGCCCTTCTTTGCGAGGCATTGGAAAACCTCCCTGGTCTTTGTGGTTGAATCTGTGTCTGACATTCACTGCTCACCTGAGGGACCTTTCAGCTAATTGTATGTGTTGGGTACAGACACTATTATTGCACACAGTCCATGTAACTTATTATGTGACTTGTTAGTCAAATGTTTACTCCTGAACATATTTAGGCTTTCCATAACAAAGGTGTTGAATATTTATTTACTCAAGACATTTCAGCTTTTCATTTTAAAATAATTTGTTTAAAAAAAATGAAAAACATAATTCACTGAATATATATATATTTAATTCAGGCTGTAACACAACAACATTTAGAAAAACTCAAGGGGAGCGAATACCTTACAGTGTTGAGTGCTTTTTGAGGTCGGTTCAGTTTCGGTTAGATTATTTTTTTAAATAATCACAGTTTTCAATTTCAAGATTATTTTATTTTACACGATGCATTTTGTGGGTTGAATGCTCCAACTACACAGAATAAAACAGTTAATGAACGTCCCATGATGGTAGTGACTGCCCATTAATGCTTATCGCTTATTAGCCATACTTAACTTTTTTACTCTAATATATTACTTTACGAAAATATTTCAGTTGTGTATATGACATTTGTTTTATTTGATGACTATTATTTTATTCCAAGTCATCTCATCTCTATAGATCTGCTGCCTATGCTGTCTGACAAAATCACTGTTTTATAGTTCTAAAAGTAAATAAGTAAATAAAGTAAATAAGCATACTTTTATGACTGCCTAATACCAACTATCAATCACTTAGATCATGTATTTTCAGGTACAGATACGTCATGAAGCAACAGCTGCTCTCTATATCAGTGTTTCCCGAAATTGTTTTTTTGCCCGAGCACTTCACAGCTGATTCAAATAATCAACTCATCATCAAGCTTTAATCATTTTAAATCAGCTGTGTAACTCTAGGGCAAATCCAAAACGTGCACCCCTTTGAGTCCTGAGGACCAAGTTTGGGAAACACTGCCTTCGGAACTCACTTGGTGAAGGCCACAGAACTGAAAATGAATGAATTCAACAACCATGTTTCTATCACTAACAAATAGAGTCATGGGTGGTAACTACAATTCACTCAAAGGCAAGGCACACTGGGAAATTATAGTGGAAGTGTGGTTTAGTGGAGTTACTCAAAATGTTCAAGGTGATACAACTAAAATATCTACCCCCTACTGCAGTGGTCACCAACCTTTTCTGAGTCAGATCACTTTCGCAGTCAAAAGCAAGCCAAGATCTACCGCTCAGATTTAAAAAAACATAAAAAAATAAAAAACATGCCTTAAAAAATTTAACATTAATCTAATAAAAAACAGTTCTGTAGGAATGATGGTCATGTTGCTTTCAAGACAATTGGGAACTTGGAGGAGATAAAACTAGTTAATATCATGACGTCAGTGATCTTCAGGTCATATTTTGCAAATATTTTCTTACTTAAAAGAAGAACTCTGCATTGTTGGTTAAGGGCATGTAAGTAAGCATTTCACAGTAAGGTCTACTACACCTGTTGTATTCGGCACGTGACAAAGTCCACCGTCAAACCAAAAGGGATCACGGCTGGTTGTGATACATACAGTGCATTCGGGAAGTATTCAGACCCCTTGACTTTTTCCACATTTTGTTATGTTGCAGAAGTACTCTAAAAAATTTTTTTTTTCAAAAGTATGAATGCCACTGCATTCTTGGGGACCTTCAATGCTGTAGATCATTTTTGGTACCCTTCCCCAGATCTGTGTCTCGACACAATCCTGTCTCTGAGCTCTATGGACAATTCCGTCGACATCATGGCTTGGTTTTTCCTCTGACATGCATTGTCAACTGTGGGACCTTATATAGACAGGTGTGTGCCTTTCCAAATCATGTCTAATCAATTTAATTTACCACAGGTGGACTCCAATCAAGTTTTAGAAACATCTCAAGGATGATCAATGGAACCAGGATGCACCTGAGCTCAATTTTGAGACTCATAGCAAAGGGTCTGAATACTTATGTGAACCAGTTTATTTTTATACATTTGCCAAAAATGTCTAAAAAAACTGTTTTTGCTTGGTCATTATGGAGTATTGTGTGTAGATTTATTTTAAATACTGACATTTAAAAAAAATACATTTTGGAATAAGGCGATAACGTAACAAAATGTGGAAAAAGTAAAGGGGCATGAATAATATCCGCAAGCACAGTTTCAGCAGAGAGGAAGAGGCGAAACGAGAGGTCTCACTCTTGCCAAACTCTGTCTAGAATAAGCTCAAAGGTTTCTATGGGCATAATATGCAAACCTAAGCTTGTCTCCTGCCTTCCTGCCTTTGGGACAAAGACTCCCATTGTTAAGGCAGAGACATGAGCATCTTGTCCTTTTATACAGATCTCTGGTTTCAACCTCGAGTGAATTGGAAAAAAAAGTTGGAAAAATGTAACCAGCACTTTCGGTTGTCAGGGAAAATGTATAGAGTAAAAAGTACATTATTTTCTTTAGAAATGTAGTGATGGAAAAGTAGTAAAAAATATAAATAATAAAGTAAAGGACAGATACCTCAAAAAACTATTTAAGTAGCACTTTAAAGTAATTTTACTTAAGTACTTTACACCACTGCAATTAGGTGAGGAGGCCAAGGTGGGCCTCCGTTGGCTCCGCTGAGAAATAGGCTAATTAGATGATTGAAAACTATACCGAACAAAAGTATCAATGCAAAATGTAAAGTGTTGATCTCATGTTTCATGAGCTGAAATAAAAGATCCCAAATGTTTGCCATATGCACAAAAAGCTTATTTCTCTAAAATGTTGTGCAAAAATGTGTTTACATCCCTGTTAGTGAGCATTTCTTCTTATCTAAGATAATCAATCCATCTAATAGATGTGGCATATCAAGAAGCCGATTAAACAGCAGTATCATTACACAGGTGAACCTTGTGCTGGGGACAATAAAAGTCTACTCTAAAATGTGAAGTTTTGTCACACAACACCACAGATGTCTCAAGTTATGAGGGAGCATGGAGTTGGAAAGCTGACTGCAGGAAGGTCCACCAGAGCTGTTGCCAGATAATGAAATGTTCATTTCGTAACCATAAGTCGCCTCCAACGTCATTTTTGAGAATTCAGCAATAAGTCCAAATGGCTTTACAACCACAGACCACTTGTAACCACGTCAGCTCAGGGCCTCCACATCCAGCTTCTTCACCTGCAGGATCGCCTAAGACTAGCCACCCGGACTGCTGATGGCAATTTAAATGCACAGAGATACCATGATGAGATCCTGAGGCCCATTGTCGTGCCATTCATCCGCCGCCATCACCTCATGTTTCAGCATGATAGTGCAAAGCCCCATGTCGCAAGGATCTGTACAAATTTCCTGGAAGCTGAAAATGTGCCAATTCTTCCATGGTCTGCATACTCACCATACATGTCCCCCCCATTCAGCATGTTTGGGATGCTCTGGCTCGACATATACGACAGCATGTTCCAGTTCCCGCCAATATTCAGCAACTTCGCTTACCCATTAAAGAGGAGTGGGATAATATTCCACAGGCCACAATCAACTGCCTGATCAACTCTATGCAAAGGAGATGTGTCGCATGAGGCAAATGGTGGTCACACCAAATACGGAGTGGTTTGGGGTCACCGTTCAAAAGTTTGGGGTCACTTAGAAAAGTCCTTGTTTTTGAAAGAAAAGCAATTTTTTTTTCGATTAAAATAACATCAAATTGATCATAAATGTTATGCAGGTGAATGAGGACCCAAAAGCGACTTGGCGAAAACAGAGTCTTTATTCCAGTAAAGGAAATAGGCAATACTCCTAGACAAATCGGAGCAGAAAACAAAACATAAAAAACTAATTCCACTCGTAGTGACGAGGACAGACTGGAGACTCGACCATAAACTGTAGGTTGCCTCGGGAAGGCACCGACCGTAGCAGACTCAGACACCTGCTCACACGCAGCATCTGAGGGAAACAAGACACGACAGGGCGAGACAAAGACACAGCACGGTGAACAATATACAAGGATCCGACAGGACAGAAACGGAAAACAAGGGGAGAAATAGGGACTCTAATCAGAGGACAAGATAGGGAACAGGTGTGGAAAGACTAAATGAGTGAGTAGGAGAATGAGGAACAGCTGGGAGCAGGAACGGAACGATAGAGAGAGGAGAGAGAGGGAGGGAGAGAGAGAGGGATAGAAAAAGGGAACGAACCTAATAAGACCAGCAGGGGGAAACGAACAGAAGGGAAAGCATAATGACAAGACAATATAAGACAAAACATGACAGTACCCCCCCACTCACCGAGCGCCTCCTGGCGCACTCGAGGAGGAATCCTGGCGGCAACGGAGGAAATCATAGATCACAAACGGTCCAGCACGTCCCGAGAAAGAACCCAACTCCTCTCCTCAGGACCGTAACGAAAAACGATAAAAAGGGAAACTAGGGTACTACTCTAAAAAAAAATGAGACACGGGTAGAGAACTGAAAGCTTTAGAGCAAACAGGACCAAACAGGCCAGGAGAGTAACAACTAGGGACAGACTGAGACACAGCAAGGGCAGGAACAA
Organism: Oncorhynchus gorbuscha; assembly: GCF_021184085.1. Classification (NCBI taxonomy): domain Eukaryota; kingdom Metazoa; phylum Chordata; class Actinopteri; order Salmoniformes; family Salmonidae; genus Oncorhynchus; species Oncorhynchus gorbuscha. Next base: position 62,622,898 of record NC_060178.1, read on the forward strand.
GAACAGGAGAGATGCGATGGCAGGGAACAGACTGAGACCCAGCAAGACCAGGAGCAGAAAAAAAATTACCAGACTTATTCTGCGCGCAGTCCGAACACACAGCCACGAAACGGCGCGTGTCACGCTCCTGAGTAGGCCACCAAAACCGCTGGCGAATAGAAGCAAGCGTACCCCGAACGCCGGGGTGGCCAGCTAACTTGGCAGAGTGCGCCCACTGAAGAACAGCCAGACGAGTAGAGACAGGAACGAAAAGAAGGTTACTAGGACAAGCGCGCGGCGACGGAGTGTGAGTGAGTGCTTGCTTAACCTGTCTCTCAATTCCCCAGACAGTCAACCCGACAACACGCCCAACAGGAAGGATCCCCTCGGGAACAGTAGAAGCCACAGAAGAACTAAAGAGACGGGATAAAGCATGAGGCTTGGTGTTCTTAGTACCCGGGCAATAAGAAATAACGAACTCGAAACGAGCGAAAAACAACGCCCAACGAGCATGACGCGCATTCAGTCGTTTGGCAGAACGGATGTACTCAAGGTTCCTTTGGTCAGTCCAAACGACAAAAGGAACGGTCGCCCCTCCAACCACTGTCGCCATTTGCCTAGGGCTAAACGGATGGCGAGCAGTTCACGGTTAGCCACATCATAGTTACGTTCCGACGGTGACAGGCGATGAGAAAAATACGCGCAAGGGTGGACCCCATCGTCAGTATCGGAGCGCTGGGACAGAATGGCTCCCACGCCCACCCCCGCCGCGTCAACCTCGACAATAAACTGTTTAGTGACGTCAGGTGCAACAAGGATAGGAGCGGATGCAAAACGCTTCTTGAGGAGATCAGAACAACAATCATACGACCGGTGAGGAGGAAGGGAGTTGGTTCTGGACCGACTTAAGACCGTGCGCAGACCATGATATTCCTCCGGCACTCCTGTCAAATCACCAGGTTCCTCCTGTGAAGAGGGAGCAGAACAAACAGGAGGAATAGCAGACATTAAACACTTCACATGACAAGAAACGTTCCAGGAAAGGATAGAATTACTAGACCAATCAAAAGAAGGATTATGACACACTAGCCAGGGATGACCCAAAACAACAGGTGTAAAAGGTGAACGAAAAATCAAAAAAGAAATGGTCTCACTATGGTTACCAGATACAGTGAGGGTTAAAGGTAGTGTTTCACATAATATACTGGGGAGAGGACTACCATCCAAGGCGAACATGACCGTGGGCTCCCCTAACTGTCTGAGAGGAATGTCATGTTCCCGAGCCCAGGCTTCGTCCATAAAACAGCCCTCCGCCCCAGAGTCTATTAATGCACTGCAGGAAGCTGCCGATCCGGTCCAGCGTAGATGGACCGGTAAGGTAGTACAGGTACTTGACGGAGAGGACCGTCTAGTAGCGCTTATCAGTCGCCCTCCGCCTACTGATGAGCTCTGGCCTTTAACTGGACATGAAATGACAAAATGACCAGCGGAACCGCAATAGAGACAGAGGCGGTTGGTGATTCTCCGTTCCCTCTCCTTAGTCGAAATGCGAATACCCCCCAGCTGCATGGGCTCAACGCCAGAGTCAGTGGGGAAAGATGGTAGTGTCGGAGAGAGGGGAGACACAGTTAACGCGAGCTCTCTTCTATGAGCTCGGTGACGAAGATCTACCCGTCGTTCAATGCGAATAGCGAGTTCAATCAAAGAATCCACGCTGGATGGAACCTCCCGAGAGAGAATCTCATCCTTAACCTTAGCGTGGAGTCCCTCCAGAAAACGAGCGAGCAACGCCGGCTCGTTCCAGTTACTGGAGGCAGCAAGAGTGCGAAACTCTATAGAGTAATCCGTTATGGATCGATTACCTTGACATAGGGAAGACAGGGACCAGGAAGCTTCTTTCCCAAAAACTGAACGATCAAAACCCTTATCATCTCCTCTTTAAAGTTCAGATAATTGTTAGTACACTCAGCGCTTGCCTCCCAGATAGCTGTGCCCCACTGCCGAGCCCGACCAGTAAGGAGTGATATGACGTAGGCAATCCGAGCTCTCTCTCTTGAGTATGTGTTGGGTTGGAGAGAGAACACTATATCACACTGGGTGAGAAAGGAGCGGCACTCAGTGGGCTGCCCAGAATAACATGGTGGGTTATTAACCCTAGGTTCCGGAGGCTCGGAAGACCCGGAAGTAGCTGGTGGCATGAGACGAAGACTCTGATACTGTCCTGAGAGGTCGGAGACCTGAGCGGCCAGGGTCTCAACGGCATGCCGAGCAGCAGACAATTCCTGCTCGTGTCTGCCGAGCATCGCTCCCTGGAACTCGAGAGTAGAGTAGAGAGAATCCATAGTCGCTGGGTCCATTCTTGGTCGGATCCTTCTGTTATGCAGGTGAATGAGGACCCAAAAGCGACTTGGCGAAAACAGAGTCTTTATTCCAGTAAAGGAAATAGGCAATACTCCTAGACAAATCGGAGCAGAAAACAAAACATAAAAAACTAATTCCACTCGTAGTGACGAGGACAGACTGGAGACTCGACCATAAACTGTAGGTTGCCTCGGGAAGGCACCGACCGTAGCAGACTCAGACACCTGCTCACACGCAGCATCTGAGGGAAACAAGACACGACAGGGCGAGACAAAGACACAGCACGGTGAACAATATACAAGGATCCGACAGGACAGAAACGGAAAACAAGGGGAGAAATAGGGACTCTAATCAGAGGACAAGATAGGGAACAGGTGTGGAAAGACTAAATGAGTGAGTAGGAGAATGAGGAACAGCTGGGAGCAGGAACGGAACGATAGAGAGAGGAGAGAGAGGGAGGGAGAGAGAGAGGGATAGAAAAAGGGAACGAACCTAATAAGACCAGCAGGGGGAAACGAACAGAAGGGAAAGCATAATGACAAGACAATATAAGACAAAACATGACAATAAATACAGTGAATGACTATTGTAGCTGGACACAGCAGATTTTTAATTGAATATCTACATAGGCGTCCAGAGGCCCATTATCAGCAACCATCACTCCTGTGTTCCAATGGCACGTTGTGTTAGCTACTCCAGGTTATTTATTTATTTTAAAAGGCTAATTGATCATTAGAAAACCATTTTGCAATTATGTTAGCACAGCTGAAAACTGTTGTCCTGATTAAAGAAGCAATAAAACTGGCATTCTTTAGACTAGTTGAGTATCTGGAGCATCATCATGTGTGGATTTGATTACAGGCTCAAAATGGCTAGAAACAAAGAAATTAAGGCTATTCCATGTGAGAAATTGCCAAGAAACTGAATATCTTGTACAATGCTGTGTACTACTCCCTTCACAGAACAGCGCAAATTGGCTCTAACCAGAATAGAAAGAGGAGTGGGAGGCCCCAGTGCACAACTGAGTAAGAGGACAAGTACATTAGAGTGTATAGTTTGAGAAACAGACGCCTCACAAGTTCTCAGCTGGCAGCTTCATTAAATATTACCCGCAAAACATCAGTCTCAACAGTGAAGAGTTGACTCCGAGATGATGGTCTTCGAGGCATAATAATACACACCTCCACTAAAAGATTCTAGAGTGGTATTTGCCGCCCTCTGGTGCCAAGAGGAACAATGACAGCCCCCCCCCCCCCCGGATCACAAAATGATGAGGTGCCCCCTCCAACTAGTGTCTCCACCCCTTACGAGCCCACTTAACTGCCAAGAGCTCCTGGTTGCCTACATCGTAGTTGCGTTCCGCTGGCGAGAACCGCTTGGAGAGAAAGGCACGTGGGTGCAGTTTCTTGTCCTCCTCATTCGCAGTGAACGGACCGCCTCTGCTCCACCTCAATGGGATGAGTCGGATCAGGATGAATGAGAACGGGTCCAGAGTTTAAATTTCCCTTGAACTCCATGAATGCCCTGTCAGCCACGGGGGGTACAGCAAAAATGGGCCTGGGACTGGTTAGACTGTGTGAGGCGCTGCCATCACACCAAAGTTGCGTATAAAACGGCTGTAAAAATGGGCTAACACGAGGAGCCCTGGACCTGCTTGAGTGATTTGTACGGGGTTCAGTTGGATGCCTGTGGTAGAGGTAATGTGACCAGGAAGGAAACCTGGGATACGTGGAACTCACACTTCTCTATCTTGATATAGTTGACTCTGCAAGAGGCGTCTCAGGACTTGGCGGACATGCAGTGTGTGATCCGGAATGGTCTTGGAGAAGATCAAGATCAAGATGCCACCCAATCTACCTACCTCATCCCCATATTGTTTTTATTTATGTGGGCAGAGGGTCCCTGGTCCCTGGTTCGAGCCCAGGTAGGGGTGAGGAGTGGGACGGAAGCAATACTGTTACACAGGGGTAACCTAGTATAAGGAGGTTCTCGGGAGCAGCGATCAACAGAAAACTAAGAGTCTCAGTGGTTCACCCCAACCTGCAGAAGAATGGGCTTGGTCTGATATTCCACCTGACCGGAGCCAATGGGGCATACATCGAGGGCTTTAATCTGCAGATTGATGGGACATTTCATGCAGGGGCTCTGTAAATCTCTGGTGAAGTCTTGATCAAGGAAATTATCCGCAGCGCTGGAGTCCACAAAGGCTTGAATCTGGTGCTGACAGTTGTCCCAGTGGAGGGTTGCGGGTAGTAACAGATGGTGACTGGGTAACTGCACAGCTCGTAAGTTTCTTCCCCTGGCGTATTCCGTAAACTCTGGGCGGGTAGCAGAGATTTTCGAGATCTCCGCCGTAGAGGAAGCAGCCTTCGCACATGCACCTGTCACGCTCCTGTGGGCTCAGACGTGTGTTACCCAGCTGCATGGGATCCTCCATGCTGGGCTCAGTGGCCTTGGGGTACTCAGGAAACCGGAATGATGGGTGCTGTCTTACCCATTCCCAGATGCAGTTGTCAACCTGATTGCCAGCATCATCAGGGACTCAAGGTCCTCTCCCAGTCCCCGAGTGGCCAGTTCATCTTTGATGGAGTTAGACAGACCTTGGTGGAAAGCAGTAACTAGTTCCTCCGTATTCCACCCACTCTTGGCGGTGAGGGTGCGAAACTCAATGACAAAGTCAGCCACTGGTCTGGCCTCTTGGCAGAGGTCGAACAGTCGGCTGATCGCTTCTCGTCCACCGACTGTGTGGTCGAAGACTCGTTGCAGATTGGCAGTGAAGGTTACTATGGATCTGCAAGATAGTGGCTGCTGTTCCTACAATGCCGTTGCTCACGCCAGGGCCTTGCCCGAGAGTAGAGAGATGATGTAGGCAATCATGGCCCGATCGGTGTGGAACGAGGTGGACTGTAGCTCAAACACCAGAGAACACTGAGTGATAAACTCCTTGCATCCTCCTGGGTGGCCGTCTTACCGCTCGGGGGCTGGGATCTTGGACTACCGGTGTAGAACCACAACGGCATCTGTAGCACTGGCTGATGAGACCTGGACATTGGCTCCTCCTGGGTTCGGGGCTTGCCGTTTTTGGAGGGATCCTGTTAGGCGGACAGGGATGAATGAACCAAGCTATTTATTGTAACACAGGGAGAGATGGAGTGCGGATCCGGGGAAGCTCGTATGAGTTGTAGGAAACCAGATGTGGAGGCTGAGGTTGGAGTGAGCTGGGTTGGGACAGGGTTAACAGGTCCGAAGGGGAATCCAAGGGAGTGGTGGTGAGCTGAATCCAGAACAGGGTAGCAGTGAGATGTGGAACAGGAACCAGAGTGGCAAAACTGCAGTGAGAGGATTTTTATTTGACCTTTATTTAACTAGGCAAGTCAGTTAAGAACAAATTCTTATTTTCAATGACAGCCTAGGAACAGTGGGTTAACTGCCTTGTGCAGAATGACAGATTTTTTACTTTGTCAGCTCTGGGATTCAATCTTGCAACCTTTTGGTTACAAGTCCAATGCTCTAACCACTAGGCTACCTGCTGCCACAAGGATAAACAGTGTCAGGCAGGAAAACAGGCACAGCAGGATACAGGATCTTAAATTACAACAAAAAGCTATAAGCAGAGATTACGATCTGGCAGAGTGGAAGTGGCAGGACTGATTATTTGTAGAGGTCTTGATTATGGAACAGATTGCAGCTGTTGGGGATCTGCTCTGACTCAAGCACACCTGTCTCCAACCACACAATCACACACACAGAGAGAGAGAGAGAGAGAGAGAGGGAGGGAGGGAGAGGGAGAGTGTACTGGGGGAATGGCTGCAGGTCAAGGAGACACTGTATGTCCACTAGGGGGTGTAGCAGAAGCAGATGTGACAGACTCTGCAAGTACCTGAAGGGTCCCAGAGATTTGGCAGAGCTGTTCTTGCTGCTCTCCTAACAGTGCTCCTTGGTAGGCTACCACATTCCTGATCTGGGTGATCTCTGCTGGGTCCATGTTGTGGCAGAAGCTTGCTGTGATGAGGTTGGACCCATGTGCAGAAGAGACCAGACGAGGAATCAGTGGTTAAGGATAAACATAAATACTTTACTGAGAAACAGTAGCCGCAGGATCACAGTACACTAGAAAACAACAAACACTCGAAAAGTCTCGAAAACTCACTCAGGAAATGTACGCACATGGTAAACAATTCAAGCTTCTGCAAAGGACCACAGAAAACACACCTCTTCTTAAAAAAATGTATTTATTTAATTTATTTAAAGAAATTATTACTGTCTTGTCGCTACAACCTCCGTACGGGCTCAGGAGAGACGAAGGTCAAGAGTCATGCGTCCTCCGAAACACAACCTAACCAAGCCAAGCCAAGCCGCACTGCTTCTTAACACAGCGCGCATCCCAACCCAGAAGCCAACCAATGTGTCGGAGGAAACACTGTGCACCTAGCTGTCTGGTCAGCGTGCACTGCGCCCGGCCCACCACAGGAGTTGCTAGTGCGTGATGAGAGCACTAGCGACTCCTGAGCTAGCACTGTAATGCAGTGCCTTAGACCACTGCACCACCCGGGAGGCCCAGAAAACACACCTCTTTTAACAGGGACACACTCATGAAATAATAAGACACACCTGAGTCCAATACAAGTCTCTAGGGCGTTCTCTGTTGCCCTCTGGTGCCAGGAGGAACCATGACAGCCTGTGTATAGCCGTATATAAGACAACTGCTGGGACTGCCCCAGCAGAGCTCCTGACAGACAGCCACTATGGTGCATTACGTTTGTTGGAACCGCGGCAGCTCGCTAATAATAAACAATGATTCATTTAATATTGACTTTGAGTGTCCCTGTGTAAGAATTTGCACAACACCCTCTTTGCTGCTATAACAGCCTCCACTCTTCTGGGAAGGCTTTCCACTAGATGTTGAAACATTGCTGCTATAACAGCCTCCTCTCTTCTGGGAAGGCTTTCCACTAGATGTTGGAACATTGCAGCCTCCTCTCTTCGGGCTTTCCACTAGATGTTGGAACTTCCATTTAGCCACAAGAGCATTAGTGAGGCTTTCGGGCACTAATGCTTCCATTTGGGCATTAGTGAGGTCGGGCCTGGCTAGGCCTGGCCGTCAGCGTTTAAATTCATCCCAAAGGTGGTCGATGGGGTTGAGGTCAGGGCTCTGTGCAGGCCAGTCAAGTTCTTCCACACCGATCTTGATAAGCCATTTCTGTATGGACCTCGCTTCCTGCTGAAACAGGAATGGGCTTTCCCCAAACTGTTGCCACAAAGTTTGAAGCACAGAATCGTCTTGAATGGCATTGTACGTTATATCGTTAAAATTTCCCTTCATTGGAACTAAGGGGCCTAGCCCGAACCATGAAAAACAGTCCCAGACCATATTCTTCCTCCACCTAACTTTACAGTCAGCATTATGCATTCGGCAGGTTGGTTCATCACTCTAGGGAAACATGTTTCCACTGCTCCAGAGTCCAATGGTGGTGAGCTTTACACCACTCCAGCCGACCCCTGGCATTGTGTGTGCAACCACACACCTTGTGTGTGGTTGCACGGCCATGGAAAACCATTTCATAAAGCTCCTAATGAAAGGTTATTGTGCTGACATTGCTTCCAGAGGGAGTTTGGGGATTGGTAGTGAGTGTTGCAACCGAGGACAGTAGATTTTTACACTTCAGCACTTCAGCACTCCCGTTCTGTGAGCTTGTGTGGCCTACCACTTTACAGATGAGCCGTTGTTGCTCTTAGACGTTTCCACTTCACAATAACAGCACTTACAGTTGACTGGGGCAGCTCTAGCAAGGCAGAGATTTAACAAACTGACTTGTTGGAAAGGTGGCATCCTATGACAGTGCCACGTTGAATGTCACTGAGCTCTTCAGTACGAGCCATTCTACTGTCAATGTTTGTCTATGGAGATTGCATGGCGGTGTGCTCGATTTTATACACCTGTCCAATCAAGTCAAATCAAATTGCATTGGTCACATTTGAAGGAGTGTCCACATACTTTTGGCCATGTAGTGTATATTTCTGGAATGTTTTCAAACGTCTCACTTTGGCTATCATTGATTAACAGTAGTACAGTAGCAGGCTTGAAGTGCCATGAAACATTTCCAGATCCATTGTTTTATGTTATGTATTAGATGTTATATGTTAGCAGATGCCAATACAGTCTGGCTTTAACAATGGGATAAAATGTCAGATATCTAGTCAATAATCTACTTGGGGATTTTATTTTGGTGTAAAAGTAGATCAGGAACTCTACTGTGAAGCAGACTGGATCATCCAGTCCATTTTCCTTTGGTATTTCCTGGCCCATGTAAGCATTTATAATGAAAGACAGCAAAGCACATTCTCCACCCTGTCTCTCTTCTGAGATGCAAAAGTGAAACATATCTGTTTTCCCAATAGAGTAATTGACACATGATGCAGATTCCACCCCCCTCACTTTCTCTATGACAAGGGGGATAAAAAAGTCCTCAAGAAAACCCTCAAAGACTATATCTCAGTGAATAATACTTTATCTGGCAATTGACCCACTCTACCCTTTTCTCTCTCCTTCTATCCATCTGTTATTATTCTCAGACATTCACCCTCAGGTTGAATTTGAGTCCCATGCTTCTCCCTAGTCTTTTCCCTTCCTCCCGCTCCTCCTCTCTTCCTTCCTCCCTCTCTTCCCTTCCTCCTCCCTCTGGCTGGCTGCCACTCCTCCCAGCGGATCTGTGCCTGTGGTAGTGGTGTATGTTGTCGGTTGAGGCCGGCCCCCTCTCTCTCCTCAGATGGAGGAGTGAAGCTCACTGACACACATACAGACCGCAACAAGCCACAGGCAGGCACGCTACCAGACAGACCGGCAGACAGGTAAGCAGGAGGCAGGCACCATGACGCAAACAGGGGACAGACTCAGCTCTGTGACAACAGATGCCTCCCACAGAACTGAACACTGAAGTTTACTTTAAGAGCCTCAGTGGAGCTGGAATAAGCAGAAAACAAGACAAATAACAAGACGGGATGAGGAGTTCTTGACTGCTGTTTTTTATGCTGAGGAGGAGAGGGTATTTTACACACTTTTTCTGTAGTTGCTGAACCTGTGGAATTACATCTATGAGTCAGGGGAGGACTAAAGCCAGCATGGTATTCAGCTGGCAGAAGTCCTTTGCCATCCTGAACCCCTGGAGGAAAGGTACAGTATGCTTCATGTTGAACCTGTCTCTGTCCCTTGTGCCATCATGTTGTCTCATCCTAACAGCTAGATTTGCCAGCACATGTTGTAATTTGAGTGTCTGATGGATGTGTGTTTGTGGTTTGAGACAGGTGTAATTTCAGTCTGAAAGTAGAGGGTGTCTTTAGCATTGGGTTGTTATGGTTTCAGGATGTTAGGAGACTGATAGTCTCATCACATAGACCAGCGGTTCCCAACTCCTCGAGTACCTCCAACAGCACACATATTTTGTTGTAGCCCCAGACAAAAAACACCTGATTAAACTAATTGAGGGCCTGATGATTAGTTGACAAGTTGAATCAGGTATGCTTGTCCGGGCTACAATATTCTTTTTTTTACTGTTGGGGGTAATCGAGGACTAGAGTTGGGAACCACTAACGTAGACAAAAACAAACATATATTGACTCATATCCACATGGACTTTTTCTCAGTGAACAGATGAGAGTAAAGTAGTATTGTTGCCTCTCGGTCTAAGGAACTGCATCTCAGTGCAAGAGGGGTCACTGCAGTCCCTGGTTCAATTCCAGGCTGTATCACACCTGGCCGTGATTGGGAGTCCCATAGGGTGGCGCTCAATTGGCCCAGTGTTGTCCGGGTTTGGCCGGGGTAAGCCGTCGTTGTAAATAAGAATTTGTTCTTAACTGACTTGCCTAGTAAAATAAAGGTTAAATAAAAAAATATATTTAAAAAATACAGATGTAGGATCTTAATTTGATCACTTAATTTGATCACGCTGAGAATTTTCCTGAAATGCAGGAAATGCAAACTTCTAGTGTATTTGATTTTTAAAGTCTTCTAAATGTGTAATTTCCACTTTGAAATTTCCAATTTATTTGCCCTCCTGAAAAATGTATCAACCCCTAGAGAAATTATTTATAATACACATAATAATTTGCATTTCCTGTTGATGAAGGATTATTTTCCTGCTGTATGTCCCAATAAAATGTATTGAGGAGAACTGGACTTGATACAGTGTAATGGTCTCTTGATTAGAATAAGCAACCATATGCTCTTATATAGCCTAGCATGGTTTTAATTTGGAACCCAGACAGAACAATTACTTTTGCTTTCCAATGGCAATTTATTTAATTACTATACCATTGGGGAGTGAGACATTTTATTTTATTTTATTATTCTCATTTATGTACCATCTGTTTGTTATATACGATCCAAGCTAAAGCAAAGCATATTGTACAGACGTGCCACCAAAAATTAGGTTGACTCTTCAAAACTCAGCAGTGTCATGAAACAACCAAACTCTAAGAGGAAGGGACATTAATAGTCGGTGCTGTGGAGCCGTTCTGAAAAAAGCTGTGAAACACGTTCATATCAATCCACATCCTCATGTCTGTGGTAATTGAAGAATATCATATTACATTAAATATGGTAATCAACAGACAAAAAGCTTTATATTATATGACAATGCAAAACCAAATGCTTTGACAAATCACATCTGATAAAGCAAAATAGCTACATATTGCATGTTTACGGGGGGAAAAAGTCTGAAATATCCTGACTCAAAAACATAGAAATCATCTTGTGTTTAGGACCTGTTAATAGTCACAGAATCTATGGGGCTCTTGTGATACAGTGTAACTTATCATTCTCCTTCCACTCCATTATAATGGGACTATTCTGTAGCTTACAGGTTTGTCGACATTCCAAGAATCCGCCTCTATCAGATAACGATCTCAGCTTATGTACAGTATGACCAACACACGTTGGGAAGGATTGTCCCTCCTCAGATCCTCAATTTGTTTTGTCCCGAGAATTTCCAGCATTGTTGTAGTTGTGAAAGAGCTTAGACTCCCCTTGGCAGGAATCATGTTGTTTGCCATGATCCTTGGGTTGGAAGAAAATAACCATTGTAAAGATAACACTCACTTTGTGTACAGTACATCAAGGCAAGGCATTTATTGGTGTATTCTTGTGTGGCCCTATTGTTGTCTTCGATCCCGGTTAAGTTCACAGAACGAGGATCGCAAGAGGAGGTGAAATACAATGACGCTAATTATTTTTGGGAAAAGGAGTTTATCACAACTCAGGATATGACCCAGATGCAGACACAGGAGACGGATAGTTTGGTTCTCAGAATATTTATTATAACAAAGGGACAGGCAAAGGGCAGGTCGAGGGCAGGCAGAGGTTCGTAATCCAAGGCGGAGTCAATCAGGGACAGAACGGCAGACAGGCTCAGGTTCAGGACAGGAGGAAAGGTCGGAACCGGGAAGACTAAAAAACAAGAACTAGAGAACTGGCGAAATGGGAAACATGCTGGTAAGACCTGACAAAACAAGATGAACTGGCAATAGACAAACATAAAACGCAGGTATAAATACACAGGGGATAATGTGGAAAAATAGGAGACACCTGGTGAGGGGTGGAGACAAGCACAAGACAAGTGAAACAGATCAGGGTGTGAAAGAGCAAACATTCAGAAACATCCTTGGGCCCTTACTTTGTACATTCACTCTGGCTATCTACTCCGATTTCAGAGCACTCTGGTCTGAGTGTGCCAGAGCGCAGAATAACTGATGCATTTACGAACACACCCTCTGTGCATAGCGTTTCCCTGAGCACATAGTAAGGAATTACATCAGCAGTGTTTTAAAATGTTCACTTTATAGCGATAAACAAATTAAAAGAGTCCCCACTTGCCTCCCCGTATTCATCACCCTGACTCATAAACAACCAGGCAGAACGGCACACAGTGGAATTCACTGATATATGGAATGGAATCACCGTGTGAGCACAGGCTGCCAGGTATGATTCAGATCCTGAGGAATTTGAGCACCTGGAAAGAGTAAGTACTTTACATGTTAAACATCAGATTTACTTCAACTATGTGTGAAGTTCAACTGTGTTTTGATGCCCTAGTTTTTTCCAGTGTGATCCTGCCACAGTAATACATGATCATCACAATAATCAAGAGCCAATAGCAGTGTCGATGTAGGATTCCTTCATCACACCTCCAACAAGATTGGGAATGGCCTATTTAAACATATTCATGTTGATTTGTGTTCAATGTTGAAGTAATATGTGTTATTTAGAAACATCAGAGTTGGTTGGTGAGGGGGATTGTGGGAGGATTCTAACTCCAGACCTGAGCTGTTGGAGGAAACTAGCCCCAAGGAGACTTGACTTGAGTTAGCTCACTCTTGCCTTATCCTAATGGCGTTTGATAGTGGAGGAGTGGGCAGCGGGGTCTCTGCTAGCATCTAGCTCGCAGTCTGGGAGTCCTACTTAGGGTCGACATTACGTCCAAGGAAGAGGTGGAATTGTGAAAAAAAGATAGAGACATGGAGCTGAGAGGTGCCCTGGTGGGTTTCCTTGGGGGATGATGTGAGAGATGGGGAAGGGCTGAGAGGGAAGGTGTGTTGTGGTATTTCACACCTCATCAGGGCATCTTGTTTCTGTCACCTGAACTGCAGTTGAAATTATGTTGGAAAATATGTTTTTTTGTTTTCTTTCGGGTCAATTGGATCACAATGGTGTTTTCCTTGAATTATAAATGTGTCTCTTGCGTATCCACCTCCAGTTATCATTACATCCATAACAACTTGAGGTTGAAACATGTATTAAAAAACATTTCATGACAGTAACTAGTAATGGGCATGAAGTTCTACCAGCAGACTTATGGTCAGTCCAACTAACCACTCAAAGTGCTAACAGAGAACGGACATTCTCCAAAGCCCCCCGGCCGTAAAAATAGCACGCCTGTCACAACCTGTTTATGACCTTTCCACTTAGGATCCAAGGGGCCAACTGAATTAATAGTTTTGCCCGGGGATTTCACATGCCATTGCCCAGAGCCTGAGCTACCGGAGCCCGCCTTTTAGCATTCGGAGGAGCACACCTGCGTGGGGAGATAAAACCTACTTCCAAAAAAACTGAGCAGGAAAACACCCTTTCCAGTGAGTAGGGAAAAAAAGTGTATTTGAAACTCTTCTTGGCCTAGTTTATTTAATGGGAGCATTTCAGTAGAAATATACTGTACATGCTCAACCTAATAACATCTGTCATTCTCTAGTTGTAAATCATCTGTTTGTTGGGATCTCAGCTTCCACCCTACTGCGAGAGCAGTAGTGGAATGTTGAGTCTGCACATACACAGGTCAACACACCTCAGGGAGGGTCCGTGAAATCTAATGAAGGACACACACACACAAACACACATATACACACACACACTGAGGGGAGGAATGGATATTACCCCTCCTTACAGCACATATTTTTGCCCCTCCCCAATCCGACCAGCTTCTGCCAACTGGCTGGCTGGCTGTGTTTTCCCTGTGAGGGAGTAACAGCCATCCAGGAGCTTAAACCGTTGTTCTCACAGTAGAGTGGAGGCCCCAGGCATTTGGAAGGGCGATCCATTTATCTGAACTCCCCTTTAAAGAGATCACTGTGAAGTTGATTATCCGGGGCTTATTTTTGTTGGCTAAGCTGATTGACAATAATCAACTGTGGGTCTGGAATGTAAAATTAATGTTAAGGGAAACACCTGACTCCATCTTTTATGACAGAAAGGATGCTAAGGACGAGTCTAGGGGGGCGGACAGTGTGTAGCCTAATTATATGTTGTGGGGTTACTCAGCCTTACTGAAAACAGGCTGACTCAGCTGTCTGTTCAACTACAGTGTGGGATTTCAGATCTGTTTTGTCTTTCCGTTGATGACACCTGGATGATGTTGACACTTGCTTGGGTGCAATAACAGATTATTTGAGGGATCAAGCCAAGCAGATTGTATAACAATGGTAGTTGTTGGATTACATGGTTGAATAAGCAAGGTGACTTCAGTGTGTGATTCATGTCAATCTGGTCCCATTTCTGTCTGCTGCTAATTCAGAGGAGCTGGCAATTACTGCATTTATGAATAAGGATAAGATAGCATAAACAGAGAAGAAAAGAGTCAAATGTTTTTTTTTATCACAAAGCAAGATTTTTGTTTTTGTAATTTCTTGAACCAGTTTTTTGATTAACTTTAATCCATGAAATAATGTTTTTAACAATCTCCACCTTTTATTAATTTCCACATTCTTGGTTTTGAAAATAGGTTCCTAGTTTCTTCAGTCCCAGAAAAATATGTTTTCTCTTAAAAGAAAATCACCTAACAGCAGGAACAGCACCATCTAGTGGACAGAACCTTGTCATATCAGGATGTCGGATGAGACATAGACCTAACAACTTCAATTACTAATTTCTGTGAACAGGTGGGAAAAACATCACTGAATTCACTGAGAATACATAACAAATGGCGAAGAAACAATACTCCGACTTTGGTCCAAATCGGATGTTAGGTACTATATTTATTGAATATTAAATGAATCCTATAAATTAAAATTGCCAATTTGGGTGCAATCAATTATCTTAGTTTATCAGATTATTATCAATTTATATTTAAACAAAATAATGTTGCAGGAATTATCTTATTTGTTTCTAACAACATAAATTATTTCAGAACAACTTGAGATGGTGGGTGTCGAAATCCTCTATATTGTGCTTTTTCTGAGGTGGAACAACCCCACAGCCAGATGAAACCATAGCGAGCGGAATCGCTAGACTGTCACCGTTCATGTTTTCTTCAAATTGTACCTTTATTTAACCAGGCAAGTCAGTTAAAAACACATTCTTATTTCCAAAGACAGCCTAGTGGCTTAACTGCCTGCTCGGGGGGTTTGAACTTGCAACCTTCCGGTTACTAGTCCAACGCTCTAACCACTAGGCTACCCTGCCGCCCCATGTGACGGGTTGGGCTCTCCCAGGCTGGGCTCGCTCACTCACTCAGAGGGAATAGATTATTTGTCTGGATAGGCCAGAAAACACAACACGTTAGTCCCTATGCAAATGTGGCTTCTGAAACCTGACACAGACGGGGCTTCCTGGCTTTATAAGGCATGAGACCCTAAGGCGTTCACAGAGCACTTTGCACATCAAAATGTCAATCAAAATGTCAATCAAAATGTCAATGGGTGCTGTTCAAAACGATGGCTTGGACAAAGGGACTTCAGAAATGATTTCCTCTAAGCTTGCTCTGTGTCGACAACCTGAAACACAGCAAACCTTTAGTTCTTTGGTTTGCTATTGAGTGAGAACCTATAGCCAAAACCAGTTGACCAAAACCAGGTCAACTTCTCCAACTAAGTCATTCCAGTACTTCTGCTGAAAGATAAGGTATTGAATAAAGAGTTTGTGGTCGAGGTTATGGAAGAAAACTGATTGGGAAATAGGGTCTCTACATATTCTGCAAACACAGGCATTGACCTATTTCTCTTGTTTGTATTTTACAAAACACATACCTCCACTGTATTCATACTCCTGGGCACTTACATTGTATTGCATTAGTCACATTCCAAGCTGCCTGGAGCTGGGTGAGGTGCTGTTTGATCTCTCTGAACAGGGAGCCAGGTCTCTAGGTCATTCATTGAAAATCCAAAGGGATTTGGATGCAGATTGCTTTCTTCTCAGGACAACAGAAAAAAATGCCCCCTCATCAGCAAATCCCTGTGCTCAATTAGAAGCACAGCACTGCTTTAAATACTAGTGCATATCAATTCCTAGGATGTCAGTGAACTTCGAATGTACAAGGCGAATCACACCTTGTGAGAGTAAAGCTTCGGCTGCTAGCATAAACATTATGGCAATGCAGTTTACAATTTGCTTGCATGTTAAAGAAAACTCGGCGGAAATTGAGAAAAAAGGGGCCTAGCCCTAAGAAGTTAAAGAAAACTCAGATTAGTTATTTTTGGTGGGACAGTAGGGGGCTTTAGTTTACAGTAGCAGATGCAAACATTTAGTAACTTTCAAACAAAATACAACAGCCTACATGTTGTGCAGTGTGTCTGTCTATAGGATGAAGTGCAGCACACCAGTTGTCAGGGACGACTCTTGTCTCGTTGGGGCCCTAAGCAAAATTGGGTTAGGGGCTCCCCAACTCACGGCAAAACATTTTTGTGGCCCCCCTCTTGATGGTGGAGAGAAAATGTTTTGTTTTAAAGTTAATTTCCTGTAATTCTGCAGATTTTGCCATGGGGGCGGAAAAAAACTGCAATTTCATAATACATTTCCTGCAATTCTAGTCCTTTTGCCATGGGGCAGAGAGAATAAACGAGCAGTTGTACAGCAAATGTCTTGCAATTCTACCCATTTTGTAATGACTTATGCCATGTTAATATGATATCTGAGTGAGAATGACTAACAAATCATTGGGGGCCCCCTGGACCAGGCCATGATTACTACACGGTTATTTAGCTGGCTAGACTAACTACCAATAAAAAATTGTTTAGCTCATTGAGTGACTGTCAGTGGCTAATTGAGTGACTGTCAGTGACTGACATAGCAAGAGAAAAAACGCTGATGCATAACCACATTTTTTAATTGTGCGGCCTATTTGACTATTCTTACTCTCAATAGTAAGTTGAGACCTCGACTGAGCTCATGGAACCGGCTCTGGTAGCTGTTATGCAGGAGATCCTCAATGTTGCTCTTTAACTATCTACTCCTTCTGGTCTGTTGCCATCGTGTGAGATACACCAGTTCCCATTACACTCGTATTGATAACACATGACTGACCATAGACTGACCTGATAAAGACAATGAAGAGAAAGTCAGAGCGGTACTGCGAGAGGGTTACACACGGACTGCAGTCTCTCATATCTCCCCCAAGGGACCACAGCCTTATCAAGGCTTCGGGAGCTGCTGTAAATGGGTATACATATGAGATTTACTAGTTCTTTAGTGTACAGTCATAACCTTGAGGGCCATCCCAGACATCCATTTCCCATACTTCTGATTGGACTGCTCAGGATTCAGGAGTGTCCATGCAATGTGTTCATCTGGGAGCAATAGGGCTTGGTTAAATGTGTGTTTTTGTTTGCAGTCTTGCTGTTGTTTGTACTGGTGAAACCTCTATTAAGGGAAGCACCATATGATCCTGCATACGCTCAGGCTAGATCAAGCACGAACAAGCATTTCGCTACACCCGCAATAACGTCTGCTAAACACGTGTACGTGACCAATACAATTTGATTTGATTTGATCAAAGGCTGTATACTCCAGACTCCGGAGACATGCTAAAGAATGACTTACCTCAGACATAACTCACACTTGGACAAGTCTTTCATCTGATGTTGCTAGGTAATCATTGACACAATAGGGCATAAACAGTGTTGAAGTACATACAGTGCCTTCAGAAAGTATTCATACCCCTTGACTTATTCCACATTTTGTTTCGTTACAGCCTGAATTCAAAATGGATTAAATATTTTTTTCTCTCTCACCCATCCACACACAATCCCCATGAAGACAAAGTGAAAATATGTTTTTGAAAATGTATTAAAAATGGAATACAGAAATCTCATTTACATAAGTAATCACACCCCTGAATCAACACTTTGTAGAAGCACCTATGGGGGCAATTACAGCTTTGGGTTATTTTAGGAATGTCTGTATAAGCTTTGCGCATCTGGATTTGGGCATTTTCTCAAGCTCTGTTAAGTTAGATGGGGAGTGGCGGGGAACAGCAATCTTCAAGTCTTTCCACAGATTTTTTTCTGAAGGCACTGTAGTTGTACTTTTGCTCTGACCACAGTGGAAACAGTTGTGCTACATTTTCCTGGCGTTTGAAGAAAACAGGAAATACATTCCCTTGCCTCTACTGCAATAATTTGTTTTGAGAATACTGTCTTGAGTTAAGCCAGTGAAATTCTTTCCACATGTAACATTAGCACTACGGGAATGTCATGTAGAAAGTACACATCTCATTCCAATTAAGTGAGACATACCAAATGACACATGTACACCACATGTAATTTTGTCCATTAAAACTCATTCAGTGGAAACAGTGGAATTTTGACTGAATGTACTTCAGTTGAACACATTGAACTCAGAATTTGAAAGAGAAAAACACATGTAGGCTACATTTGACTGTATATGCTAGCAAGTATTGCTTTCTGATACTAATGTTAAAGTTATTTGTCCACCAGTGGAATTTCTGAATCTTATAATATTTCCAAGAGGCCAACGTTGTGGTCTGGAAACACCCACGTAACTGCTCCGCCATCTTGATTCACAAGCTTTGGCCAGAATCGGTAAATGTAAACTAACTGGGAAAACAAGGCCATTGTTTTAAATGGGAAGAGACCTGAGCCAGAACCAAGGCTGATAGGAGCTGCTATCTAACCCCAAAACAGTATTATCACAACTGATTGTTTTCTCAGGGATAACATGGGTGTGCCTCCATTGTCGTGGATGTTATTCACAGTGAAATAATAAAACAATGGGTTTTGTTTTGTGAGAAAAAGCAGGCGAGCAAACAGGGTGGAAGTATCTCCACCTCACAACTCCCACTAATATTCAAATGCAATTCCATACTAAGAAAATGAATTCAACTTCAAAAATGAGGGAAGAGTATCACTGTAATATGATTTATTACGATGTAATTGACTGGCTGCTTTTAAATCTGACACGTCACCATCTCCAAATAGTTTGTTAGTAGAATGTTATAACAAAACATGGTGGTTACACCTATTCCAATTACTTTTGTGTGCTTTTCTCAGTGACCAACTTCCTGCCAATTAGGTTTTAGGATCATCACTCAGTCTGAGCTCCTGTGAATTTGATCATCCATCATTCTATCCATGTCCCCTCCAATCCAATCACAAACTCTGCCTGCCTAATTTCCTAACAATCAGCTATGGAATTCCCCTGGAAGTGTTTATATATTCCTGCAGCCCACTCCTTAAGTAGGCATCATTTAAGTAGGCATCATGTTAGGAAGTTTTGTTTTGTTTGGTAATGAGGTAAGGTGGTAATGGGATTCAACTAGTATTTATATTCAAATGAATTCAGTTGTACTTTTCTTTTAGCTCTCACAAATGTTTCCTTCAAATACTCCCCTCACTAAAGTGAATGAAAGCACTGGATTACATCTTCAAAGCCCTTTTTAATCTCACATTTGCCTTGCCCAGATCTTCAATTTAAATAGCCTCTATAATAGCCTCTGTTGTTGAAGTTTTATCTAACAATCTGCTATTACGTTATACCAGAAAGATGCTTGGGTTAGATTTGCAGCACAGGACTAAATAAATAGAATAAAGTAATACTCAGATTTAATTAAAACATATGAGATGCTTAAGGAGGTCTCCTTGGGTCCAACCCGAAGGGACCTGAGGACAATCACACCAGGACCCGAACGGACTCGATAATTTCAAAAAAGGTGGGACCCCGGAACCACAACGAGCCGAGAACAATCAGACACGGATCTGAATGGATCCGACGACAACCAAACCTAGACCAATGATTTATGGATTGCCCTGGATTGCTGATACTATGTATTGGTCACTGACCACGTTTACATGCCCACCAATATCCTGTTATTATTCAGGATGCTCAAGTATTTTGTTTTTGAGTTGACACATGTATACAGCATATCCCGTTTACAATAACTCGAAAAAGCTTGTATCCCGGTTATGAGAAACCCGGCTAAGATGCCTGGGATATACTGATCTTAGAGGGGATACTGTGGCATGCAAACATCTTATCCCGTTTACTGTTGTTTTTCGCAGGCTCAGTTTCGCATAACATGGGTGTTGTGTGATGATGTTTTCATCTGATTGTCAAAGAAATCACTTTAAAAAGTAGGCTACCTGCGCAGTTCCATCCCCTATAATTTCATAATTTATTTTGCTGATACTCCCTTACTGGACCGTATAGCCTACTGGCTACTTTCACCCCATATCTAGACAACTTTCTGATTTATAATTTCTGACATTAGGCAGGCCATTTGATTGTCAGCTACAGTTAGATGAATTCATTTTTTCTTCTGTCACAACTTGTTGATCCAGAAGGCTAAATAAAGTAGTGCTCACCAGAATAATCTCTTACATCGATAGAATGAATGCATTAGAAATCTTGTCAACACCTGTAAAGTTGACTGTTTCATTTAGGCACCGGGGAGAAAAACGCAATAACTCCAAAACAGATTGGTCCTGTGTAAAATGTCCAAATGTCATACGTTTTACCGGTTTTAAGGAAATGAAAAGCTGAGAAAACTATGAAATACCTTTCTGATAGGACTTCAACTCATCTCGGGTGCATATTTTATGTGGTTGAAATACTGTCTGCTTGCATAACAGTGTCAAAGATAACACATTTACATGTGCGCATTCACATTTTCTTAGGGGATACTGAAAGAAAGAAATCATATTTCTCCACTCCTGTTCCTGAAACAAAATGAACATTTATTGTATCATTTTACTGAGAGAAGTGCATAATTCTGCAGGAGTTAATATTATGCTACGTGTGAGAGGTTATAGACCTACAGTCAGTGTCCAAATTTCAGTTACTATTCCATTTAACCCATATTCATTTAAATTAAGAATATCCTGTTTATTTTTGGATACAGGGAAACTCATGAGTGGGATATCAAAGGTCCAGCTACTATGCAGAATACTGTGCGCATGTAAACGTGTTCACTGAGAGGCTTTGAAGCCACAGGTCGGCGATATTGGCATTCCCCAGTAGGAGCAGTCTTCCATGGGAAAGAATGGAATTCTACAGTATTTACCTTGAAACGTTTTAAAGACAAAATTACATGTATAAGTATTTTTCTTGTTGTAGTGGGAACAGTAACATTAGTAATCTCTAATGTCTTCATATATAAAAAAAATAAAAACATGTTTACCTCACATAATATACTTTAAAAGTATGCCAAGATGGAGGCATGGTGGTTTCAACACAGCGGCCCCTATTAGTTATCTAGAGTATATATATAATCCATTGACTTAGACACGAGTGACAAAAACAATATGTTTATCAGCCAAGTTGCTCTTCTGGTTAATGAATAGGTCTTAATGTGTTACGTACGCCTCTAGGAAGAGGGAACGCAACACCCTGCTACAACTCAACTCCCCGTGAAGTGAGAGATGTATGGGACTGTAGGTGCGAGTAAGGATGACAAAAGGCAGAGAATTACCATTTACAGGGAATTTATTCCGTCACACGGTAATTTATGGGGAAAAGGGGCTGGACGGAACCTAAGCAAAGAAAGTAAATATCAAAGCCCCCTCTCCTACCTTACATGCCACTACTTACCTAATTTAGCACCACCTGGTGCCCTAAACAAAATACAAGGGCTGGTCCACCCAGGTCTTACCTAGTGTGCATAGACAGTGAACTACTACGGGTTATGTATGCCCGCAGGCCTCTTGCCTAAGCACTCCCTAGGTGCCTTCCCCTTCACCCCTGGGAACCATAACATAATAACACAAACAATTTCAATAATCAAAACACTGCATCCTATTGACACATAACAGACATAACCAATCAGCTCTCTCACTCAACCAACACAGGACACACTACTCATCGCTCTCCTAACAACAACCAACACATGCTATCACCCTCATCTCTCTTTCGCTCAGCAATCACCTCCTTTTCTGAGCAACAGAACACTGGCTTTTATAGCTGTAGAATGAGTCTAATGGGATACAGCTGTATCCTGACGGGGGCGGGGTCAGCTCCAATTAGCCATGAGGTTGACCAATCAGCTGCTTGGGGGTTTCCAGGAAGCCATTTCCTGAAATACATACAAATACACAAACCACAACACAGAAACTGGGGAACGTAACAATATGTTGGCTAAGCCTTTTATACGACAATACATTCACCCTATTAGCGTCAAATAAATGTGCTATAGGCTATGCAGAGCCGTGTTCGGGTTCATTCGAGGCTATTCAGGTCTATCAGCTGTAGTTACATAGACCCAATGACAATCAAACAGGACCCGACATTGACTGGAAGGAAAAGTTAGAATTTTGGACCAGCTCGGGTTGGGTCTCGGGTATTCGGGTTAGGGTGGACCCATGAAGACCTCTAGGAGATGGTGTTATGTAGCTTTGTTGTTTTGGAATTCAAAGTAAGGGGGGAAAATGTTTGATTGACACAGAGGAGTATCAGATTGCCCGTGTCGAGAAAGAGGAGATGTCACATATGAATGCACCCCATCATAGTATTAAGCTGGACAAGCTGGACAGTCCAGTGTGGGGCACGTTTAAATAGTGTGTGTCCTGTGTACGCCCGAGTTAAAGAATGCTGGTTTGTGTAAAACCAGTCTTCAGGTTTCATTGGAAGATCCTCAAATACCTCTTAGATGTATATTTTGAGAGTACATCTGTCATTCATGGTCAAAGGAATTGGACATGCAACTGTGAGTCCTTTGGAACAAAAACACCATCCTCCTGCTTACACAGTCTTACATTTACTCTTGACATCCACTGTCCTTAAGAAAGAGATGTTGTAATTAGATGTTAGTGATGTTCTCAGGTATTCTATGTCTCTGGTCAAGAAAAGTACATTTTGTAATCTGAAAGAGTTAACTTTTTGCTTCACCGTCCCTTTAGTGCACCTGAAGCTTTCTGGCATATGGTATTGTTGTAGCCCTTAGAGTAGACTGCTATGCAACACTTGAAAACTGGCGTACACTCGCATACATTTTTATTTCATTGGGGATAATTGTGAGTGAAATTCAAGTCACTTGTGGGAACACTCGAAATAGGCAACTGGGGTAATGTGCAAAAAAAAACTGCTTTACTAATTGTGCTTTTCATTATTCACAGGGAAGGGGGACAATGTGCTGGATAATGAGGTTGTCTTGACCAAGATGAAGCTCTTCAACAACTTCCATGAGAAGCTCCTCAACAACGCTGATGATTCTTCATCCACTATCTCCATGTCAGTATCTGAGCAGGACATCTCAGAGCCTGTCAAAGGCTTGAAGGGGAATGCTGATCTGGATAACATGCCTGGAAAGCCCCTGATGGAGTCAAACTCAGGCTACCTCTCTGACATTTTCTCAGACTCTCAGCTTCCCATGCTGTACAAGTTTGAGTCGGAGGACTCTGGAGTGGAACTGCCCAGTGGAACCAACTCTCCGTCCACACCCACCGGCTCAGAGCAGAGCTTTGTGGTCCACAGCCGGGAACCCTCCTATGACTCCTGTAACCTCAATACTCCTGTCCCTACCCCAGGTCCACTCCTCACCATTGAACAATGCTCTGACACCAAACAAAAAGAGGATTTAAGAGACACACCATGTACGACTGTAGACAATGCTGTGCTGGAGTGTAATACTGTGGAGTTGGGGGCTGAACTCAACACAGAGGTTGAGAGGGTAGACCTTCATATAACTGAGAAGGACATACATATGGAGAGGGCCCAACACAGGGCCTTGAAGGACACTCCTGAGGACAGTGACAAGGTTTCAAAGGAGCTGGGTGAGAACAGGGCTGTGACTGACGGGATCAACTCAGAGAACACAAGGTCCAAGAGCCAGTGCTCTACAGGGGCCTGTGATGATATGACAGGAGTTAACTTTGAGCAGCGTCCTCTGAGGAAAAGCACGACGAGCGACAGCCTAGAGGAGTATATGGAGGAATGCTGTAGACTGAGTGAGGTAAAGATATCCCCGCCCCCCACACTTGGTATCTACTCCCAATGTTTTATATTCTGTTTTATGTATAAAATATGAAGGTTTATTGATGGGGAAATGTGTTGTAGCTATGCCATCTGTGTACTTTCATCTGCAGCATTAAGTGTGTTGGCTACTTGAACAGAATCAAGGACCTCATTTTTCATTCATATGAAAAACACACATCTCTTAAAATGATTCAAACCAGGGATACTTTAGTGACTTCTCACTCATTTAAACATGATGCCCTCAGTAGTTTGATGGATTTTGGGTGGTGGACAACAAAGATCTTTACGCTCCCTAATTATCCCTGATTACCAACCCTTCCCAGTCTCTATGTCAGCAGCTAATCATGGAACCTCTAACGAGAACACGGCTCTAGGAAAGTATCTCTATGGGCAGGAGAGTATTTCAGGGAATTTGGGTGTATTTCGAGAGAAATGACTAAACTTTGTCTTTGCGTTTACAAGTAGGTGCTAGATTAGAATCAAACCAATAGCGGTGTAGACCACATCATCACAGTATTGCAAAAAGATAACATCACGCTGTTATAAGTGCTTGTTGATTTTACAAACAGCACAGCTTAAATCTCTAATTATGGGTAAAAAATGAATAAATACAGTATTCTCATACTGAACCTCCATTATAGGGGCGGCAGGTAGCCTAGTGATTAGAGCGTTGGACTAGTAACCGAAAGGTTGCAAGATTGAATCCCCGAGCTGACAAGGTACAAATCTGTTCTTCTGCCCCTGAACAGGGCAGTTAACTCACTGTTCTTAGGCCGTCATTGAAAATAAGAATTTGTTCTTAACTGACTTGCCTCATTAAATAAAGGTACAAATAAAAAGATAGCTATGACCTCAACTTGTCCTTAGTGAGATAGCTGAGCAACAAAAAGCTACTTTACCCGTTCAAAAGGACCAGTAGAGGCACGTTCAATAATGAAAGCTTGTGAATGACAGCTGTGCTTTCATTCATGTTTGGAAAAAATGTATATCTTATTTTTCATGTTCCAAACGAGAAAACAGTGTTGTCTTGTAGAGCTGCACCTGACAGCTGTAGAGGTTTGCCAACCGATAATAACCAGTTTGACGTGCTGCTGTACACATCACTATCAGCTCTCAGTTCTGTCTTTGATACGGCGTCAAATGCTCTCTCATCTGAATGTCTGGTCGATTTTGCTTTTGACTGAAGATGAGCGTTTCGTCTGAGATGCTTTGATCTTCTCCCCCAAAAATCTGCGTAACATTTATTTCACTGTAAGTAGCCTAGTCATCAATTTATTTAGGCAATAAGGGATACGTGAGCTATAAAAGTTTACCGTGGACAGTTTGGTGTGCTGTGTCAAGCAAGGCAAGGTGAAAGTGATGCCCATGACATATGTGACCTTTTGACAATTTCCCAGGACACAGATGGGAATCTCCTCAGATCCTATCTTGGATGACACACGAGCTGTTAGTTGATCTCACATCCTTTACACGATACACAAAATGTTCAACAATCCAATATTAATGAGCAAACTAATCTGTTAAAGAATTTGAGGTGGCCAAACTAGAAAAACTAGGCCATACTTCAAAGCCGGCACCTCTTAACAGATACTTCCCCATCTCTCCCTCAAAGACCTTTCACAACGATGTCACGTTCAAAGACCCAGTGAAGACAAGGCTGTATTATGGCATACAGCAGGGGAATCTTAACACAGGGCCTAGTAGCTTACAGACTGAAAGGAAAGGTGGAGAGGGCATGTGTTACAGTGCGGGGGCCTATTTCATGCTGCCGCATGTCAAACAGCACCTGTTCATCTGTGCTGAGTGACTGTGCAGATGACTGTGGTGATATTGTCCCGGAGAACCAGCCAGCCAGCCAGCTCCCTTCTCTCTCTCTCTCTCTCTCTCTCTCTCTCTCTCTCTCTCTCTCTCTCTCTCTCTCTCTCTCTCTCTCTCTCTCTCTCTGGGTCTTGCCGCTCCCTGGGCCCAGAGATGGACGGTCTACCTGGACGCATCAAACAGGTGTCAAATTGCTCAAATTACTCACATATTTACCTAGATAAAGCCCCTTTGATAGCCTCTAGGGCCCCTTTAAGGGAACAGCCGGCTACCAGCGGGTGGCGGTTATTTTTGGGGGCCCTTCCGTGGCTTACTTTAGAGGTGTATTGCTGACAGGCAGTCCGGCGGTAAACCTCTTCATCATCATCATCATCACTTGTCACCACAGCTAATAATGCCATTCCTTTGCCTGCCAAATGGGGCTCTGTGGCCCCAGGAATTTAGATATTGGAAGCCCCCCCACCCCACCCTCAGTCAAAAACATCAAAGACTCTCTCTCTTTCTCTCTCCCTCTGCCCCTGTTTTATAGTTTTAAGTGGTATGATGGCCTCAAGATGGTCTGTCAATCAAATGTTTTGAAAAGAACATCATTCCCTACGCATGCTGAACATGAAAACAGTAATGTAAGTTAGTAACCAATAACACTGCCTTCTACTATAGCGACAGGGCTGCAGGGCAGTGCAGAGTGCAGCGCAGACATATTTCACCATGAGGAGAAGAGGTTTATCATATGGATGTGTTTAGCTATCCGTCTGATCTTCAGCGTGCCTCTATCCAAAGGAGGAACCACAGGGTATTCAAAGCATATTTTCCCCTCCGTTGAAGGATGTGTGGAACACTGTGGAATATGGTGTCATAAAATAATGAAGACCGGGCAAGACGGCAACTCCGGGTTAATTAAAATGGCGGTCCTGTCGAATTCCCCAGCTGCAGCCCATAAACATGCACATGATGTACAGTACCAAGCACACTTCCTAGGGGCTTCAGATGCATTCCACTGATTCATCTGTTTATGATGAGCCGGTCTGTGTGTATTGTGGTGCTCGTTCCTTTATGCCCTTTGGCTCAAGGCATCTGTAGAGTACATGAGAAGTATAGCTGCTGAATTGATGCAAGACACCCAAGGACTTATTCTGGTTATTGTTGGCAGGTAGTAAGAGCTCCTGAGGTAGACCAGCGTTTTGGTAAGGTGTGGTTGGTGGCTAATTGAGACAGGTAGCTAGCATCATTAGGGTTGTTAATCTCACCACGAACCCATCAAATGTTTTTATTTCAACTTTATTTAACTAGGCAAGTCAGTTAAGAACACATTCTTATTTACAATGACGGCCTACCAGGGAACAGTGGGTTAACTGCCTTGTTCAGGTGCCGAACGACAGATTTTTACCTTGTCGGCATTTTTACCTTATCGGAATTACGTCATACATTCTGTCTCTCTGTAAATCCTCAAGATCCCCTTTTCCTGTCAAAGTTTGACAGAGCCAGCACTGACATACATAGTGTTCCCCAGAGAGTGGCTTGGGAGATAAACAATGAAGCAGAGAGGCAAGAATATTATCTCAACTCTCTCCCCAGACTGTATGTGCTGAAAATAAATGGGGCTTTCTGGATAGAAAACGAGTAAACGTGTACAGCACATACTTTTCTCCCTCTCTCTGTCTTTCAATCTATCTCTGTCTTTCAATCTATCTCTGTGTGCATCCCACATCTGACGGCTATAATTCCTTTCCAACGCTGTCCTGTTTAGGAAAGTATTTTTTGATGCAGTAGATGCAGTGGAATGTCCAGAACCAAGACCCGAGGAGAGTCTCAGTTTTCCACAACTTTGATATATTGGCATATCATGCTCATATTTTCTATGTTGCGTCTGGCTCACTTGGTAGGGCATGGCACTTGCGACGCCGGGGTTGTGGGTTTGATTCCCATGTATGCTGACACTTGGGATAAATGTCTGCTAAATTAATAAAATCATTAGATACCCAGGACTACCTGACATGAGGACTCCTTGCTGTCCCCAGTCCACCTGGCCATGCTCCTGCTCCAGTTTCAACTGTTCTGCCTTACTATTATTCAACCATGCTGGTCATTTATGAACATTTGAACATCTTGGCCACGTTCTGTTATAATCTCCACCTGGCACAGCCAGAAGAGGACTGGCCACCCCACATATGCTCTCTCTAATTCTCTCTTTCTTTCTCTCTCTCGGAGGACCTGAGCCCTAGGACCGTGCCCCAGGACTACCTGACATGATGGCTCCTTGCTGTCCCCAGTCCATCTGACTGTGCTGCTGCTCCAGTTTCAACTGTTCTGCCTTATTATTATTTGACCATGCTGGTCATTTATGAACATTTGAACATCTTGGTCATGTTCTGTTATAATCTCTACCCGGCACAGCCAGAAGAGGACTGGCCACCCCACATAGCCCGGTTCCTCTCTAGGTTTCTTCCTAGGTTTTGGCCTTTCTAGGGAGTTTTTCCTAGCCACCGTGCTTTTACACCTGCATTGTTTGCTGTTTGGGGTTTTAGGCTGGGTTTCTGTACAGCACTTTGAGATATCAGCTGATGTACGAAGGGCTATATAAATAAATTTGATTTGATTTGATTTGATATGATATGAAAAATAGAAAAAGAATCCACAGTTATTTTTTTCATATATGTTTCTCATTGTCAAGGCAATGGATGGTCTTGTGTATTTGCTTTGGAAAATGGACCTGCCCATAAATGCCATTTTAACACATGCACCTCTCCTTTCTCTCTATTTCACACTCTCACAACTTTAAAGGAAAGAGCCAAGTGAAAAGTAATTCACTAACTAGGCCAAAGCCTGGCATTTCCTCCACACGTCAGCGATTCCCACGTCTGAAACATTGTTACCTCCTCACAACATAAGGGGCCAGAGGAAGTTCTGAGGAAGGGAGTGGGGGGCATATCTTCCCTCTCTCTTTTCCCCTCTAGTCCCCTTCCCTGACCCACGGGGGACCAGGAGGGCCATGGAGGGGTGATAAGATCAGTCCCAACCTGCTTCCATCACCGCCTCTGCCAGGAAGACTGCTAATGACTGCCTGTCTCATATCCTCTGCCCATGACTTACTGTGTGTGAGGAGGAATCTCCTCCTTATCTTAATTGAACCCCTGTAAAACAGAGCTGGGATGGCCAGGCTACAGGCTCCAGGAACAGGCACCAATTCACTGTCCGCCCGACATATCATCGCTGAGGCCCTGGCCAGACACCTGCATATCTGGGGAGATAAGGGGAGAGCTAGGACAGTACTGGACGTCTCCATGAGCCATTGACAAAAAAGTAATGCTTCAAAACCACTGTCTGGGAAATGAGTAGTAAGTCAAGACTGTGTGTCATGGGTAGAAGGTTCATTTCTCCGTGGGACGAAATGAGCGATGTCAGTTCTCCTGACTGTTATGACTTTTTGTCCCATTGTTTGGCCTGCGTTTCCATTAGTGGACACGGCCCTTACTGGAGTTTCACAGAAGTTGCACGGAAAAGCCTTCTGGGTGGAGAAAGGCTTCGACCTGAGCTTACTTCCTGCTTTTGTTTGGACACTGTGGAATGGTGGACGATTGTATAAATATTTGCTCAACATGTCATTTTCATATTTCTGCAAACGTGAGCATCTGCGCCTCTCGGGCTAAAGGTCACACCATAAAACAAAGAAACAAATAAATGGCCACACACCTGACTTTGTGTTCCCACACCAAAGGCAATGACTTAACCTCTGTTCCACCCCCCCAAAGGCACTATATCTCACATTGTCATCGCAGACCTTTCCCCTACCCATCTCCAGCCAATGGCAATTTGATGTTTAAATTTGAACATCTTCATAACTACCATGGGAATAAAACCACCACCCGCCGTCACCATCCATCAGACGATTAGAAACGTATGCACTGCCACTACGGTATGTCGATAGATTATGCAATGCCGTCACGAGGAGGCCAGACCCTAGGATGAATTCATATGAGTCGCACGTAATCCCTTTCAGACTTTCTGACTCGTCTCCTCCCGGTCAACGATGACAGGAAGCTAGGTGCAGACGAGTGGCCCACGCGGCAGCGGGGGAATGTATTTACGAGTCTGAACAATGATTCGGAGTAGTAAAACAGACTCCGTCTACATGGGTCACATGTAACAGTGTTTTGTAAGTCAAAAAAATATCCCACAAAAAAAACAGGACTATGATAAAAATGGAATAAAATGAAAATGTGTTGAATATCAGAGTGGTTACACCGTTCATCAAACGTCACCTTGTTAAATCCACCAATATATGGGGCACCATTAAGGTCGATGTTATATCTGGACCCAAGAATTTCAGAGGACGTAAAGATATTTTTATCACACAGGAACATTTTGTGGATTAGGGATCAGTAAATCAGTAGCCCTTTCTTTAATCTGGTTATCAGGAATGACAGGGTGATATAAACCTCTGGAATCATTTGACCAAATACCTTTGACCACTAGTTCTCAGCAGTAAAGTTTCATTTTTGTAGCCCTACAGAGCCCTAATGACTAAACTCACCAACCAAATGGTCTCTATTTCCTCAGGTCCACCAGGCCAGCTCCAACCCCCTTGGCTCCGGACTGGGCTACCTGGAGCACATCTGCCAGCTCATTGAGAAGATTGGTCAGCTCCAGGAACACAACCTCAGGCTGCAGAAGCAAATCTGTGGGCTGCAAAAGGATGGAAAGATGACCAAGACCAAAGAGGTGAGTCACATACAGACACATACTATACGCTATCATCCTCATCAGCATACTCACACAGTGAGTGTGTCTGCTGGTCATTGGTGAGCACCCTGGGAAGAATCCCAGGTTAAAACATCTGGATTGGATTTGTGCGGATTGGATTTATCAAAGATATTCTGCCACGTAGCTTTTGCACGACATTGTTATGCTGGTGAATGAGGACCCAAAAGCGACTTAACGAAAACAGAGTCTTTATTCCAGTATATGACAAAAGTAATAATCCTGGAAAAATCAAGAAGAAAACAAAACAGGAAAAAACTTAAATCCACTCGTAGTAACGAGGACAGACTGGAGACTCGACCATTGACTGCAGGTTGCTACGGGAAGGCACCGACCGTAGCAGACTAAGAAACCTGCTCACACGCAGCATCTGAAGGAGACAAAACACGACAGGGCGAGACAAGGACACAGCACAGCGAACATCATACAAGGATCCGACAAGGACAGAAGCGGAAAACAAGGGGAGAAATAGGGACTCTAATCAGAGGGCAAAATAGGGGACAGGTGTGAAAAGAGTAAATGAGTGAGTTAGGAGAATGAGGAACAGCTGGGAGCAGGAACGGAACGATAGAGAGAAGAGAGAGAGGGAGGGGGAGAGAGAGGGATAGAAAAAGGGAACGAACCTAATAAGACCAGCAGGGGGAAACGAACAGAAGGGAAAGCACAAGGACAAGACAATATATGACAAAACATGACAGACATATCTAGTCTTGTCAGATCAGGGAGGGCGAAGAGAGTAAGTACTGAGACAAAGCCTGCTTATGGTCAAACCATCTCTCTCTCAATGAGTTATAGCAAACAAAGGGGTCCTTAACAGTGTGAATGTTCTAATGTTGAGGTATTATGATTTATCTCAGTTACTAGCTAATTTGTCAGCGATACAAAGCTCCTACAAATGTTGTAAAAACATTGTGAACGGAGCTGTAGGTCGTGCAGGGCAGACCTAAGACCATTGATCTTTGATTTGCAGCTGACTGCTGTCCAGGTGGTGCAGAGATAGCCATGCCTTGAAGTGACTGATTACTCACCATTAGGTCCCAGTGCTAATCCAGCGGTTTCAGTACGGTAGTAGGAGCTGTAAATCATGCCGGAGGAAAGTGTATTTAATAAATAGAACAGCTGGGTCCAGCCCACTGCAGTCTTCAAACATGTATTTAGTCAGTTAAGAACAAACTCTTATTTACAATGACGGCCTAGGAACAGTGGGTTAACTGCCTTGTTCAGGGGCAGAACGACAGATTTTGTACCTTGTCAGCTCAGGGATTCAATCGACCAACCTTTCGGTTACTAGCCCAACGCTCTAGCCACTAAGATACCTGCTGCCCGGAACACATATGGGGCACACATTTAGTAACGTCCTTATAGCACAGCAAAGGGGTTGTTGTAGCACAGCAAAGGGGTTGTTGTAGCACAGCAAAGGGGTTGTTGTAGCACGGCAAAGGGGTTGTTGTAGCATGGCAAAGGGGTTGATGTAGCACGGCAAAGGGGTCGTTGTAGCACGGCAAAGGGGTCATTATAGTACGGCAATGGGGTCGTTATAGCACGGCAAAGGGGTCGTTGTAGCACGGCAAAGGGGTCGTTATAGCACGGCAACGGGTCGTTATAGCACGGCAAAGGGGTCGTTATAGCACGGCAAAGGGGTCGTTATAGCACGGCAAAGGGGTCGTTATAGCACGGCAAAGGGGTCGTTGTAGCACGGCAAAGGGGTCGTTATAGCACGGCAAAGGGGTCGTTGTAGCACGGCAAAGGGGTTGTTATAGTACGGCAAAGGGGTCGTTATAGCACGGCAAAGGGGTCGTTATAGCACGGCAAAGGGGTCGTTATAGCACGGCAAAGGGGTCGTTGTAGCACGGCAAAGGGGTCGTTATAGCACGGCAAAGGGGTCGTTATATCACGGCAAAGGGGTCGTTGTAGCACGGCAAAGGGGTCGTTGTAGCACGGCAAAGGGGTCGTTATAGCACGGCAAAGGGGTCGTTGTAGCACGGCAAAGGGGTCGTTAGTACGGCAATGGGGTCGTTATAGCACGGCAAAGGGGTCGTTGTAGCACGGCAAAGGGGTCGTTATAGCACGGCAACGGGTCGTTATAGCACGGCAAAGGGGTCGTTATAGCACGGCAAAGGGGTCGTTATAGTACGGCAAAGGGGTCGTTATAGCACGGCAAAGGGGTCGTTATAGCACGGCAAAGGGGTCGTTATAGCACGGCAAAGGGGTCGTTATAGCACGGCAAAGGGGTCGTTGTAGCACGGCAAAGGGGTCGTTATAGTACGGCAAAGGGGTCGTTATAGCACGGCAAAGGGGTCGTTGTAGCACGGCAAAGGGGTCATTATAGCACGGCAACGGGTCGTTATAGCACGGCAAAGGGGTCGTTATAGCACGGCAAAGGGGTCGTTATAGCATGGCAAAGGGGTCGTTATAGCACGGCAAAGGGGTCGTTGTAGCACGGCAAAGGGGTCGTTATAGTACGGCAAAGGGGTCGTTATAGCACGGCAACGGGTCGTTATAGCATGGTAAAGTGGTCCTAATAGCACGGTAAAGTTGTCCATATAGCACGGTAAAGGGGTCGTTATAGCACGGTAAAGTGGTCCTTATAGCACGGTAAAGTTGTCGTTATAGCACGGTAAAGGGGTCGTTATAGCACAGTAAAGGGGTCGTTATAGCACGGTAAAGGGGTTGTTATAGCCTGGTAAAGTGGTCCTTATAGCACGGTAAAGGGGTCGTTATAGCACGGTAAAGGGGTCGTTATAGCCTGGTAAAGTGGTCCTTATAGCACGGTAAAGGGGTCTTTATAGCACGGTAACGTGGTCCTTATAGCACGGTAAAGGGGTCGTTATAGCACGGTAACGTGGTCCTTATAGCACGGTAAAGGGGTTGTTGTAGCACGGTAAAGTGGTCCTTATAGCACGGAAAAGGGGTTGTTGTAGCACGGTAAAGGGGTCGTTATAGCACGGTAAAGGGGTCGTTATAGCCTGGTAAAGTGGTCCTTATAGCACGGTAAAAGGGGTCTTTATAGCACGGTAACGTGGTCCTTATAGCACGGTAAAGTGGTCGTTATAGCACGGTAAAGGGGTTGTTATAGCCTGGTAAAGTGGTCCTTATTGCACGGTCAAGGGGTTGTTGTAGCACGGTAAAGTGGTCCTTATAGCACGGTAAAGGGGTCGTTATAGCACGGTAACGTGGTCCTTATAGCACGGTAAAGGGGTCATTATAGCACGGTAACGTGGTCCTTATAGCACGGTAAAGGGGTCGTTATAGCACGGTAACGTGGTCCTTATAGCACGGTAAAGGGGTTGTTGTAGCACGGTAAAGGGGTCGTTATAGCACGGTAAAGGGGTCGTTATAGCACGGAAAAGGGGTTGTTGTAGCACGGTAAAGGGGTCGTTATAGCACGGTTAAGGGGTCGTTATAGCCTGGTAAAGTGGTCCTTATAGCACGGTAAAGGGGTCGTTATAGCACGGTAAAGGGGTCGTTATAGCACGGTAAAGGGGTCGTTATAGCACGGTAAAGGGGTTGTTGTAGCGCGGTAAAGTGGTCCTTATAGCACGGTAAAGGTGTCGTTATAGCCTGGTAATGTGGTCCTTATAGCACGGTACAGGGGTCGTTATAGCCTGGTAAAGTGGTCCTTATAGCACGGTAAAGGTGTCGTTATAGCACGGTAACGTGGTCCTTATAGCACGGTAAAGGGGTTGTTGTAGCACGGTGAAGTGGTCCTTATAGCACGGTAAATGGGTCGTTATAGCACGGTAAAGTGGTCCTTATAGCACGGTAAAGGTGTCGTTATAGCACGGTAACGTGGTCCTTATAGCACGGTAAAGGGGTTGTTGTAGCGCGGTAAAGTGGTCCTTATAGCACGGTAAAGGGGTCGTTATAGCCTGGTAAAGTGGTCCTTATAGCACGGTAAAGGTGTCGTTATAGCACTGTAACGTGGTCCTTATAGCACGGTAAAGGGGTCGTTGTAGCACGGTAAAGTGGTCCTTATAGCACGGTAAAGGGGTTGTTGTAGCACGGTAAAGTGGTCCTTATAGCACAGTAAAGGGGTTGTTGTAGCACGGTAAAGGGGTCGTTATAGCACGGCAAAGGGGTTGTTGTAGCACGGTAAAGGGTTTGTTGTAGCACGGTAAAGGGGTCGTTATAGCACGGTAAAGGGGTTGTTGTAGCACGGTAAAGTGGTCCTTATAGCACGGTAAAGGGGTTGATGTAGCACGGTAAAGGGGCACGTGTATGTTTATGTTTAGTAATAACAAACATCAGGGGCTTTCCAGTCACCTGTTTAGAGAGAGCAGAGAAGTTAGAGTCTGTGGCTGGGCCAATGATGCATCATTCATGATGATAACCTGAAAAATCTACATCTGAACCCAAACAACATGGTGCAAACGAGACGGTTTACCAGAATTGGTTTAAATAAAAAAGAATAATCTGTTTATATCTGAAATAATCTCCATGTTTGCTAACCATGTACTGTATCTGTAACATCACTCTCTCACAGCTGTCCAAAATTAGATAGCCACATTTGTTTGCTAAACCTTCGTCTATGAAAATGTACAAATGCAAGCACAATGTCAGCAGTAAAATAGGGCAAATTACGTTTCTTGTTTTTCTGTAGTAAGCACCATTTTAGAGTAGTATTCCAGTAAACTCTCATAAAATAACTACAATTCTGCTCAGTTAACAATGTGTAACCTATAAAATCCCCAGGCCAGCTCTCCCTGCGCTCACTTTCCGTTCCCAAACAGGATGAATGCGTTGCTCTGAATGTTATCTTACCAACGCCAGAGAGACATTTTTGATTATTTATGGCTTTTTAAAAGTTGTGGCATTTAAAAAACATCAGTATGGTAAAACATGGGCACATGGGTGGCATTTTAACACACTCAAATAGAAAATGAGGCTCGTAGAGTTCACAGAGTCCCAAAGCTACTTCAATTTTATGTTTTTGTTTTCAGCTCAACATCATAAGAAAACCTGACCTTGAATATGAAAAATAACAACATTGGCACAAGATTTATCCCAACCCTATTGCATTGTATTCAACTTTGTCCCCTCTCTTGTGACAGTTGCCTGTGCTTCTAAAGAAAAGTACTTTGGCATTGTGTGGAAGCCTCCCTTTCCTTTTGAGACTTTGGCACAATACCGGAGCGGCTATGTTCAGGGGGTTTCAGAGAGAGCTGGTTCCAAACTATCCCTGTCAGTTTGGGCCTGGGGGCCGGAAAAGCTTTCCACTGAAGCAAAGGGTGAGCCCAGCAGGAGCATACACTACAAAGTCTTCAAAGACACAGAGAGAGAGAGAAATAAAGAAAGAGGGAGAAAGAGAGATAGTTCGGGGAGAGAGAGTGAGAGAGGAAAAGAAAAAGAAGGAGAGAGGGGGAAAGGGGCACAGTAAGAGAGAGAGAGAGAGATCCCAAAAAGTGCTCATTCAAAGAAAACGCATCCTCTCTTACAAAAGCTATTTCTTAACATTCTTAGCAGAACTTCCTATTCTTTGAGGTCATCAAATTCTGACATGATTTCACCTTGATTAGGATATTTGTCCAGATAACTTGGTGTTGTTATTCTCTCTGGGCCAAACCCTGACTTGAAAGAAGATTTTTAGGACCACACCGGCTGGCCTCCCAAGCGGTTGGTCTTTTCCCCTGCTGTGAGTGTTTCTATGGGTACGCCACAAGCTGAACCCCATAGATGACACATCAAAAGGAGGAGCAAGTCAGCTGGGGCACATCTAAGCTCCATGAATGACACCCATGGTTCCCTGTGCCTACACACATCTACCCCACCTTTCAAATCAACACCAGGGTCACCGCTGAGCTCACTATAAACACAGAGATCAATGAGACAATGGCCAATTACCACCTACATAGGGCCCTCTTTTCTGGCTTCATCTGTTTTCTACCAGGACCCGCGTGCTTTGGGGTTTCTCGTGATGAACTGAGATGCAAGAGTCAATACTAGAGTGGACTATGACTTGTAATCAAGTTTCTAATGTGAGCAATGAACATGAGCTCACTCTTACGGACTCAAGCTCCCCCTTTCCCTATCCTCAAAGCAGTACTACCTCAGACAATGGATCCATCTGCAGGCTGTCCCTGGGTTGTTGAGGAACGGTATTTGATGGAGGGAACATTCCAGGGCCGGAGTCTTCTGGACCTTCCCTTTTCCCGAGTGCACAGGGGCATAATGCCTTTAACAGTTTAATCCTCTTCTCAGAGGTCAGAGGTCAAAGGCCTGGTGTGGCCGGCACTCTGAGTCCCCAAATGTGGGCTGCCTCCTTCTAAGGGCTAAGCACACACAGATGGGGTAGGGCCTTGGAGAGTGCAAAGACCACACTGTTTTCGCCCATGGAACCAGGGCCAGGAGCCTGGGCCTAGCCCCTTCTCAGTAGAGGCAGTGTCTTCACCAAGGGGAGAGTGTGGTCGTGGTTCCAGCGGGGAAGTCAGACTATGGTCAAAGTCCCGTGAGACAAAAACAAAGCCATGGAGTGTGACTTCAGTGGTCATTCATCATGCTATTTACCCCTTTTTATGTTTTAACATCCAGTGGTTTCGTAACAGGCTATTCAGTGTTAAAACAAGGAATTATGGAAGAGAGCACTGCTCAGAGATGATTCTATTCTAGTGTAGAGTTTGCACCTTGTGTCCAGGTTAGAGGTAACTTCAGTGCGGAGAAGGAAATTATTTTGCACAAGATTAGGAAGTGACTTCCCCTAATGAGCCTCCTGAGTATCGGTCCTGGGTTCTGAAGTTGTGCAAGTGGCGAGTGTGTCAACTTCACGTGATGAAAAATCCCCCTACTGTAGAAGTGACACTGCACGTTTAAATGTTAACTATGAAGCAGGAAAAAACAACACTCGTCTCCAGGCTTTCATCTTATTCCGTTTATCCTACTGCTGGGTGCCTGCGTTGTTTGAGTTATAAATGTGATTTTTTTTTTACCTTAGCGTGGATGTGACATCCAGAGTTTCCTCAGCTGGGATAAACGGATGTGAACATTTTCCTGACAAATTCCAACTTTACACAATGACTCGGAAAGTGTCTCTCATTGTTCTTTGAATCACCATACATGTATCGGCATGGCACATAGATTGGAAGGCCTACTTTGGACAAGTTAATGTTGAGTTAAGAAGTTTGAGGTTAGGTTAGCATAAACCCAACTCAATCTGGAAAAGAAATAGTAAATACACACTATGTATGAAAACAATAATTAAAGTAAGTTATTAAGTTGAAGTAGGTTTAAAACAATAACAATAAACTCAAATATCCCAAAGACTCTTGTAAAAAATGTGGTAGCATATGAGGCCAAGAAATACAAGAGTGTGATGGCCATAACACATTTTCACTCTCCTGAATTTGTAACAGATGGTTGCTGGCTGAGCCAAGTATGCAGTATTAGAGGACCATTCTTGACCAACGAGTGAGAAAAACAACAAAACTAGATTTGGATATTGTAAAATACATTTCATATGCCTCCTACTCAAAGTCCTGTACCTTCTCTTCCTGTCTGTCCCCCAGGACTTCTTCCTGCAGCACTGTAGCTGTGGAACGGCCGGCCTGGCCTTCCATGAACAGAAAAGACACTCTAGGAGTGAGTTCCTGACCACCTCCGTGAGCGGCACCCTCTCTGATCTCTCCACCATCCCTGAGGTCACACACCACACAGGACTCACAGCCAGGGGAGGTCAGTTAACTACTTAATAACATGATAACAACCCATAATCTACATCCAGTCATCTCTTCTCACTCAAAATCCAATGGATATTCCATAAATTCTCCAAAAGTAATTTTGTCCCAGTTTGACTGTAATCTCATCAGATGTGTCCAGCCCAATCCTTTTGTTTCTCTCGGAAAACCATAGTGTATTATTTCATTGGCAGGTAGATGAGCACTTCATAACCTGCTCCTGCGGTAATCATTCAGTCACAAGACCAATTTATAGTAATGTTTGCCCAAAGTTTTCCTGAAATGGATTTTCTGGGTTTATTTAAAAATCATTAGGGGTTTTCAAAATGTGACCGGGCGACGACCCCAGGTGTGATTTCTCCCAAAGTTCACCTTTTCGTCATGTTTTTACTCTCCTGTTTTTGGAGTGGCTCACGTTCCCTCAGGTGGGCTGACTATTATTATCTACTTTTATTTATTCAGGGAAGACCAATTGAAACCAGTGTCTCATTTGTAATGGTGCCCTGAGGACAGAGATTCCATCAACACAACAACAAAAGATAAGACACAATACATTACATCAGGTTATTACAACAAGTTATAATAGTCCATTGAAATGATTGCACACTTCAATAAACTAATTTAACAACAGAGTTTTAAACTTCCTTATAGGCACCAGGGAATCCAGGTGTAATTTGTTTTGTAAGATATTCCGTAACTGTGGTGCGTTAAAACTAAAGGCAGATTTACTAAACTTTCTGAATACAAGCTGGACCTCAAGAGTTAACGAACACTGCGACAGGACACAATGTGTGCTCTCTCATGGTGTCAAGTCTAGTTGCCACTATATTACGAAAGGTGTACCGAAAGGGTCGGTATTGGGACCTGTTCTCTTCACTATTTATATAAATAATATTGGTCTATGCAATCCTGTAATATTCATCACTATGCAGACAATACGGTTATGTATGCCATTGCACTGAGTGTTGCCCAAGCTATGTTCAGAGCTGCAATCTGATTTTGTTGCATTACAGAAATCCCTCGTTGATTTAAAACGTTTACTTAATGCGGGCAAAACTAAATATATGTTGTTCTTTAATTCACAAAAAAAATCTCGAAAGGGCTACATATTCATTCATTGGACAGCTCTCTCATCGAGCGGGTTCCAGCCTACAAATATCTGTGCGTTTGGATTGATAAAGATCTAATGTTTAAAAAAACATACTGATGAGGTAGTTAAATGGAGGGAACATATAGAGTCCCATGGATTCAGGAATTTCTTGCTCTTCCGATAAGCAGGATTCAGGAAATTGGAGCTGGGGAGTAGGAGGATGGCGAATGGTACTGCGATAACAGATTGAGGACGTGGGGAGGTTGAGTGGGCAGTGGCGGCAGGTTGAAAGAAGGGGTTCCTCTGGGACTGCTGATTCACATCACCATGTGTCATAACAGTTTCCCCCCACTATGAGCAGCGAGTGGTTCCAACCCTTGTGACTCTAGCCTCATTTATACCTGGCGCTAACATGCGTCCTTTGTCCTTATCTTGCCCACATTCTGATTGTGCCCACATTTTCAGAAATATGTCTACACATGGTATTAAAACATGTCTCACTGTGTTTGCATTGTGATCAACTATTCTTTAAAAAATGTATGTATTTACTTATTTTAAGACCCATATTGATGCCATAAGTCAAATGGTGCCACCTGTCAATGAGTTAAGAAGGTGGGATAATGATGAATTAAACGGTTTCACTGTTCAGATCCGTCTACACTTGTAAGGTTTCCTGACACAATGCGTGCCTGACTACCTTCGTAGGTGGTCAGAAAAATCACAATCAGATCACAATGCGTATTTTAATCATCTCCAGTCTACACCGGTCTGAAAATGTGGGCACAATCAGAATGTGGACAAGATCAGAACAAAGTATGCATGCTAGAACCAGGTATAAACAGATCTTCTGATTAATTTATTCTCTCTCTCTCTGTAGAGAGTGACCAGGGTGGATGCCAGCCCCTGGTGCCCCTTTGGAAGAGGGGCCTGAATCGGATGAGCTACACAGAGGGAGATACGCGCTCCTATCTCTCTGACAGTACAGAGGGTCTCTCTGCCCCACACAGACGGGTGAGTCACTCTAACATCCCTCCTCTGATTCACTGGCTCTGCACAATACCCTCAACCCCTGTTTACTGTGCAAATATCTACATCAGCGCAACTCGATGTTACCAGACCAAACAGTGGGTAAAGCGCCTATTCGTTAATGCTGAGAGATGTGTGTTTGGTTGTGTAGCTGAGTGAGAACTACACGTGGGGCAGAGTGAAGGATCTGGTGAAGAAGACCAAGCTGAGGAACCAGAGCAGACTGGGACAATCATCCACCTCCCTCAAGAGATCCTGTCCACAGCTTTACCGGTGAGGACACTCCCCACCCACCCACCCACCCACCCACCCACCCCCACTCCCCACCACCCACCCCTGCTCTCTCTCGCTCTCTCACAAAGGAAACACTCAGTCTACTCGAAATACTGTATCTCTTACTACAGTATATGCAAACAAACACGCACCTAACACTAGGATTACCTTTAACTTCATTAAATTAAAAATAACAGTTGGAACTTGTTGCTCCTTCAAGGATTTTTGAAAATCTTGAGCTAATCATGCCACAAGGAAGGAGAGGTTAAGTTGTAATTAATCACAGCTCGCTTTAGTTTCATATTTTGTAGGTGCCTATTATTTCTAGATAATTTAGTCTTCGCAGAAAGAGGAGTTAAGACTGTCTTTGGCAGTAGGTCATGGGTTGTGTTTGCAGAATGATTCAACTGCTTCCTAGGAAGAATATAGACACTGAAAATACTGAAAATGCCCAACCGACTCATATCATCTTACCATTTAGAGATAATTTTCTTAAATTAAATTACTTTTATATTGCTTTTTAAAATTTATAACACATCACTTGTAAGTAGCGATTTAACTTTCCCCTGTGACAAATTATCAGCCAAGCTAAACAAGTCAAAATCAAATGGATTTTGAGAATAAAATGTACCACTAACCAGGATATATTGTTACTCAGTCAACACAACTGTCAGAAGTATGTGCCTTGACAAATTATCTTGAATAATAACCACGGCTTTAATATTTTATTTTACAACATTCAGCATACGCCATGGAGAACTTAGCCCACGGCCACTGGAATCTATCTTAAATAGCGTCCCGAAAATGTCAAAATGAAGCAAAAAAACTGACTTGTACACAAAGCAGATGCACTCTTCAGTGTCAGGGAGCGACTACGCACCGTTTATTTCAATATGACTGAGGCAAATATGATAAGCTTAAGTGTTTTTATCTGAGTACAAGCTTGTAAAATTATATGTCCCAAGTTCACTGGCTCTCTCCATTGGTGGTAAATGGTGACTAGCACTGCTGGGTTTAAATGGCCTAAGCTCAAAACCACTGAAAACAAACCCTCCCTCATTTGTTAAACAAAACACAAATGGCCCCCTCTAACAGTATGTCAGCTTCTACTAAGCAGGAATCTACGCCAACATATTTGGAGTAGGCAAAAAGACGTGGACATTTTGGGTTAGAAAGTGTTGACAGCCTTAGCGACTTTAGACGAATAGCAGACTATGACAGGTTCTTGGCACTTCGAGATTTTATTTTATTTTGTTCATGCGAGATAGCTGTGTCAGTGGATGAATTGTGGTATTATTCTGTTTGAGGGTTGTAGAACATAAGGATCTGGTGGGAGTTGAAGAGCTTGAGGAAAGAACAGCTATTTGTTGTGCCCTTCAACGTATTCCACAACTTGGATGGGCACTCCTCAGAGTGAGGGAGCTGGGCACGGACCCAGACTAATAGCGGAGGGGTTGCAGTGTCAGGTTTGAGGTATGCAAGGAGGAGTTGGAGAATTCCACATGTATTTCAGAGTGGTCCAATGATATATAGAGATATGCAGAATTTATCAAAAGGGAGACCCTCTCTTGGAAAGAAATGCATGTGGAAAAACCATCCTGTTCTCAAGCGTTGTGCAAACTAATGTATTGCTCATTGTAATAGCATTGGAGCACACCAATAACAATAACCCATTTCCCTCCAGCCCTGACCTGGGACCAGTGGACCTACCAGGAAGAAACAGGAACTCCATGATCACCTTGGGCCATCAGAACAAACTGGACTTCCAGTGGCCCAGATAACCATTGTTGGTACAGAAAGTTCTGACTCAAAATATTGCTAAAGCGTAGTGAAACACGTTGGAAGCATGCTGTGCATGTACAAGCACAACTGATTTAGCAGCTGTCGTGCGATCTATTCTCAGCGTACATGTGTAATATAGATATCCATAGAGGTGAAGAGGCAACACTTTTGTAACACTGCCCACACTGAACGTCTTTGTTTTCTACCCAGATATGAAACAGACGGCCCGAAGTGGGAAGAGAATGCCCGGAAGGTGAAGTTGCACAGATTCTCGACTGGACTGAGAGAGTAGTGTGAAAGGAGGGATGTGAGAAATAACACTTGTGATGGATGACAAAACTTTGAGTGAAAAGAAAACAAAAAGAGGGATGGTCATAGACATCTCTCTTGAGATACAATTCTAAACTAAGGGATTGTATTGTTTCAGATAAGGGAACATTGGTATTTATATGAGAACAGACATGCATGTACTCCACAATGTACATGAATACGATACAAATGATTTCATCATGTACTATAATCGTTTTTCTATTCAATTCATATTGTAATGCTTTCTCTAAATATGTGTTATGTTAGTGACATTTCAGTACTATGTGTTGATGGAGAAAACA
The DNA here is from genome assembly GCF_021184085.1 of Oncorhynchus gorbuscha. Taxonomy (NCBI): domain Eukaryota; kingdom Metazoa; phylum Chordata; class Actinopteri; order Salmoniformes; family Salmonidae; genus Oncorhynchus; species Oncorhynchus gorbuscha. The sequence continues at coordinate 62,665,945 of NC_060178.1, forward strand.
ACAACTCTTTGACATGGTTGTTCCAACTAAGAAATAGCCTAGACAATATTCTGGGGTGAAATTAAGGGATAGTTCACCCAAATTACAAAATGACATTGGTTTCCTTACACTGTAAGCCGTCTATGGACAAGCTATGGCAGCAATGCATCCTTTGGTTTAGTTTCCCTGCCACTCTTTCAACATGCTAGCATTTTAGCATTTGTGGCACAAATCCCATTCAAGTCATGGGACCGATATTATTTGCGCATCATGCCCAAATCAATACATGATTTAAATTCTAGATAAGAGCGTCTGCTAAATGACTAAAATGAAAATGTAAATGTAAAAATAATTCGAAAGTATCTAAAGTCGCTTGTCAAACTCAACAAAGTCACATAGATTATTTGAACATGATGCTTGAAAAATACTAATTTTGGTCCCATGACAGGGAAAACCAATATGTAATTTTGTGTTTGGGTGAACTATCGCTTTGGTTATCATGCCCCCTTGAACAAATGTGAAACATACACATATCATACATATTTGAGAATTGTACTTAACTATTCAACACATTTTGTGTGAATTCTCCTCTTGTTTTGAGTGTAGGCCTAAGAGGCTGTGTGTGCATGCACTATACAGGGATAATAGATCGTGGTGATGTTGTGTGAATGTGCTGTATATAACAAAAGTGAATTGTGTACAGTCACTGTGTATGTACAGGAGGGGAGTTATGCCTCTGTAAATTCCAATGTTTATATGATGGAAATGTAAACTTTTTGGAGATAGGGGTCCAGATCCCTTATGATAAAAAAACAAACACTTTGAGGATGCTAGAAAACATTTGTGATGCATTGCCGCAAGGCTTTTTAATGTTCCTCTCAAACATTTTATGTAAAACAAAAAAAACAGCAAAGAAAAAAAACAATAATTTCGCATCACTGCAACATGTACAGTATTTTATCAGAGGCTGCTGTTGCATATGTTCATCTTCAAGACATTTTTTTATTTATTGTGACATGCAAGTCCGGTTTGACAAGCTAACGGTGATTTGAGCTTTTCTACATCACGGTTACATTCCCCGGTTTTCCAGAAATCCTGGTTGGATCATTCCCGTATTTCCTGCTTTTCCCTCGTAATGCCATGAATCTTCCCAACAGGCTTCCTTGAAAAATTGGGAATTTTGGGAAAGCTACTGAAATTTTGCAACCTTTAGTTACGTCACTATGAGCTTCCTTTGATAACAGACAGGCAAGTGCCATGGTACCTTGGAAATCTCACTGGGTAACTACAGAAGCAAAGTTCAACACAGAAACTTTGAAAAGGATGATTAAAATGTCTTCAAAGCCTTGACATCCAATTGAAATACAGCAGAAGTCAATTCCAAATGCTCAAAACTGTCCAGCGTTGTTTACAACAGGAATGGAGGTCATCACATTTTTAGAAAATACTAATCCCACAGAAAGAACAAAACAGTTAGTTATCCAGCATGTACTTCAGCAATGTGAACAAGAGTATAGTACAACACCAATGAGTTATTCATCATGGTCAACATGTACTCCTATTAAAATAATAATGTACTCTGTAGTACTGTACATGTAGCACAGCTGTAGCTGTATCATACGGAATTCATGTACTTCTAAATACTCTAATCAAGTAGAAAATACATCTGTTGCAACTTGAGAGGCAGTAAATGCTGTCAATATGCATGATAGGCCTACATGTTTTGTCAGGACTGGGATCTAAAGACTAAAGATTGTGATATCTGTATATTGTAGAGTCACAGTAAGTTGTACATGGATGGAATATCTCAATATGCGTAATGTATCATTATTCAAAAGTTATTTTTCGAAATAAAGTTGACTTTTTCAATGACATGAAATTCTGTACTTTTAGTAATTTTATACCACTCACCGATTCCTGCAGGATATAAAGCAAATCATGTTTCCCATGGAAAGAAAGATGTAAAGATCACTCATTCACTAGAAACTAGAGTTTCCAAATAAGTGGAAAGATACACTCAACAGTGTGCCCTTAGAGATTCCCCTCTCTTTATGATTCATTCTATAGTGAAACCTACTATGCGGTTTTCCTGGAAATTCTACACAGGGACACTTGATATCCACACTTAAATGGATCATTGTTCATTAACAGCATGCTGAAGAGGTCACAGTCAAACTTAGATGCATAAAGTACCGGTCTGAAGTTAGCTCTCCCGGGGCAGTCCCGTTAGTTCTCTTATATACTGCTTACACAGACAATATTTGCACGATTTAGCTTATTCATCATTCATAATTAACTCATCATTAACGTTTGGTTCATGCATGTGACCGACCAATACCTCACAAGGCTTCCTCTCCATGCTGAGACCTTGAAACTGAGATATCCCTTGCGTTCTCAAAACAAAGTTCTGGGCGTACTACCAAAGTGCTCTACTGATAGTGAGAATTCCTCCCAGGCACGTTCAATCAGTCACTTGCATGAACACAGAAATTGGTTATTAGAACAGCACAAACATAGAACACAGAAATTGGTCATTAGAAAAGCACAAACATAACATTTTCCATCACAGGGTAGTGTGTGCATTGGATACAACACAGTTTGTAGTTCACAGTAATCCATTTATTAAACACATAGAATATCAACCAATCACCCAGCAGAGCTAGCAGAACCCATGAATAGACAGCCCAGTACCCTTATGCTTTCCCTAACTTACCCTGCCTTTTACCCGGTCCCTGCACTTAATCCCTAAACACTCTACCTTAATCCCGAAACACTCTAAAATTAACTAAACATAGGGGGAAAAATAAGATGACAAAGCAAAGGGACATCAGATATTATCTATGAATGTTAAGGAAGGGGGGGAGTCTATTAAATGAGTGAAATTGGAAGTGGTGTGGAGAGCGCTATATTTAGATGCAGCACTTGTTCCTGTAATCCTTGTTGCTGGAATCGGTCTCATGGTAATTTTCCATTAATTAACATAAACACATTTAGCATCTCCTGGCTTCCACACACTTTTTAAAAACATATAAGTTTTTAAAAAGTCTAATAAATCCATATAATATAATAGCCGACACCTTCACAATAAATCCATTATTTATTTTAGACAGGTCTAAAGAAACATTATATGAGGAAAATGTAGTCTATGTCAGGAGAACAGAATCACATACTCCGAGTTGCCCTTATGTTAGACCCTGATCTGGCTATTCCAAATGGCTGTGGGCTACACTACTTCCTTTAGCAGACAAGATTGGCTTACAATTCCGTGGCATTATTTATAATATAAAGAACACAATTGAACAAAGCTGAATAAAATAGAAAGGATATTTTCACCAAACGATTTGAGGGAGTGCGCACATGCGGCTATTCTGTGTTGAGCACTAAACAAAAAAAATGGGTACTCCTATATGCTTAATTTAGAGTTATTAATGTAACTTTAGTTGTTCTACAAATGTTGGGCTATATGTTTAGAGTTTTAAGACATTGTAAGGCTACATGATTGATCCTAATGATGATTTGGAAAAAGTTGCTTGAAAAGCACGAGCTCTGCTTTTTTTCTTTGTGCAGGCAGTACACATCATCTGTCTCTCATTCACAATTTAACAAGTACTTACTAATGCCTGGCATTTCCCGGTGGCATCCCCTTTGTGTGGCCGTAATGCACCCTAAAATAATCCATGCCTTTTGCAGCTAGTGGCCATTGTGCCCTTCACCCGGAGTGCTGCCTTGCGACCTTCTCCCTGAATGCGTCACATGTCTCACATGATGGGTCTTTCTCACAGGCTACAAGTGAAGACAGACATCGGGGACGCAACCATTTCCATATTGAAGATATTGGATGAACTGTCCACATTTTTTTGTCAGCTAACAAGATGAGTAGGCCTAACAAACATCAAAAGCACTAGCCTATATCAATCAACTATCCCCCATAGTACAAAAATGTACCTATTCTATTATGTGCGAGAAATAAATATTCCAAGCATAGTCTGAGACAGTTGTGGGGTGTGATAGATCCCAAATGAATACAACTACTAGCACAATTGTTTTTTTTTTACACAATGTGGCTGACATAACAGATCAGAGCGTTTAGCTTCAAATGTTGATAAACTATTAGGCTATTTCTTCACATTACAAGCGCAGCAATGTGCACACGGCAGTAAGCTATAAGCGCGAATGTACCATTAGCGGAGAAACACCATTATCAAAGTTATATATGTAATGCTTTTATTATAAAGGTGCATTTTTTTTACTGTGAAAATTATCTTTCACAAACTTGAAACTCGCACTGCTTATGTATGCCAGTTAGACTCTACACCACTTGTAAAGCTAATTTATGTGCTTAATTTTAAGAAGTTATTTGGCCACTTTAGTTGTGATACAAACTTTATCAAAACATATACAGTGGGGCAGAAAAATATTTTGTCAGCCACCAATTGTTCAAGTTCTCCCACTTAAAAAGATTAGAGAGGTCTGTAATTTTCATCATAGGTACACTTCCACTATGAAACGCAAAATGAAGAAAAAAAATCCTGAAAATCACATTGTAGTATTTTTAATGAATTTATTTGCAAATTATGGTGGAAAATAAGTATTTGGTCAATAACAAAAGTTGATCATTACTTTGTTATATACCCTTTTGTTGGCAATGACAGAGGTCAAACGTTTTCTGTAAGTCTTCACAAGATTTTCACACACTGTTGCTGGTATTTTGGCCCATTCCTCCATGCAGATCTCTTCTAGAGCAGTGATGTTTTGGGGCTATTGCTGGGCAACACAGACTTTCAACTCCCTCCAAAGATTTTCTATGGAGTTGAGATCTGGAGACTGGCTAGGCCACTCCAGGACCTTGAAACGCTTCTTACGAAGCCACTCCTTCGTTGCCCGGGCGGTGTGTTTGGGATCATTGTCATGCTGAAAGACCCAGCCACGTTTCATCTTCAATGCCCTTGCTGATGGAAGGAGGTTTTCACTCAAAATCTCACGATACATGGCCCCATTCATTCTTTCCTTTACACAGATCAGTCGTCCTGGTCCCTTTGCAGAAAAACAGTCCCAAAGCATGATGTTTCCGCCCCATGCTTCACAGTAGGTAAATCAAATCAAATCAAATCAAATTTTATTTGTCACATACACATGGTTAGCAGATGTTAATGCGAGTGTAGCGAAATGCTTGTGCTTCTAGTTCCGACAATGCAGTGATAACCAACAAGTAATCTAACTAACAATTCCAAAACTACTGTCTTATACACAGTGTAAGGGGATAAGGAACATGTACATAAGGATATATGAATGAGTGATGGTACAGAGCAGCATACAGTAGATGGTATCGAGTACAGTATATACATATGAGATGAGTGTGTAGACAAAGTAAACAAAGTGGCATAGTTAAAGTGGCTAGTGATACATGTGTTACATAAGGATGCAGTCGATGATGTAGAGTACAGTATATACATATGCATATGAGATGAATAATGTAGGGTAAGTAACATTATATAAGGTAGCATTGTTTAAAGTGGCTAGTGATATATTTACATCATTTCCCATCAATTCCCATTATTAAAATGGCTGGAGTTGGGTCAGTGTCAATGACAGTGTGTTGGCAGCAGCCACTCAGTGTTAGTGGTGGCTGTTTAACAGTCTGATGGCCTTGAGATAGAAGCTGTTTTTCAGTCTCTCGGTCCCAGCTTTGATGCACCTGTACTGACCTCGCCTTCTGGATGATAGCGGGGTGAACAGGCAGTGGTTCGGGTGGTTGATGTCCTTGATGATCTTTATGGCCTTCCTGTAACAACGAGTGGTGTAGGTGTCCTGGAGGGCAGGTAGTTTGCCCCCGGTGATGCGTTGTGCAGTCCTCACTACCCTCTGGAGAGCCTTACGGTTGAGGGCGGAGCAGTTGCCGTACCAGGCGGTGATACAGCCCGCCAGGATGCTCTCGATTGTGCATCTGTAGAAGTTTGTGAGTGCTTTTGGTGACAAGCCGAATTTCTTCAGCCTCCTGAGGTTGAATAGGCGCTGCTGCGCCTTCTTCACGACGCTGTCAGTGTGAGTGGACCAATTCAGTTTGTCTGTGATGTGTATGCCGAGGAACTTAAAACTAGCTACCCTCTCCACTACTGTTCCATCGATGTGGATAGGGGGTGTTCCCTCTGCTGTTTCCTGAAGTCCACAATCATCTCCTTAGTTTTGTTGACGTTGAGTGTGAGGTTATTTTCCTGACACCACACTCCGAGGGCCCTCACCTCCTCCCTGTAGGCCGTCTCGTCGTTGTTGGTAATCAAGCCTACCACTGTTGTGTCGTCCGCAAACTTGATGATTGAGTTGGAGGCGTGCGTGGCCACGCAGTCGTGGGTGAACAGGGAGTAGGAGAGGGCTCAGAACGCACCCTTGTGGGGCCCCGTGTTGAGGATCAGCGGGGAGGAGATGTTGTTGCCTACCCTCACCACCTGGGGGCGGCCCGTCAGGAAGTCCAGTACCCAGTTGCACAGGGCGGGGTCGAGACCCAGGGTCTCGAGCTTGATGACGAGCTTGGAGGGTACTATGGTGTTGAATGCCGAGCTGTAGTCGATGAACAGCATTCTCACATAGGTATTCCTCTTGTCCAGGTGGGTTAGGGCAGTGTGCAGTGTGGTTGAGATTGCATCGTCTGTGGACCTATTTGGGCGGTAAGCAAATTGGAGTGGGTCTAGGGTGTCAGGTAGGGTGGAGGTGATATGGTCCTTGACTAGTCTCTCAAAGCACTTCATGATGACGGAAGTGAGTGCTACGGGGCGGTAGTCGTTTAGCTCAGTTACCTTAGCTTTCTTGGGAACAGGAACAATGGTGGCCCTCTTGAAGCATGTGGGAACAGCAGACTGGTATAGGGATTGATTGAATATGTCCGTAAACACACCGGCCAGCTGGTCTGCGCATGCTCTGAGGGCGCAGCTGGGGATGCCGTCTGGGCCTGCAGCCTTGCGAGGGTTAACACGTTTAAATGTCTTACTCACCTCGGCTGCAGTGAAGGAGAGACCGCATGTTTCCGTTGCAGGCCGTGTCAGTGGCACTGTATTGTCCTCAAAGCGGGCAAAAAAGTTATTTAGTCTGCCTGGGAGCAAGACATCCTGGTCCGTGACTGGGCTGGATTTCATCTTGTAGTCCGTGATTGACTGTAGACCCTGCCACATGCCTCTTGTGTCTGAGCCATTGAATTGAGATTCCACTTTGTCTCTGTACTGACGCTTAGCTTGTTTAATAGCCTTGCGGAGGGAATAGCTGCACTGTTTGTATTCATTCATGTTGCCAGACACCTTGCCCTGATTAAAAGCAGTGGTTCGCGCTTTCAGTTTCACGCGAATGCTGCCATCAATCATCGGTTTCTGGTTAGGGAATGTTTTTATCGTTGCTATAGGAACGACATCTTCGACGCACGTTCTAATGAACTCGCACACCAAATCAGCGTATTCGTCAATATTCCCATCTGACGCAATACGAAACATGTCCCAGTCCACGTGATGGAAGCAGTCTTGGAGTGTAGAGTCAGCTTGGTCTGACCAGCGTTGGACAGACCTCAGCGTGGGAGCCTCTTGTTTTAATTTCTGCCTGTAGGCAGGGATCAGCAAAATGGAGTCGTGGTCAGCTTTTCCGAAAGGGGGGCGGGGCAGGGCCTTATATGCGTCGCGGAAGTTAGAGTAACAATGATCCAAGGTTTTACCACCCCTGGTTGCGCAATCGATATGCTGATAAAATTTAGGGAGTCTTGTTTTCAGATTGGCTTTGTTAAAATCCCCAGCTACAATGAATGCAGCCTCCGGATAAATGTTTTCCAGTTTGCAAAGAGTTAAATAAAGTTCGTTCAGAGCCATCGATGTGTCTGCTTGGGGGGGATATATACGGCTGTGATTATAATCGAAGAGAATTCTCTTGGAAGATAATGCGGTCTACATTTGATTGTGAGGAATTCTAAATCAGGTGAACAGAAGGATTTGAGTTCCTGTATGTTTCCTTCATCACACCATGTCCCGTTAGTCATGAGGCATACGCCCCCGCCACTCTTCTTACCAGAGAGATGTTTGTTTCTGTCGGCGCGATGCGTGGAGAAACCCGTTGGCTGCACCGCCCTGGATAGCGTTTTCCCAGTAAGCCATGTCTCCGTAAAGCAAAGAACGTTGCAGTCTCTGATGTCCCTCTGGAATGCCACCCTTGCTCGGATTTCGTCAACCTTGTTGTCGAGAGACTGGACATTGGCAAGAAGAATACTGGGAAGTGGTGCGCGATGTGCCAGAACACCGCCGCGTTTCCCTCTTTTTCGGAGTCGTTTCCTTGGGTCGCTGCATGCGATCCATTCCGTTGTCCTGTTTTTAAGGCAGAACACAGGATCCGTGTCGCGGAAAACATATTCTTGGTCGTACTGATGGTGAGTTGACGCTGATCTTATATTCAGTAGTTCTTCTCGACTGTATGTAATGAAACCTAAGATGACCTGGGGTACTAATGTAAGAAATAACACGTAAAAAAACAAAAAACTGCATAGTTTCCTAGGAACGCGAAGCGAGGCGGCCATCTCAGTCGGCGCCGGAAGTGTTAGGTATGGTGTTCTTTGGATGCACCTCAGCATTCTTTGTCCTCCAAACACGACAAGTTAAGTTTTTGCCAAAAAGTTATATTTTGGTTTCATCTGACCATATGACATTCTCCCAATCTTCTTCTGAATCATCCAAATGCTCTCTAGCAAACTTCAGACGGGCCTGGACATGTACTGGCTTAAGCAGGGGGACACGTCTGGCACTGCAGGATTTGAGACCCTGGTGGCGTAGTGTGTTACTGATGGTAGGCTTTGTTACTTTGGTCCCAGCTCTCTGCAGGTCATTCACTAGGTCCCCCCGTGTGGTTCTGGGATTTTTGTTCATCGTTCTTGAGATCATTTTGACCCCACGGGGTGAGATCTTGCGTGGAGCCCCAGATCGAGGGAGATTATCAATGGTCTTGTATGTCTTCCATTTCCTAATAATTGCTCCCACAGTTGATTTCTTCAAACCAAGCTGCTTACCTATTGCAGATTCAGTCTTTGGGCTTTCCCGGTGCAGGTCTACAATTTTGTTTCTGGTGTCCTTTGGAGTGTGACTGTTTGAGGTTGTGGACAGGTGTCTTTTATACTGATAACAAGTTCAAACAGGTGCCATTAATACAGGTAACGAGTGGAGGACAGGGGAGCCTCTTAACGAAGAAGTTACAGATCTGTGAGAGCCAGAAATCTTGCTTGTTTGTAGGTGACCAAATACTTATTTTCCACCATAATGTGCAAATAAATTCATTAAAAATCCTACAATGTGATTTTCTGGATTTCTTTTTCTAATTTTGTCTGTCACAGTTGAAGTGTACCTATGATGAAAATTACAGGCCTCTCTCATATTTTTAAGTGGGAGAACTTGCACAATTGGTGGCTGACTAAATACTTTTTTGCCCCAATGTAGGCCTATGGGCTAGGCTACATGAGGTGTGTGACTAGGATTCTTGCCTTAAGCTGGTCATCATTCACAAGTGATAATATATAATTCACAAGAAACAGGTTAATATTGTCACCCATCAGACTATTCTTGATGCAATCTTGTCTCTACATATACTAAAATAATATATGTGTGAAACTTGTTTTGATTTAAAATGGACCATTATCATGCACATGTCTCAAAACAGGGGCAGCGGAAAAAATACATGTCATCTATTAAATAGCAAATGGAGGAAGCTTATCCAGTGGTTCATTTTCACGCCAGCCAGGTAGACAATACTCCTGTTGTAAAGATAAACAATGTGCTTAATATTAGGAAAGTTGAGAAATATAGTAAGCCTAGCCTATAGAAAGCTCATGGGAACCTCCTCTTTTTAATAGAGGCCAGTCACCGCAACAGCCCTAGCCAGAACGCCAATGGCAATGTTTGTATCCATTAGGCAATGATTTTTGTTGGCTCCACCCAGGTTCCGTCTCTTATTGAACAGTGCAAACCGTACTCTTCTTCAGACCAAAGTCCTGACAAAGTTCATGTGAGCACCCCTCCCCTTCGGCCGATGCCGACCTTGCACTAATCACTCTTCAGCCGAGGACCAGAAACACAGTCTGTGTGAAATGGTTACGCAGCTCCTAAATCTTCAAACAAATACCCGTGTGGCTCAGTTGTTAGGGCATATTGCTTGCAACGCAGAGTTGTGGGTTCAATTCCCACAGGGGAAAAGTATGAAAATGCATGCACTTACTACTAAGAGTTGCTAAGAGCGTCTGCTAAATGTCAAATGCTGTCCTAGCTCGCACACTCCCATCTTCGGCATAAACCAGGCTAACCTATGTCAGCTAGTGCGATACTCTTCGGTCTAATACCCAACACTCAGTCTGTGCATCTATACACTGACTGTTCTTTGGGCTCTGCCCAACAATACTGGTAACAGCTCTTGCTGTAGCTTTACCACAACTCCTTTCAGCGTCCACAAGGCAATTGCTCCCAACACCAGAGAACTGGGTTTCCTATCCTGTCCTACGCGCACCTGTGCAGTTCCCCCCTAGTTAGCTGCACGCAGGTGAATTAATCAATGTGTGGCCATATCATCTATAAACTCAGTTTATCACAACACTAATAGGTAATGACTACTGATCTTCATCCAGGTAGGACTTCAGTAAGCAGAAAAGCCCTTTTCCAATCAGAAAGGACCTTCACAGCCAGCGACTCCAGAGATTCATACCTCTTTCTGTCCAGGCTGAAATGTTGTCGGATAAAAAGACAGAATTAGAGAATGGTATCTGAAGGCAAAGGAAAAGTATTTGATCGTCACGTCATGGTTAAGTAGGTCTGTATCAAGCTAACTCACTCACAGTTGAGAGAAGGGAAACAAAAAGTCACATACCCTAAGAAGGATGTATAATTATTTGGTTTTGCTCTGTGGTCCATAGGCTGCCCACATAAATCTTTGGGTCTGTGAAGTTGAACACCTCATACAGTTGGTGGATGGTACAGTCCAGGCCAGGCCTCCACAGACACATGGATACATTACCTCAGAACCATCCTGACATCTTCTGGTAATATGTGGTAATACATGTATGATCAAAGAAAAATATTGATACTATTGAATTTATTTTGCCCACACCCTCCTTTTTTTCATCCTACCATTAAACACTCCATCTTCTTCTTAATTTGTGACCAGGCATAGAACGTCACAGACTGTGAAGACATTTTTCAAAGAGACAGTGACTGTGGGTACACCTTATTACGTGCTGAATGTGACCAGAACATAAAGGTTTGACTTTCACCTGTTTACCGTAAGATACAACGTTTTACCATGGTGAAAGTATGTCCAATCATCTGTAGAAATCTCATTAGAATCAATGCTGAGAACACATATGATTTAAAAAATGTATGCGTTATTGATTATGAGATTTTTTAAAAAGTGTACTGTTTTCTTGGTGCCCTCTGAGATCTATGGGGTGCATAGAGTTGGCTTTAAGACGTCTGGAATGTGCTCCTGGACAATGGACTCGTAAATGATGTAATAAAAGCCCAACATGTGCTTCTAAAGATAGCAGGCAGGGAGCAGAGCCATTGTTCAGTGAAATATGGAGGAAATTCTTTCTGGTAAGGATGATTTACTGCAGGGAAAATCGTACTGCTCCCTTTATGTCTAAATCAGGTTTCCCCAGACCCTTTTAACAATACAGGTAGCTCTAATAGCTTTAGTATACTGTGTAGTTTCACATGGTGCTTTGATGAACAATGTCCCATAGAGATTCAGTGGCAAGAAAAAGTATGTGAATTTGGAATTACCTGGATTTCTGCATAAATTCGATATACAATTTGATCTGATCTTCATCTAAGTCAGAACAATGTGTGCTTAAAACTAATGTGCTTAAACTAGTGTGCTTAAACTAATAATACACAAATGATTGTATTTTTCTTGTCTATATAAAGCTGGAAAGGGTTACAAAAGTATCTCTAAAAGTCAGTCCACAGTAAGACAAATTGTCTATAAATGGAGAAAGTTCAGCACTGTTGCTATGCTCCCTATGAGTGGCTGTCCTGCAAAGATGACTGCAAGAGCACAGCGCAGAATGCTCAATGAGGTTAAGAGGAATCCTAGAGTGTCAGCTAAAGACTTACAGAAATCTCTAGAAGATACTAACATCTCTGTTGACGAGTCTACAATACGTCCTTTTGGGAGGACACCATGGAAGAAGCCGCTGCTGTAGAAAAAAAACATTGAAGCACGTATGAAGTTCACAAAAGATAACCTGGATGTTCCACAGCGCTACTGGCAAAATAGTCTATGGACAGATGAAACTAAAGCTGAGTTATTTGGAAGGAGCACACGACACTATGCGTGGAGAAGAAAAGGCACAGCACACCAACATCAAAACCTCATCCCCAGTGTAAAGGATGGTGGAGGGAGCATCATGGTTTGGGACTGCTATGCTACCTCAGGGCCTGGACAGCTTGCTATGATCAACGGGAAAAATGTATTCCCGTATGGTACTGATATAATGTGTCTCTATGACAGCAGCTCACCCCTGCCTCTTGGTACTTGTTAACGAGTGTTGGATTTTCAGTGAATGCCTTGAGCTTTTCTCATACCAGACCAAAACCTTCAGAGTCCTTCAGAGATCAACACCCAAACAAACACTCAGAGGCGTCTAATGGCATAATTCTAACTTGGGACATATATGATATTTACTGTGTGAAGTTTCTGAGGAAAATAGGCTGTTTCCTATTGCCTACCTCCAGAGGAATTCAGGAAAAAATGTGCGATGCATAGAGAATTGTGTACTGTACAAACCCACTGAGAGATACAGGGCTATTTAAACCCACCGCTTCACATAGCAGGGAGACTTACAACTTCAAAATCTTCAGGGCTTGTCTTGATAAATGCCAAGCTCTTACAGTATATGTGAAAAATTATATTATTGATGCCAGCTAATATAATGGATGCAAGTATTGAATACCTACCAAAACATTTATTCTCCACGCACTACATATTTTTTCGAGTGGGTGAGGTGGGTATACTACGAGCTACATAACTTTCCTGTTAAAGCTAGCAGCCCTCATATCAGGCTCTTTCCCATCTCCTTCAGGATGTGTTTGGCCCATGGGTCTCTGAGAATGTGTTGTGGTGCAGGAAACAGACATGGATGAGTGGCACTATATTCAGCTTATGTGTCGTTCTCTGCCTGACACATGACCAGTAAGGGGATTGCTTACCTCAAATGCGTGATGGAACGCATTGAACTTGATTTTGATGAAAGCATCATCCTCCCTTTCTGGCAGGTAGGGGCAGTGATAAGAGTACAGGGGGACGTTTCACCAAGTGTTAATGTTCCTTGACTGGTCATCTTGGTTGTCACGGAGACAAGGTATGTCATCTTTGCACATATTGAACTCTATTAAAGTCTAGGCAGAGCGCTCACCTCCAGTTTTGGGATATTCTCACATCTGTGTAGCATACAGAGGAGTCATTTAAGGTCACAACAGAAGATCCCCTGAATAAATCCAGTATCAAGTGTCTATTGACCAACGGACTTATCTTACCTCATAGCAAGGGAAATACACTATATATACAAAAGTATGTGGACACCCCTTCAAATGAGTGGATTTGGCTATTTCAGCCATACCTATTGCTAACAGGTGTATATAATCGTGCACACTGCCATGAAATCTCCATCGACAAACAGACAGTAGAATGGTCATTGAAGAGTTCAATGACTTTCAACGTGGCACCGTCACAGAATGCCACCTTTCCAACAAGCCAATTTGTCAAATTTCTGCCCTGCTAGAGCGTCTCTGGTCAACTGTAAATGCTGTTATTGTGAAGTGGAAACATCTAGGAGCAACAATGGCTCAGCTGAGAAGTGGTAGGCCACACAAGCTCACAGAACGGGACTGCCAAGTGCAGAAGCGCATAAAAAAGTATATCCTTGTTTGCAACAGTCACTACCGAGTTCCAAACTGCCTCTGGAAGCAACGTCAGCAAAGTAACTGTTTGTCGGGAGCTTCAGGAAATGTGTTTCAACGGCCGAGTAGCCTCACACAAGACTAAGATAACCATGCACAATGCCAAGCGTTGGCTGGAGTGATGTGACCCCTCCTGTCTCAGCCTCCAGTATTTACGCTGCAGTAGTTTATGTGTCTGGGGGCTAGGGTCAGTTTGTTATATCTGGAGTACTTCTCCTGTCCTATCCGGTGTCCTGTGTGAATTTAAGTATGCTCTCTCTAATTATCTCTTTCTCTCTTTCGGAGGACCTGAGCCCTAGGACCATGCCTCAGGACTACCTGACATGATGACTCCTTGCTGTCCCCAGTCCACCTGGCCGTACTGCTGCTCCAGTTTCAACTGTTCTGCCCGTAATTATTATTATTTTACCATGCTGGTCATTTATGAACATTTGAACATCTTGGCCATGTTCTGTTATAATCTCCACCCGGCACAGCCAGAAGAGGACTTGCCACCCCACATAGCCTGGTTCCTCTCTAGGTTTCTTCCTAGGTTTTGGCCTTACTAGGGAGTTTTTCCTAGCCACCGTGCTTCTACACCTGCATTGCTTGCTGTTTGGGGTTTTAGGCTGGGTTTCTGTACAGCACTTTGAGATATCAGCTGATGTACGAAGGGCTATATAAATAGATTTGATTTGATTTGATGTAAAGCTCGCTCGTTCTCTGGGGTGATGAATTAAGCTTCAAATGAAATCAAATGTATTTGTCACATGCGCTGAATACAACAGGTAGACCTTACAGTGAAATGCTTACTTACAAGCTCTTAACCAACAATGCAGTTTTAAGAAAAATAAGAAAAAAATGAATGAAAGGAACAAATAATTAAAGAGCATCTGGCAGTTCGACAGACAAATCTGTGTTTGGCAGATGCCAAGAGAACACTACCTGCACCAATGCATAGTACCAACTGTAAAGTTTGGTGGAGGAGGAATAATGGTCTGGGGCTGTTTTTCATGATTCGGGCTAGGCCCCTTAGTTCCAGTGAAGAGAAATCTTAATGTTACAGCATACAATGATATTTTAGAAGATTCTGTGCTTCCAACTTTGTGGCAGCAATTTGGGGCAGGCCCTTTCCTGTTTCAGCATGACAATGCCCTGTGCACAAAGCGAGGTCCATACAGGATTGGTTTTTCGAAATTGGTGTGGAAGAACTTGACTGGCCTGCGCAGAGCCCTGACCTCAACCTCATCAAACACCTTTGGGACGAATTGGAAAGCTGACTGTGAGCCAGGCCTAATCACCAACATCAGTGCCCGACCTGACTAATTCTCTTGTGGCTGAATGGAAGCAAGTTCCCACAGCAATATTCCAACATCTAGTGGAATGCCTTCCCAGAAGAGTGGAGGCTGTTATAGCAGCAAAGGGGGGACCAACTCCATATTAATGCCCATGATTTAGGAATGAGATGTTTGACGAGCGGGTGTCCACATACTTTTGGTCATGTAGTGTACATCTCCTCTGAGATTGAGTCTTGCTGGCACATCCCCTCATGTGGACTTGTGCAGTATATTTGGGGTAAACATTAATATACATTTAGCAGGTGCCTTTAACCTGAACCACTTTCAGTAGTGAACGCATACATTGTTGTACTCCTGTGGGAATCAAACACTCAACCCTGGTGTTACAAACACCATGCTCTACCAGCTGAGCCACACGGGACCCCATAACTTACCATCATAAAGCTATTAGGACTTGACTTATATACAATACCTTCTCTTTCAGAGCCAATCAGAGGCAAACAGAGAGCCTCATCTCCCCCAGGGCTATGTGCCATAGAACCTGCACCACAGGCCTGTATCTGAGAACCTCCAAAGCAACATCAATCACAGGTCACCATTTTCTATTTGTGTATCCCTGATTTCTCATATTTTAGATATCACAATTTGACACAGATACCTTACCTAAGGGTGGCAGGTAGAGCATTGGGCCAGTTGCTGGATCAAATCCTTGAGCTGACAAGGTAAAAATCTGTTGTTCTGTCCCTGAGCAAGGCAGTTAACCCACTGTTAACTGTGGATGTTGATTAAGGCAGCCCCCTGCACCCCTGCACCTCTCTGATTCAGAACTGGGTTAAATATGGAAGACACACTTCAGTTGAAGGTATCCCCCTTTCCCTACTAAAGGAAAGTTGAAATCTTTATTTTTGACTACCTGTTTCAAGGCATTGTTCCGTTGGCTCTGGTCAGATGAGGGCGCCATTGCTTTCCTAAAATCGTTGTAAGGCCAAATTTGAGTGGTTCACAGAATGACACACATTTCTACAAAGCCACGTTTTCACAGAACGCAAATTAAAATGACCAAAATGACATGCAATAGTTATTGCTGTAAAATGTTGTCTGTCTGTAATGCTTCTAATATGTTTATTATTTTTTCAATTCATTGTAATGTCATCGCAATGGTGTGACTACTTCCAAAATCAACAACCTTGAAAATGTTGAACTGGTATCAGGTGTTGAAAATATGTTTAATTATAAAGAGAAAAAATATTGGGTTCACTTTGGTAACATCTACAAATCCATATGCTGCAATAGTGCTGTTCTCAATAAGTTAAGGGTGCATGTACTTTTTTGGAGTTATGTAAAATGCTGCATTATATTCAAATACATTAATGCTGCATTATAATCAAATACATTAATGCTGCATTATAATCAAATACATTAATGCTGCATTACATTCATATAAGGGAAATATATCCATCTAAAATGACCGGTCCTCAGAAATGTGATTCGGCACATTCAAAGCAACATACCCAAAATGATTGTCCAGGGTAAAACCAATAGTGCCTAGCTTTCTGTTTTGTATCTACAAAGCATTTTCATTTACAGATCATTTACAACCATAGTGACTGCCAGCAGTTAGTGATACAATTTTACAAATGCCATACTTTATTTACAGTTAAATTACTCAACTAACTAACTTTATAAAACGGGTTGTTTGGATCCTGTATGCTGATTGATTGACAGCAGAGAGTTATAGCACCACATGAATTCCACGGGTAATGCCTGTAACAGTTCCATTACATTTATCAATGCGCATCCACTGTCCCAAAACCCAGCCCATCAATTTTTAAACTTTAGCTCCCCCCGTGAAAAAAAGTGTCTCGACAATATTTTCCCATGCTACTACCCAAGCATTTGGTTTGGTACAGGGGGTTAATCGGCAGTGTTTAGAAAGGCAGCCCAATTCTGATGTTTTTTTTAACCAATCAGAACAGCTCTGATGAAGAGCTGATGTGAAAGATCTAATGTGATTGGTTAAATTAGTGGGGAAAAATATCAGAATTGGACTGCCTCTCTAAATGCAGTCATATACGCCTCAATATGTGCCTATGCAAGCTGTTTTCTGGGGTGGATATCCACTGTTCCATGCATATGAACTCAATGATTATCAGGATCATTATAATGGATATATCCAAAGAATTAGCTAAATAAACCAAAGTAAAACAAACAAAAATGCACCTGGTTTACTGTCATTTCAGCTGTTTAATGTCATTGTTTATTACCTGTAGTTGGCTAGCTAGCTAGTAAAACAGAAGTAACGTTAGCCTAGCTATCCTCCATAGCTATCTTATTTACTCAACAATCAGTTGGTTGTTGCCTATTTATAATTGATTAACTAAATAATGATTTATTGTAGTTATTGTCTCTCTTGTTATCATGCAACCTCAGCTAGCTAGCTCCATGCCAATGATTCAAAACATGAGTATTAATGACCAGCATGTTTGGTTAGCAACTGCAGAACTTAAAACTGACTTTTGCCCAGACTATATTGTCTGATGGAAGGATGAAATAAAACAAATGTACTAAATAAAATAACGTTTTACTGAAAACATGCTATTCATCTTAAAAATATACATGTTTGCAACCGTTTTATAAAAGTAATAAGGTCCTCGAATCCGGGAATTATCGTGTGATAATGCCCTCCTAAGTGCTGTTTTTTTTCGGGCCTAAGAACAGCCCTTAGGAGGGCGTTATCGCACGTAACCCCCGGGTTCTCATGTTTTATGCCTAAATACTGCCCCCTTTGGGAATAATGTGAACTAATTATTAATGCTTGTTTTCACCAAACAAGCTGGATTAAATATTTAACTGATAATGCCCAAGAAGCCGATGTTTAGAGTATATATTGGCATCGGTGTTATGTCTGAGACGAAGTCAAGCTCAAATCCAGATGGATTTTTAAAAAGCAGACATTGAATATCCCTTCGAGGGAATATCCCTATTAATTACACTTAGGATGTTGTATCAATACACCTAGTCAATACAAAGATACAGGCGTCCTTCCTAACTCAGTAGCCGGAGAGGAAAGAAACCATTTTGGGAATTTCACCATGAGGCCAATGGTAACTTAAAAACAGTTACAGAGTTTAATGACTGTGATGGAAAACTGGGGGTGGATCATTGCAGTTACTCCACAAAACTAACTTAAATGACAGAGTGAAAAGAAGGAAGCCTGTACAGAATAAAAAATATTCCAAAACATGCATCCTGTTTGCAATAAGGCACTAAAGTAAAACTGCTAACATGTGTCAAAGAAATGTACATTATGTCCTGAATAAAAAGTGTTATGTTTGAGGCAGTACCACTCGTCATATTTTCAAGCATGATGGTGGCTGCATCATGTGTCACGCCCTGGCCATAGAGAGGCTTTTATTCTCTATTTTGGTTAGGCCAGGGTGTGAATAGGGTGGGCATTCTAGTTTCTTTATTTCTGTTTTCTATTTCTGTGTCTTTGGCTGGGTGTGGTTCTCAATCAGAGGCAGCTGTCTATCGTTGTCTCTGATTGAGAATCATACGTAGGCAGCTTTTTCCCACCTGTGTTTTGTGGGTAGTTATTTTCTGTTTTGTGTTTCTGCACCTGACAGAACTGGTTGTTGTCCTGTTGCTCTTTGTTATTGGTCCATTTTGCTTATGTCCACTCCCTCTTCTTCAGACGAGTGTTACATCATGTTAAGGATATGCTTGTCATTGGCAAGGACTAGTACACTGGGAGATTAATACACCTTCTATCAGGACAATAACCTAAAGCCCAAGGTCAAATATACACTGGAATTGCTTACCAAAATGACATTGAATGTTCCTGAGTGGCCTAGTTACAGTTTTGGCATATATATATATATATATATAGTTTTGACTTAAATCGGCTTGAAAATCTATGGCAAGACATGAAAATGGCTGTCTAGCAATGATCAACAACCAACTTGACAGAAGTTAAAGAATTTGTTAAAGAATAATGTGCAAATGTTGTACAATCCAGGTGTGCAAAGCTCTTAGAGACTTACCCAAAAACACTCACAGCTGTAATTGCTGTCAAATGTGATTCTAGCATGTATTGTCTCAGGGTATGAATTCTTGTGTAAATGAGATATCTGTATTTAATATTCAATAAATTGGCCACATTTTCAAAAAACATGTGCAGCGTGATCTGGGTTCCACATCTTTTATTAGAAAAGTGAAACATAAGCTAAACAAAACAATAAAGAAACAACGAAACGTGACTAAGTGGTGCACATGCATAAAACACAAAATAATATCCCACATACACAGGTGGGAAAAACAGCTACTTAAATATGATCCCCAATTAGAGACAACGATTACCAGCTGCCTCTAATTGGGAATCATACAAATCACCAACATAGAAAATAAACTTAGAACACCACATAGAAATAAATAAACTAGATCACCCCCAGTCACGCCCTGACCTACTTCACCATAGAGAAACAATGGTTCTCTATGGTCAGGGCATGACAGTACCCCCGTGACAGTAGGGGGGGTGATTAGTATCGGTGGCGGCTCTGGTGCGGGCCGAAGAACCCGCTCATCCCGCGGATCCAGTCATGGACCCAGGCTGAACACTGTACCTGGACTGGACCTCGATGCCGAGGAAGGTTCCTGCCATGGAGCGGGACTGGACGCCGTGTTTGGACTGGATATCGGCGCATAGAAAGGCTCCTGCCATGGAGCGGGACTGGACTCCGTGTCTGGACTGGGCATTGGCGCAGATGAGAGCTCCTGCCATGGAGTTGGACTGGACGCTGTGTTTGGAAGCTCCGAGACCGTCGACCCTCGCTGAAGGTTCCAGATCGTTGACCGTCGCTGGAGGTTCCGGACTGTGGACTGTCGCCGGAGGTTCTGGGTTGTGGACCGTCTCAGGAGGTTCCGGACTGTGGACCGTCTCCGAAGGTTCCGGACTGTGGGCCGTCTCAGGAGGTTCCGGACTGTGGACAGTCTCAGGAGGTTCCGGACTGTGGACCGTCGCAGGAGGTTCTGGACTGTGGGCCGTCTCAGGTTCTGGACTGTGGAACGTCGCCGGAAGCTCTGGACTGGGAACTGTCGCCGGAAGCTCTGGACTGGGAAGTGTTGCCGGAAGCTCTAGACTGGGAACCGTCACTGGAAGCTCTGGACTGGGAACCATCGCCGGAAGCTCTGGACTGTGAAGGCGCACTGGAGACCTGATGCGTGGGGCCGATACAGGTGGCACCGGGCTGGTGACACGCACTTCAGGGTGAGTGCGGGGAGCAGGCACAGGACGTTCCGGACTGGGAAGGCACACTGTAAGCCTAGTGCGTGGAGCCGGCACAGGATGTACGGGACTGGGGAGACGTACTGGAGACCTGGTGCGTAAAGCCGGCATGAATGGTACCTGTTCGATGACACACCTCACACGGCAAGTGTGAGGAGCTGGCACAGGACGTACTGGGCTGTGAAGGCGCACTGGAGACCTGGTGCATATAGCCGGCATCAATTGTACAGGAATTATGACACACTTCGCACGGTGAGTGCGAGGAGCTGGCACAGGACGTACTGGGGAGACCTGGTGCGTAGAACCGGCACACATGGCAACGGACAAATGACACGCTCCTCAAGGCGAGTGTGGAGAGCTGGCACAGGACTTACTGGGCTGTGGATGCGTACTGGAGACCTGATGCATGGAGCCGGCACAGATTTCACCAGACTAATAGCACGCTCCTCAGGATGAATACAGGGAACTGACTCAGGTGGCATTAGACTGATTACACGCTCCTTAGGGCAAATGTTGTGCATCTTCTACCAACTCAACAACTCTCTTCGCTCTTTCTCATCCGATACCTCCATCCACTCTCTGACGGTCTCTGACTCTCTCCATTCACTCTCCTCCAGTTTCTCCCTCTTCTCCAGACTGGCTCTGATTCACTCCTCGGCTCCGCCGACCACCCCTTGTGCCGTGAACCCCGGCGTCGTCACTGTCCTTCATTCTCTCGTGTCGTCTGTTACCACGGCAGCCTTTCATGTCTTGCCAAGACTTCCTCCCAAGTCCAGGATATTCTCTCCTCGATCTCCTCCAAAGACCAGGATGCCATCACCTCCTGGGCACGCTGCTTGGTCCTGGTGTGGTGGGATATTCTGTCACGCTCGTCGTACGAACTGGAAGCATACTCGGACCAACGTGCAGCGTGATCTGGGTTCCACATCTTTTATTAGAAAAGTTCAACTTAAGCAAAACAAAACAATAAAGAAACAACGAAATGTGACTAAGTGGTGCACATGCACAAAACACAAAATAATATCCCACAAACACAGGTGGAAAAAACAGCTACTTAAATATGATCCCCAATTAGAGACAACGATTACAAGCTGCCTCTAATTGGGAATCATACAAATCACCAACATAGAAAATAATGATGTGTTGTGCACTGAAGTCCACAAGTGAAAAGAAAAGATGAGAGGAGGAGAGAGCATAGAAGTGAGAAGAAATTATACAACGATCAAAGGGATCATGCTGTATGTACATGGCTGCTATGAAAGTGACCTGTGTTTGCGTGTGATCAGGGGTGTATTCATTCTGCCGATTCTGTTAAAAAAACGTTTCTGAAACAGAAGCAAACGGAATGAAACGGGGATAAACATACCTGAATTTGTCCAATAGAAACTCTCTTTTGCGACTGCTGGACTAATGATTACATCCTACATCAGCTAGATGCAGGCAAGAGTGTGCAAGGCTGTATTGAATGTGTCAACGTGTCACCTTGATTACAAAATTCTTTCTCTCGACCTGTGCACCTAGCGTACATTGTAAACTTTCGTTCATAGGCTAGGTCAGTCCTGGGCAATTATTTTCCATGGAGGGCCACATTAGAATATATTTTTGACATCATATTACAGGATTAACAAGTGTATGACTGTGTTGACAGATATATCTACTGTAAATCACATCCAGATATGCTACTTATTTTACTTTTTTAACATGCACAGAAATTAATCACATCCATGTTCTCCTTTTGGCAAGTATTTTCATTATTAAACATCCAATGAACTACACGGGGGGAAAAGTACATTGTGCATTCAGCACCACGGACAGAACTCTTGTTAACGTGTATGTACAAAAACACAAGAAAGAGAGAGATGACATTTAAAACACTCAATCAGAGTGAGGAGTGAAGTCTCTGATGGGGATTGACTAGAGCAGTGAAGTCAGGTATAGTTTCTGACGTCGCTATGCGCAGGAGTGCTGAGAGATGAGAGCCAGTAAGATATGATCTGTGCCTTGACTTCTTATATTTGGTCACTGAAAATGTCTGTTCACATACATAGGTTGACTCAAACAGTATAAACATCTTCTGAGCATGAGTCCTAATCTTTGGAAAATTTTGTTCATTGAGAGATGCATAGAACCTGGTCAGTGACATTTAAAAAAATAGTTCTCCAATCACTGCATCAGACTGAAGATCGATAAGCTCAAGTTGCAGGTCAGTAGGAGCATTACACACATTGAAGGTGAAAGGAGAGGAAACTAGCAGCATGTCATTTTCCAACACTTTGAAATCGTCAAAACAACGAGAAAATTCACAGTTCAAAGCACGCAGCAGCGATATATACTTCCCCCGCTGGTCATCTGATAGGGAACAGACTAGTAGTGCCGGAAGGTGGGTGAGATTGTTGGCTTCTACTTCTCGAATCAGGAGGAGTCATTTTCCCTTGAAAGCTTTGACAAGGCTGTACATCTGTACATTCCCTTGTAGTTTGGAATTCAGTTCATTCATGATGTCCATGGTGAAGGCAAAATCAGTCAACCATTCATTATCTTGCAGTTGAGGGAAATCAACATATTTTCCTTTCATTTGCAAAAACTCAGCAATCTCAGACTTCAGGTCCCACACCCTTTTAAGCACCTTCCCCAAACTCAGCCATCTCATGTTTGTGTGGTAGGGGAGATATGCATGACCCGACTCTCTCTTCCAACAGTGAGACAAACCGTCTGTGGTTTAAAGATTTTGCTCTTATGAAGTTTACCGTTTTAGTGACTGTATCCACAACATGGCTCATTTTCAGAACACATTTACAGAGCACCTCCTGATGAATAATGCAAAGCAGGAAAATACTTTTCTGATCTGGGATCAGCTCAGCTACTTGATCTTGTATCCTTTTCAAAAGGCCAAATTTCCTGTCAAGTTTGGGCACCATCAGTGGTCACACTGGATAACTTTTCAAAACTCAGTCCCAGCTTTGCCACACACTTATTAACCTCCCCCAATAAATCTTTCCCTGTGGTTGTGCTCTTCATTGACTGCAAGCTCCTCTGTAATTTCAAAGTCTGGGGTTAAGCCTCGTAAGAATGTGACGTGCGTGTCAGCCTGTCAGTCAGTGTCTGTCCTCGTGCTGTTGTTATTCATACGTGCCTTCAAAATAAATGTCCCACAAGCACTGGGAGTTAAATCATTACCCAAAGGCGATTATTCATTGGGCTTTTAATTTGAAAAAACAAATACGTTTTTCAAAACTTTAATCTCGCAAATTCTTCATGTGATCTGAGCATGATTCCGCGGGCCTTTGCTTTAAGCACTGCGATTAAAAATGAAGATACACAAATTATTAAAGAGGGAGCCCCCCCTCTCCATTTTCATGGATAACATTAGCATAATGTTTTCTGTTAGAGAGTGGGGAAGAAGGAGAGGAGGAAGACTGGATAGGAGGAAGAGTGAAGGAGGAGGAAAGGTAAAGATATGATTACAGAGCCTGCCAATGTATTATTCTAAACAACGTTTTTGAGATAAAATACAAAAATGAGGCAAGCATTGGGAATCTGTTAACCAAAGTATTTTATGTAATGGTGTACTATTAATTACTAAAGATTGGGGAGGAAGGAGAAGAGAGAAGAAAAAATTAAGGGAGTAAAAAGAGTGAAGCGAGGAGAGTGTAGAAGAGTGAGGTGGAAAGGTAAAGAGAAGGAAGACGAGTGAAGAAAAGAGGAGAAATATCGGAGGAGAAGAACAAGTTGAGAGTAAGAAGAGTGACACAAGGGGAGTGAAGAAGAGCAGACAAAGGAGGTACAACGGCTCTTTCCAAGTGGAAATGCCATTTTATTGACAACGTGATGAGAGAATTTCCATTTATACGCTCAGGTCACGGCGATAGAATGGTTCACTGCACCCTTTGTTATTCCTCTTTTTCAATTGGCAGTGGGAGGGGCAAGAACGGCAGTGGTAGAACGAAAAAGCATAAAGCCTCTCTGATTGGCCGTGTTGGTATGCCCTCTGTTACCACATTCTTCAAGAAGGTAGAGACTTCCCAAGAAGAATATGATTTAGTTGTGCAAGAGGATGTCTTTGCTACCACACTATGCGACACAATCATAGTTACACATATCCATAGTTAGTAACGTGTTAGCACCATGGGCAACTACAGGACCTAGACCAAGTTGAATTTGTGTCCCTGTCCATTGATGCGTCCAATCATAGACATGTAAATCTGCTGCCAATAGTAGTCAGATATTGTAAAATATATGATGGCAGCACGTCTGTGGAAACAAAACTGCTTGATTTTGTTGAATTGAAACGAGAAACAGCAGAGGAAATTGCAGCTGAGGTCCTGGTGGTCATCCAAAAATGTAACCTGGAAAACAAAGTCGTGGCATTCTCTGCCGACAACACAAATACCAACTTTGGAGGACTGAATAGGCTGGGGAGGGTCAATGTCCATACCAAAATAAAAAATGCTCCGCAGCGGGAGGTGATTGGTTTAGGTTGTCTCCTTTTTTAAAAAGGCAACCTCCGGGTGAAGAGATCCAGAAGGCAGCGGCCACACTGCAGGAAAAATGCCCCAATGTGACCATCAATGAGGATGCATTGTTTGACGAGGTTAATGGCCTGCAAGATTTCCTAAAGAGGGGGGAGGAAAAAAATAAAATCGCTTGACGCATGGAAAACATCTGAGACACCGCTTAGTCAGAGATGGAGCACGGTGGTTACCCACTTCAAAAGAATGACATCCCACACACTAACCTGACTAGATTAGTGTCTGTTGTCATGTGTTTACCTGGAAGTAATGCACCAGTCGAGAGAGTGTTCTCCCAAATTAATGATATATGGACAGTAGCAAGAAATAGTGTCACTGTTCCTACCATCAAGGAAATGCTTATTGTGAAGACAAACTTCAACCTCCCCTGCCAGGAGTTCATGGAGAAGCTGGCCAAAGACAGAGCAATCCTGATGAAAATACATTATTCTGAGAAATATACAGAATAGGTTGGTTTAAGTATATTATGTAGTTACCAATCTCATCATCATCTTATTTTTTAAATGTTTTTAAATATTTCACATATACTATTTTTTTTATCAAGGCGAGACCCAGATGCAGATGGTTGGAGTCTTACCATGTTTAATAATCCAAAAGGGGTAGGCAAGAGAATGGTCGTGGACAGGTCAAAGGTCAAAACCAGATCAGATGCCAGGAGGTACAGAGTGGCAGAATGGTCAGGCAGGCAGGTACAGAGTCCAGAAACAGGCAAGGGTCAAAACCAGGAGGACTTAGAAAAAGGAGAATAGCAAAAGGAGTATGGGAAAAACACACTGGTCGACTTGACTAAACATACAAGACGAACTGGCACAGAGAGACAGGAAACACAGGGATAAATACACTGGGGGGGGGGGTGGAGACAATCACAGGAACAGGTGAAACAGATCAGGACGTGACATTTCTGTTTTCTTACATTCTGCTCATGTTCTCTTCTGCTCTTATTCTACCCAGACTACCAGGACCACTGAAAGGCTGTTCTGTCTTGCCTGTAGTGTTTCTGTATATATAGTTGTTTTCTCTACCACAGTGTGCCTGTTAGACTAAATACATGAAACCGGAATTGTCCCCTTTTTTATTTCATAGACAAAAACATTGATATTTTAATGATATATTGACTGCCGAACTGGAAATGTCCCCGGTTTTCATTTCAGAAATCTGGTCACCTTAATAAGGATCGGACCCTTTTTTTGTTGTCAATTTTCGCCTAAAATGACATACCCTAATCTAACTGCCTGTAGCTCAGGCCTTGAAGCAAGGATATGCATATTCTTGGTACCATTTGAAAGGATACACTTTGAAGTTTGTGGAAATGTGAAAGGAATGTAGGAGAATATAACACATTAGATCCGGCAAAAGATAATACAAAGAAAATAAAACTGTTTTTTTGTTTAAAAAAATTCTACCATCATCTTTTAAACACAAGAGAAAGGCCATAATGTAATATTCCAGCCCACTAGATGGCAGCAGTGTAAGTGCAAAATCTATACGGGTCCGATGAACCATTGCATTTCTGTTCAAAATGTTGTATCAAGACTGCCCAAATGTGTCTAATTTGTTTATTAACAACTTTTCATGTTCAAAACTGTGTACTCTCTTCAAACAATAGCATGGTACTCTTTGACTGTAATAGCTACCGTAAATTTGACTGTGCAGATTGATTAACAATCACTTAAGCTTTCAGCCAATAACATATATGTCTATGTCCTTGGAAATGTTCTTGTTACTTACAACCTCATGCTAATTGCATTAGCTTACGTTAGCTCAAATGTCTCGCAGGGGATCCACCGATCCTGAAGAAGTTTACCGTCACTGGTATCTACTAACCCTAGCCCTAACCCTAAACTTAACCCTTACCCTAATCTTAGCAAGCAGTTGCTTATCAACATATAGTTTGTTGATAATATGACCATCTGTAGAGCATCAACAGATGGACTATCAGGATCCAGACTATCCAAATAATGTGTGACTGTAATATGTATTGTGTGTAATGTGTCAAGGACAATTGGTCAGATGTTTTACTAATCAGATATTTTGTTACAGTATGTTGTTTTATAGTGATTTGTCCATAGTAAGCCTTTTTGAAATGTACTGTAAAAAACCCTCATTATTTATTTTATTTTGTAAAAACCCTGAAGAATTCCAAAAGCCGAAATGCATTGGTTTTTAATTGTAACAATCAATAAGCTTTATTATTTATTTCCATTGTCCTAAGAGTTTCTGTCTGAGGGACAGAATTTGACAGAGATTAGAGTTTTTGGCACTCAAAGTTAATCACTTGATGAAAGTCCTTGCTGTCACATGAAAGTTTCAAGTGACACTTCACACACTGTTCCTCCGGCCAAGAGCCCCAAAAAATATGGTCTTCTCCATCTGCAAGGCAGCAACAGCCAGGCACTCATGATGTCAAATATATGGCAAGAATGGCAACCGCTGGGAAGAGATGGGATTACAGTATTCAGTCAAGGCTGCTTCTGTGATGTCTATTGTCTTAGGCCAGATAGCACAGCTCACTGCAGTAGTGGAACACCGGCGTCATGTAGTAGAGTGACACTACCTGCCTGGAGACATGGCTGTGCGGAGTAGAGGCTCAAAATGGCACCTCAGAAGTCCTTGTCCCAGCCTGACAGCTCATCTGGAGGCTCCTCCAGCTCTGGGGGAAAGATGTCAAAGTGGCTGTGGTCCATCGGCCCCTTCAGCTGGGGAGAGGAACATCAAAGAACACCCGTCAGATACAGTCACATCCAAGAACTCCTTTGACGGTCATATACCTGTACTCTATAATTTTGAGATTAGAGTACTATGCATCAGAACACTTCACCTCTCTCTTCAGTGGGGATATGAGCTTCTGGCATCTCAGCCCCTCCCCGTTGAAGCCCTGGAACCACCTGCAAGACGTCACAAAAAGTCAGCTATTCATTTTCTGTCAGAACTACAGATCCCATCATCCCCCAGTGCCCACACACTCCACCAGACCCAATACAATACAGAACAGTTGGTATAGATATTGCATACATGCACACACATCACCCCACAAAGACAGACCCCAGCCTATAGGACCCTGTATCAAGTGAACAAAATGTTTTATTTTGCAGGAAGACACACACACAGGAGTGTACAGTCACAGCAACACTAAAAACAGAATGATTTAGGTCATATTGTACTGCTAATAGGGCCACTAATGTTTACATACCATTTCTACCAAACATCACTCGCCTACACAGAACAGGAACATCTCTCTAATGACCAAACAAAGGTCAAAATGGCTGTCACGATTTTATGATTTGCTCAGTGAGTTCCTCCAGCTTCGAGCATTAGTGCTCGGATGACTGTTGAGAGGGAGCCAGCTCTGCCAGTCCTATGGTCTATTCAGGCTCTGCTCTGCTGATTAAATAAGGAGGCAGATGCACCCCCCATTCTCACAGCTAATTGCTCCCAGGTGAAAGTGCTGTTTATTATGCAGTACTGACTATTGTGACATGATACTGAAGAGGAGGCAGGGGGTAGGTGCTCAACACACATTGCTCTGCACAGTGCAGAGAGGTATGACACCAATAGGTTCAGAAATAATTACCCTAAAGTCTCTGGGTGACTGAACGGAGAGAGAATGATCCATAGCCTACTGGTTATGAAGGCACCGCTGAGCAAGTTGTTCAAACTGAGCTGGATTTATATCACATTTGATCAGAAATCCATCAATGGCTGAATATGTTAAAGAACCGTAGCTGATCAGTGGCTAGGATCTAGGATCTAGGATCTAGGATCTGACTAGGTGTGTAGTTGGTGTTGATGATGCTTTATTAAAAAGAAGCAGACCCACTTGTGTTTCTTAATGTCGAGGATTCCGTTCTTCTTATTACCAAGCCTGTCCACAGGGTTGAGCCTAAAGGCAGGACAATATATATATATATGTACATGTTATTGTTGACAACCATCTGGACAAACAGAATGATGACAACATGATTGCAGCTAATACCCTATACACACACACGAAAGCAGGTTGATACAGTAGATATGACACAGTCTATTTGATTCAGACCTGGTCTGGTTTGATATGTGATTGATACTTAGGTGTCTGGTTAGACTGTAAACTCTCCTTCCAGACCCATATCAAACACCTCCAATCCAAAGTTAAATCTAGAATTGGCTTCCTATTTCGCAACAAAGCATCCTTCACTCATGCTGCCAAACATACCCTTGTAAAACTGACCATCCTACCAATCCTCGACTTTGGCGATGTCATTTACAAAATAGCCTCCAATACCCTACTCAACAAATTGGATGCAGTCTATCACAGTGCAATCCGTTTTGTCACCAAAGCCCCATATTACTACCCACCATTGCGACCTGTACGCTCTCGTTGGCTGGCCCTCGCTTCATACTCGTCGCCAAACCCACTGGCTCCATGTCATCTACAAGACCCTGCTAGGTAAAGTCCCCCCTTATCTCAGCTCGCTGGTCACCATAGCATCTCCCACCTGTAGCACACGCTCCAGCAGGTATATCTCTCTGGTCACCCCCAAAACCAATTCTTTCTTTGGCCGCCTCTCCTTCCAGTTCTCTGCTGCCAGTGACTGGAACGAACTGCAAAAATCTCTGAAACTGGAAACACTTATCTCCCTCACTAGCTTTAAGCACCAACTGTCAGAGCATCTTACAGATTACTGCACCTGTACATAGCCCACCTATAATTTAGCCCAAACAACTACCTCTTTCCCAACTGTATTTAATTTATTTATTTATTTTGCTCCTTTGCACCCCATTATTTTTATTTCTACTTTGCACATTCTTCCATTGCAAAACTACCATTCCAGTGTTTTACTTGCTATATTGTATTTACTTTGCCACCATGGCTGTCATGCAGGTGAAAGAGGACCCAAAAGCGACTTAACAGAAACAGAGTTTATTTAAGTCCAAACAGGGAATAACAGAAATCCTCTAGACTTGTAGAGGGGAAATAACTGGAGAAGCGGCCACAGACTGCAGGTCGCTTCGGGTAGGCGCAGGCCGTAGTCGACAGAGACACCTGCTCACACGCAGCATCTGATGAAGGCAAAAAACACGACAGGACAGGGCGATACACAATCACAGCAAAAACACGACAGGACAGGGCGAAA
Organism: Oncorhynchus gorbuscha; assembly: GCF_021184085.1. Lineage (NCBI taxonomy): Eukaryota > Metazoa > Chordata > Actinopteri > Salmoniformes > Salmonidae > Oncorhynchus > Oncorhynchus gorbuscha. Next base: position 62,696,086 of record NC_060178.1, read on the forward strand.
CGCAATCACAGCATGGTGAATACAATACAAGGAACCGACGGGACAGGAACGGATCACAAAGGAATAAATAGGGACTCTAATCAGGGGAAAGGATCGGGAACAGGTGTGGGAAGATTAAATGATGATTAGGGGAATAGGAACAGCTGGGAGCAGGAACGGAACGATAGAGAGAAGAGAGAGCGAGAGAGTGAGAGAGGGAGGGGGGAGAGAGAGGGATAGAAGGAGGGAAAGAACCAAATAAGACCAGCAGAGGGAAACGAATAGCATGGGGAGCACAGGGACAAGACATGATAATAAATGACAAACATGACAGTACCCCCCCACTCACCGAGCGCCTCCTGGCGCACTCGAGGAGGAATCCTGGCGGCAACGGAGGAAATCATCGATGAGTGAACGGTCCAGCACGTCCCGAGACGGAACCCAACTCCTCTCCTCAGGACCGTAACCCTCCCAATCCACTAGGTATTGGTGACCCCGTCCCCGAGAACGCATGTCCATGATCTTATGTACCTTGTAAATAGGTGCGCTCTCGACAAGGACGGGAGGGGGGAGGGAAGACGAACGGGGGTGCGAAGAAAGGGCTTAACACAGGAGACATGGAAGACAGGATGGACGCGACGAAGATGTCGCGGAAGAAGCAGTCGCACAGCGACAGGATTGACGACCTGGGAGACACGGAACGGACCAATGAACCGCGGAGTCAACTTACGAGAAGCTGTCGTAAGAGGAAGGTTGCGAGTGGAAAGCCACACTCTCTGGCCGCAACAATACCTTGGACTCTTAATCCTGCGTTTATTGGCGGCTCTCACCGTCTGTGCCCTGTAACGGCAAAGTACAGACCTCACCCTCCTCCAGGTGTGCTCACAACGTTGGACAAACGCTTGAGCGGAGGGAACGCTGGACTCGGCAAGCTGGGATGAGAACAGAGGAGGCTGGTAACCCAGACTACTCTGAAACGGAGATAACCCGGTAGCAGACGAAGGAAGCGAATTGTGAGCGTATTCTGCCCAGGGGAGCTGTTCTGCCCAAGACGCAGGGTTTCTGAAAGAAAGGCTGCGTAGTATGCGACCAATCGTCTGATTGGCCCTCTCTGCTTGACCGTTAGACTGGGGATGAAACCCGGAAGAGAGACTGACGGACGCACCAATCAACGACAGAACTCCCTCCAAAACTGTGACGTGAATTGCGGGCCTCTGTCTGAAACGGCGTCTAACGGGAGGCCATGAATTCTGAATACATTCTCAATAATGATTTGTGCCGTCTCCTTAGCGGAAGGAAGTTTAGCGAGGGGAATGAAATGTGCCGCCTTAGAGAACCTATCGACAACCGTCAGAATCACAGTCTTCCCCGCAGACAAAGGCAGACCGGTAATGAAGTCTAAGGCAATGTGAGACCATGGTCGAGAAGGAATGGGGAGCGGTCTGAGACGACCGGCAGGAGGAGAGTTACCCGACTTAGTCTGCGCGCAGTCCGAACAAGCAGCCACGAAACGGCGCGTGTCACGCTCCTGAGTCGGCCACCAAAAGCGCTGGCGAATAGACGCAAGAGTGCCTCGAACACCGGGATGACCAGCTAACTTGGCAGAGTGAGCCCACTGAAGAACAGCCAGACGAGTGGAAACAGGAACGAAAAGGAGGTTACTAGGACAAGCGCGCGGCGACGCAGTGTGCGTGAGTGCTTGCTTAACCTGTCTTTCAATTCCCCAGACTGTTAACCCGACAACACGCCCATAAGGAAGAATCCCCTCGGGATCAGTAGAAGCCACAGAAGAACTAAACAGACGGGATAAGGCATCAGGCTTGGTGTTCTTGCTACCCGGACGGTAAGAAATCACAAACTCGAAACGAGCGAAAAACAACGCCCAACGAGCTTGACGGGCATTAAGTCGTTTGGCAGAACGGATGTACTCAAGGTTCTTATGGTCTGTCCAAACGACAAAAGGAACGGTCGCCCCCTCCAACCACTGTCGCCATTCGCCTAGGGCTAAGCGGATGGCGAGCAGTTCACGGTTACCCACATCATAGTTGCGCTCAGATGGCGACAGGCGATGAGAAAAATAAGCGCAAGGATGAACCTTATCGTCAGACTGGAAGCGCTGGGATAGAATGGCTCCCACGCCTACCTCTGAAGCGTCAACCTCGACAATGAATTGTCTAGTGACGTCAGGAGTAACGAGGATAGGAGCGGACGTAAACGTTCTTTTAGAAGATCAAAAGCTCCCTGGGCGGAACCGGACCACTTAAAACACGTCTTGACAGAAGTAAGAGCTGTGAGAGGGGCAGCAACTTGACCGAAATTACGAATGAAACGCCGATAGAAATTAGCGAAACCTAAAAAGCGCTGCAACTCGACACGTGACCTTGGAACGGGCCAATCACTGACAGCTTGGACCTTAGCGGAATCCATCTGAATGCCTTCAGCGGAAATAACGGAACCGAGAAAAGTAACGGAGGAGACATGAAAAAGAGCACTTCTCAGCCTTTACGTAGAGACAATTCTCTAAAAGGCGCTGTAGAACACGTCGAACGTGCTGAACATGAATCTCGAGTGACGGAGAAAAAATCAGGATATCGTCAAGATAGACAAAAACAAAAATGTTCAGCATGTCTCTCAGAACCTCATTAACTAATGCCTGAAAAACAGCTGGCGCATTGGCGAGACCGAACGGCAGAACCCGGTACTCAAAATGCCCTAACGGAGTGTTAAACGCCGTTTTCCACTCGTCCCCCTCTCTGATGCGCACGAGATGGTAAGCGTTACGAAGGTCCAACTTAGTAAAGCACCTGGCTCCCTGCAGAATCTCGAAGGCTGATGACATAAGGGAAGCGGATAACGATTCTTAACCGTTATGTCATTCAGCCCTCGATAATCACGCAGGGGCGCAGAGTACCGTCCTTCTTCTTAACAAAAAAGAACCCCGCCCCGGCCGGAGAAGAAGAAGGCACTATGGTACCGGCGTCAAGAGACACAGACAAATAATCCTCGAGAGCCTTACGTTCGGGAGCCGACAGAGAGTATAGTCTACCTCGAGGAGGAGTGGTCCCCGGAAGGAGATCAATACTACAATCATACGACCGGTGAGGAGGAAGGGAGTTGGCTCGGGACCGACTGAAGACCGTGCGCAGATCATGATATTCCTCCGGCACTCCTGTCAAATCGCCAGGTTCCTCCTGAGAAGTAGGGACAGAAGAAACGGGAGGGATGGCAGACATTAAACACTTCACATGACAAGAAACGTTCCAGGATAGGATAGAATTACTAGACCAATTAATAGAAGGATTATGACATACTAGCCAGGGATGACCCAAAACAACAGGTGTAAACGGTGAACGGAAAATCAAAAAAGAAATAGTCTCACTGTGGTTACCAGATACTGTGAGGGTTAAAGGTAGTGTCTCAAATCTGATACTGGGAAGATGACTACCATCTAAGGCGAACATGGGCGTAGGCTTATCTAACTCTCTGAAAGGAATGTCATGTTTCCGAACCCATGCTTCGTCCATGAAACAACCCTCAGCCCCAGAGTCTATCAAGGCACTACATGTAGCACCGAACCGGTCCAGCGTAGGTGGACCGACAAAGTAGTACAGGACCTTGATGGAGAGACTTGAGTAGTTGCGCTCACCTGTAGCCCTCCGCTTACAGATGAGCTCTGGCTTTTACTGGACATGAATTAACAAAATGTCCAGCAACTCCGCAATAGAGGCACAGGCGGTTGGTGATCCTCCGTTCCCTCTCCTTATTCGAGATACGAATCCCTCCCAGCTGCATGGGCTCAGTCTCAAAGCCAGAGGAGGGAGATGGTTGCGATGCGGAGCAGGGAAACACCGTTGATGCGAGCTCTCTTCCACGAGCCCGGTGACGAAGATCTACCCGTCGTTCTATGCGGATGGCGAGAGCAATCAAAGAGTCCACATCTGAAGGAACCTCCCGGGAGAGAATCTCATCCTTAACCACTGCGTGGAGTCCCTCCAGAAAACGAGCGAGCAGCGCCGGCTCGTTCCACTCACTAGAGGCAGCAAGAGTGCGAAACTCAATGGAATAATCCGTTATGGACCGTTCACCTTGGCATAAGGAAGCCAGGGCCCTAGAAGCCTCCCCACCAAAAACTGAACGGTCAAAAACCCGAATCATCTCCTCTTTAAAGTTCTGGAATTTGTTAGAGCAATCAGCCCTTGCCTCCCAGATAGCTGTGCCCCATTCTCGAGCCCGGCCAGTAAGGAGTGAAATGACGTAAGCAACCCGAGCTCTCTCTCTAGAGTATGTGTTGGGTTGGAGAGAGAACACAATCTCACACTGCGTGAGAAAGGAGCGGCACTCAGTGGGCTGCCCGGAGTAGCAAGGTGGGTTATTAACCCTAGGTTCTGGAGGCTCGGCAGGCCAGGAAGTAACAGGTGGCACGAGACGTAGACTCTGGAACTGTCCAGAGAGGTCGGAAACCTGAGCGGCCAGGTTCTCCACGGCATGGCGAGCAGCAGACAATTCCTGCTCGTGTCTGCCGAGCATGGCTCCTTGGATCTCGACGGCAGTGTAACGAGCGTCTGAAGTCGCTGGGTCCATTCCTTGGTCGGTTCCTTCTGTCATGCAGGTGAAAGAGGACCCAAAAGCGACTTAACAGAAACAGAGTTTATTTAAGTCCAAACAGGGAATAACAGAAATCCTCTAGACTTGTAGAGGGGAAATAACTGGAGAAGCGGCCACAGACTGCAGGTCGCTTCGGGTAGGCGCAGGCCGTAGTCGACAGAGACACCTGCTCACACGCAGCATCTGATGAAGGCAAAAAACACGACAGGACAGGGCGATACACAATCACAGCAAAAACACGACAGGACAGGGCGAAACGCAATCACAGCATGGTGAATACAATACAAGGAACCGACGGGACAGGAACGGATCACAAAGGAATAAATAGGGACTCTAATCAGGGGAAAGGATCGGGAACAGGTGTGGGAAGATTAAATGATGATTAGGGGAATAGGAACAGCTGGGAGCAGGAACGGAACGATAGAGAGAAGAGAGAGCGAGAGAGTGAGAGAGGGAGGGGGAGAGAGAGGGATAGAAGGAGGGAAAGAACCAAATAAGACCAGCAGAGGGAAACGAATAGCATGGGGAGCACAGGGACAAGACATGATAATAAATGACAAACATGACAATGGCCTTTTTTGCCTTTACCTCCCTTCTCACCTGATTTGCTCAGATTGTATATAGACTTGTTTATACTGTATTATTGACTGTATGTTTGTTTTACTCCATGTGTAACTCTGTGTCGTTGTATCTGTCGAACTGCTTTGCTTTATCTTGGCCAGGTCGCAATTGTAAATGAGAACTTGTTCTCAACTTGCCTACCTGGTTAAATAAAGGTGAAATAAATAAAAATAAAAAATCCATGCAGGCCACTCATGGACCAATTACATTCAGTTGTTTTTGTCTGGTCAATTACTAAAGGGTCAATTGCTGCGTGACTCACTGAGCTGGCCAAAGGACTTTAAACATGGTGCTCACTAGCCTTGTCCAGTAGCCTATTTATGACCAATCAAATATCAACATACTGTTTTGTCAGCTGAAAGTGTGTCAATGTGCACTCTGGGTTGTTAGTAAATTCAGAGCGTTGTCAGATTGTCCATGCATAAATTCAGATCGTTTCACTCTCTGAGCGTTCAGAGCACACACTGGGCGCTCTGGTAGGGTTTAATCTGAGTGTTCTGAACTCACAACGGCAGTCAAGCACCCACGCTAACAGGCTAAAGTTGGCTAGCTTACTAGCTACTTCCAGACACAAATGAGTGAACACACTCTACTGCCCTAGCAGAGCTAGTTGGACTGTTTTCATGTAATTTAGAGGGTTAGTGAATGTAACTGTGCTGCTGGCAACAATTTAATAAAATATTTTTTGCAGACATTTACTGTCACCAGTCATATCCACAAGTGAAGGGTGTTGCTAAATTCCTTCATTATTCTTCATTATTATTCTCTGGCACTCTGAGTACTCTGGCACTCTCAATACAGAGTGCTCTGCTATCGGAGCAGACTGCCAGATTGAATTTACAAATACATCCTTTATATGCTGCCAATTACCACCACGACAACATTTAGATCCAGAGGATCTTCGTCAGGTTTACTAGTGTTAAGGTGCTAATTGGGAGAATACAGTGAGTAGAGACTGTTATTAGCACCTCACAACCCTGAGCTGCACACTCCACTCCCCATCCCCCATGACTGGAGCCTGAGAGTCTAGGGGGTACCATAAACCAGTATCTCAAACTCTCTCTGACCTGTGTGACTTGTGCCCTGATAGGTTGCTAGGGATGTTACTAGGGGGACGGACATCAATTACTAGGGGGACGGACCACAATTTTTTAAACATTTAAACATTTTTTATTTTTTAAACATTTTATTTAACCTTTATTTAACTAGGCAAGTCAGTTCAGAACAAATTCTTATTTACAATGACGGCCTACCCCGGCCAAACCGGGACTAGGGTTTCATTATTTTTGTTGGCTTTACCTCAAACAAAGTAGACAGACAGACACACTGTTAATTTAATTCAACTACAGCCTTATTTGTCGCTTAATGGGATTACTACAGCAGCAGTCAGTGATGCCACAGCCACATACTTGCAGAGTCTCCTGATGAGGTCATCGGGGCGCTTGCTGATCCTCTTGGGGAACTCAACCTTTTCAATCCCGTGGAGGACCATGGTGTAGATCTTTATAGGGTCAGTTCCAGAAAATGGTGGGCTGGAAGAGGTGGTTTGGAGGGTAGAAAACGTGTAGAAAACAAATAGGGGATATTGAGGGATCTTACTCATGATGAACATGACAGGCTCTAGCTAAATGGTATCGTGGATATGCTTGGGGCACTTACACACACTTTATTGTCTTATGCAGCCCAACAAGCTATCTCAAGTAAGCTGATAGACCCTCATACACTCAACATCCTAGTGTCAAATATTACCGTGGTTGTGGAATGAGGCCTAATGTCTAATGGTTCCTCTCAGAGTGAAGTGCCTGAAGCGCCTTATTCAAGATTCACGCACATACTCAGTGTCCACAACACTCCACCCATTTGGGGCACTGTTATTGTCAAAGGCAGATCACATCACAGGTCATACTGTCCTACTGACTCACCTGCCAGTCAGCAGCTCAAAGATGAGGATACCTAGAGACCAGCAGTCAGCTCCAAAGTCATGGCCCTTGTTCATGATGACCTCTGGGGCCACATACTCTGGGGTCCCACAGAATGTCCATGTCTTCTTCCCCAGGCCTATCCTCTTAGCAAAACCAAAGTCAGCCTGAGGAAACAGACAGATACTGTAACATGGACAACCCTTCAAACATGTAAACACCTAGTGGTTTTGGCTGTAGAAGGCTAGAATGATCTTACTGAAGAGCTAACATAATTTCAATTTGTCACCGTCATAGGATGCCACCTTTGCAACAAGTCAGTTCATCAAATTTCTCCCCTTTTAGAGATGCCCCGGTCAACTGTAAGTGCTGGGAAGTGGAAACGTCTAGGAGCAACAACGGCTCGGCCGTGAAGTGGTAGGCCACACAAGCTCACAAAATTGAACAGCAGAGTGCTGAAGCGTGTAGCGCACAAAAAACAAATCTGTCCTTAGTTGCAACAATCACTACAAACTGCCTGTCACGACTTCCGCCGAAGTCGGTCTCTCTCCTTGTTCGGGCGGCGTTCGGCGGTCGACGTCAATGGTCTTCTAGCCATCGCCGCTCCACTTTCATTTTCCATTGGATTTGTCTTGTTTTCCCGCACACCTGGTTCACATTCCCTCATCAGACTAAATGTATATTACCCTCTGTTTCCCCCATGTCTGTGTGTGGAATTGTTCTTTGTGTAGGGTGTTATGCTACAGGCTGACTTCCCGGCAACCAGTCATTCACTCCGTTACACTGCCTCTGGAAGCAACGTCAACACAAGAACTGTTCATCGGAAGCTTTCCATGGCCAACACAGACCACCATTCACAATGCCAAGTGTCGGTTGGAGTGGTGTAAAGCTCACCACCATTGGACTCTGGAGCAATGGAAACGCCTTCTCTGGAGTAATGAATCACGCTTCACCAACTGGCAGTCCGAAGGACAAATTTGGGTTTGGCGGATGCCAGGAGAACGCTACCTGCCCGAATGAATGGTGCCAACTCTAAAGTTTGGTGGAGGAGGAATAATGGTCTATGACTAGGTCCATTAGTTCCAGTGAAGGGAAATCTCATCTCATACAGTACACTGATATTGTAGAGGATTCTGTGCTTCCAACTTTGTGGCAACAGTTTGGGGAAGGCCCTTTCCTGTTTCAGCATGACAATGCCCCCGTGTACTAAGCAAGGTCCATACAGAAATGGTTTATTGAGATCGGTGTGGAAGAACTTGACTAGGCTGCACAGAACCCTGTACTCAACCCTGTCGAACACCTTTGGGATGAATTGGAACAGCGACTGCGAGCCAGTACAAACCGCCCAACATCAGTGTTTGACCTCACTAAACCTCTTGTGGCTGAATGGAAGCAGGTCCCAGCAGCAATGTTCCAACATCTAGTGGAAAGCCTTCCCAGAAGAGTGGAGGATGTTATAGCAGCAAAGGGGGGACCAACTCGATATTAATGTCCTTGATTTTGGAATGAGATGTTCGATGAGCAGTTGTCCACATACTTTTGGTCATGTAGTGTATGACTATGTAAAAACAACTGAATGAGCAGTATTCAAATTAAGGTATATTACCATTTTGACATAGCCTTCTGCATCCAGTAGTAGGTTCTCAGGTTTCAGGTCTCTGTAGATGATTCCTCTGGCGTGGAGGTAGTCAAAGGCTTCCAGGACACAGGCAATGCAGAAGCGGGCTGTCTGCTCCTCAAAGAAACTCCTGTTTCACAGTCAAGGCCAACATTAAGACACATACTAGGATTTTGTACTGATTACTTTTAATTGGCATCATAAGAGCAATAGTAATGGCATATTTTTTTGGGCACAAACTCCACTACGGTTCATTGGACAAAGCCTATGGGGAAATGAATGGTTCCGGTTCCGGTTGGAGCGAGTGGTCGCATCTGCACTTCGCTCCCACGGGTAGTATAACTTTTTCATTATATTTCATTATATCACAACGGTTTGATTTGTCTTATCTTAGCAATTTCTTCTCAGCTAGCTACATAGCCGTCTTTGTATCAAAGATAATTGCGTAATTATCGTATTTCGCCGTCCTAACGTAGTCTTCACTAGCCAGCTAGCTAACGTCCACTGATTAGCTGCACTGGAGAAACTATTACACTCAACTGAACGACTTGATTAGTTTAGTGTTAGCTAGCTACATAGCTGTCTTTGCTGTCTTCGTATCATCGTATCCAAGATAATTGTGTTGTTTAGGTTTAGAGTGTGTAGTCTTAGAGTGATTATCTTAATTTACCGAGGTTAGCTAGCCAGCTATCTGTCGTCCTTAACGTAGGTGACTCTGCTAGCTAGCCAACGCTAGCCAACGTCTTCTGTATAGAACTCAACTATCCGGTCGCATTCACAGGTAGTATCACATTTTCACTTCATTTCATTACAGTACAACGGTTTGATTTGTTTGATCGTAGCTAGCTACTTAGCTAGCTACATAGCCGTCTTTGTATCAAAGATAATTGTGTAGTCTAGAGCGATTTTCTAGGTTCGCTAGCCATCTATTGTCGTTCTTTTAACGCAACGTAACGTAAACAACACTGCTAGCTAGCCTGCTAGCCCCCGAATAGCAACACTGCAGTAACTATCACACTCAACGGAACGACTTGATTAGTGTAGTGTCAACAACGCACCCACTGCCAGCTGGCCTACTTCAGCAGTACTGTATCATTTTAGTCAATATGATTCTTGCTACGTAGCTTAACTTTCTGAACATTCGAGACGTGTAGTCCACTTGTCATTCCAATCTCCTTTGCATTAGCGTAGCCTCTTCTGTAGCCTGTCAACTATGTGTCTGTTTATCCCTGTTCTCTCCTCTCTGCACAGACCATACAAACGCTCCTCACCGCGTGGCCGCGGCCACCCTACTCTGGTGGTCCCAGCGCGCACGACCCACGTGGAGTTCCAGGTCTCCGGTAGCCTCTGGAACTGCCAATCTGCGGTCAACAAGGCAGAGTTCATCTCAGCCTATGCCTCCCTCCAGTCCCTCGACTTCTTGGCACTGACGGAAGGACATGGATCACCACAGACAACACTGCTACTCCTACTGCTCTCTCTTCGTCCGCCCACGTGTTCTCGCACACCCCGAGAGCGTCTGGTCAGCGGGGTGGTGGCACCGGGATCCTCATCTCTCCCAAGTGGTCATTCTCTCTTTCTCCCCTTACCCATCTGTCTATCGCCTCCTTTGAATTCCATGCTGTCACAGTTACTAGCCCTTTCAAGCTTAACATCCTTATCATTTATCGCCCTCCAGGTTCCCTCGGAGAGTTCATCAATGAGCTTGATGCCTTGATAAGCTCCTTTCCTGAGGACGGCTCACCTCTCACAGTTCTGGGCGACTTTAACCTCCCCACGTCTACCTTTGACTCTTTCCTCTCTGCCTCCTTCTTTCCACTCCTCTCCTCTTTTGACCTCACCCTCTCACCTTCCCCCCTACTCACAAGGCAGGCAATACGCTCGACCTCATCTTTACTAGATGCTGTTCTTCCACTAACCTCATTGCAACTCCCCTCCAAGTCTCCGACCACTGCCTTGTATCCTTTTCCCTCTCGCTCTCATCCAACACCTCCCACACTGCCCCTACTCGGATGGTATCGCGCCGTCCCAACCTTCGCTCTCTCTCCCCCGCTACTCTCTCCTCTTCCATCCTATCATCTCTTCCCTCCGCTCAAACCTTCTCCCACCTATCTCCTGATTCTGCCTCCTCAACCCTCCTCTCCTCTCTCTCTGCATCCCTTGACTCTCTATGTCCCCTATCCTCCAGGCCGGCTCGGTCCTCCCCTCCCGCTCCGTGGCTCGATGACTCATTGCGAGCTCACAGAACAGGGCTCCGGGCAGCCGAGCGGAAATGGAGGAAAACTCGCCTCCCTGCGGACCTGGCATCCTTTCACTCCCTCCTCTCTACATTTTCCTCCTCTGTCTCTGCTGCTAAAGCCACTTTCTACCACGCTAAATTCCAAGCATCTGCCTCTAACCCTAGGAAGCTCTTTGCCACCTTCTCCTCCCTCCTGAATCCTCCGCCCCCTCCCCCCTCCTCCCTCTCTGCAGATGACTTCGTCAACCATTTTGAAAAGAAGGTCGACGACATCCGATCCTCGTTTGCTAAGTCAAACGACACCGCTGGTTCTGCTCACACTGCCCTACCCTGTGCTCTGACCTCTTTCTCCCCTCTCTCTCCAGATGAAATCTCGCGTCTTGTGACGGCCGGCCGCCCAACAACCTGCCCGCTTGACCCTATCCCCTCCTCTCTTCTCCAGACCATTTCCGGAGACCTTCTCCCTTACCTCACCTCGCTCATCAACTCATCCCTGACCGCTGGCTACGTCCCTTCTGTCTTCAAGAGAGCGAGAGTTGCACCCCTTCTGAAAAAACCTACACTCGATCCCTCCGATGTCAACAATTACAGACCAGTATCCCTTCTTTCTTTTCTCTCCAAAACTCTTGAACGTGCCGTCCTTGGCCAGCTCTCCCGCTATCTCTCTCTGAATGACCTTCTTGATCCAAATCAGTCAGGTTTCAAGACTAGTCATTCAACTGAGACTGCTCTCCTCTGTATCACGGAGGCGCTCCGCACTGCTAAAGCTAACTCTCTCTCCTCTGCTCTCATCCTTCTAGATCTATCGGCTGCCTTCGATACTGTGAACCATCAGATCCTCCTCTCCACCCTCTCCGAGTTGGGCATCTCCGGCGCGGCCCACGCTTGGATTGCGTCCTACCTGACAGGTCGCTCCTACCAGGTGGCGTGGCGAGAATCTGTCTCCTCACCACGCGCTCTCACCACTGGTGTCCCCCAGGGCTCTGTTCTTGGCCCTCTCCTATTCTCGCTATACACCAAGTCACTTGGCTCTGTCATAACCTCACATGGTCTCTCTTATCATTGCTATGCAGACGACACACAATTAATCTTCTCCTTTCCCCCTTCTGATGACCAGGTGGCGAATCGCATCTCTGCATGTCTGGCAGACATATCAGTGTGGATGACGGATCACCACCTCAAGCTGAACCTCGGCAAGACGGAGCTGCTCTTCCTCCCGGGGAAGGACTGCCCGTTCCATGATCTCGCCATCACGGTTGACAACTCCATTGTGTCCTCCTCCCAGAGCGCCAAGAACCTTGGCGTGATCCTGGACAACACCCTGTCGTTCTCAACCAACATCAAGGCGGTGGCCCGTTCCTGTAGGTTCATGCTCTACAACATCCGCAGAGTACGACCCTGCCTCACACAGGAAGCGGCGCAGGTCCTAATCCAGGCACTTGTCATCTCCCGTCTGGATTACTGCAACTCGCTGTTGGCTGGGCTCCTTGCCTGTGCCATTAAACCCCTTCAACTCATCCAGAACGCCGCAGCCCGTCTGGTGTTCAACCTTCCCAAGTTCTCTCACGTCACCCCGCTCCTCCGTTCTCTCCACTGGCTTCCAGTTGAAGCTCGCATCCGCTACAAGACCATGGTGCTTGCCTACGGAGCTGTGAGGGGAACGGCACCTCAGTACCTCCAGGCTCTGATCAGGCCCTACACCCAAACAAGGGCACTGCGTTCATCCACCTCTGGCCTGCTCGCCTCCCTACCACTGAGGAAGTACAGCTCCCGCTCAGCCCAGTCAAAACTGTTCGCTGCCCTGGCCCCCCCAATGGTGGAACAAACTCCCTCACGACGCCAGGACAGCGGAGTCAATCACCACCTTCCGGAGACACCTGAAACCCCACCTCTTTAAGGAATACCTAGGATAGGATAAGTAATCCCTCTCACCCCACCCCCCCCCTAAGTTTTAGATGCACTATTGTTAAGTGACTGTCCCACTGAATGTCATAAGGTGAATGCACCAATTTGTAAGTCGCTCTGGATAAGAGCGTCTGCTAAATGACTTAAATGTAAATGTAAATGTAAATGAATGCCGTTTCTGTAGGATTTTGGAATAAACGTTGAAAATAAGGTCTGTGATAAACACAGGCTTCAGACATCTTATACATTTTGTTCTATGAGATAATCTTAATCAGCTAAAATAACTTTTTATGAATTTTGAAGCATTCATGTCATTTTAAAAAACACGACGCACATAAAGGCTTCTTTCCCAATTCATTTTGCCCCATAGGAACGGCTTTACGAAACAAAACGTTTCGTTTTTAGGACTACAAGCTGGCGAGCTCTATTGATTACAGGCTTTTGAGGTGTTTTAGCAGATGTAAGACAACCCACACGCACATGTCCCGTAGTACACTCCACAGCTCACCACCCAGGCAGACTTCTAGTAGCAAGTACACATACTTGTCATCTCGGAATGTCCGAAACAACCTGGAACACAAAGTGACATTTAGAGGACTTAGGACCATCTGAACAATGTTACTGTTCTGGGGCTCTTAAAGACATGACTGCTTGACAGAGGTCTTTCTTTGGGTGAGGTACTTTCAGGTGTTAAGCTGCTTTTTGTTTGCCTTGGTTGGATCTGTTTGTCAATTGAGCCCCAAAGAACAGTTACTAGGAAAGCAGAGTGAGAGAAAGGAGCATTTTGAAAAGAGAGAAGAGAGAGATGTGTGAAGATGGATATGGCATTCAAACTGAACTTTCCTCTTTGAGTGGCAGCTGGAATCAGTGTTTGCCCAGCCCTTCGTCCTTGAATGTCACAGGGCGGATAAATCAAACCTCAGTCTACACTCAGCGGTGAGACCAAGGACAACGACATTCTCCAAAGGGACTCCTTAGCAACTCATACTGGACCATGGGACACGTGGAGGGGGGCCTCTCACTCTTAATAGGACAAGTTCTAACTTTCCTCTCATGAACCACTTCTTGTTTCATGGTCAACACCCTTCACTTCCACAGTCCCTTTTCCCGTGTCAATCTGAGGGCTGACTTGTCTTATAGGGGTATTCAGTGAAATGAGACCTTTCACTCTCAAGTCATGAGAGGCATGGCAATGGAACTAAATCACTTGGGAAATAATAAACATCACTTTGTCTAAAACTAGCTAGGTTTCCATCCATTCATTTCATGCGGATTAATTACCTGATGTATGAAAAAAGTCATGACTGAGCTGATGGAAACGGGGGATTTTATAAATGCTGACAGACAATTTGTTCCTTCGACATGAAGGGATCTTTTTGGTCAGTAAAGTGTATTATGCGAGAAATGGCGATGGAAATGCCTTTACGTGGAAATATAGTAACCGACACATCGAAGTAAATTTGGAGTCAAGCAACGATACAGTACCAGACAAAGGTTTGGGCACACCTACTAATTCAAGGGTTTTTCTTTATTTTACTATTTTTTTTACTATAGTGAAGACATCAAAGCTATGAAATAACACACATGGAATCATGTAGTAACCAAAAAGGTGTTAAACAGATTCTTCAAAGTAGCCACCCTTTGCCTTGATGACAGCTTTGCACACTCTTTGCCTTCTCTCAACCAGCTTCATGAGGTAATCACCTGGAACGCATTTCAATTAACAGGTGTGCCTTGTTAAAAGTTAATTTGTGGAATTTATTTACTTTTTAGCCAGCCAGCTGTGGTGGTCGGAGGTGGTATACGGAAGATAGCCCTATTTGGTAAAAGACCAAGTCCATATTATGGCAAGAACAGCTCAAATAAGCAAAGAGAAATGACAGTCCGTCATTACTTTAAGACATGAAGGTCAGGCAATGTGGAACATTTCCAGAACTTTGAAAGTTTCTTGAAGTGCAGTTGCAAAAACCATCAAGCGCTATGATGAAACTGGCTCTTATGAAAGGAAGACCCAGAGTTACCTCTGCTACAAAGGCGTTAACTGCACCTCAGATCTGAGTTAACTGCACCTCAGATTGCAGCCCAAATAAATGCAACACAGAATTCAAGTAACAGACACATCTCAACATCTGTTCAGAGGAGACTGTGTGAATCAGGCCTTCATGGTTGAATTGCTGCAAAGAAACGACTACTAAAGGACATCAAGAAGAAGAGACTTACTTGGGCCAAGAAACACGCGCAATGGATATCAGACCGGTATAAACCTGATGAAACCTAATGAGTCCGAATTTGAGATTTTTGGTTCCAACCATAGTGTCTTTGCGAGATGCAGAGCAGGTGAACGGATGATCTCCTCATGTATGGTTCCCACCGTGAAGCATGGAGGAGGTGGTGTGATGGTATGGGGGTGCTCACTCTTTGTGATTGATTTAGAATTCAAGGCACAATTAACCAGCATGGCTACCACAGCATTCTGCAGCGATACACCATCCCATCTGGTTTGCGCTTAGTTGGACTATGATTTGTTTTCAACAGCACAATGACCCAAAAGACACTGTGTAAGGGCTATTTGAGTGCTACATCAGATGACCGGGCCTCCACAATCACCTGACCTCAACCCAATTGAGATGGTTTGGGATTAATTGGACCGCAGAGTGAAGGAAAAGCAGGCAACAAGTGCTCAGCATATGTGGGAACTCCTTCAAGACCGTTGGAAAAGCATTCCTCATGAAGCTGGTTGAGAGAATCCAAAGAGTGTGCAAAGCTGACATCAAGGCAAAGGGTGGCTACTTTGAAGAACCTCAAATATAAAACATTTGTTTGACACTTTTTTGGTTCCATGTGCTATTTCATAGTTTTGATGTCTTCACTATTACACTACAATGAAGAAAATAGTAAAAAAAATAAAGAAAAACCCTTGAATGAGTAGGTGTGTCCAAACTTTTGACTGGTACTGTATGTTGTGTTGTCCTCCCACTACTACTCGTGAAATCATGCAGTTGATTAGGCTACAGATTAAATACATTAATGTGAACTTCACAGGGTGCTGAAAGTGAGCTTGATGCTCCTTTCCAATACATTTCGAGGGTCTTATTCTGGTGACATGATGATCGATGATTGGCTGCCGTTTGACAAATAAAAATGATCCATAATAATCTCATCATGTATAGTTAGCCCCACCCACACTGTATCTGTGAGTTGTTGGCTATAGTGCACGTGGCAAGACCAGAGTGGGCACATTTGCAATATTTACATAACGTTTTTTGTGACAAACCATCAGTGGAGTTGAAAAATGTAACTTTTTATTCGGTACATTGGAATTAAAATCGCAAAATATATTTTTATATGCACAATGTCATCAAGCACAGCCTTTTATCCGCAATAAGTCCGTTTGATGGAAACACATCTCTGGTGTGAAAATGCGCATATTTTTCAATGCAGATTTGAGAAGATTGGCATGAAAATCTGTCGCCAATTGGATGGAAACCTAGTTACACTAGATTACAATATTTGTTTCAATGAATTTTAAAACCATCGAAAGTATGTGAAAGTAAGACTGGTCTTGGCAACCTTTGCCTCATTTACATTTCAAGTTTGACTTTTGTCAGAAACCACTCTAAACATGCGTTACGCATTGACTAGATGGATACAATACATGCTGTATTCATTTCCATTGTGAATACAAACACTCTCTTCTCGGTTTCATAGATCTGAACAATGAATTTGTCCTTCACGTAACTGTTTGTTTATGCATTCAGCGGATTCACGAGGTCCCACTTTGCATCCCACTGCGATTGTATGATGTTGTATAACCATACATAGTTTTTAATGAAACAATACAGGATCCTCAAAAATAATATGATGATTGGGAATAGAGTACATCTACAGTGGGGCCTGAAATTGACACCCTTGATTAAAGACGCTATATTGTATGCTCACCATTTCATACCCGCAAGACATGCTAACCTCTCACCCTTACCAATAATAGGGGAAGTTAGCATTTGAGCATAAAATATAGCTAAGTATTTTCATTATTTATTTTATACCATCATTATTGCTCATCTTTATCAATGGTGTCAATCATTTCAGACCCCACTGTATATGATTTTCCACATGGGAGGCCTTGCAAACATCAATATGTCTTGTCTCCCTCTTCACATAAAAGTGTATTTGTCACATGCTCAGAGTACAACAGGTGTAGACCTTACAGTGACAGAGTAGTTGCTCTTTAGATTGAACCTGATTGTCATATGGTCCAGGCGATAGCAGTCATGCTCCATTCATATTGGAACTCCTTTACACTGATATAAACACGTATCATGTGAAGTACTCTAAGAAAACATTGCAGTTGTCAAAGCTTGAGAAAAAGCCTGAATAAAAGGCTATGGATGTTTCCACTGCTTTGGGGACTTTGCAATAGGCAGTGTTGTGTGAGGACAACCAGAGAGCATTGTGAGCACGTGACGCAGACCTGACTATGAAGTGTGACTTGGTCAGCTGAAGGACATTCCTCTCAGAGTAGATGTGCTCCTGTTGTCTCGTGTCCAAAATGTGCTTCTTTTTAATACACTTCAGAGCAAATGTGGTGTCTTCATCTCTCAGTTTCACCTGCAATATAAACATAACAATTATTGACATGATGTTACATCGTTTTTATAGCAACTGTAGGCCTATACCCTATGCTGTTGTTTTTGCCGTTGCTTTATGTTGTGGTGTGACCCAGACATCAGGCCACTCACCAGCTCTACTCGGCCGAACCCACCCATGCCCAGTGTGGCTATGACCTCCAGGTCCTGGAAGGGGTCATGGGTGGGGAGGACAGCAATCCTCTCCCTGAGCCGATGCACTTCCTGGGCCTCTGGGGACGAGTCGATAACGGGGGAATGGGGCCTGTAGAAAGAGGGAAGGAGGGAGGAAGGGGGGACCATTTGGGTTCAACTCCTAAATCTCTGTTTCTGCCCACAGTGGGGCCCTACAATGTCTGGGGTGGTTGGGTATTTGTCAATGTACGTAACTGCCATTTGTTATTTTAATTATGTGGAAACAGTAATTTTGTGGAACCACATACAGTGCATTTCTCCTCACGTCACATCGGGAGAGCTCTTCGACATATTCCTTCAGATACGCCTGCAGCTCCTCATAAGTGCCCACCATCTGGTTGAAGTTGCTGGAGAGGTGGCATAAACACATGACTGCTGTTTCCTTTCAGTGTGTGTGTGTGTGTGTGTGTGTGTGTGTGTGTGTGTGTGTGTGTGTGTGTGTGTGTGTGTGTGTGTGTGTGTGTGTGTGTGTGTGTGTGTGTGTGTGTGTGTGTGTGTGTGTGTGTGTGTGTGTGTGTGTGTGTGTGTGTGTGTGCGCACACAGTGAACACACTCACTCTCTGTCCACCACCAAGCACTGTGTGTCATTCTCAGTAGAGATGATGTTTGCTGAACGCACATCCTCACTGGAAAGAAACAGACAGTCTTATTCAGCAGAGCTACACACAATTGAATCTAACGGAAATTCACCACAGAATCATGCAATATCCGCCAGATAATGCATGCCTTTGTCAGACAGACAGACATTCCGAGGCCCACTACTCTACAATATGGTGAAAGGATTTGATTGAAACCGCGTTGGTAAAATGTGTGGATTGTCAATCAGGGGGCTAGCAATGACAATTGATAGAAGGTGGACAAACGCATATTAACATGGGAGAACGAGGGAACCGACGGTGTGTTACAAGTGTGTTTGATACTTGCCTTGGTGCAAGACAAACCAGGCCAGAGTGCTTTTGCCCATTTAACATTTTGAGTCGGTCAAAGCGATCAGTAACAGCTCTTACCTTATGAGGGCTTTTTCTCCAAAGTAGTCGCCCACACCCAGCGTCTTTATCTCCCGCGGCTCAGTACATCCCTCTGTGGTCTGGGTGACACACACCTGGCCAGAAACCACAGCATGTTAAGGGCTATCTCTTTTTCCCTCGATCCAAAATGGCAGACTACGTTTTCTGCAATCAAAGATAGCATGATCTATCACGGTCGGATAAAGCATTTCAACTTCTCTGTAACGCCAGATACGAAAGTGAGTCTTTTCAGCTACAAACATGAACCATGTGTCACTTGTGTCTTACCTCTCCTTTAGCTATAATGAAGAAAGTGTTCCCTTCTTCGCCCTCCCGAATGATATACTCTCCTTTATCAAAATAGTCCTAGGCATGAGACAAAATAATCAACAAAACTTCCCAAATCACCTGTTATTAAAAAAAAAAGTCTGATTAAGAAACAAAGTAAAAGGCTCACAATTTCCAGACAGTCAACGATTTTAGAAAGCTTCTCTTCTGGCAGGTCTCTCAGCAGAGATACACTGTAAAAGATAAGAACACAGAGATAGTTATTGGGGGGGAAAAAATGTGGATTTAGCAATGCAACATATTCACAACTACTTCAAAGATAACCTAACTTAATAGTAGACACTGAGTATACAGAACATTAAGAACGCCTGCTCTTTCCATGACGTAGACTGACCAGGTGAAAGCTGTGATCCCTTACTGATGTCACATGACGAATCCACTTCGATCGGTGTAGACGAAGGGGGGGAGGCAGCGTAAATAAGGATGTTTAAGCCTTGAGACAATTGAGACTTGGATTGTGTGTGTGTGCCATTCAGAGGGTGAGAAGGCAAGACAAAATATTTAAGTGCCTTTGAATGGGGTATTGTAGTAGCACAGGAGGTTGCTGGCACCTTAATTGGGGAGGACGGGCTCGTGGTAATGGCTGGAACGGAATTAAGGGATGGAATCAAATACATCAAACACATGGTTTGATGCCATTCCATATATTGTAACACAATATAATGAAGGTGTTCCTAATGTAAAATGTTTATTTCAAAAAAATTTAAGGGGTAGATCAGCTTTAATATTGCAGATAAATTCCATCAATGTAATTGTCTGCATCACTTCCAATCCCCCATATATTTTTTTTTCATTTATTTAAATACATATAAATACATACATATACATACATATATATATATGCATCTTTAAAAATATGTTTTTTCCTTTATTTCTTTTTAACCCTACCACTTCTCTGCTAATTGGAGTAAACTAATGAACAACAACACTTAGGCGTCTACTTCCAGCTTATACATACTATATACATTTTACGGGCACAGTCTATTTTACATTTATATTTTGTTTGTTTTTTCTCCTGTCCTTCCTCGAACCTCAATCATTTATTTATTTCACAAAAGTTCTGAACCTATATACGTTTTACGGACACTTTATGTTTTATATTAGTTATCTTCTTGTTATTAGCTGTTATTATTCCCAACCTTCAGCGCCATTCAAACCATCTAAAGTGGGGAAAAAAGTATTTAGTCAGCCACCAATTTTGCAAGTTCTCCCACTTAAAAAGATGAGAGAGGTCTGTAATTTTCATCATAGGTACACTTCAACTATGACAGATTGACAGATGAAATTAGGAAAAAAAATCCAGATAATCACATTGTAGGATTTTTTATTAATTTATTTGCAAATTATGGTGGAAAATAAGTATTTGGTCACCTACAAACAAGCAAGATTTCTGGCTCTCACAGACCTGTAACTTCTTCTTTTCCTCTGTCCTCCACTCGTTGTCTGTATTAATGGCACCTGTTTGAACTTTTTATCAGTATAAAAGACACCTGTCCACTACCTCAAACAGTCACCCTCCAAACTCCACTATGGCCAAGACCAAAGAGCTGTCAAAGGACACCAGAAACAAAATTGTAGACCTGCACCAGGCTGGGAAGACTGAATCTGCAATAGGTAAGCAGCTTGGTTTGAAGAAATCAACTGTGGGAGCAATTATTAGGAAATGGAAGACATACAAGACCACTGATAATCTCCCTCGATCTGGGGCTCCACGCAAGATCTCTGTGGGGTCAAAATGATCACAAGAACAGTGAGCAAAAATCCGAGAACCACACGGGGGGACCTAGTGAATGACCTGCAGGGAGCTGGAACCAAAGTAACAAAGCCTACCATCAGCAAGGGCATTGAAGATGAAACGTGGCTGGGTCTTTCAGCATGACAATGATCCCAAACACACCGCCCAGGCAACGAAGGAGTGGCTTCGTAAGAAGCATTTCAAGGGCCTGGAGTGGCCTAGCCAGTCTCCCGATCTCAACCCCATAGAAAATCTTTGGAGGGAGTTGAAAGTCCGTGTTGCCCAGCACCAGCCCCAAAACATCACTGCTCAAGAGGAGATCTGCATGGAGGAATGGGCCAAAATACCAGCAACAGTGTGTGAAAACCTTGTGAAGACTCACAGAAAACGTTTAACCTCTGTCTTTGCCAACAAAGGGTACATAACAAAGTATTGAGATAAACTTTTGTTATTGACCAAATACTTATTTTCCACCATAATTAGCAAATAAATTCATTAAAAATCCTACAATGTGATTTTCTGGATTTTTTTTTTCTCATTTTGTCTGTCATGGTTGAAGTGTACCTATGATGAAAATTATAGGCTTCTCTCATCTTTTTAAGTGGGAGAACTTGCACAATTGGTGTATGACTAAATACTTTTTTTGCCCCACTGTATCTCTTACAGTAACACCATCCATACTGGATCTCTATTGTGTTCCTAATGTTCCTAAACTTTCATGCACATCTTCCATAGACATCAATGCCTGCTTCACGGTTGAGGACCAATCCTCTAGCTGTACCTCCGTAGGAAGCTGAAGTACTCTTCTTGCGTGGCCTGTGTAGACTTCATCATAATATTCTGGAAGGTCTGGCGGTCCAGAGCCCAGATATGAGCCTGGGATACAGCTGGCCATTGGGAATCACAAGTCCGATCAACACACCACACAACATCAGACATTCACTGGGCCGGGTATTCTTAGAACATTATATGAGTTGGCAAAACATTGCGTGAACATTGCGTGAACATACTTTCAATATGTGAAAAAGGTGTGTGGTTCCTACAGTACTATTCCATGCAAGATTAGAGAAAGCACCTGTGTGAAATATGGTTTTGCACATTCTAATGACGATTTAATAGTCCCTTGGTGACTCCTCATAACATCATGTGTCGCCTTGCTGCTCTGTCATACATTGGTAATCATGTATGTCACATGAGTGGTTTGCTGCACTTGAGTATGAACACTTTGTTTACGATGTGTGTGGAAAAGTATTGTATCTAAAAGGGGAAATCCTCTCATTCTAGAGACTCTACCAGCTAAACTCACCTTTCACTGTAGCAGTTCTCTTACAGTTGTACAATATAGCCAACTCTCCAAAGGCAGTCTTGGGACGCATCTCTCCAAGCAATTTGCCAGTCTGCGTGACCTTTAGCAGGCCATCTGAAGGGACAAAACCTAGCCTGAGTATAGACCAATAGGCAAAGATATACTGTGTAAGAAGGTAATAAAGTCGATATGACCTGCCAGCACATAGAGGTAGTTCCCTGGTTCTCCCTCCTGGATGACCAGTTGGCCATCAGTGTAGATCCTCTCATACATGCAGTCCACCATCTCCCTCAGGTGCTGCGGATCTAGCTTCTTCAGGAAGTCATTGTTCATGATGGCGTCATTGATTAGCTTCTTGGTGCTAGGAGCAGGAGGAGCACAGATAAGAGGCACAGACACTCTACTTTTAGAGGTCAAAGCCTTGTTTCACCTCCATATCAATATTCATCCAGCGTTTTAGTTGGAAGTCAAATATCAGCTTTGACAGCAAGTCAAGTAAATTGGTACTTGGAACACAAATGGGCAGATTATTTAGAATAACGTGGGTTTTATCGCCTCTGGATAACTTTTCTGACCAAAAGGATCCAATGTATTGCAGTAAAGTACGAGGAAAGCACACCAAAAGTCGAATTAGTTCACCTTAAACAGCCCACTAAGCCCTACATACAGTAGGGGCTGCTAACTGGTGGTTGAGTTGAGTAAACGCTTTGTCACGAGAGACTTTCAACGACGCCGTTACAACTGTATTTATACTACAGCGTTCATGTTTTCACAGATGGACAAAGCCCTATGCTGTCACTAGTCTCTAAACCAGCCACATAAAAGACAAAACGGTTGCTGTAGTACCATTAGTGCTGTCAGTTTCCCCCTGTATCCCTCTTAACTACAAGGCCTATGTTATCACATCAGACAGCCGAGGGCCTGTCCACTAACCTAAGATCGACCTGGTGAATGAACTAAAGCAGGAGAGTGTGAGGCAGGCAACCGAGGTCTGCTTAATTGAAGCCATAATTATCCAGTCCATACATATTGCGTATTGATGCTCAACGCCTTTGTTTCCCCGTGTTCCTTCCGATTATCCCCAATGCTAATACAGGATTTCGAATCTCCTTGGAGTGGCAGACACTACAAAGGCTTGGCCAGAGCTGTTGTTCTTTCAAGAGAGTCAGGCGGTTTTCCAGAGAACACTTGGGCCGAGAATCAATCAGAACACAGATTTGGACAATGCGCCGTTTAAAAGGTCATTTACAATTAAACCGACATATGCACCTCTTCCTGTGAACGTGGTCTCCGTGAACACGGTCACATTGACTTTAAAACGTGCATTGCGGGCCAAGCAAGATAACCCTACCTACAAGTACAAATTACCTCGACTAACCTGTACCCCCCCCGCACATTGACTACCCCCTGTATATAGCCTCGTTACTGTTATTTTATTTTTTACTTTAGTTTATTTAGGAAATATTTTCTTGAACTGCTGGTTAAGGGCTTGTAAGTAAGCGTTTCATGGTAAGGCTTGTTGTATTCGGTGCATGTGACAAATAAAATGTGATTTGATTTGAGATCAGATTGAATCCCGGCATAGTTCATTTTTATGTGCATGTAGCCTATACCAGACATCGGCATTCAATGAGAACAAATAATGATTAAAGGCTTTATCATCACAGACCCAGCTGATTGCTTCTAGCTTATTGGGAAATAGGTTAGAATGTGATTAAATGTGGGAGAATGAGTAAATATAGGAATAAGTACAATAGAGGACAATCAGTCTGGGCTGTCCACCACGACATGGAAATGTTTTGAGAGTTATTATCCCTTCCAACATCCTCAACAACATTGTGTGGTACTGTTGATGTCTGACACCCACCTGGAGTCCTTGCGGACACAGGCCCTCTCTGTGGACACATGTTGGGCTCTGAAATCCCCGCAGAAGTGCCCTGAGGTGGGCTCAGCTGACACGCCCTCCTTGGCCTTGAGCCTGCAGTGGACCTCCACGGCCACCCTGTGGAACCGGGTGGGACCCTGGTTGATGACACTGAGCATGCGGTGGCTGGGGTAGTTGGGAGCCGGAGCGGAGCGGCCCAGGCTGTTGTAGCCGATGGAATCCTGGAGCTTCTCTATTTGTGAGACTTTCGCCTCCAGCTCTCTCTGCAGGCTTTGCAGCTGCAGCTCCTGGGCTTTAAACTCCTGGTCCCTCTGTGCCAGCTCCTCTTCCAAGTGGGCTATCCTGAGCCTCAGGGGCTCCGTGTCCCACACTGGGCTGCCCTGAGGCTCCACCTTGAGGCTGGAGGCCAGGCATCTGTCCTCTGGCCGTGGGGCTTTGATTGAACCGTTGCCCATGGCCAGCTGTTGGCTGGCCACCATAGAAAAGCTCTTGGTCACCCTCGTCTTGTCAATGATAGGTCTCCGTCTGGTGAAAAGTCTCCTTTCTCCTTGAGAAGAATGTTATGCTTTATGTTACGGCCGGCTCTGTCCTTTTTGGGACTCTAATCGAGATTTGGTAGCTAACAAAATCAATGGCGGCCCGCTGGAGGTCAGGGCACCTGGGCACGTGCCTGGTCGGTATTTGGCCATGATTACTACAAGTTTAGATAGCTAGCTAGACTAATTTACTAATCTAAACAATTGCTATCTTGTTGGATAATTGAGTGAACATGGATAATTGACATGGATAATTGAGTGACTGTCAATGACTAACATAACAAGAGACAAATTGCTGATGCACAACCAAATTTCAGTTGCTTAGGGCCCCCTAGCGGCCTGGGGCCCTAAGCAACTGCTTATACATGGAGCCGTCCCTGCTTTATGTTAAAATAGATGTGATCAGCAACAGATCATCTTGAATAGATTTTAAATCGACAGGATATACATCCCTACGATAACATTTAATTGACAAACTATCTCTAAATTTAAAGCATCAATTGCATTCGGTTTAACCTCCAAAGAATGAAACTTGGTGAAAAAATACCGTACAAGCCAATGACTGTGAAAATAAGGAAGCCTATATTCCCGCATTCATTGCATGGAACTGATACAATACAAACTGAAACATTGACATAACTGAGATAAACTATCACTATATCTTGATTCTAGATCTGCGACCAGATCATATATATATATATATATATATTAAGATCTGGTTGCATTTTTGAAGACATTTAGAGAGTGCAATACAATGTAATTGTATATATATAATTACATTGTATTCTATTGCACTCTCTAAACGTCTTCAAAAATGTATTTAATATGTTGTTGCTAGCAATATTCCCATCCCCAAATATCTAATTATATGTATAATATGCCCCATGGCAAAATGTGTATAATTGCACGAAAATAGTTCTAAAACTGCTAAAAGTCTTCTCTTCCCCAAGGAAAAATGTATCGATTTGCAGGAAATTTGCTTCAATTCTGCAAAAATGTCTCTTTGATGCCAAGGGGGGGCTTTAAAATATTTTAATGCCACCCCCCCTTCATTAATGAAACTGCTTGGATATCATTTTTAATCAAACTCTAAAGTAGGAGTTGTATTCTGATATTATGAAGGTGTCCCTGAAGTATTTGCTATCACAAAGGGGGTTCCCCTGATGCAAAAAAGTTTGGGGACCCCTGTTCTAGAGAATGCATTTACCATTTTATGAAATTGAAACACTGACATGCATACTGTATGCTGCAGCAACACAACAAAAAGTATGATTAAAAATGGCATGTATATATGGTATACATGTTGTAAAATGTTGTAAAAAGTTCACACAGCCACACATCAGAGCTTGTCCTATCATAGCCTAAATGAAATTGCACTAGCCTACAATATGTCACAACAATAGCCTAAGTCGTAGCTATATTACTTACAATATCGTCGAGTACGTTCCTGGTTTCTCAAAATGTAATGCAATATTTCATAAATGTAATGAACGAGCCTCTCCAGATGTTCAAACACCTGCGAAAAAAACAAAGACGATCATCTCCCTTGAATGCACTGTGATCTGTGACATCCTCCTCAGAAGCCTGTTGTCGTTAATGTGAGTATTTATGTGGAAATAATGGTACTCCTACTCCGTCCAATGACGGCAAGAAAAATCAAGGCTACCTCTGGTGGCTACCCCTGGTGGTCGCATGGTGTTTATCAATGTAGAAACGGAGTTGAATACTGGCCATATTCACACCGTGCGTCGATATTTTTCGTTTACATGATGGCAAGGCGTATTATTATTTGTTATTATACCTTATTTCCACAAGGTTTAATTGAACAGGCCTCCAGCAACAACAATTTAAAAACGATAACTCAATTCTTTATTTTTGGAATTATTGACAAAGTTCTCAAAATGTGACATGTATTGAACAGTGAAATAACAATTGGCAACCAGTGACGTACTCTGAAATTTAAGATCTGTAAAAAGTAAAAACCTTCTCTGAAAAAACCCACACCTTTGACAGCACACTCAACGAAGCCATGAAAACATACTGAACTCTGGATTACATTGATTTAATTCAAAGGTTTACGGATGACTCACATTGAATCTCAAGAAGCAACCTTTCTAAACCTCAACTTAATGTTACCATTGCAAATTGTATTCATTTTCAGGAGTCTGTAACACCAGAGGAAGTTATAAAAGGTCACTTAACTGACAGAATTCCTCGTCTTGTGCAGAATTGGCATATCAAATATATGCCCATATATGGTGTGTAGTCATTTCGCTGTTGCTATTAAATGGTAAAATAGTGCTTATAAACAATCATATCAGCATGCAGATGGTTTTTTACATCAAATGCATTGAAATAAATGCCCTCAAATCAGTTCTCAGTTAGCTACTGAAACTGATAGTTTGTCACACAAAATATTATACATCTTCATTTCTGCCTAGCATACATACAGTATCGATAGTTAAGAGAAAACAACATGTACGTCAACAGCAGATGAACTATTGTGCAGTGCTATACAATACTATCTCAAATGGTTTCTAAACCTGAATCTCCTACATTTCTTTAAAAGCTCAGAATGGTGACGGCATCAAGAAGAGATACATCCACTTTATACAAAACAGAATGCATTGAGCATAGACTGGCATAAACATATCGGTAATGTCAACCAGTGATGAACCGCACAACTTTACAGTTGATACAACACCAGTCCTAAAACAAATCCGTGTACTCGTCATGTAAAAAAAGTGAGAGTGAATGAATTGCAAAGTGGCATTGACAAAAAAAATGAATAATGAATCGAGGACTTCATTTGCGTTTTTGCAGGAGGCAACAAAAATACACACGAAGGACCAATTTTGTGCTCAGTTCCAAGAAATAATTACGCATCGTCAGTTAATGGGTGTTGTTCATGAATCACTGGTTCTCATATATAATGTGGTAAATAGTTATATGCAAATTACATGACGAGTACACTTAATATATTAACACAATGTAAGATCAAGACACAGTAAAGTTGTACCAATTGGGAAATGTATACCAAAGAAACATAATACAAATGATACATGTAATAATAATGTCCAGAAAATATCTGGTAAAACTAAAGAGTACTGCCATCATTGTGCAAAACATAAGTGAGAAAAAGCTGAAATGAAATGCACACAAACTTTCAAAGATGACCCTACAGTCAATGCCCTAAAGTGACTGCTGTTTTGAATGAATTGCTGCAAAATAATGAATGATTCTTATTATATTTATATTCAATCTTCATATGATTACTCTGGTTAATTCATTAAGGACTGTGGGCTGTAATTGGGGACGATGGACTCTCTTGTTAAAAATATTTGAGGTGAACTAAATCATCTATTAATCAAATGAAAAGCATCAAATTCGCCCAAATTACACATGTATTATGTATCATTGCACAAACGGGCACCACTAAATGAATACGAATTTTAATCTTTGGGAGGACAACTTATTGTTTAGAGCATTCAAAATAAATGGAAACATTCATCAATTGTTAAAACAACAATTGTGGGCAACACGTTGCTTTAAGTGACATTTACAGTAGTTACTTTAATACAGTGACAACACTTAACTTTAAGTGACATTTACAGTAGTTACTGTAATACAGTAACAGCACTTGACTTGATCCACTCTTATAAGGACCATGTTCCACAGAGGTTTTATAGGAGCAGTTCATGTGAATTTAAATACATTCAGAATCAACTGCGTGTAAAGTATGAACAACAAGTGCAGAGTAAGCCGAGTTGTCAGACTTGATGTGGCTTTCATGAACTCGAAAGAACAACCACAATAACTGCCCCTTGTTCGCAATACACAATTTGGATATGAATATGGACTCTAGCTAAGCACGGTTCTGTATTCACCACTTTGAATATTCAAATAATTATCTTATGCGCATTTGGATTGAGTTGTGCGAAAGGGTAGAAGGCAGCTGTCAATATGACATAAGGAATGCTTCTGTGCATTAGATTATTTTAGGAAACAGGGAAGCTTGTGTGAAACACAGATAAAAGGCACAAGATATCACAGTCGTTGACAAGATGGACATACCGGCAGTTCAGAGTTCAGACGTTGTTTTCACCCAAGAACGTCATTAAATTGTCGATCAGCTCCGATGAAAACGTCATAGGCTACCTCAATAAGCAACTCATTCGATTCAAAATAATCTCAGCGTCTGTTGTCAACTGTCCAATAACTCCAAAACTGGTCTTGTGCCTCCAGCCACGACAACAAAAATCAGGGGATCTTTCTTCCATCAGTATTCAAGAAGAAAATTGTTTGGAGGAGCTGTTCAAGGTTAGAATCTTACATAAAGATTAGCCTACAATAGAAATAAGATTTCTTATAGTTCAAATCGATATTTAAGGGCAACAAACAGTAACCGTAAAGCCCAACTGATTCATACAGACAGGATGCACACGTGTTAAAATTATTCCAGTTGAAATTAACTGCCCCAAATGGTGCACGACGTCTTGCATTAGGTATGGCATTTCTCAGGAATATGAATCAAGTTATTCTAGAATACTCATTGAAAGCGGACAGTATGTATGACTGCTAAAAATGTATATATATCGATGAGTAATTCATATGCTTGATATGTTCCGATGCCATTTGTTTGAGGCTACCATGTCACACCAATGTAATATATATATATATATATATATATACAACAACAACATGGAGGGAGCACTTTATACAGTGTGTGAACCCTCTCCTACTGTATAATACTTACTCTTTCAGCATTGATATGGTGAGTATTACATACAAGAATGTGAATAACATGGAGGGAGCACTTTATACAGTGTGTGAACCCTCTCCTACTGTATAATACTTACTCTTTCAGCATTGATATGGTGAGTATTACACCTCAGTACAAGAATGTGAATAAATGTAATATACTATGTCTTTAGTATATGTATATAATGTATACCAACAGTATAGTGCTCCTAATAAAGTTCTTCCTTGGGCACAGGTCAGGCAACATAGCTACATAAACAGTTTGTTATACACCTGCAGCTCCCAGGATAGTAGAGAAGGCAGTGAGTTTGATATCAGGAATCATCGAAAGTGTTTCCATTTGTTTTTTTGGTTAGTCTTGGAAACACATGAACAGGGAGAGAATATTTCTGTATGTTCTGTGAGCTGCTCTGAATTCTTGAATCACAGTTGTTGGTGTCAAATAAAACACAGGGAAGTGTACACTATAAAAGGTTCATGTCTTACTTTCACATAGTGAATAAAGACCGATGGGAAATCAAGCATATTCATCTCAAAGAAATGCATCTTGTGTCTCTCTGTGGCTTTGACGGCTTTTCTAGCCTGAGAATCCTTCAACAACAAAAACTGCAAAGGAAACTGAAATCCTTTTGTTTCTGAGTCTTATTGAAGTCAGTCTGCTCATTGCTGCCACTGGAGCCCCCCAACATTACTGGCTCTGTCTTCAGTCGGCTGGAAAATCTTTGAGTAAAATAGCAACCACAGGTCGGGTCAAAACTCAAAGATATCTCCAAATGTCTTCAAGTTTCCATTCTGTGGCTTTGAGCAAAATGTCACTGAGCAGATCTCTTGAACCTCTACTACTTGGCCAGTTGGAAAGGATTTTGACCCTTTTAAGGAAAAAGAGGATCATGTCAATGGATAACTATTTCCATACTACCAATCTATATGCCTTTCCCCCATTCATGTGTACTGTAGTGTACTGTGTATGTCAGTTCAAAGACCCCACCTCAAACGGCACAATCCATGCTTTTTTGGCATACACACACACACACACACACACACACACACATTCAGGTCACTACAAACCAGAGCAGAGCAATTTAAGAGACTTAAATGCACACTTCCCACAATTCATGTGAAATGGAACATTTGCATATCAAAGGCATCCCTAGATGGCATGGTATTCGATGCAAAGTGATGCAACACAAAAGGAGGTCCACTCACTCCCCTATTGGGTCAGTGAAGCCAACACCTTTAATTTGGCTCTATATTCCAGCGTTTTGGATTTGAGGTGAAATGTTTTATATGAAGAGACAGTACAGAATGTCACCTTTTATTTGAGGGTATTTTCATACATGTTTCACTGTTACGAAATGATTGCACTTTGTGTACAGTATCTAGTCCCCCCATTTTAATGTCTCATAAGTATTTAGACAAATTCACATGTAGTGCATAACATATAGTCAAAAATGAAGTATTTGGTCCCATGTTCATAGCATGCAATGACTACACAAACTTGTTGGATGCATTTTCAGTTTGTTTTGGTTATGTTAGGGATTATGCAGTGCACAATATAAATTAATGGTAAATAATGTATTGTGTCATTTCGGGGTCAATTTTATTGTAAATAGAGACACAGATGCACAACGATCATACCCCCAAGACATGCTAACCTCTCACCATTACGATAACAGGGGAGGTTAGCATTTTTTTTTATGGGGGGGAGGTATGATATTAATGCCATGGTAGCATGCATCAGACTTGCATCCACACAACTGTAGAACTGTTCAGAAACATATTCTATTCTTATTCACAATAAAAGTGACTGCAAAATGAAACGATACATTATTTAAGAGTGCAGTCCATAAGAGCAGACAAAGGATACAAAGGGTCTGGAAAGATTCTGTCTGGAGGAATGGTCTCAGATACCTCCAAATGTGTTCAAATCACATAGAACATTAGAGAAAAAGGCTCAGTGCTGTTATACTCACAAGGGGAGGGTGCTAGAGTATTGACAACAGGGGTGCCAATCATTTTGACCCCTATCGGTTTTTGACCACTATTACTTTTATGATATATTTCTCTGAGCAATTGTATTAGTATAAAATAATATAATTTCCCAATTTTTGGAGCGTAGAATATAGCTCAGTATTTGTATTATATATTTTATACAGTATTTGTTGCTCATCTTTATCAAGGGTGCCAATAATTATGAACCTGACTGTGTTCTTTTTTAAAGCACAACAACTGTATGTACTGTAAAAATGGTATGCTTATTTCTAATAGTCATTTTGAACATATTAGGTCAACAAACATACATGTCCATTTGAACACAGATCCTCAATGATCCCATGAACTATGGGTTGAAAACTAACACAAAGGAGGGCAAAGCAGGGGGACAAGGCACACGCTAGTATGAGGTATAAGAACCTGATGAAGACTTTATTGAGGGTGGTAATCTGACAATCTCTTAATCTAGCTATACATTTCCAGGCAGAGCAGAACACAGAGCTTTTTTTACAATGAGCAGCAACTCTACTCCAGTCCCCTTCATCCATTTCTTCAATACTGATTCATAAACACAGTTAGCGAAGGCGACATAGACTACTACATCCTATGAAACCTCTGTAAATAACAAGTCTGTTTCTTCTTAACAAAAAATATCTATTTATTGTCCATTAATGGCTTTCTTCATAGAAATAAATGGATGAGGTACACTGGCCGTAGAGGCTATGTGGCTGGTTGCAGCAGCATGCCTTAAAGGTGAGCAGCAATATTTCAGTCATCCAAGAGAAAGCCTGTAACATGGGTTGGTCTCAATTTGATAACGTTCTAACAAAAAGGCAAACACCTATGGTTAAAGAGAGCCTGATAGTGAAAAAGCAGGGGGTGGCCCCTTAGATTTGGTCCCCAAAAAATATTTACAGATAACTTGGACAAATTGAGGTCAGGTTATATGTGAAGCTATAGCTTAGAATGGTTGGTCACTCTGGCTGTATAACTAATCAGCCAGTGAAAAAGCAGCAAATGCTAAGTATTTGTTTTCTATTTAAAGATGTCAGTTTTGCCATAGTGGAAACAATTAAAGCTTGAAATGGTCTGGCAATCTTAGTTGAAACCACCTTCATGAGATCCCCTTTCAGAGAAAGCGACAAAATGTGCTTGTGTGGCATGCTGGGTATTCAGGATACTTTATGCGTTTATGATATCAGAAATCCTAAATGGTTTAAATCGGATGAGATCCATCTGTGTGCTAGTGATTTAAATGGCTATACTGTACAGTGCAGACTAAATACAGTGCTGTCTGTCACCGTGACTTGAGTTGTGTACATATTTAGACAGGAATTATTTGCGGTGCCTTTCATTTTCATAGTTATGATCTCTACAAAGAGGGTTCAACTAAGATGTTTCAAGAAGCCAACACTTCATCTTTCCAGCCCCACAATTCAGTGCAGCGTGGTCACAACAAAACAAAATCACATGATACAATAAGTTAATTAGCAATATCCATTCACATTATGCACAAATATCATGCTGTATGTAGCCACATTGCAATTCTTCCTTATTCAAACATGTTGACATAATGCATAGCTATAAAATAAAATCCAATACATAAACGTTATTACAAGTAATAAAAATAAACAATCTGTACAAAACTCCTGGCATATTGTTATGATTTTCTTTTTCTTCCATCAGTATAAGAAAGCACATACAAAGTACAAAAATAAATATTCTATGTACAATCACACGTGCCACCTCGAAGTTATCGTCACTGCAAGGAGAAAACAAGAGGCAACAAACCACACATTAGTTCATGCAATGTTCATTGAGGACATAACGAACATGAATACAAAAAAAGCCCTTTTTTTTACAGTATAAACGAAGAAATGATAGATGGGGTTGTTGATTATACTAACATGGGGATCATTTAAAAAGCAGAACTGCCAGGCACTTTATCACCTCAAGATGCAGATAACGTACGTTCACAGCAGGAAACCGACACTCTTTCACTTACTTTATTCCAACACCCTGATACTGGTAGGCCGTCATCCCCCTAAGGAAAGAGAGGGAGTGAGTCATAAACACTCTGAGGTAACACTTTACATTAAGTAGTTCTAACACAGATATAAATTCAAGATAATGTGTTACCCACACTGCTAAAACTGTAGGATGTGACTTAATGTACCGTATAACAAAATGCAATTTACTGTTGAATAAAACTGCTATGGACAGGATAATACTATAGTGTGTGTATATGTGTATTATATTTATGCAATGTACTATGCATATCGTGTTAAAAAAGCAGCAACAACCAGCCAAACAACTAGTGGTACACATGGGCAACTGACTTTTTCTGAAAGTGGGAGAGTGAAAATGTTATGGCTTTTATAATATTAAAATAATGTTCCTGCAATGCTGTTTCATAACCGGGGGAATCCATATTTATGAATAGAACACAACTGCATTTAAATGTGATCACTGATTATGTTCACATAAAAATAAAATTGCCAATGTATTATTAATTTGCCATTATCAGGATCAAATGAGAATTTCTTTGGCAACTCTATATATTCATAAATTGCGGCCCCAAATCTGCAACAGAAATAATCAAATGTAGCTCCGATAATATTGATCACATCCGAACAGTTTGGGCTAGAGCAGGGTTCTTCAAAAATGTATTTCATAAAAACTACTTAATCAAAAATATTTTTTGGGGGAGCGACTCATATACTGCCTGCATATTTTCTTATCGTGTAGGTCTAATTTGATAAATAGAAACAAAGAACAGCACAGCATACACAACGTAATTGTGTTTTGTTTCTTATAACCACACAAATCATTCTACTGTAGCCTACCTGTAGAACATTTCCTTTTTAAATGATGAGAGAATAAAAAGGTTTTACATTTGAACAAATATGTAGCCTGCAGTAACAGGAATAGGCTACTATTTCGCAATTATTCAAAAATGGTCATTTTGAACAACAACCACAGTGAGTAGGCTATATACGTGTATTTGACAACAAAAAGTAAATAATGAAAAGCATGAGGAATAACAAAAGTGTATTCTCAGCGAGCACATTATTTGACTGTTCCGCTTTTACTCCAACAAGAGCTTTTTTAGCACCGTTTTTTGAAGCTTTGTCACCATGAAAATGTTTAAAATGATCTTGTCTCAGAAGCCTACATATTTGATGGAAATAGGGTAGAAATGGCTTATTTAGTCAATTCTACTTACCAAGCAGAGCTGTTTGTTTTATCCAGATACAAATGATCATGTGCTTTGTGACGCATGGGCACATACTGTACAGTGCATTCGGAAAGTATTTAGACCACTTCACTTTTTCCACATTTTTTGCAGCCTTATTCTAAAATTAATTTAAAAAAAATCCCTTTATCAATCTACACACTATACCGCATCATGACAAAGCAAAAACAGGTTTGTCATTTTTTGCAAATAAATTAAATATCACATTTACATATGTATTCAGACCCTTTACTCAGTAGTTTGTTGAAACACCTTTGGCAATGATTACAGCCTCGAGATGTCTTGGGTATGACGCTACAAGGTTGGCACACCTGTATTTAGGGAGTTTCTCCCATTATTCTCTCAAGATCCCCTCAAGCTCTGCACAGATATTTTCAGGTCTCTCCAGAGATGTTCGATCGGGTTCAAGTCCAGGCTCTGGCTGGGCCACTCAAGGTCATACAGAGACTTGTCCAGATGCCACTTATGCGTTGTCTTGGCTTTGTGCTTAAGATCGTTGTCCTGTTGGAAGGTGAACCTTCTCCACAGGCTGAGGTCGTGAGAGCAGGTTTTCATCAAGGAACTCTGTTCACTTTTCCCTCGATCCTGACTAGTCTCCCAGTCCCTGCCGCTGAAAAACATCCCCACAGCAGGATGCTGCCACAACCATGCTTCACCTTAGGGATGGTACCAGGTTTTCTCCAGACGTGATGCTTTTACTGAGGAGTGGCTTCCGTCTACCATAAAGTTGTTTTTTGACATGCACTGTCAACTTTGGGACATTATATAGACAGGTGTGTGCCTTTCCAAATCATGTCCAATCAATTGAATTTACCACAGATGAACTCCCATCAAGTTGTTGAAACATCTCAAGGATGTCTCATTGCAAAGGGTCTGAATACTTATGGAAATAAGGTATTTATGTTTTTAATACATTTAGGACATTTCTAAAACAGGTGTTCGCTTTGCCATTATGGGGTATTGTGTGTAGTTGTTGATGAGGATTTGTATTTATTTAATCCATTTCAGATTAAATGTAAATGTTACAAAATCTGGAAAAAGTGAAGGGGTCTGAATACTTTCCAAAGGCACTGTATGTAGCCTACACAGCTTGACTGCATTGCAATTGCAAAGCGACAATGGTGCGCTCGCATATGGGGCTCACCCAGGACTGTTACTTTTGTAACTGAAGGAAAACATTTGAACAATGTATTTTAACTGATTGATGTTGGGAAAATAGATGGCAAAATGCAGAAGGGTGTTAAATGCCTGTAAACAGCTTGGGGGGTGAAATTATTTCATAGATTTAATCATGTAATATTAGGCCTACTGATTATTCCTCAATTGCGAGCTTCTTATTGACAGCCCACAAGCTACCTGCAAAGGTGCAACCTCTCATACGCTGATGGAAGGCTACTCAGAATCAGAGGCTGTGCTACAGCAAAGCCAAGACATGCCCGGGCCGTGTTCAGGCAAAGGGAAATGATACATGCCGCTCAAATGATATGTAACAACACCATTGGACCAACACCATTCGATATGACACAACGATACAAATGTAACAACAGCAAAACAAAATAGATAACCTATTTTTTTTGCAGGTGCCTTTTCATTTTATACACCAGTGGTGCAATTAGTGCTTTCTAACTGCACTGAACTAAAACAGTGGCGCACGGGAGCGAAGCGAAACTTTAGAGTGGTCAAAACAATTCATCTTGAGGCGACAGGGTGCAATCGACACAATCGCTTCATTATTAAAGCATATTTCAAATGGACACATCTATTCTAATACATACTAGCTCAAAACATTGTTAATCAGTGAAAATAAGAAATGACCCATTGGATTATGATCATTTTGCGCCCCCACTTAGTTACCAGAAAGTGGGGATACAGCAGCTCCATTAGCTCCATTGCTCAGGCGCAGTAGTAGATGTGTATGTGTGAAAATACTTGATAGTATAAATTCCTTCAAACTGTACTTTTTCCGCTTTTTTCGTTATATCCAATTGGTAGTTACAGTCTTGTCCCATCGTTGCAACTCCCGTACTGACTCGGTAGAGGTGATGGTCGAGAGCCATGTGTCCTCCAAAACACGACCCGCCAGCCACACTGCTTCTTGATACACTGCTCGCTTAACCCGGAAGCCAATGTGTCGGAGGAAACACCGTACAACTGGCGACCGGAGTCAGCGTGCATGCACCTGGCCCGCCACAAGGAGTAGGTTAGAGCGCGATGGGACAAGAACATCCCAGCCGGCCAAACTCTCCCCTTAAACCGGACTACGCTGGGCCAATTAGGTGTCATCAGTCTCCCGGTCGTGACACAGCCTGGGATCGAACCCAGGTCTGTAGTGATGCCTATGGCTCTGCGCCACTCAGGAGGCCTCATTCAAACTTTTATTTAGAAATAGGGTTTAAGTCCAGCCACTGGGCTGTTATTTTCTTTCATCTGGCAACTTTTATGAATGAATCAAACCTTCCATTCCCCTTCTCCTTTTCAATACACAAACTCAAAACAGGGTTCAATGAAAATCAATGAGGAGGCGCTGGTTTTTCCAAGATAATCTTTCCCAATACAGTTCTGTTGGCCAAAAAGGTAAGGGACAAGGTGGGAAAAGGGTGCCATGCGAGTGGGACAGCGATACAAATAACGAAAAGTAAAGCCATTAACTATTAAGAGTATTTTACATTTTCAAACAAAAGTCACTGAATGGATCACGGGTTGTGATCAAGAAAATAGATTCTGTAACACACCACTAATTAGTGTAGGTGTACTGCTGCCCTTGCGAGACAAAATAACAGCATTCTCAGCAAATCAATTACTAATGTTAGTAAAAGTGAAAAATCATGATGCACAGTTAATCTAAACAAGTGTTCTAAGCAGTATTTGTAGTAAATAGCTACGTCTTAATCAAGAACTTGAAGTGTGCGCATGCCTACTTGGTTAATAAAGGCGTTGCTTTTTCGGGGTAATAACCTGTTACATAACTAACGGTACTAATGGGTTAGCTCAATGTCATTTTCACGCAGCCCTGTTATATTGGCTTTTACTCATACCTACAGCAAAGCGAATAAGAGAGTGAAGGGAATTGTTATGGGTGGTTAGGGAAGCCAAAGTGATGGATAGGAAAGGAAGAGAGGAAGCATACCACAGGACAAGGGGCATCCAGCCCATCCAGGCCAGGTAGGCCCGGTTCAC
Source organism: Oncorhynchus gorbuscha (assembly GCF_021184085.1). Taxonomy (NCBI): domain Eukaryota; kingdom Metazoa; phylum Chordata; class Actinopteri; order Salmoniformes; family Salmonidae; genus Oncorhynchus; species Oncorhynchus gorbuscha. The sequence goes on from NC_060178.1 coordinate 62,733,795, forward strand.
CCTTTTCTCCTTTAAAGCCTCGGAAACCCTGTTTGTGAAATCAACTTTGTAAACATTTGCACATTGCCCCTCCTTTCGGAGCAGTACCCCCTGCTGGCCAATGAGATTACCTGCTGCCGCTCCATGAACAGACCGAATCCTGTAACGACAGACACACTTAAACATGCAAGCGGCCTGAGACTGACAGGAACAGACTCAATGGAGAGAATGGGCCATGTTCCTGTTAGTCTTACCCCTGAAAAGAAAACCCCCTCTGATAGTTTATGGTCCCTGGTCCTGGGGTAATTATTCAGAACTCATAATCATCCAGGCATTCACTGAATACCAAATTATCATCACTGCTGTAGTTTGTGTCGCTGGACTTAACACTGTAGAGGACGTTTGGACCAAAAACCACTTCAGGGTCTATTAGAGTTGATTATCATCAGAGGCAAAAGGAAGTGCGAATCAGAATTCAGAGACTACTGATTGTCACTGCAAGTTATATGGCATTCTGAGGGTCGCTCCTTCCTTTTGCCTCCTGGCTGCACATTGAACGCAGGACATACCAACGGACAGGGGGCATCTAATCCGGGTGCTCCTTGGTCTCCCTTATCCCCTTTAGTTCCCCTGTTGCCTTTCTTGCCCCTCTCTCCCTGAAAACAACATTGCATTAAAAGAGACAGGCTTTAGTTTCTACTGGCTGGCTCATCCACACAGTAAGCAAATATGTGTTTCTGTTTTTAAAGCACAATCATGAAGCTTGAATTCTTACCTAAGCAATTTAGACATTTTACAGGTATTTAAAAGATTGATGTGCTTTTTTGGGCTTACGAAGGAGAGTACTGAAGTTTCAGAATTTTGTGGTGGGAAAAATAAGCGGAGGGAGTTAGGGAGTAGGGATACAGGCCGATGCTATTGGTGAGCGGGTTCCTTAAGTGCCTAATGTGACCTTCACAGGAGGTTGTTGCAGGAATGGAAACACCTTATTGGTTCATCAACTACCACTGTATAGATTATTACGATGGTATCACTAGCCCTAACACAACATAGACTTGATGACCCACATAGTACCATAACAATATCTTAATTGCCATATATCACATTTAGAAAGCTGGCTCTCTGCGGTGCATTGTACTGCGAGTGACTGATCATCATGTTTCACTGCACATACTGTACTCTAGACCTGACAAAGAACATGACCACAAACCTCCTTTGAGTAAAGACACCATTGATTATGTCCAGTTGCCCAACTATAAAGCCAGCACCCTGCAAAATATGGCATAGAAATACCAGAAATAGTATCACTCTACTATTTTCCCTTATCATCCCAATCCCCAAAAATACTGTTTCCATTCCCCGAAAATGAGAATCAAATTATGAAACGGAAAGATGCTGTTGTTTGTGTCCACTGAAGGTGGCTGGGCTGGCTGCAAGCTGGCTACAAGTAAACAAGCCACTTAGAGTATTCAAAAGCTAACATTTTTCTTTCAAGAAATGTTATTCCTTTACTGCTGAAGTTAGAGTTATATTTACAGGTATAACTGTATGGTTTACAATACATTCTAATTTCATTAACCTAGTTCTCTACTGGGAGCAGATCAAATATTTCCAACCAAAGCAAACAATTCTATATAGTGATGAAAACGTATAAAACCTGACCACATTGTCATTCAAACATCCGCTCACCAAGATCAAGGCGTTTGAACAGGTTGGATTAGGGGTTGGACGAGTTTATCAAGAAGGAATTGGAATTGGAAGAAAAATAAACCCTGGCAAACATGTAAGCCCTCTCACAACTTTGCCTGAAAACCCTCAACATTGGCTAACGTTGCGGCAACATTGTGGGAACATTACTTGCCAGCCAAGGGAGAGGAGATTACATGCTTGCAGGGAAGGTAAATGGTGAGAAAAGGAGGAGGATGAGGAAGAGGTGGATGAGGAAGAGGAGAAGGAGGAAGATTAACCCGAGACTACGACATTAGAATGCAGGAGGAGCAGGTTGCCAGGGTGTGTGAGAGGGAGAGAGAGGACAACACGACCCGGCAAAAAGAGCCGCGGGAAACAGAGCAGGGTGGAGGGGAGGAAAAGGGGATAGGAAGACCTGCGGAAACAAAGGAAAACAGGACAACAGTAAAAACAGCACCAGGATCCCACGGCCGGCCACAGCACCTCCAACTGGTTTAGCAAAATACCTCATATCAATCTCTTATCCTTTCTTTTACACCCCAAAGTAGCAAAAAAAATTGTTCCACAAATAGGAAGTACACATTAGAGTCAATGTTATATATTTCCCGCTGTCAAGAGCCCAGTTGGAAGTGCTGGGAGGGTCAATGACATGTTGTGACTTTTAAGTAGAGAGTCAGAATATTAAATCAGATGTTAATAGGAAGGAAACAAACATTCTCCAAGGGGAAGGGGGGGGGCATGTGTAAAATATTATTTAATACATTGGTATAATTAAAGTGCATACTCTTGTTTTATTTTGCAGTGGCTATTTTACAAAATGAGGGTATAGCATTCTGTTATTACTTGAAGTAAGAACAGAATATTCAGATACGACGGCACAAGGTAAACCAAGGACAATTTATAAGACAACGTTTTGAATGGTCTTCAGAGTAAATAGAATATCATTTTGTAAGTTCTTTGATGTGTCCGTTCACATGTTCCAGTCATCTCATTATCAAGGTTGAACATCTTCAATCTCTTTTGATCTCTGACTTAATTTATACGAACTCAGTCATATTTGCATATTTGAACAAGATTCATTGAACTCTGAGGTAAAAAGGCCACTGCAAAGGTAAAGGACATATGAATATAATGTCTTCAAACATCACTTAAAAGACCAATTAAGGTCACTTTCACTATATGAATCACATAAACTCACACATACTATCAAAGAGCACATCTCTTTTTTCCTCTGTAGTAATGGGATATTCAAAAGATGAGGCTATTGATATTCACATTAACATTTTGATTCAGATTTGCCTAATTAAGAGAGCCTTTGAATCCACCATGGTCCTGCTCATATCACCTAATACAAGCCTACCATGGTCCTGCTCATATCACCTAATACAAGCCTACCATGGTCCTGCTTATATCACCTAATATAGGCCTACCATGATCCTGCTCATATCACCTAATACAGGCCTACACTACCATGGTCCTGCTCATATCACCTAATACAAGCCTACCATGGTCCTGCTCATATCACCTAATATAGGCCTACCATGGTCCTGCTCATATCACCTAATACAAGCCTACCATGGTCCTGCTCATATCACCTAAGGCCTACCATGGTCCCTTATATCACCTAATATAGGCCTACCATGATCCTGATACCATGGTCCTGCTCATATCACCTAATACAAGCCTACCATGGTCCTGCTCATATCACCTAATATAGGCCTACCATGATCCTGCTCATATCACCTAATATAGGCCTACCATGATCCTGCTCATATCACCTAATATAGGCCTACCATGATCCTGCTCATATCACCTAATATAGGCCTACCATGATCCTGCTCATATCACCTAATATAGGCCTACCATGATCCTGCTCATATCACCTAATATAGGCCTACCATGATCCTGCTCATATCACCTAATATAGGCCTACCATGATCCTGCTCATATCACCTAATATAGGCCTACCATGATCCTGCTCATATCACCTAATATAGGCCTACCATGATCCTGCTCATATCACCGAATACAGGCCTACAGTACCATGGTCCTGCTCATATCACCTAATATCGGCCCACCATGCTTTTAAGCTTGACATTCCAATGGGCTTGCAATTGAACAACTATTACGTCTCTTGAACAACCCAAAAAGACAAATGAAAAATGAGTACTGCTTTTCAATGAGGAATATGTGGGAGAATAATATCTAGCGTCGAGTAGGAGCATGGAGGATCAGCAGCCATGTTAAACACCATAGTTTATCAGAAGCACTAAATGTACTTCATTAAGCACAGAACATGTTTTCGTCCTGTTGTTTGAACAATAATATTTTGCTCCGGAAGACACATCATTGTCAGCTGCTGTCTTACCCGGTTCCCTTTGAATCCTTGTGGTCCTACAAAACCCTGAGGAGGGGAAATGAAACACATTATGAGTTCCTGTGCAAGCAATCAGAGATGTTACCGTGAGGTATAGCTTTGTGCTGTCAATCAATTTGATCCACTCATTCCCTTAAGACTTGATTTAAGAGAAGATTCACGTTTTCCTCTGTCACCTGAAAGAAGTATTACATGATGTTCAAGATGGCTCATTCAACATGTAGCCAGTGATTGTCTTTCAGATAGTCAAGATATTGTTCACTTGATAAATGCAATACTGTATTTATTTGATGTTCTTGATACTTCGGGAACTACTTACAGGGATGCCTTGAGGACCAATTGGTCCTGGGACTCCTGAATCTCCCACGAAACCCTGAAAAAACAACAACATTCATCTCAAATAGATAAATAAGCTGTTTTGACTGAAATCTCTTATGTGGTGTGTGTGCTACTTTTGTGTGCGTATGCGTGTGTGTGTGTACGTACATGTGTCGGTGTGTGATGATGATCAGTGATGTGAGTACTCACTCTCTCCCCCTTTGGTCCAGCAGGCCCTGCCACACCAACTGGTCCTATTAAACCCTGTAAGGTAATGACAAGTCAGACCCTCAGTGGACGCAGACATGACAATGGGAGGACATCGAAATAAAAATGGATTACTTCATTTCCATCATCAATAGCTCAACAAGCTTCCGGAGCACTTAAAGAGATTCTCCAGTACCTTTTGTATACTTTTTAGCCAGTAGTTCTAAAAGTAGCACTCACGATCCAAAAGAGGTCCCTGAAAATTGCTAGGGGGCTGGCACAGGGTTGCTTTCAAACTAGGCAATTTCGCGACTAATTGAGGTGAGACCGTACGCATGTACGAACGACACATTGACACATCCAGGCCCGAAGCAGGGGTTTAAAAACATAATAATACCGGAGCATGTCTTTCAGTGCCAAAAGAGTAGTTATCCAATTCTGTTTCGGTTGACCATTATCAAATCATAACCGATTGATTAGGTCGTGGTCTTCTCTAGGTTATCCCACTGTGCATGTTACACCACGCTTGTTGAGCTAAAGAATAAACAGTAACAAAAAAGGAGAAAAGCATTGAGTTCAGCTGCAGCTCTCTCTCTCTCTCTCTCTCTCTCTCTCTCTCTCTGTGTGGAAGTCAGGATTCAACAGGAGGCCCTTGCATCTCAGGCAGATAATACAGTATGTACAGCATATAGCATTGGGGAGCCATTACGCCATACTGTCCTGTATGCATATCAACATGCAGCATGAGCATCCCAGCATGCTCTCCTGGTATGACATCACAACGCCAGTTCAAAGCTTTTACACTGCAGGAGAGACACTGTTAAGACACCAGTTTTTGAAGATTTGCAATGGCATAAAACTCTGACACTCAAACAGCTTGACTTTATGCAAGTAGGCTGAATGTTGAGACCTGATTGCGTAACTCAAATGTCCTTATAAATCTTCCATTGACATCAACACATGATTTAGGCAGAAGTCTAGGTTATACATGCCAAATCTCAAGCTATGATTCAACGTGTAATGAACAAGGGGACTATTTTTTGAGAGCAGACGCATCAGTATAGAGAGCAGACGCACCAAAGGGTCCATTTTAGTACCCCGACACGTTCCATTGCCATACAGACATGGGACACAGTCATGTGAATATCATCCCTATGCCAGAGCAATCCTCGAAGAGTGCCTAAAAACAGAACTGCTCTCTCTGCAGACAATCAGACAGATAACAAAAAAGGACAAGCATGGAGGAAAGCAAGCAGACAGGCAGACAGACAAGACACCAGCGCAGACAGACAGACAAGCAAGTCGTGTGGGGAGCAGAATAGGGGAGGAGAGGCGGGGTAGGGGAGGAGTGTGTGTTGGGGGTACAGGACTTGCGCCACTCACCACTCGACCAGGCCTGCCGTCTAAACCATGAGCTCCCTGGACAGTGTGTAAACAGTTAGAGAGCAGAGGTGGGAGGGAGGTGGTGGGAGAGGGGAAGGAGGTGTGGAGAGGGTTGGGAGGGGTGAGTGAAGCAGTGATTCGTGTGACTCAAAAAAACACATCCAGTTGTTGATGAAGGGTGATGGTGTTGTGATGACATGAGAAACAGTAACTGCCAGTAACTTTGTTTATAGCTGCAGTTGATTATCTCTATCAAATAATTAAGTCCTGTCTTTTGATAAAATAGTTTTCAATGTCTTTCAGATACATATGCATGGTTCAACTTCTTTCTATGGTTGATGCCCCGTATTCAAAGCAGTTTGAATCATGCACAGTATTCAGACTGCTTGACTTTTCCCACACTTTGTTACATTACAGCCTTATTCTAAAAGGGATTCGATTCTTCCCCTCATCGATCTACACACAATACGCCATGATGACAAAGCAAAAACAGGTTTTTTGAAATGCTTGCAAATAAAAAACAGAAATATCACATTTCATAAGTATTTAGACCCTTTACTCATTCACTTTGTTGAAGCGCCTTTGGCAGCAATGTCAGTATCAAGTCTTCTTGGGTATGATGCTACAAGTTCCACACACCTGCATTTGGCGACTTTCTCCCATGATTCTCTGCAGATCCTCTCAAGCTCTGTCAGTTTGGATGGGGTGTGTTGCTGCACAGCTATTTTCAGGTCTCTCCAGAGATGTTAGATCGGGTTCAAGTCCGGGCTTTGGCTGGGCCACTCAATGACATTCAGAGATTTGTCCCAAAACCACTCCTGCGTTGTCTTGGCTGTGTGCTTAGGGTTGTTGTCCTGTTGGAAGGTGAACCTTTGCCCCATTCTGAGGTCCTGAGCGCCCTGGAGCAGGTTTTCATCAAGGATCTCTCTGTACTTTGCTCTGTTCATCTTTGCCACGAACCTGACTAGTCTCCCAGTCCCTGTCGCTGAAAAACATCCCCACAGCATGATGCTGCCACCACCATGCTTCACCGTAGTGATGGTGCCAGGTTTCCTCCAGGCGTGATGCTTGGCATTCAGGCCAAAGAGTTCAATCTTTGTTTCATCAGACCAGAGAATCTTGTTTCTCATGGTCTGAGAGTCTTTGGGTGCCTTTTGGAAAACTCCAAGCGGGCTGTCATGTGCCTTTTACTGAGGAGTGGCTTGCGTCTGGCCACTCTACCATAAAGGCCTGATTGGTGGAGTGCTGCAGAGATTGTTGTCCTTCTGGAAGGTTCTCCCATCTCCACAGAGGAATGATAGAGCTCTGTCAGAGTGGTCACCTCCCTGACAAAGTCCCTTCTCCCCAGATCACTCAGTTTGGCTGGGTGGCCAGCTCTAGGATGAGTCTTGGTGGTACCAAACTTCTTCCATTTAAGAATGATGGAACCCACTGTGTTCTTGGGGATCTTCAATGCGGCAGAAATGTTTTGGTACCCTTCCCCAGATATCTGCCTCAGCACAATCCTGTCTCGGAGCTCTACGGACAATTCCTCATGGCTTGGTTTTGCACTGTCAACTGTGGGACCATATACAAGTGTGCCTTTCCAAATCGTGTCCAATCAATTGAATTTACCACAAGTGGACTTCAATCAAGTTGTAGAAACATCTCAAGGATAATGGAAACTGGATGCACCTGAGCTCAATTTTGAGTCTTATAGCAAAGGGTCTGAATACTTATGTAAATGAGTTATTTCTGTTTTGTTTTAATAAATTAGAAAACATTTATATAAAAACAGTTTTCCCTTTGCCATTATGGGCTAATGTGTGTAGATTGCTCAGGATTTATTTAAAAAAAATCCATTTTAGAATGGGCTGTAACGTAACAATGTGGGAAAAGCCAAGGGGTCTGAATACTTTCCGAAGGCACTGTATGTAGAGAAGTGTGAAGATATGAGTCTCTGATGATTTTCAAATAGCACTTCTTGGATTAACAATGATTAGCATACACAATCATAATAGCCCTCATCATTTCCATATAAAAGGAGTTACTGTGCCATTGATGATGTGACTAGTACATGTACTGACTGTCAGCAATGACCTTTGACACCCAAGAAGTAAACCAGTTAGGAGAAGAGAGCCCCCAGTGATACATATCAAACTTATTCCTTGACATGCAACTAAAAATAGAACTACAAGAGACTACATTAACAACATTTCAGAGAGATGATCAGAAAAAAAGTTGGCAAAATAAAGAAAATGATCATTAACTATTTCTAACACATAATAAATCATTATCAGGTTATCTGATCATATGACAATGGCAATGGGTAATGTAGATTTCATTTTTATAGTAATGGTTGTATCGCCCCTGTGTATTGGATTGCAGCAACCATCCATCCATGCACTTTGAAAACATTAACGCAGGTGCTGAGCCAGGAAACTATCCTTGGTGAGTTAGGCCTAGTTTCAAAGCGACATTTGACAACGTCAGAACAATCATGCTGCCTGGTTCTAAGACACAAAAGTCTGAACAAACAGTGTGCCTACCCTACTGTGGTTTCCAGGGGTCTAAATAAAATGTCTAATGGCAAAATGGTCAAAGGGAATTAGAAAAAAAACCGACACAAACCACAGCACGGATACAATCTACATGGGGATTGAATGGTGTCGCTCTTGATTGGTGTACTTACAGGAAGTCCAAGATGGCCCCTGTCCCCTTTATCGCCCTTCGAACCAGATGCTCCCTTCTCTCCCCGTATGCCTATGCCTTGCTCCCCCTAAAAGAGGCACAGAAAAGTTATTTCTGATGTTTAGTACATAGGCATTAAACTCACCTACTAAAATCAATAAATATAGCTACTGTTAACTACAGTATCAAAGCATTCTGGAGGTACAGTAAGACAACAAAGGCTACCACAACCAACTCTTACCTTTGGTCCTCCCAGTCCTTCAGGTCCCTGAGGGGTAAAGAGACAATTCGAGTCAGGATATGTCAATACGATATATTATATTATCAGGAGGTTTTATGGATATTTCTATATTGCTTAAGGGCGTGCCAACTGTAGTGTACTCACCGCGGGGCCAACTGGTCCTTGGGGACCTGGAGGCCCTGGGGGTCCAAAGACCTAAAGACAAACACCAGGTCATCAATGATACACTCCTTCATTAGTGGGTTCAATCTAACAACAAATTCTCTGAATCGGACCCTCTCAAGTCCACTCAAACACGCATGGGTCATTAAAAACAATGAGATATACAGCAGTGGGGGGGCCTTACCATGTCTGACCTTCCTCCCTTATCTCCGGACTCGCCCTTCTGACCCTGAAGCATCAAGATACAAGGTTAACTTAGGCTACTCTCGTCATAGTTAGCAGGAATAAAACCCTACCCAATCGGCACTGTACAAATGAATAGCATTCTGAACAGTACTTCACTGCTCCCCAAAGCCAGGTCAGACACGTCATACTCTATGGTCAGATGCAGTCTGAGGGGCACCATTGCGTACCATTGTGCCTGGTAATCCAATGGGGCCAGGGGGTCCAGAAACCCCCTTTTCACCAGTTGGGCCGTCTAAACCCTACAGAACAAAGAAAGGGGAGATCGTGATAGACGTTAAAATATTGGCAATATTTTGTTGTTTTGGATTGTTGTTTTGTGTGTTCATTTTCATATTAAACTTTCATATTTTTTTTAAATAGAAAATGTAGACCTCTCATTTGTCCGATGTTCGAGGTCAAAATAGATCTTTGAAGGCCTCAAAATGATACAATGAATTACAACCAGCTGTTTGAGATTGGTCTTGGTAGTAGTTTCCAACTCGTGGCTGTCGGGACATGAAACTGCCCACGACGAGGGACGCAATGTTGCCCATCCTTTCTCAGAGTCGAACCACCCAGACTACTTGAATGAAACTCTTTTCAAACAATCCTTTCATGGTTAACATAAATACAGTACATATGTCTGTTAATAGGATTAACGCCGCATGGCGTCCTCATAAGACAACGGGTAAAGCCATTCCCACAGTATGGCGTAGTCTTGCGGTATGTTTTGTCTACATGGTCTGATGAGTGTAGCCCACACCAGTGTCAGAACTGGAGTTGATCATTTACTGTAGCCTATAGAAGGTCTCTTATTAGATCATATGAGGGTGGTAGAAAGAGCTAAGGGCCTCCCTTCCCTCTAGTTAATGATAGTGCTCTGGCTTTGGTGTGGGAGTGTGTGTAGTGGTGTGGTGTGGGTCTGTGGTTCCCCAGTCACTCACAGGTGATCCAAAGGGACCCATGTCCCCCTTGTCTCCTTTGGGTCCTGAGAAACCCATCAGGCCCCTCTCCCCTCTGGGACCTTCAGGGCCCGCTGGGCCAACAGGACCTGGCTCTCCAGGCTTCCCCCGAGGACCCTGGCACACAAAATAGACATCATAGTCGTTGTTGTCTTTATTTTGATCATCATCATTGCCATGTTGTTGTTGATGTTGTATTTTATCATCCGTAACAGCTGTACAATGGACATTTATACTGGACAATACACAATAGGGGGTGCTCTAACCTTCTCTCCGTCAAGACCTGATGGGCCTGGAAGGCCAACTTCACCCTTTGTTCCTGGTGTTCCGGGGACCCCTGGAGGGCCAGGTGGGCCCTGGATAGACAAAGAGACTGACTCATTGAAAACTGCTAGGCCTACATTTTCTGCAGCATACAGTAACATAGGGACCAAATGCACCTCTAATTTACACATCTCCATCTGGCTTTTGGGGGTCACATTATAAAAAAATAAGAAAACTGCCTATCACTGGAATATTGTTGCTTTAAATCAGTGCTTGCCCGAGCACTCTCGCAGCATTTCTCTATCTATCAGTTCCATTTAAATTGCATACAAAATAGATCATCCTGTTCAAGATTGTTTTGTTTATTTACATATATCAGACATATATAGAGAGTACCAGTCAAGAGTTTGGACACACCCACTCAAGGGGTTTTCTTTATTTGGACTATTTTCTACATTGTAGAATAATAGTGACTCACAATGACTTATTGAAAACATATACTCTATTATCTAGTACCGTATTCATAATAGCAAACATTTATATTGGAATTAAAGTGGCAAAACACATTAGGCCTTTAAATTGTCTGTCTGGTCCCATGACTGTCTGTTTGTCCCACAGACCTGCATAAAGAAGGCCTATACATTTCTAATGCATCATTGACAGACTTTAGAAACCGCCACTCACCATCAAAGGTACATTCCGAATATCCTAAGGAGAAAAAAAAACACAATGTTAGAAGACCTGGTACCCATTTACAGTACTTCATGAATCAAACACAGGCTCATCGCAGGAAGCAGTAAATAGTTGGTGACGTACATTTTCGTTGTTGATGATTTCTGATTTCCCTGGCTCTCCTGCCGCACCCGGAGGACCCTATAAAGTTGGGGATCAACAACAACAAAAAGTATATTAAGAATCATAATCATTCATTTGTGTAAATCTCCCACTGGCATTTATGTGTGACAGAGCCTGTACTTACTCTTGGTCCAGCTGGACCATCAGATCCTGCTTCCCCCTGGAGGACGATCAAAGGTTAGACAGTTAGCCTCTCCCCTTTCATTTATCAACCTCAACACAGCATTCAACACTAACAGGATGGGAGTGAACGTTGCTTGAGCAAAATGAGAGGACAATGTGAAGTGATCATACGTTTCCTGTTGGGACGAAATGTCAACCGAGGCTACAAAAAGTTCCCATCTCACCTTGAGACCTTGGTCGCCTTTGTCACCCTGGGAAATATTTAAAAAAATAAGTTTTATTGGCATGCATGATATTATTAAACTATGGTATCTTTTTCTGACTAGTTTACAGCCTCTTGTTGGATAGCTTTTAGTACCTTGGATCCTGATAGGCCTGGGAGTCCTGGTGTCCCTGGTTCTCCTTTGATGCCAGTTCCTGCTGCGCTGGGTTCACCCTTGTCACCCTGCCACAGAACAGGACATGGACAGTGTCATCGACGACCGTACAGGACAACACACTCTACTGTACAACACTGAGACACCAACCCATTGACTGTGCCATTAACGGGAGATGAATAACACAGCCCTGAAGGTTGGTCACAATGGATCTATACGGATCTGAACCACAAAGTGAATCACATGAAAACATCCAACAGCACATCTCCTTGTCCACAGCTTTAGTTCTTAACCCCTCAACACAGAGGCACGAACTGCAAAAGCCTTCTCTAACAAGAGGACATTTCCACACATTTGGCAAATCTCTGTGATTTGACGGAAACAGAGTCATGTGAGTGAACGATTTCTCTGAAATGGCCCGCTGTCACGTGAGGCTTGTTATGCCGCGTCACTGCAGTACAAGCAGCTATAAAAGCACTTCTACACAAGCCAAGCCTCCGAACAGAGGAGGAAGCTAAAAAAGCAACTCGAGACTCTAATCGCAGCTCTAGTCAGTCACAAAGACAAACAGTGAGACGATTGACTCGATGGAGCTCTTGTTGTTATGGGAACACTGATGATTGACAGATACAGACACAGAGCACAAACACAATGTCCATTCCAGGCCTACCCTGTAGCCCCTCTTTCCAGGAAAACCAGGTACACCAGGGATACCAGCTTGACCCTTTATAGTGGAAAGAAGAGTTTCAGTACCCTGGATATATATATAGGCTTTTACGATCTGTGTTAGCCACACCATTCCAAGGAAATTACCTTTCTTCCAGGACTGCCTGGAAAACCTGGCTCTCCCTACGGTGGCCAAGATGGCACAAAGGTCAAAGGAAGGGGGGAAAGAAAGAAGACAGAAAGAATGAAAGTCCTACTCCCCTTTTTCAAATATTGATGAACCAATACGTAAAAAAGCACACACGTGCACACAGAGTAAGCTAATTGGTATTCAGTAAACTTGCCTCTTTGAATCAGTAGCCATGCCACATATCCCTAACAAGCATTTTCGATACATTCAGGAAAATTCAGAAAAAGCGCGGGGCCTGTTTACATCCACGTGTTTGTCAGTGTTCTTGGAAGAACATCATTCCCTCAGCGCAAGAAAACAACATGCACTGGGATCGACATTTGGAAAGGCATGTTTGGGTTGGTGCATTCTACGCTTGCACATAGCTGGTCTGGGTTTGGACACGGAACTGTCTCAGATTCTAATCCGTCAGGAGCTTCTAGCCCACCGCAAGCCGATTTAACCCTCGAAATTGGTCGCTATAAATAGTAAAGAACACACGAGAGTTATTTAATTCATCCCTGTGTTTGCTCCCCTCTTCAATTGGCTAGATTAACGAGGAGACACGCGGCGGATGATGTACGGTCACAGCTGTGACCACAGGACCTGCACGGGTTTATAGCAGGCGGCTGTGGTCCGAGTCCCAAATGGCACCCTATTCCTGGTCAAACGTAGTGCACTTGATATGAAACAGGGTGCCATTTGGAACGTGGTGTGCCTCAAGTAGATACTGTATAAGCAATTATACGGTATCTACTTGACTTGCTGAGACTCAAATGCCGTGTCTTATGCCGAAAGTTACGAGGGTGACTTCTCTCGTAACAATTTACACCCCATTTTCAAATTTACTAATCATCAATGTCAAGATATGGTTTTTAAAATCAAGATGCAGAACAACCATGGACCTGGGAGTATTACTCAAAAAGGCCATGCACTATTCATCATTGGTTTGATTTGTATTTTGGGGAACATTTGGATTAGGAAATGCTTTGACAGGCAGTTCAACAGACAGCATACTTGGAATACAGCCCTCTAACTCAACTCTGGACCTCCAAGCCATTGTTCCCCTCTAATCAGGGACAGATTTAGTGGGTGCAATTAATTATCGGGTAGAACAGAACACCAGCAGGCTCCGGACCTCGTAGGGTAAGATTTGAATACCTCTGGCAATACAGTATACTACCAGTTAACAGATACAAGGCATTCTCCCCCCAAAATGTGGACAAACAAAGGTCTGAGAGGAACAATCACTGGACTGCTCCCATCATTTCATCTCAGATGCACAGTATGCACACTGTCAGATACACTGCATGCACAGGATGGTTTAGGACAAGGGTGAAAGATCAGGGGATAGCTGCACATGGGTAGACTACCTTCAATCCTTGTTTCCCTGGCATTCCTGGCATACCAAAGTCCCCCTAAAAGAGGACATTGATTATCAATAACTACAGTGAGAGTGTTCCCAAACAAGCAGGACAACACACAGTTAGTACTGACGAAACACACTGAAGCTCAAATAAAAACACATCAATTGGAGGCGCAATTCAACCAACCAAAACAAAACCTGTTGTTGCCATGTTTCAAAGTAATGAAAACAAATGATCAATGACCAAGATCCTCAAGAGGAAAAGCGTATTACATGAACAAATAAGAACAGAGAGATGGGGAGGAGTGGTGGAACGTCCCTGGCAGTCTGACTCCACTAGGTCTGACGAAGGGGCAAGTGGCATCGCCCAACTTGGCAACTCTCCTCACCTCTCCCCCACCCTACCGACAGACACTCAGCAAGTGCATTTCTGCTGGAGCCACTGACAGGTGCTGTGGTTCAGGCTCAACGTGGAGGGGGGAGGAGAGTGGGGGAGGGTGGGGGGGGTGGAGGGGGAGGAGAGTGGGGGGGGGCGGGGGGCGGGCACCAGTAGTCCAGACTGTACCGGACCATTGTGTGTGTGTGTGTGTGTGTGGGGGGGTACAGGCTAGAGCCCAGCCCCCGCAGCTACAGCATGCCCAACTGCCCCATGGCTTTCACACCAACCTGTCAGGGGGTTGTCACGTGGGGACAGAGTGTCCGTCCGTTTCTGGGAAGATGAAAGCGCCGAGCGGGCCCCCTGGCCAGGGAGGGATCGGGGCAGGTGAGCGACGATGGCTCTAATCGCATGGAGGGGCCCCCAGCAAACACAGCAAAGAAACAGGAAGCACAGCTCCCTTTGATCTCCTGATTCTCTAATCAGCTCACACCATTCCTCCCATCTACTTAGCCATCCCATCCCGCCAGCGTCACTCCCCACCCCCTGGTTCTATTTCCACACCGGCATGTGTGTATGAAACTCCATGGGTGTAGGCTCGCGCGTCATTTGTCGACTGATAAGCCTGGTGCTTGATTTATCAATAGGCTAATCTCTTCATTGAAATGATGCCGTCATGGCCTTTCCAGTTCAGAGGAAATGCCCTGACGGTCGCAGGGGAAAAGATTCATCATCTGTTCAAAACAAACTGTAATGATCCCTCTGATACACCAGTAAAGAGGGAGTAAACAGTGTGAGATACTTTAAGATGGCCTTAAAATGGCCACTGCAGCTACTACCACTACCAGAGTGGATCTGAGGCAAGTGAACGGAATAATAGCACTAGGTAGGTGAATAGAGAGGCCTACTTTCTGTCTTCTCCTCTGGTCTAATGTGCTCTCCAGCTGTGCTGGTCTAGGGCTCTATGATTTCGAGGGAGAGTGAGGGCAGAGCTCCATTCAGTCAGACAGACGGTCGGTGTCTGAAACGCTAGGCTTGGCAAAGTCTACCTCCCCACACACCTTTTCCCCCTGTGTTCGGAGCACCACTGTCACCTTATCCACTGTCTCTGGGTCACTGTCGTCTGCTTTCCTGACTGGAGTGTCTGGGAGTGCCCACACAGGTCTGACCCAAGGGAGACATTTCAAAAGCAGGCTTTTCTAACAGCCTAACAGGCTCATTAAATCAAGCAGTCGTCCAGACCGGGGGAGAGACATCCGCCATTACAGGGCTAATGGTGAACCCCTGTACGGTAATGGTGAGCTAGTTCACCATTGCGAAAGCAGAGCAGAGGAGGAGGTCTATGGCTATCCTGTTCACTTCCTCTATGTCTAGCCTGGTTGACTGTAGCCTGGCGACTGTAACCTGGCGACTGTATCCTGCTGAGCGGGAGATGTGGAAGTAGCTCGGTCAGACTTGTGGCCGGCACCATGTGGACATTAACGATTATGGCCCATGCCACAATCCTTTACATGTTCTTTTTATTACAATCTGGTTGTACAATACTGTGAGCCTGATCCAACATTCTGAGTACAAATATAGAACAAAGTTCCCCTGGGCAGAGGCAAATCCCAAATCCTAAGGTGAATATAGTGTAGCTTTGGATCATTTTCCTGCAAAAGCGCTTTCTCTTTACTATAAAACAATTCGTACCATAACTCTCACAGCCCCACTGTTGCTGTGGATACCGTGTCTCTGCTAAAAGCGCCCTTCCTTGAAGTGTTTTTCCCTCTCTTTCCCAATCCCTCCTCCGTCTGTGGAGTCTAATGGGGAAAACACACGGCAGCTGCTACTGCTGTGTCGGGCGGCTCAGGCCGAGGAAGCGGGAATGTTCACCATGGAAACTGGTCGGCCGTGAGTCCGAGACTCAAGGAGGGCAAAGTCGGTATGACCGGGAGCTGACAGGTAAGAAAACAAGTGGCTATGCCACATCATCCAGTCACGTCACTGGAGAACGTCCCACAGAGGGCGCTGCTCGCTGTCTATGAGAGACTGAGTCAAAGGACTGAAGAGGCCTGGGGATCACATGTGTTCAAATCCCAGGGGGGAATGTGAGGATGAGAGCAACCATGTTGTTGTTGTTGACGCTTTCCGGTCAGAGACGGGCAATACAGCCCCACTTCTTCTGGAAGGCTCCTCTCACGCCCTGTGTGGCGCCTTCTCTGACACAACGTTTTTCATCCCAGGACTGTTTGGTCTGAATCACATGATGTATAAGATCATTTGCCCACATATTGTGATGATTGAAATAAACGTGTGCCTTCTGATTTGTAGTAACTGTCCAGTGTTTCCAGATTTCTATGAAATATGACCTGGTCGGCACTCAAAAAAAAAGAGATTCAAGGTTTCTTTTTGGTATTTATTTCATTCATGGGTGGTTAGATTGTATATCTGTGATGCCTTATTGACATGTGCGCCTGTTCCAGGAGCACCCACACGAACGCACCTGTCGGTCGTTACACCTTAACAAGCTCGAAATAAAGAAGCGCACCTGAAGAGGAGACACTGATGATACTGATGAAGGCCAAAACGTGTGTCTATCTACCCACCCCTGAATTAAAGAAATACTCAAAAGATACCTTGAATTTCCTTTTTGAGTGTGGACCAGCTACACAATTATGGAATTCTATTCTATTTTGGTGGATGCACCTGTTGTGAGCACAGTATGAAATATGACCTGTAATTAATTAGAATATGAGTGAAATAGTTCTCCTTAAAAAAAAGAAGGTAATTAGGTATGTTAAAAAGCAGCTTTTTTGTGTTGGAATGGTGTGGGTGTACCCCAACAACAGAACGGTGTGGGAGTAGACCGCTGAGTGGCCAGCTCATCCTCCTCTATAACATTGATTGACCAGCTCATGACATCATACTCTATGAAGAAATAGCAAGCATTTTTAAAATGGTTTTAGGTGGGGGTTTTGAAGGGGTTTTTTTGTCTCCAATTTAGGCTTTGGCCACAAATACGAGTATAGGGCGAGTCAACAAAATGATTTGGGTTTGAGTTAACAGAAGAAGACATCGTAAAAGTGGCATTTTCACTGGACAGTTACTTTAAAAAACATCAATGTTCAAATTAACTAGTTCAACAGCACAAACTATATTCGGGTAATTATCTCCAACAAGCAATAACAAAATCATGCCACAGACAGTGCTCAATTTATCTTTAAAATAACTTAAGATGGCATACTCCACATATAGCTTCCAGTATTTTTCTCCCCTCTCCCCTATGAGGCCTTTCTTCCCCTCACCTCCCTACAGTGTGGATGGAGACATCATCAGAGGAAAGACTCAAATAGAGGGACTCAAAAGACAACCAATGCTACCAAGGGAAAGATGTCTTCCATTTTGAAACTGGGCTACATAAATCTCCTAAAAACGTCTCCTAGCCTTTTCAACGTCTAGGCCTCTGGGCTCTGAGCCTCGCATGGTGGTCCCTTGACTGAAGGGGGGGGGGGGTTGGGGGTCCTAGTGAGGGAAATGAATATTCCATCAAGCCCTACTAAAACAGGAGGGAATTACACAGGACAAGGCCACACCACTTGGGCTTTTTGAACTGCGATGATATCTGGGCCAGATTCAGGAACCAGCCCAAAGTTTGTCTATGATCTATGTCTACAGAGAAATACTCCCGGTTTATTTTAGATAATATTATTTACAACCTGCTGCTGTCTGGTGGCTGCACAGTCACTATCGCATGTTTCACTGGGAGGCTCCTCTCCTGTGAGGCTTACAGTGAAAATAATTCATCCCATTCAAGAAAATATATTAATAGACCAAAGTCAGTGGTGTGGGGTCTGTGGGGTGCGTTTGTGCTTCAGCGGGTGTCGGCTAAACAATAAGTTTCCTAAACTCCCACGTCGTGTTTTTGATAGTCAGAGAAATTCACATAGAACCGAGAGGGTGAGTTGTAACACGGCTCTTACCTTCAGTCCAAGCTCTCCCTTCAGTCCCTACAGAAGGAGAGAGAAAGACAAGAGAAACACAGAACATTTAGTCACATATTCTAAATCATTCCTATGATTTATTTTTCAACATATGAAAATACAGCCAGTCAAAAGGTGAGAGGTCAATGGAGTTACAGCAGAATTCCACCAGATGGTGCAGTAACCTCTGATAGTAGTGGACCCATGAACAAACTCTTGACGCAGCTACAAAAAGGTATTGGATCCTCCATAAGGAACAGGGTGCAGTGGGAACATGGGAGAGTTTGTATTTCAATGCCTTCACATTTGAGTAACTCACACACCTCTGAACGTCTAGTGCAATACTAACTTTCAGAGCGGCGAACTTACTCTCGTAAAAAAACATGGCCGTGGCTTTAGTTAAGCCTTGGTCTTGGTCGTCCTCTGAGCAACCTACTGTAGGGTTGTTCAACCTCCTCATAAACCAGACTGAACTTTTTGGGGCTCTGTCATGGGAAAACAGTGAGATGGAGGAAAGCTGGAGTTGACAAGGCAATAATATAACTTGGAGCTGGAAGCTGTTGGTTCAAGTAGGGGTCAAACATAAATGAAATGGCAATTGCCAAACAGAAATACATATTTTACAAACTCACAGTTTGAATCAAAAATCTGTATATCTCACTTGAGGAAGTGTACTAATGACTTTGAGAGCGGATCGTGTCATAGAGAGGCTGTGGCTTGCTGACAGCAGCAGCCAAACAGTTTGACAATGCCCAGATGGCTAAGACGTTTAACCTGCTCCAGAGGCTTGTATGGATGTGACCCTGTTTTGTTGGGGGATGTGGGAGCCATGCAGGCTGTTGTCTCTCTCTACCTCTCTTTTCAACCCCTATCTCGACCCCATTGTCCTCTTCTCTCTTTCCCCTTTTCAATCTCTTTCCCTGTATAAATGTTCTTATTTATCCTTTATTTAAATAGGCAAGTCAGTTAAGAACAAATTCTTATTTTACAATGACGGCCTACCCCGGCCAAACCTTCCTCTAACCCGGATGACTCTGGGCCAATTGTGCACCGCCCTATGGGACACCTGATCACGGCCGGTTGTGATAAAGCCTGGGATCGAACCAGGGTCTGTAGTGACACCTCCAGCATTGAGATGCAGTGCCTTAGACCACTGCGCCACTCACCACTTAGACCACTGCGCCACATTCACACCACCCCCCTCCCTCTCTCTATGCAGTCACGCTGTGTGCAGGCTGAACCAAGTTCAGTGAAGGGCAGCGGCTGTGAGAGTGAGCCCACCAGAGGAAGTCCATTAAGCCATGGAAAAGTGGAGAAGGACAGACACGTGGAGAGTTTAAGAGTCACGGCTCTCATGCCCCCTGCAGCACTTCAAAGCCAATGTTAGCTCCAACAGCCACCCAATGGGAGCGTGTGTGTGTGTGTGTGTGTGTGTGTGTGTGTGTGTGTGTGTGTGTGTGTGTGTGTGTGTGTGTGTGTGTGTGTGTGTGTGTGTGTGTGGGAGAGGAATGCTCCCTCGATCAATAATGGTATGGGACCATCCCTGGGTGTCCTATACAGTACAGTACAATACTAAAGGAAATGATACCAGCAGAGGGAGAGAGGGCCCATGGCTAGGGGCGAGGCAGGCTGCAGTTGGGCCTGAGGTTAATAAATACAATGTAGAATTGACTGTGAGCAGTTGAAGCTCTAAATACAAAACCTGTGCTATATCATTGACACAGGAAGTACACCGAGGTAACAGGAATGGTTACATGTGGATTCCTGGTCCTGCTGATGGTGTGGTGAGTGGAACAGGTCAAATGAGACTGATCCACAGGTAATATTGTTCATAACAATACCTTGGGGCCTTCAGGACCAGCGGGGCCAACATCGCCCTACGGAAGAAAGACACAAAGGTGAAACGGAGACAGACAGAATGAGAGGAGGAGGGTGAAAAGGGATGCAGAACGGCAGAGGACAGCAAGACCGATCACAACGACTTGTTTAATCCACCTAACTCTTCCCTTTCAGCTGGATCTCGCAAGTTCCTATCTGTAGTCTGCAACTTCTGCCAGAGGACGCAGCCCATTGGTTCATTATCCGAATGTAGCAGTTCTGACAAGCCACTAACAGCGGATTTTTCAATCAAGTTGTGGGATGATTACATCAAATATATCTTCCTTCTGCTTCGGGTGATTGAAAGCAGATGGATTCATCAAAAAATAAAAGATTCCCACTACTAAAAGGAAAAACAGACGGTCATTACTTTTCCGCTGTCGTGAATACCTATAAATCGTGCAATGCACAATTGATGAATTCCCAGAGACCACACATTTCAATTGATCTATGGATTTAAGCTTTAATAGAGATCCACAACCCACCTTTATTCCTGCCATGCCTGGCTCACCCTGAAACGACAGAAAGATTCACATCACAGTAACAGACAACACGTGTACTGTAGTTACGCCTCTTTCATTACAAGCACGGGTCAACAAACTTCAATTCAATTTGGGGAGTTCAAAGACTTGTTTCCAACTAGATGGCCATATTTCGACACAGCCCAGTTGAGGGGAAGGTATTCCTCGCTGTGAAAGCCCAATCAAAAGTTACGGGGCACATTTCTTTCAACTTCCCGCTGTGATATGAACTTGGTTTCATTTTTTGTATGGAGAAGTTGTGTTGGGCGTGCTGCTTTATAGTCTGTTTCCATGGCCCACAATCTAAATTCCCCGTTCTTAATAATCCATGGTAATGAACGTAATCAGGGGAAATATAGTCCACTAGTCCAATAGCAACGCAGAGAACACAAATGTAGGCTTCCCAACATGAATTGGTCCGCTGAATACAGAAAGACTGGAAGCTACACTTGGACAATTGAGAGACGTGTGCCAATCACGGAGCGTTTGCGTTTCATACAGTATGTGCAGCTATAAGTAGTGGCATGTCCTTTCGTGTGTAGTATATGTATAGTGGTGTTGATTACGGAAAATACAAATCATGTTTACCTTCATCCCTGGTAGGAGCTGGAGAAGATGGGGAAGGAACATTCAGAAGTCACAAGCATGTCAACACCAGATTTCCATCAACTTTTTCTATTCGGAAAATACACACGTCCCGGCAAACGCAAGAGGCGTAACAAACTCACCCGTAGATCTTTCCCAGGTTTTCCTGGTTCACCAGGTTTACCCTACACCAGATTAACAACAAAAAAAATACATCACAGGTACAGTACAATCATTTTCTGGGCAAACACTCATAACATTTTCACTTCTATGGCCATAGCCTCTTCCTCAATACAGTCCCTTGTCCAGTGCTGACGGTGGTGGTCAGCTGGCTGTGGGGACTCACCGGCGGTCCACTAGCACCATTCAGTCCAGAGGTCCCTGAGGGCCCTGGGGGGCCAGGAGGTCCTGGTGGGCCCTGAGCTCCAGGCTCGCCCTGCTGAGAGACCTTCAGTTACCATCTGCCAGTCGTTGCCAGGCCAGGCCATGCCAACACAACACATCACAGCACTACACATGCTGGGAATTTTATGGCGGGCAATATTAGCAGGAATCAAGGCCTACGGGGTGTTTCTTTACATTAGGCATCACGTTTGGAGAGAATACCACTTTGAATTCAAATTAAAGATACATTTTGTGTTTTTGTGTCCTTCAATGGTTTATTCTGTCAAAACCAGTTTGCTTTTAACAATACCAAACTCATTGACATAACAAGGGCACAAGTCCTCTTTTCTGTGGCATCTTAGGATATTTGAGTGACATGTTAATAAAAATAAAAATATATATTTTTTTAAACTCCAACTGATCTTTCTTTATTGTTACTCTGAGGCAACTCAACTGTGAGCCAGGGGGAATATCCAACACAAAATAGAAGACTAAACAAAATCCCAAAAGTCAAATATAGTATTTAGAACGAGAACCGGAGAAGAAGAGGAAAGAGGCCTAGTCTAGCAGAGCTCATGGTTATACCATCATCCCATTGATTATGTCAAACCATCTATTTCTTTATTTGACCAAACTCAAAAAATATTCAACGGCGAACTGTCTTAAAAATGTATTTATTTGCTTTAAAACCACATTTCTGGATATCTCCACGGTCATTTGAGTTTTTAATCAAAGGAATGACTAGAAATGACATTACAAATACCCAAACGGATGATGTATTACTGTACATGTGGTCTAACTTTAGAAAAGTCACAATACAAAATCTTGGCCTTGAAATCAAACACTCCCTAATCACTGTGGAGTAGGCTACACTAACGCTTGCAAGGACCCCATCTTTAGCTCAAGCTGAGCCTCAGTTGCCAGGCCAGACATCGAGGCTCTTGATAATCCGGAACACATCCATCCACATTAGATTCATATTTTATCCATCCCATGCTTTACAGTGTGTGTCTGGCCATGATTTATGATCTGGATGTGCTTCCATGAAATGAACACATTCCGTTATGCTGCCCAGGACTGATTCCAGGGGTTCAATTTAAAAAACAGAGCCAATTCGGCCTGGGTCTGGGTGGTAAATTCCCCTCTATGTCTTTAGTGATGGCTCTACCACAGTGTGTAGCATTGTCTCCAAACAAGGTACTCTATCCTGGCACCGTGAGACTGCACACCTGGCCAAAACAAGATAGAGGAGGCATGCCAACAGGGGTCCACCGGGTGCCAGGGGCCCTCTTTCTAACAGGGCCGGCAGGGATTTGGGCACAGGGAGGGACAAAGGTCCTTTCAGAGAGCCAGGGTGAAAGTCCACAAAGAGGATTGGAGAAGACTCACTTCCTGACAGAAAAGGTCACTTTTCTTTCCTGTTCTTTTCATATCTTTGCTAAGGTTATGAAAATCATAGAAGCTTTTAATGTCCCCCCCCCCCAAAAAAAATGCTTTCTTTCCCACAGCAATGCAGGGTTTGTGTAAGAGCCAAATTGGGCTTTTTCGACATTTCATTTACGTTAATGGAATTTCAATGGGCCTTGAAGCCCAGGCTATTTATAGAATCTACTGCATGTATCTGTTTTTATTCTTAACCCTCTATAGTCACGAATATGTTCAAAGTAAATACTACTGATTTGTTTCTCTTTTTGGATTTCAACGACATCTATCAACTATTCCAACTATCACAGAATTCAGTTTTGAGACACACAGGTGCCATAAAGGGTTAGCGGTGGGTTATGGGGGGGTTGGCGGAGGTCGACGGCAGTTAGCATCCAGGGGGGGGAACGGGCAGGAAGGGGCAGAGAGAAATGTACCTTGAGGCGCCTTAGGATTACAGGGTTTATTGGGGGCATGTTTCGCATGGGGATGGGCAAGATCTGCTGAGGTGGCCAGCAGTGTAAGAAAGTCACAGGGCAACAAGTTCATCAGGAGGCCAAGGAAAGGAAACAGAACAGAATGAGAAGGGGGGGGGGGTTGGGTATTGGGAAGGGAAGAAGAAAGAGAGAAATCAAAACATGACAATGAAAAGCAAGAAATTGTCAAGGCAGGGAGAGAAGAGAGAGACGGTGGGTGAGAAAGAGTAACAACAGGGCAAATTAGGGGGGCAGGAGTTGGTGTCAAAGGGGAGGGTTGATGTGCCCTCCATGGTCAGATTGGTTACTGGTAATTGAATAGGTATTGGTTTTTGACCAGATTGGATGCTGTCAGTTTACTTAACATCAGGCAGCCCATTTGAGTGCTTGTAAGACCATAGGGGCAGCAGTTGAGTTGTTTATACATCAATCTTCCAGATCAACTTTACTCCTGGCCCCTGTCCTGTTGCAGCTGAGTGGAGACCAGGTAGGATTCAGTCTTGCCAGAGAGAGAGAGAGAGAGAGTACAGTTCACAGACTTACTGTGGCCAATCCTCCAACACAAGGCTGTACAATACGCCGCTTCTGTTGAGATTCACCAGTATTATCAGGCACAGTTTTAAAAGAGGTGAAAATGACTCTATTTTCCCATTGCTTTCTGCATTGAATCTGCACTGTACAACTTGCCTACTTTTTACATACGGTATACATTTCCAACTTGAGGTTTTTGGTTAAAAAAAAAGAAGTTATGTCCTCAGACCTTGCCAAAGCAATGTTTCAGTGGCAATGACGTTTGGAGCTAAAGTTGACATAAAATGTAAGTAAAATCAAGTAAAATTGTATGCTGAGGTATCAATGAGGAAATATATACAGTACTCTATGTCATTACTGAGAAGTAGAGACAGGGAGAAGGAAGAGGTACATGAAAAGTAGACAAGTGTGTTGTTATCCCCCCCACCGCTATCAGAGCTATCCACCATACACACCCACACACCCAAGATGCACCAAGCTAAACTTACACCAAAACATTGACCGAAGAAGTAAAATAGCTTTAGAGTTCCTCTAATTTGACACAAAAACATGTTTACCACATACAGTGGTAATAGAGTAAATGACAGCATGTGGTGCAGTTTATGGCAATCAGAAATAGAACGAATTGAGAAGAAAAAAAGAGTTGAAAGCTGAAGCCTGATGTCTGTCATAATATGTCCAATCGGAAGATAGATAATCAGTGGACAGTGTGAGAAATAGGCCTGGTTTGGAGAACAGCATTACTCCACTGTAGCCTGTTGACTCCAGAAACGGAGGGGAGGAGTAGGGGAGAACGGAGGAGCTCCTGCGAGTGGAACATTGGCTATCTTTGCAACACAACTGGGACACAGTTTTGGGGTTACCCGCAAACTGACTGGAGCGTATAGAAGCCAGGGTTTTCACTGGAAGATCCTATACAGAGGCCACACACACCCACATAGAATAACTGTTGATATAGAGTCTCACTCCTGAAACCACTCTGTCGAACAGCATCCAGCCTGAGCCTACACCCCCCCCCCCCCCTCCTGGTTCCCTCTGTAGGACAAGGAGGACCTGAGTGGAACCACCAGCTGGCAGGGACGTCCCATGCAGTGTGTGCCCGGGGGGGCTCCGAGATGTGTATGAAGACAATCCAATGCACGCACAGCATGGCGGGGGCTCCAGCACAGGTTGAAGGTTTTAAACAACCCCAAAATGCTCTGACCTTCTCCCTCTCGACTACACATTCTCTGCTACACTTGTTTATTTAGCCAAAGCATTTGGCAGAGTATATGAAATAAGTATTATTTTTCACATGCTTTGAGTTGTTGTTATGAGGTCTTTCATTCATATTCTTTACTGGGGCAACAAGAGTTTACAACAACAACAGGTCTTTATAGCACCCATTGAATAGTGGGAGGTTGAATTACATAGGACATGGAAGGAGCTATCTGAACAATCCCTTAATGCACAGAAGAGTATTATTCTTGGCATCCCCACACATAGACCCTTATCTTGTAGTGCAGTGTTTCCCAACCCTGGTCCTCCAGTACCGCCAACAGTAGACATTTTCATTGTAGCCCTGTTCAAACACACCTCATTCAACTCATTGAGAGCTTGATGATTAATTGACAAGTTGAATCAGGTGTGCTTGTCCAGGGCTACAATAGAAATGTGTGCTGTTGAGGGTACGGGAGGACCAGGGTTGGGAAACAATGATGTAGTGTATGCTCCAGCATGCTGTTAGTAATTGCCTTGTTTAAACTCAAACAGCCAAACCCCTGAGAGATGGCCTGATTTGCTTCATGGGGATGCCTGCCTCAATGTTGCATGTGCTACCCATCATAGACTCATTTGTCAGGCCTCTATTCTGTAATTTGAACATACTCTGATGTTACATCGCAGACCCACAATTCACTTTGTTTTACTTCTGTACCTGTGAAGAATACAATGTTATTTGCTACAGAGAACACCAAAGAGAATGTAAGTCAGCATACAAGCACATACAAGCACATTTTAGCACCATCCACTGAGATCACTGAGGAGCAATTTTTCCCCCAAAAAATTATTACAGTCCAGTATGGTCATTCTGGACGATATTGTCACTTTATTAAAGGTCCAATGCAGCCGTTTTATCTCAATGTCAAATAATTTCTGTGTAACAATTAAGTATCGTACTATGACTGTTTTCAATTGAAACGGTCAAAAAGAAACAAAAAGAGCAATTTCTCAAGCAAGTATTTTGCTAGGACTGTCTGGGAGTGATCTGAGTGGGGAAGGGAAAACTGAAAACTAGCTGTTATTGGCAGAGAGGATTGGAACTCTCTTTTTTATTGGTCTATTAACTGATTTATCACTTGGTGATGTCACCAGGCAGGCCAAAACTCCATCCCGCCAAAACACCAAAATAGGCAGAGATTTATTATTATTATTATTATTATTATTATTATTTCAGGCAGTCTTTTCAAACAGCTCTTACACTAAAAGGACATTATCATAATTTTCACAGAATTATTCCAACCTCATATTGTGGAAATGCGTATATACAGTATATTCGGAAAGTATTCAGACCCCTTGACTTTTTCCACATTTTATTACTTTGCAGTCTTATTCTAAAATTGATTAAATACATTTTTCCCTCATCAATCTACACACAATACCCCATAAAGACAAACAGGTTATTTAGATTATTATTTTTTAAATATTTTTTTTTAACTAAACAGAAATACCTTATTTACTTAAGTATTCAGACCCTTTGCTATGAGACTCAAAATTGAGCTGAGGTGCATCCTGTTTCCATTGATCATCCTTGAGATTGTTCTACAACTTGATTGGAGTACACCTGTGGTAAATTCAATTGATTGGACATGATTTGGAAAGGCACACACCTGTCCCACAGTTGACAGTGCATATCAGACCAAGAACCAAGCCATGAGGTCAAAGGAATTGTCCGTAGAGCTCCGAGACATGATTGTGTCAAGGCACAGATCTGGGGAGGGTACCAAAACATGTATGCAGCATTGAAGGTCCCCAAGAACAGTGTCCTCCATAATTCTTAAATGTAAGAAGTTTGGAACAACCAAGGCTCTTCCTAGAGCTGGCCACCCGGCCAAACTGAGCGATCGAGGGAAAAGGGCCTTGGTCAGGGAGGTGACCAAGAACTCAATGGTCACTTTGACGGAGCTCCAGAGTTCCTCCGTGGAGATGGGAGAACCTTTCAGAAGGACAACAATCTCTGCAGCACTCCACCAATCAGGCCTTTATGGTAGAGTGACCAAAAGGAAGCCACTCCTCTGTAAAAGAGACATGACAAAACTGCTTGGAGTTTTCCAAAAGGCACCTAAAGGACTCTGACCATGAGAAACAAGATTCTCTGGTCTGATGAAACCAAGATTGAACTCTTTGGCCTGAATACCAAGCGTCATATCTGGAGGAAACCTGGCACCTTCCCCACGGTGAAGCATGGTGGTGTTCGCATCATGCTGTGGGGATTTTTTTTCACCTGCTCCAGAGCACTCAGGACCTCAGACTAGGGTGAAGGTTCATCTTCCAACAGGACAACGACCCTAAGCACACAGCCAATACAACATAAGGAGTGGCTTCGGGACAAGTCTCTGAATGTCCTTGAGTGGCCCAGCCAGAGGCCGGACTTGAATCTAATCAAACATCTCTGGAGAGACCTGAAAATAGCTGTGCAGTGACGCTCCCCATCCAACCTGACAGAGCTTGAGAGGATCTGCAGAAAAGAATGAGAGAAACTCCCCAAATACAGGTGTGCCAAGCTTGTAGCGTCATATCCAAGAAGACTCGAGGCTGTAATCGCTTCCAAAAGGTGCTTCAACAAAGTACTGAGCGAAGGGCCTGAATACTTATGTAAATGTTTTGTCTATTTTTGTTTAAAAAAAGAACATGTGCAAACATTTCTAAAAACCTGTTTGCTTTGTCATTATGGGATATTGTGTGTAGATTGATGAGGGGGGGGGACTATTTAATCCATTTTAGAATAAGGCTGTAACGTAACAAAATATGGAATAAGTCAAGAGGTCTGAATACTTTCCCGAAGGCAATGTATAAAACACAGGACAATCACGTTTTTGACTGCACTGGGCCTTTAACATGAATCAATATGACCCTAATGTTGCTGTAGTTACACAGAGATACAGTTAATGACTCACTTACCCTGTGAGTGTAGTCTCCACATATGCCCTAGAGAGAGAGAGAGAGAGAGAGAGAGAGAGAGAGAGAGAGAGAGAGAGAGAGAGAGAGAGAGAGAGATGGATGGTGAGTAAGATTGATTTTGTAATGAACACTTTTATGGTGCATTGTAGTTGATTATTCCACAAACTCACCTTTTCCCCTTTCAGCCCAGGTTCACCCTGGTAAGTTTATTAAAAAAGGGCGAAGAAGGAGAAAGGATATGAGTGAAGAGAACAGATCGTCGTAAAGAGAGACAGACAATTTATCAACTAATGTCAAATAACAGAAAAGCTGTCAAAACCTAAAAAGAAAAAATAACTTACTGCGACTCCTTTAAGACCACGTTGACCCTAAAAAAAAAAGCAATAAACAGTACCGGTATATCAATCTACGATCAAGAGATTAAAAGCATGTAAAAACATCACATCATCAAACTATCATTTGCGTTTTATAAATGCAACATTAATGATTTTACTGCACATGCATTAAAATACATTTTAAGAGGATCAATGGAAATGATAAAAACAAACTTGAGGAGAATTCAAATAAAGTTCAGATCCAGGCGATAGGCAAACCAACTAAAGGACTGTACCAATCGCTTGTCATAGCCTGCTCTGCTCTGTTTGACTACCCACTAAGGCCTGGGGAGAGCTGTCTAACATCTGTCAGTGGCACACAGTTGGACACATCAAGAACACTCCATGTCTATGACCCTGGTGCATAGGAGTTCCATAAAGGCATTGTGGAGACTGGAAAGATTTCATCTGTGCATTTAATAGACTGGCCTTCAGTACCCTTTAACATGATGATTGACAGCTGTAGACAAAAAAAGGAAAGGAGGAAGGGAAGCGCTGCTGAGGTACACACAAATAGATCTTGGTGGACAGGAAGTGATCTTTGGCAAAAGGGGTAAATTGGTCATCAAAAAGAAAGGAGGATCCAGGCACTCTTGATATAGTTCATTCAAATGTTTTTGTTTGTATGGCATGTTCAGTGGAAACAAAGTTTAAAAACAGTTGTTGGGGGAAGTGGAGTGCGAGGAGAGGAACGGGGTCTCATTAAATGAACATTAATCAACATCGAAAATTATCCACCCCACATGGCCCCCGGACAGGCATGTCCTTTGTATTGGCCCAGGCTGCCTCTCTGCATGTGAGCTTCTGTAGGAAGGCAGCGCTCCAAACACGCTCCGAGCGAGAGGCTGCCGACGTGAATAACCCCCTAATAAAACAAAGCCCCTCATGATAACTCCACAAATCCAACAAAGAGTAATGGCTTTCTAGCGGAGACACAAAGACCTCTAAAATCGGCAGCTGGCTGATAAAAGTCAGACCCGGAGTACGAGATGAAGAAACAGCTTCCAGGGGTACCACAACCATCATCCAAGAAGAACATAGTGTTTAGTGAATGTGTCTTTATTGCCAATGGGATGAAAAAAGGAGGCGAGGCTTCGGGGAAGAGAAGTCATCACTAAAAGAGGGATTCAAGGTCCTAGATGAGATCTGTCCAGCGGTCACAGGTCCGGAGGTGAAGGGGTACAGGACGTTCAACAGTCATTGTGTCATATTCAGAAGCCTCACAGGGAGCTCCACAGGATTCACTAGGGCCTATAAAGGTGTCAGAGTTGTGGGGGAAATTGGAGTCTCAATCCCCTGGCACCTCAGTGGAAGCCAAAATAAGTCATTTTTTTGGGTGATTCTTTTGGAAAGGAGGTTTTTATGGTTTGCCTTTTATGGCTTGCCATGTA
This sequence comes from Oncorhynchus gorbuscha, assembly GCF_021184085.1. Taxonomy (NCBI): domain Eukaryota; kingdom Metazoa; phylum Chordata; class Actinopteri; order Salmoniformes; family Salmonidae; genus Oncorhynchus; species Oncorhynchus gorbuscha. The sequence continues at coordinate 62,763,886 of NC_060178.1, forward strand.
TCCAGTCCTGCTTTCTATGGTCTGTCTGTTTTATTCATTGTTCTTTTATACTGTTTATTTAGAGGTGTATTTCAGTGTATTCTTGGAGAACTCCACTGAATTGGACTCTCAAAAGCATTTGAATCACCATATGCATGAAACGGACAAGTCTAACTATTGTTTGCCTTTGCTCCTCTGTGTTTTATCTCAGTCAGTTTTACCTCGAGACTGATTGAGAACCTGAGAGTGGAATCCAACTCCCATTTGAAGACCCCATCAACTGAAATACGGACAGATGTTCTGCCTGTCACTAAAACAGACAGACTACTGCTGTCAATCAATCAATCAATCAATCAATCAATCAATCAATCAAATGTATTTATAAAGCCCTTTTTACATCAGCCGATGTCACAAAGAGTTATACAGAAACCCAGCCTAAAACCCCAAACAGCAAGCAATGCAGATGTAGAAGCACGGTGGCTAGGAAAAACTCCCTATAAAGGCCAGAACCTAGGAAGAAACCTAGAGAGGAACCAGGCTCTGAGGGGTGGCCAGTCCTCTTTTGGCTGTGCTGGGTGGAGATTATAACAGTACATGGCCAAGATGTTCAAACGTTCATAGATGACCAGCAGGGTCAAATAATAATAATCAAAGTGGTTGTAGAGGGTGCAACAGGTCAGCACCTGAGGAGTAAATGTCATTTGGCTTTTCATAGCCGATCATTCATGTGTTTGATCCCATTACTATCCAAATAAATCAGGCCACAACAGTGTTTTCCCAATTCATTTTGTGGCTTCACTCATGGCACAAGGTAAACAACTTGCTAAGATGGTCACATGGATAACAAATGGTGCATAGGCAGAATTTACCAACCTGCACATTCATGGTGATCACATTTTGTAGGGCATTGGAAACACATAAAGAGTGTGAGTTTACATCCTTTGCAAGTACAGGAGTGCAGACAGCAATAGGCCTACGCTGTTTACATGAACTGTAAAACTGTGTGCAGAATGACAACACCACTTACCAAGTCTCCTTTCAAGCCGTTCTGTCCCTGTGTGAGCATAAAGGGGGAATGCATGTGGTAAAATAATCAAAGCAAGCTTCTACTTGAGTATCTTGGCAAAACACTATTACCTACTTCCTATAATAACAATAATTATACTAATAGAGATTTTATTACAATAATGACCCTAATCATTATTAACTTAATTATCCCCATCATCATCATCATCATCATCATCATCATCATCATCAGAAGGTGGTGGATTCTGGGCTTTTAAAGTACTTCAATTACTCAATTATTCAACATTTGTCAGGAATGGGGTGAAACTCACGGGCTTTCCGTCCAACCCAATCGGACCCTAGGATAAAAAGAGAGGGGAAGACATTTAAACACAGGTTAATAGCAGCTAATATAGCTGAACAGACCACAGCAATGATATGAAACTCCTTATGAAGGGGAAGAAAGGTATTTCCAGGTCAAGGAAATTGAGGATATAGTGCATGTTTTGTGTTCTGCGGGTGTAAGTGGCATGGTGAGTCTAGCCGGTCACAAAGATCCATTAACATTTCTGAAGGGACTTTAAGGGAAATTATAGTGACTTAATATGCAGCAAACTTGACACACACTTCAAAACGGCCACGTTAAAACAGAAAGGGCCAGCTTTGCGATTGCACAAGGCTCTATTCCCGATAAGGAGGCATAAAGGAGACAGTAGACTGGCTATAGATTTGAATAAAACAAGACCAATGATCAAGGCACTTATGCACTTAACCAGCCATGTAATCTCGGTTACCCAGAAGTAAACTCTAGTATAATTTGGTCAGCTGCGTGATTATGCAGACTCTGCCCACGGGAGACTTCCAGCCAGGAAACATCTAACCTTCTGACATTTGGGAGCTCCAACTATGTAATAAAGCTCCACTTGTAAAATAGTACCCTAACATTATAACACTGTTTATAAAGACTTTAACTGGGGGAGCTGCAGAGTCTTACCGGAAAGCCTGGGAAGCCTCTTGTTCCTGGCTGTCCCTATAGAGAGTCAGAAATAGATGAGTTGAGTTAAATGTTTTTTTTCTGTTGAAAGATTGACATGAAACTCTGGTGAAAGAGGGTCAGTGTGAGAGGGTGCCGTTTTTTCTCTTCCACAGCAATACATTTGGGCAGAACTATAACAGACCTTGACAGAGAGAGAGTGATACCACAGACTACGGGAAGAGCCATCTGTGTGGATTGCGGAGGGAAAACCAACTGACTCTCAAAACAGGAGGGAATAAGAGGGCGAAACACAACACTGGAAAGAGTTTTAGAGGGATGAAAGAAACAAAGGTTGGCGCTTTCCGATCTAATAAAGATAGACTGCGAAAGAGAACAAGTCAAACAAGCCGATTGAGTAAAAGTCAATAACGATTAGGGAAAATGCTTGGATGAAAACATTCTGCACTTAGTGTTGGATATGCTACCCGGCCTGTGGGACTAGAGGAGGCCATTCAATATCCCAGGAAAAAAAGAGAGGGAGAGCCGTAAAGACAAAATTAGGGAGAGTTGAACGTTCCTAATGAAATGTCTGGGACCGGAGTAGTTATTGGGGGATATGCATGTTATCCCTCCCAAAGGGATTGTCTGTTTCGGAAAGACAGCAGAAGGATATGGCTTGTACATGCCTCGCGCATGAGCCTTACAGAGGATCTGGAACACTGAGAATGCAGTGTGATCAAATACAATTCACAATATGGGACCCTTTTCTCTTGCTGGGCTTCTGCGCTTGAACTTGCAAAAAGGTATTGAGCTGTATGCATGGCTCAGTCGTTGGTTTATCAAGGGTAACCTATCATATTTAGTTTTATTTATTCATACCAGTAGGGTCAATTCTGCATGTGGACCACATATCTTAACATACGTCAACAATATGATTCAATATGACCATTGTGTATCACCATTAACATAGAGAACTAATATAGAGAACTGATATAAACATAGGGGTCCTTTCTCCTTTGTTTCCTTATAGTCAGGTTGCAGTAGAACAACTACAGAAGAAGAACTACGCTCATCTATAAAATGACAGTGTGGAGAACAAGGACAGATAAGAAGGGCCACCTTACGGCGGCAGATAGGAACCCTGGCAGTTAGAGCATTGGGCCAGTAACCAAAGGAGTGCTGGTTTGAATCCCGGAGCCCACAAGGTCAAAAATGTGCCAATGTGCCCTTGAGCAAGGCACTTGTTCCAGGGGTGCTGGACAATAGTGATCCTGGCCATGACTCACTCCCTGCAGGTGTCTCAGAGGGAGTAGGGATATGCAAGAAAAACATTACCATTACACCCTTGTGGTTAACGGGACGAACATAAGCATCTCCTCGAATAACCGTTATCTTGCTTTAATTTCTGCTCTTTCTCTCCACCAAAACAATTTCCTCACCCTTTCCTGAGGTGAAGAGAGAGCCTCTTGTGTCGACCTCACCTGCTGGGGGAAACCCCATTTTAATTGCCCCTGCTTTTCTGGTTCTCTGTGTACTCCTTCACTCTCCTGCTGGGCTTTACATCCTCAGTAGCCTGATGTTCATTATAAATGCCTTATTACCGGCCAGGGGAGTGGGAACACTGGTAGTGTATGTCACTAATCGTCAATTGGGAAAACAGATGTCTACTCCTCATGAGCAGCCAGTCTATTGGCTCCTCAACAAGGTACTCTTAACCTTGCTGTCCAAAAACCAGGGCGGAACAAGAAAACCTCAAATTAAAACATGTCCAATTTTTCACAGCATCATCAGGATATTGCACAACTGAGGTGCAACGCAGTACCTCTATTGTCTGTCTACTGATAAAAAGAAAGAAGGAAAACAGGGGGAAGAAAGCTGTTGAAGCAGGATGAACACTTATTTCACCTCAGGAAAATAAATGATTTAATACAATAGGTCCCCTTGGGTTCTGGTGTCTGGGATACAGTATAAGAGGTGGGGGAATGTATTCGCTTCTCATCCTGATGAAATACGGAATGATCCAGATCACAGGCAAATCAAAGCTATGGCATCCTCAGACAATGCCAAAGTACTCCCACACAACCTGTAATTATCGGTCTTCAATCTCCATTAGCTCTGTGGTGGACTAGCTCAGCAACTTGGTCTGGAAAAGTCCTGACAGGCAGACATGTAGAATCTCTGACATTTCTGCTATGTGGTCATGAGTCTGGGGTTCACAAGATAACTTCATTTATAACTGCTGTTGACAAATTCACGACATTACAATCATGCCAGGCTTATTCAGAGTGGCAGGCCATGAGCCATTGGACTGAAGACGTATGAATTGAAAAGGAGAATTGAAAGCAGCAGTTAACAGTACAGGTAATGCACAGGTTTATTAGGTGTAAGACGAGGTGAAGACACTTACAGGAGGTCCTCGTGGCCCAATGATAGACAGGCCTGGCTCCCCTGGCGCTCCCTATGGACAGATAAACAGAATGTGAGAAGACGCACCAACAGTGGAACAAAATAATGGAATAATACCTCTCCCCTAGTCCTATCCAGCTAACCAGATGTTCTGCTTAGTAATTCTGTATAATATGTACTGCACATGAATAAAATGGTAAATGAGGGAAATGATTTAAAAAATAGCCACTAACATATGTAACACATACAGTTAGTCTAGTTCCTACACACGCACACCTAGTCTTTCCCACGTTCCAGGCGAAGAGGCTTTAGAACATATTTCTATACGTTTTCAGCAAAGTCAAAAGTTCAAATTTCAGAAGCATACTTTAAACCTTCGACAGCAGCGCTCGCTCAGAAGGTCAGCAGCACTGCTGTGCAAACACAAGAAAACTCACTGGGCTCCTCTGGCACAAAGTGGGTGATTTGCACAGTGTCAGGCCCGTCCAACGGGACCTACGGACGCTCGCAACACAATCCCAGAAACTACTTGGGCCAGACAGGGCCGGCTCGGGTTTCCAGCACTTTCCCTAATTAGCTTTCGCCCCAGAAACCCTATCACTGGGACATCTTTGATTGCCCAACCATCCATCACAAATGCAGGTGATTTGAATGTTTCTCAACAAATGCCTACTTAGGGACGGGAAGTATTTGTTTTCACACTCTGGTTAGGTGCTGTCGCCTCGCAGCGCTACTGGAGAAGATGGATTGATGGTGCCTCACAGTGGCCAAAAGGCAAACCACTGAGAAAAATGGTCTTCGAATCTACTATAGTTCAGGGGTTTACAGTTCCTCCCATGATACAGAGATCCAACAGACTGGACAAGTGAAGATCTACAGATGCCCTTCTAGAGTGGTCAGATTACTGGTGTTGGAAAGGGTCAATGTGAAGAGGCCGAAAATCATGACTAAGACCAGAAACCACTCAGAACAAACACAGACGTTTACAACCCAGGACTATGAAACACCAAGACTAGAGACAGCCTTTTGAGATTTAATTTCCTCCCATATTAAATCTTCCCATACCCATGAAGTCAGCAGCAAGTGTTCTTTGGGTGAATGCTTCTCTCTCTCTGCTTTTAACCAATTCATCATGGTTTTCCTTTTCTCTGGTCTCCTGCCAGTCACTTGCCCCATACATTACGGCCCACCCAGAAACCCGCAGAACTAATTTGTTTTAAGGTTCCCCTTGTGTTGGCTCTCTGTCTTTGTTCTGGAGAGGATGTTTTCATATTTAATGACGATTTGCAGTCAAGCCTCCCTGTCTAACCCCTGTGCTTCTTCATCCTCTTTCCTGGCAGCCAGAGCTAACCACACATGGGGATACAGGCCACAATATTACACTCCTAAAACAATTGGTGCAGAGAAATATGAGCTAAGCTATTGGATTGTTTTGGACCCAGATCTGTTGGGAGCACCCAAAGCCAGTGCCGTTGTCTGGTTCTACATTTACAGTCTTGGTTACTATTTCTGTTTCCTCACAAGTCCACCCATAACTCCTGAGGCTCTCCGCCGGCAGGCAGACTAGCTGAGCCATATTGAAGTTGTTTGGCTAGCTTGCTACTCTCTACAGTATGACAGTGAAGAATGCAACGCATGTTTCTCCTCTAGCCTCACATTCAGCTCTGCACATCTTATATCACCTCAGGTTTGATGAAAGTGAATCCAAAAAGCTGTTGCCTCTGGCTTTGATTGGAACAAAGGAGAGGGCAGATCTGATCGCTTTTGCAACTGTGGCCATTTAGTGGACTGGAAAAGTCTGCATGGTCAGATTACTATAGGCCATCTGAGGGAATGAACACATATTGAGAACTTCGAGGTGGAAATAAGATTTCATGGTGATGCAATGCACCACCACCAATGCAGATTGGTCATCAGTGTATATCATTTCAGGTAGGGTTCTGAAACCTACATCTTAGTGGAATCTGCTGTGTATCTGGAGTATACCATGATCTCAATAAATGTCTCTCAACTTTCTAGAGGGAGCCTTAAAGTTGTAATATGTAACTTTTTGGGCAACCCGACCAAATTCACATAGAAATGTATGTTATAGATCTGTCGTTCGCATTGAAAGCAAGTCTAAGAAGCAGTAGACCTGTTCTATATGCCTTATTTCTATGCTTCCCATTCTTTAATTTTTGCGACTTTTACCTTCAGTTTAGTACACCAGCTTTAAACAGCTGAAAATACAGTATTTTGGGTTATGGAAAATATATTTCACAGCGGTTTCGATGGTACAATGATTCTCTACACTATACTTGCTTGTTTTGTCACATAAACTGAAATGACTATTAGAATTTTAGCAACCAGCAAATAGTGGGGGTTTAATGTGGGTGTCTTGAGTGTGTGTTCGCACGTGGCAAGCGTTTGTAATTTCACTCTGCCAAAACAAAATACACAGTTATAGTCACTCCACTTGTAGATAACTTGAAAAAGTCCAACCAGGTCTTGTGTCTTGAAGTCACTTAGGATAGTGCTAACCAACTTCTTTCGCCAATTAGCTTCAGCTGGGCTGGTATGCGACCATGGCAAAGTTGGTTTTTACATTGGATAGCCTATCTCTGGGGCTAGTTAGGGACCGTCAATAAATTACACAATGTAAATGGAACAATATTTGCATGTTGCACAACTTTTAGTTGTCTCATTAACAGTGGCGACCCGTCATTCAGGGCAGGTGGGGCACCTGTTCAATTTGGTTAAGACGTTTACACAGATCAGACATGGACAGAATTCTATTAGCTCAGTTTCAAGGGTGTTTATTTAAATAATAAACAAAGAGAAAATAATAGGTCTCCTCCAGGAGATCTCCTCCGGGATACCGTCTTCTGGGCTCCGGGGTCTTGCTGTATCCTGTGGGGAACGGAACTGATGTCCCTCCATTATCTCTGGTACTGAGCATGACAATAAGGGTGTAACCTCTCTTCCCCAGTCCCTACCTCCATCTGCTGCCCTTCTGGTGCCTTTATGGGACTAGTCCAGCTGGTGAGCAATCAGCCCCTTGATTACCCACGTACACGATGGAGGTGTCCCGGTGAAAGTCACCAGACACGACACCGGAGCACTATTGGACTGTGGGAGTGTGATTACGTTCATACCCACGAACCTGCTGGCCCAGGGGACCGAACGTGGTGGGGAGATGTCCATTTCCTGTGTCCACGGTGACACCAAGTGGTATCTGACCGTACAGGCCAACATTGTGTCACCACAAGGGAGCTGCCAGATGATGGTGGGTGCCATCCTGGAGTTGCCGGTACCCCTTCTCGTGGGACGAGATTGTCCGCGGCACTGTGGAGGCACGAGCTGAGGAAAAATGGTATGAGCTGGCAGGAGACGAGAGCGAGGACGACCCGTCGCCTGCGCGGCCCGGAAGCAAGTGGTTGAGAAATCTGTATCTACGGGTCTGGAGTCCCAGGGGGTGTCGGAACCCGACCCTTCTGGTGAACAAATGGAGGAGTAGTCCATCCTCCCCCTCATCGATTTCGAGGGACCAGCCGGGACACCCGCCATGGGCCAACTGAGGGGACAGTTCGGGACTGCCCAATGGGAGGATCCAAACTTGAAAACTGACGCAGCCCAAGTGAGAGGTGGATGGCCAGCTACTTCCAGGGGTGAGTGACTGGCAATAACCCCATTTCCAAATCAAGAATAACCTTTTGTATGAGGTGTCACGCCAACAGGGGGAACTTTGAGAGGTACTGTTGCTGCCCCAACAGTACGTGGGAACTGTTCTTCAACTGGCCCACACCCATCTGTTGGGGGCGCAACTGGGAATGGTGAAGACCCGGGAACGGATCACTGCCCAGTTCCACTGACCTGGGATGAGGAGGGGCGTGGAAGAATATTGTCGCAGCTGCCAAGAGAGTCAAATCACACTTCCGAAATCCGCTGGTCCCCCAACCGATCATCGGGGTGCCCTTTGAATGCATCGCCATGGACATCGTGGGATATTATATATATTTTGTGTCTTTTTTTGCATGTTATTTTGGCTTTAATAGGTGTCACATATCAGTTTGAAACTGTGTAAAAAATAAATAAAACATTTGAGTTAATAAAGTTAATCTCTTTTTTGCTTTCTTGAGTAAAGCAGCTCCAAAAGACAGGTGTTTCAGCCTAGTTCAGTGCTTTCTGTGGAGGTGGGACAGCCAGCGGAAAATACAAAGCGTAGGGGTTGGTAATATTCTCTAGTTGCGCCGTGATTGGCTCAGTGTTCTGTCACTCATGGGGACACTACATCACCGCAAAATCGACAGGGGGAGCTCAAATATCCGAGCCCCCTTGTGTGCTGCCATAGTTACATTAGAAGTGCCCATCCAAGATGGCTCAAGGTCATTGGCCACAGATATAATGACGTCAAATCACGTTATATCTACCGTAGCTTTGATTGGACTGACAACAACATCATACTTTCAAAATCTTAGCTAGAAAGCTAGATAAGCAGTCATCGTCATGAATCAACTCGACAATCTACTGGCAAATCCTTTCAATCCTTGTCATATGAAGAGAAATTATAGATCAAATGTATCAGTGCTCATCGGCCATTGGACATAAACAATGAGTGGTTTAGAAGGAATCAGTGGCTAACTACAAGTGTTGCAAAGCAATCGCTAGCCTGCTATTCAGTGGAGTGGGTGTGTGGTCCAAATCTGGGTTTAAGGGTCTCTTTCCAAGCTTTAAAGGATAAACATTCAACACCATGGGCCAGAAAAGGTTGAAAACATTGGCCATGCTGTCAATCCGGCATGACTTCTGCCGCGTTCAAAACAACTAGACACTCGGAACTGGGAAATGTCAGACTTTCAATAAAACGAGCTCCAACTGGGAAAATAACTTTTGAACAGTCGTCCAACTCAGAATTACAAGTCGGGAATTCGGCCCTTTTTCTAGAGCTCCGACCTGAAGATCGCTGACGTAATGATTCAACCTTGTTTTTTCCCTGAGCTCCCAGTTGTCTTGAAAGCACCATAAATCTAGACTTTGATGACAAAGTTTGATGACCACCGTGCAATCTTCCTGTTCAAGTGAGCACAGCCCAACAAGGTGAGTCCAAAAATGTATACTGTAGCTAAGAAAGTAATACTAAGTGTATGTTGTGTAGTAAGCTGTTAGTAGCCCATGTGCCTCACCCTAATAATTTGGTCCCTTTCCCCATCATAACTTAGACTACTGTTCTGACTTGGAGGTGCACATGTAGCCTATAGCTTGTTTTAGAGAAATATAATCATTGAATATTGTAAAAAAAAAAAAGAATAATTAAGGATTGCCTCTTATCTGCTCCTCAGTGCCTTATGCCATAATTTGTACATCTCACTTATCAGCAGAAACCACATCTGTTTAAGCAAGTCAGCCATATCAGCTATGTTTTTTAAAAGGCAGTACATGAGGCTGAATTAACTGTTTCGCTGCCAGACAAGGCTCCGCTGATAGCCAGGTGTAGCGGTCGTAAGGATTCACTCCATGATGCAGAAAGGAAAGCTCTGCTGTTGGTACAGCTTTATGTAGGCCCTTACAGTTTGTGGGCACCGTTTGTCACGGTTATAGTGCAATTAATGTATTGTTTAGTGTTGTGTAGTGGCTTTGCTGACATGCATCCCACGATTTTGCTAAATCGCCACTGCTCATTAAATGCTTTCAATATTTGTATATGGTTTTCAAGTCGTTGAAATTAGGAGCTATTTACATTTAAAAATATTTTCTCATGTACATTGTGTATTTTACTGATAGTCCCTAACTAGCCCCGTAGGGTTATTTATAGAATGTGAAACCAAATTGACCATGGGCATTATGGGCGCATCTAGCTGGGCGCATCTAGGAAAACTGTTCCATAACCTTCTTTTCCCCCCCTATCACCTCACAAATCTCTGTTTGGGACGATAAGTACTTTATGACCAAAATTATGCTATTTACACACAATTTTGACACTAGAATAAAATGTTTCTGACTCATATCGATGCCAGACAAACTACTTCTCATTTTGAAAATGGCCTTTCAGGGGCAATTGCTCTTTAAATTAGAACTCTGAGACTCTTATGTGACAATTATTTGCTACTCTGTTTCATTGAGTGAAAAAAAACACAGGTAATCCAACCAGGGTGGGAAATGGTTTTCAGAATGTGACCCTAACACCCAGGGCCCTTGAAATAAATCAACTATTACCTCCATACACTACTGTACAGTGAACAAGTGTGTGCTTCTAACCACCACCATCACCACTAAGCCTGTTGAAGCCTCTCTCCCTGCCTTCTCTCCAGCAGGCTTTGGAGGTTGGCTGTTCCTACTGATGTCCCTATACACTTACCTTCTCCCCTGCGTATCCTTTTATCCCCTGGTCAGTCACAGCAGACACAGTCGCATGCAAAGTGTGAAGGAGGAGAGAGACAGAGAGGGAGAGGAACCGGGGTTAGACAGGCACAGAGAGACACGGGGCATGCATCAGCCTCAGAAGTGGTCAAGGGAAGGGGCGGGGAGGGGAAGGGAGGGGTGGGGAGAGGAGGCTGGGCTTGGCTGGGCTGAAGTCTAGGGCCACGGGGAGCTGTCTAGTGTCGAGACGTACTTTTCTCACAGAAGTAGTAGTGACTGAAGGAAAGGGAGAGGCAGTGAGCTGGGAGCGTGGGATAAGACAGAAAAATAGGACTTCCTTTGAGGAGGTACTTGAGGACCACATAGTAGCTTAACTCCTCTACACTGTGTGAAATATTAAGTGCTCTGCATGGGCTTCACAGCTGGAGCGATGCTGCAGAAAGACCCACGTTGGAGAGGGAGTGTTTTTAAAGCCAAAATTTTCAGGCCACAAACAGGAGTCGGATTTGTGAAAATTCACCTCCGGTACGACGACTCAGCAAAACAGAGAGAGCCGAGGTACCGTTATCCATATGTCGCGGTTTAAGATTGCCATGAAATTAACTAAAATAAACAAAATTAAATAAATGAGAAAACAAAAAGTCTGCACGCAAAATGGGGGAGAGCCTTCACTTGTCAGTGCAAACTGTTTTCCTCATCTTTAAAAGAAAAAAAATGTGTGAATGTCTCTTGGCAATTCCACATTCCAAAAACCTCAAAATATAGTTTACACGCGGAATAATAAAAACATGTGAATATGTATCAAGCCAAAAAACGTAACAGATATGAAATATGGGGAAGCTGTGTTTCTAATACAAAAAAAAATAGATACGAAAATGATTCGCTTTTATAACAACATCATTATGTTCTAATAAATTAATGAATAAATTGAAAGCTACAAGTTTGAGAGAGAGTGGGAAGGGGGAGGGGGAGTAATGGAATATTGGATGATGCATTACACAACAATAGAGCATTTTCTGATCTGTGACTTTTGAGATATTTGAGTATGACATTTCAGTGATTTGGCATGTTTGTACGCAGCAAACAAGATCAGCTCCATTAACATGATACAATGTTTGTTAAATGACTTTCGAAGCAGTCATAAGCATGACGTGACGCTTTTAAATGCAGGCCATGTCCACACACTATAAGTGCAAATATTAGGTGATATGAGCGGTTATGAATGCCATGACCGCACAAAAGAGCCTTGTTTGTGAAGTTGAATTCTCGGCATTATGCAAACATGTCAAGTTACAGTACAACTACACATCTTTAGCTATGTCAAAATATTCCCAACCCAATCCTCATATATCTTGATACTCTGCGATACGTCAGTTTTAATAAATGATGAACGAACGGGCACCAAAGGTTGCAATCTGCAATGGGCAATTTTAAACCTTATAATAATTACACATGCATATATACAAAACAACATATTGATTAATAAAGAATGTCAGAAATGTCAGAACATTTCAGAAGAACCTTGATCTGGCTATAGCCTGACCTTTGGTGCCCTTTCCCTTCAGTCTTTTCTTTACAAGTTTAAAGACATTACTCAAGTGTCCTCTATTTGGTCAATGTCCCTTGGACTGTTTCTACACATTACTCGGTTGCACATTGTCATTGTCACTCACCATTCTTCCAGGAATTCCCATTGTTCCTTTGTCACCCTAATAAGCAACGCAAAGTCAAGAGGAAAGAGGGGTAAACAAGGATGATATCTTCTAGAACTACGACAATCACAGCCTGCATGTTAACTTTGCCAATCGTGAGCTATAGCTTTCATCCTATCGTGCCATCAAAATGTCCTAGTATGCTCTTCTCAGCAAACACAGACCATGTGTGCGTTTAAATTGATGGCAGTCAGGCCTTAGAGATCAACTGTGGTAAAGTTAAGCCACTGTATAGCTTTGGAACTATTCACAAACATTCTGGTAGGTTGAGCTATTTTGATTCAGGCATGCTCAAACCTGTAGGTTTCCTCATGGTTAGCTACTGTATGCCAGACATTGGAATAAGTCAGTGAAGCAGTGAACCAACGGTGGTCAGAAGACAAGCCTCATCAGAGAGGATTTGAAACAAATGGTTCATAAAAGGGAAACATTGTGTCAGAACTCACTAAATAGACTGTGCATACTTTCCCTTAATCACTTAAACATCAGATGCTTGTCAGAGATGAGGTTTGCCAGCTGACCAGCTTGGGGCCAGTCCCATAAGTCGTTACAACGCACAGCGAAAACAACATGTGCTGGATACCTGAATCTGTGAGCGATGTTGGGTGGAGAGGCCTGGGTTGGACTTCCACTCTCTCTCCACCCCCCCCTCAATATAGTATGGACCTAAGTACTAACCTAACATGGGTGGTCATCAATATAAAGCTGAATATCTTTTAGCGAGTCCCACAGGTGACGGCTATTTTTAAGAAAATAAAGAGAAATAGTTGCCCCATAACAACAAAAAAGAAAAGATTGTTAATTTTTTTAAAAAACGCAACAGCTCTGTAGAATGGCAGCTATTTCAAATCTGGCTGTGATGAAAAACAATGACTCCCACGCTGGAACATCATTATCAGGTCTCTAGAGATGTCATGGCGTAAGGCAGGGCTCTATATGCCCTCTCCAAGGTTCTGATTCAAGACAAGGCCTTGCAATATCATACCGCTCAACGTTTCCCTATATTCAGTATTATGCCTTTATAAGGAGCAGAACGAGTCATTTCCTAGGTCACTTAATGCAGCTTTCGCTCAAACTGTTGATTCCCGAGCATCACATGAACTGCTGGCTCTCTAAACTTTATCCCGCGCAGAGCCAAGTCTGTTATTGTACTAGGCAGCATTCCGAGAGATCTCAGACAGAAATCGGATCACTCCCCACTCTATTCCCCACTGTGTTTTCCTTCTATTGTTGAAGTCGGTTGCCCTAAAAAAAACAAGAGTTTAGGCGACCACATCCACCCCACCCCCTCCCCACCCCCTGTACCCTCTGACCCCCTCCCACCTGTCACTCTCAGCCTGGGATTTAGAGTTGCTGGGACTGCGGCAGTCTTAAATTCACTGGTCCCTGACCACACTGCTGAGTCCCCCCCCCCCCCCCCACTAAACAAACATGCATGGATGCATGTCCGTGCACTTACGCACGGACACACACACACACACCCCTGCAGGAGGATTTACAAGTGTATTAACAGGAGTAATGAGACTCAGCTGGACTATAGGTTCGAGCCCAGCACACTCTCACTCCACGGACCGGCTCCACTCACCACCGCTTGCATGGCTGCTGCTTCAGTATATACACACTCAGACCAGCGGATTACTTTAGATGAGGCATGACTGAAGGAGGATGTATAGGGCTGAAAGTATTATGATAGTCAAGAGTTTGTGGCGTAATGTGATAATTACGTGACGGTTGTCATTGTAGAATAATGAATCAATGGGAATGAGTTCGTGGAAGCTGCATGGAGAAATTGTGAAATGAATATATAGCAGGCTTGAAGTGGAGAGTAGAAAATAGTGAAGTGTTAGCGTGACAGAACTGTATAGAGTTCCAACATCACGCGAGGTGGTTTTGTTCTTTTGTTCAAAACTCACATCTGATATACCACACTCTATGGAAAAAGGGGAGGCATTACTGATTTATATGCAGACAAGTTCCCTCTCCAAAACCACATCCTTTCCAAGAAGAGAGGAGAGCACTTGTGATAAAATGTCTAGTTCTTTGACAGTGTCATCAATCAAAAATCCTGGAACTTATCATGTCCGTACTTTGACAAAACCTGTCAGTTAATCCCCCTTGAAAAAGCTCACCCTGTGAGCTTTCTCTTCCACTTCAAACTGTTTTATGGGCCTGTTTCACCAGTGAGCCTGACATGACTGAGGGGGGTTCACAGGTTAGAACTGGCAGCTGGGGTCAAAGGTCAGCTCTAAGACGGCCTCCTGTTGCCATGCTATGATGGAGACCATGTGGATTTGACTGGTTGGGAGTTAGTCATGTTAGAGCTGGGTAACCAGGAAGCTGACAGGGACACAGTAAAGCAAAGAGCTTGGCAAAAGAAGGCCTGAGGTGATAACAAAACCACTGCACGTGTGTCTGGGACGCTAGGTGGAGGTCTGTCATTCTTATAAAATTGGGTTCCTAATGGACTCTTTCATGAAAAGGGGCATGACCTTTTCAATGCAAATGATATGTCCAATCTAAATGTATTAGTAAAGACTGCTGTACATCTTATTGAATGGCTGCACCGTTTGTCTAGAAAGGCATTACAATCACACAAGAGGAATGTATAAGTATGCAGATAATGCACTCAGTCTCTCTGTTAAGGAGATATCTCTGAGGTATCTCAGCTGAGAAGCTGTCATAATCACATGTTCACTCATTGGTTGATTGTCCAACTATGCATTTTTTTCCCAATGATCATTCGTTGATTAGGAAAAAACAATTTTGTGGGACAAAAACAACTTCTCAGTAGAGAGATCAGAGAGATCTCAAAACACACAGACCGACAGAAGTTAAAAGACAGTTACCGGAAAGCCTGATCGTCCGGGCGGACCCTGAAAAGGGGTGAGAGAAATGGGTACAACATAAAAAGGGAACGTGACATTATTACAAAGAGATTTCACATCACACTGAGCCAGGCCAGAATAAAATGTTTTTTTTGGAGCATTATCGACAGTATTATGTCATTATTGATTGCAGAGTATTTGGATTGTATCCAATACTGTATGTCAAAAAGTCGTTGTCTGTGCTCATTGTATTCTGTCAGGTTCAGTTATAACAGACAGACACAAAAGAAAACAAAGGCCGCATTCCACAGCAAAAGAAAAAACAAATAAAACATGACATCATTTCATTTGGTCTGATAGACCTCATTGACATGAAAGAGACGATAGCATGCTTCTTTAAGTCGAGGATCAATCATATACCACAGCTGTTTAAGTTATTAATTATCTGCAGTATACGGTAGATTCTCATCAACATTAAAGAACATCCAATGACATCCATTTGTTTCAATCGATCTGTAAACACATGCAAAGATAGGTCTTGTGAGAAGGCATGCCATGGATTCATCTACGTAAAGCTCTTTATGCAGCCGGCGGCTAACTAAGTTGAATGGGGAAAAAAATGATTTTGGCTTAGCGCCTTTCACAAACCAACAAAGCCATGAGGATGTCCCATACAGTGTTCAATATTGCCACGGTCAAGGAGAAAGGAACCTTTCCTCCAACACTGAGTGTTTTGTTTTCGGGTGAGCTCAGGGAACAGAAATCAACATCTCTTTTATCCGTGCTGTATCAGTAAAGGACACCACGGTAACGACTGGTTAAACGGGAAGAGGAACCCTTGACATTTCCCAAAGTCACTGGCCATTGTTTGTCCACAGAGGAGTATGTTATGTCTATGGAGGAGTTATATGGCTTACAGACTGACATTCTGACTCTAATCTCCCCTGAAAAGCCAACGAGAGTAATGGTTGTGTCCTCTCCCTATACTGAGCGCGTGGGCGACTATTGGCCGGGAAGTCATGAATCTTGCATCAACAGTCCATCAACAATCCTAAAGGGAAGAGATGTTAACACACTCCCCCATCTCATATAATAATTCTATTTGATCTACTTAAGTGAAGCTAGATTTTATAGATGTTCAAGCTCAGGGGAGTGAATCAAGCTGCTGCTGTTAGGAAGCATAATGATCAGCGCTTCTGTGGAGCACCTTGCATGGCCCTGGAGGTCTGGGTCAGTGCTGAGGTGAGGTGCAAGGCCAGGTGCTGAGTGAGAACATACTGCACATGGGTGCCTGACTGCTTGCCTGCCTGCTACAGGGCCTCTGGGGGCTGTCTGCAGGGGTCAGGGGCCCTAACTCCAAAAGGAACCCCTCATTGGAATTACGTCAGGCACATGTGGCTCCCATTTGGGCCGAGTGCTGGTAGACGAATGAGAGGTCCCCCCCCTTGGGGTTTCCGTGGCCCCTGGGGCCCGCCTGTACCTTTAGTAGTAAGGGTGGAGGTGTGGGAGAGTGGTTTGTTTTACTGTAGATATGAGCTGATTATAATTGAACCAAAAAGGCAGACAAAAAAGGCCACAAAAAGGGGAGACCAATGTACACTTATAGCATGTCAACTGCGTGTGTTGAGCAGCACTGAATCTGAGCGTAAGGACGGCGGAGCGATGGAGAGCTCTTATGCTGTTCAGTTTCATTTGAGTCTGAAGGAGTTTCCCATCAACACTGATTGTTTTAGAGTGTGTTAAATGCACGAGGCCAAGCGCCTGTGATGTGACCTATGATGAATGATGGAGTATTATATTTTGAAAAGGACCAAAGCCCTCGGTTTCGGGGGGGGGGGGGGGGACAGGAAAGCACCAATTTCATGTCATTTTACAGTTGCAATCACATGGGGTAATTGTGTTAGCTTAATATCCCAATGTAAATAGAGGCTAAGAGTATTTATACAGATCGTCTGGACCGGCGTGTTAAGAAAAGCTGTGGCGATTCATCAAACACAGGGGGAAGCGACATATTGCTCCGTCTTACTACTGAAAACAAACACTGGCATATAGTCACAGTGAGAGAGATTCTCAATTAATCCTTGACCTGGATGAAGAAAATGTGTTGGTGATTTATTTATGTCTTAAATTACCCTTTTCATATATAAGCAGTGATTTAAAACATAACTTGATCAACTACTTCCAGTGCTATTCCTTATATGAAAGTTCACTTGCAGGTTCATGGAGACCTGTGTGGTAGCGCTATTGTGTCTCTACTGTATAGCCGAGTGCTTCTAGTATGAATAGCTAATGCATTTCAAGTGGAGAGGTTTTACACCACAGTACATAATGGCACTTAACTTCCAAAAGGATTCCAACCACAACTCAAACCTCCACTAAATAATTTGGAAAGTTTCCTTCCTTTTGTTGACTTAATGAAAGCAGAAGTGACAGGAATACCTACCCTGTGAAACGCACATCTATTTTTATCATAAGAAATAGCTATCAACTTCATCCTCGTGTAATAGCTAACAATTTCATAATTAAGTCATTACTTTTGACTTGACTGGAAACCAGCCATTAACTTTCATCAAGTGTGCAAAGCAGCCGCCCAGGTGTGAGTGTTTTTCCGGGAAACCCACAGAGCCCACTCCTCCCAGGCCTGCCTTTCTGTCTCTGGCTATCCCTGGCCCTGGTCTGGCTATCCATCCCTGCTTGGTTGCTGCTGACCAATCAATCACTGCTATGGCTCAAAGCTGGGCATCGACCTTCCTCACCCTCTCAGCACCAGGATGCAGCTGTCGCAGCTACGCCCAATTTTAGCCCCATGCCCAAGATGTTCCATACATCCTGCCCTCCCACAGGACCTGGGCTAAGACCAGCAGGTAAGCCGAGAGACGCTAGTCTAAAGCTGACATGGCTAAGGGTCCCTGAGTATTAGCAGGATACAAGGGAGACAGGGAAGACGTGCTCTCAGACATCCGAAAGCTTCTTACTTGTCAAATAGAGACACGATTGAGTGGAAAACCCGCCTGGTCTCCTGACTTTGCAAGTACCTTTAAACACTCCTCAGTGGTCCTATGATTCATATTTTCCAAGGAGTGACTTTAAGTTGAAGGCATAATAACATTCACACCCCTGTGTAAATGTACTATTCATAATGTCAAGACCACTTGATATTTCCCTGAGCTGAACCACTAAAATCCTTAGCAGCTGATGGCAGCTGTAATTAATGTGCTGTAGCACTAAATGGAGACTCACTTAAAATGTACATTTGAATAAGGGTAACTGACTAACTGACGAATATCCACAGTTTTTCCACCCCCACAAACAACGCAAGTAAACAGCGACTATAATGACCACGTTTAACGAATTGCCTTGATATGCTCAATGATATGCCTTCAAAACCCATCATGTCGCCACTCTTTACAAGGTCTCTGCAAACACACCACACGGCAGCACCAAAAGGGCGCATTTAGGCAAGATGTAGGTGCCATCAAACAGAGATATCACTGTACCTTTAAGGACTTACATATGCACACACAAAAAAAAACACTCCCAAACACAAAAACACAGTCACTTTACCACTCGCTGCATGGTCACACAAGGTACCAGCTCTACTTACAGGAGGTCCTGCAAAAAGAGAGGGAGAGAGAAAGATTCAATTAGTCATTCAGCATAGAAAAACATTGATCAGGTCATGACAGAAATTGAGTTAGGACAATGTGAGATGGAACGTTTTTCAAGTGTTCTTCAGTTCAGTTTCAGTACGGTGGCGGTCTGCTTTGGATTTGTTCTGTACCGGTACAATGAGTCACCTCGACAACCTTCCTGCATTTGAGTTATAGAACAGTAAAAATCATGACTCAAAACATCTCAGTTTTAGTTAGGAGAAGAGGTTTTTCACCACTTCCATGGACAAAGAAAAAAAATAGGCTCTGTGAAAGTATAGAAGACTTTATTAGTCCAGTGGTAAGGGGAGTTCTTCCAAACCATCATGACCCACCCCACCCGGGCACACACTGGTTGAATCAACATTGTTTCCACATCATTTCAATGAAATTACACTGAACTAAGGTGGAATAGCCGTTGAATTGACGTCTGTGCCCAGCGGGACAGCTTCTGCCTCACTCATGCTCTGTGTCTTTGTCCCTAACCACCTTCAGAGACACAGAAGGGACTACTGGGCCCGTATTTCGCAAAGCATCTCGGAGTGGGAGTGCTGATCTAGGATCGGTCCGTAAAATTCTTGTTTATTATGACCTAAGAGGTCAAACTGATCCTAGATCGGCACTCTTGAGACAACTTGTGGATACGCTGAGCATATAGGCAGGTCATATTTTTTGTGCGTCACATCAAGAAATTTGGTGCATAAAAGTACTCATTTTGGGAGGCGAACTCTCCCTCAGCCCTCCAATGAGACAATCCTTCCTGGCCTTGAGACATTTCCCCTCCCTGGTAGTGTTGGAAATAGTCTGCCTAGCAATTTCTGGATTGATGAGAACAGGGATGGAGAGAGGGAAACTTGGGCCAGGGAGATGCCAGATGACACTACACCGCCTGTAGCATGAGACTGAGCCCAACGCCAAACCGGTGTCGCTCCTCAAAAGCTTCCTCCACACCCAGCTGAGATGAATGCACTACTTATTGCATTTACTTTTTCCATTGTGGAGAGACATCCACACCGACGTGACATTACAGGCAGTTTTCCAGGAACCAGATGAAGTCTTCTCCTGGAACAAAAAGCACTTCCAATGGCGTATCTCTTCTCAGCATGCTTACTGAATCCTGGGAACTGGTTCTTCAAAAATGATTCCCCGAATTAGCATTTTATTTCACTCCTATGTTGGACTCCATGAGCGGTATTACAAATCACAATGCCAGAAGTGATGAAATACTAATGGAATCAATGCTTTCTATAAGTAGAACAAATGAGAGTTGAAGTTCTTTAAAGGACAACCCCGATGGGTCACATAAAACTTTAAAACTCTCATCAGATACACAAGGCAGGCGCAGAGGCAATACTCCAGCAGTAGTAGGAGCAGGTATATTTCTTACATTATGACCACGCCTTCCTCTGACCTTTTAGAGGGATCATCAGAAAGACCTCAGTCACCAAACAGAATCAATTACCGCCAAAATAAAGACGGGGTCAAACAGGGTAGGGTCACACAAGATGGCATCCCATCAATCACAGGACAGTGAGGAAAATGACTGATGACAAATCACTTCCCTTAACGTCACATCAAATCACCGGCATTAGCTTCTCAAAGGCTTATTTTGTCTGGTCCTAGTTTAGGACTCTGTGAGTAAAAAAAAAGATGGCTGTCAGGACAATTTGTTCCGGGGGGAATGTTCCCATTAACAATCAAGCCAAGCAGTGGAACTGGAGAGAGAAAAAACGGATCATACGGGTTTTCCAGACTGTTCGCATTAAAAACAATGTGAAAAATGGGAATGGAAGCATGCACATGATGGTTTCTCTGTTAAATGGTCTGTAGCTGGACAAGTAGTCTGCTCAGTGAGGAGGAGTAAAAAACCTGTGGGCTCAGGACACCTAGAACCCCATGGAGCCACACCGTAATGAAGGAGGACAGAGTCTGAAGGTCACTCTTAATACATCCTTATTATACTGCAAGAAGCTGTCATAGACATTAGAGAAACAGCCCTGAAAGTAATTACTCTCCAAACGGACAGAGGGAGACTGTCAGGCCACTCCTACAGACCTGTGATCATTCTGACATGAGCAATAACATCCAGGAAAATGATGCAATCAGGGATGACAAAACCTTCCCTTTGAGGGTTGCATTATTTTTATTTTTCTGTTTTTCTAGCATTTTTCCTAAGCTTCTCCTTACTGGGAAGGCGCTATTTTGGACTCGACCCTATAGTAAAGACTATAGTACAAGCAAATGTCAAAACTGAGTGGGTCAAACCCAGAGGAGATGTCTGGTTCCAACCAGAATGGGCGGTGAATGTGTTCCTTTCAGATACGTTTTACTTCATCATAATATACAGAATCAAAACACTAAACTAAATCCCCCCCCCCCAAAAAAAAACAGTAAACCCCCCCACTAAACTCAATTCCTAAAAAAACAACTAAATTCCTACAACAACAAAAAAAAAACCACACACGTGTTAAATTGCTTTCTCAAATAAGGTCATTGTCAGAGTTACCATATAACAGGAGATGACTGATTCCATTGAATGTATTAGGTTTATGATGTTTCTTCACCTGTTCCATTACAGGCCTACAGTCTAATGTAGAGTGGAGGGCAGATACAGTACAGTAAACCTACCTGGATCCCCATTGTGACCTCTCTTTCCCCTCGACCCAGGAGGCCCTGGTTGAAAAACAACCAGCAGTTAGTTGCACTCCACACCCACTTCAGCAATATCCCTTTACCCAGACTGGGCCTACACGTATCACATATTGCACAGTCATTCTAGATCTGTGCTGACTGTGTATTTGCAGCTCTGAATGTCCTGGAAAGGGATATTGGCAGCTTATGAAACTAGAAACTAGAGAAACTGTGCTGAGCTATGTGTGGAAGTGCTGGCCAGCCTTCAATGTGCAGCCAAAAAATGCATAATTCAATAAAAAAAAGCCAGAAACTAAGCATTGGGTTGCAAGCTCATGTACAGGGTGCTCGAGACGGGGTGCTCGCCAAAACACGCCCACCCGGAGCAGGCTGAGTCACTGATGGGCGGAGCAAACATTTTGGGGTGCTCCAATAATTCTTGTGGGGGTGAGCAGCTCCAGAAGCGAAAGCCTAAACCCCTTGCACGTAAGCACGGGGAAGCAAGCACAGACTCAGATTCCAACAGCATTCTGGGCTCACCATCGCATCCTGTTGGCTAGGCCAGCAGGCCGCTCTGGGACATCTATAGACAACCTTGGTCCAAAGGCACGTTGGGAGGCATGGCGTTGCAAAAATAGCTCATGTGATGGCGCCCACGAGACTCCAGTTATACAATGCAAGGGCCATGAAGCCAAAGCTTTACACTCTAAGGGGCAAAGTCAACACACTCAGCATGTATACAGACGCACATAAAATAGGAAGTTGTTTTGAGGCATTTATATCGAGCATGCCAAACGCCGAGCTCCTCCTCAGTCGGACATAATGCTGTCCAAGTACCACTGACACCTGCTGTCCTTCTTATGTAAGGACCTGAGCTGGTGACAGTCGGAAATGGAGGTCTAATGTTGCCTGCTACACATGCAAACTCTTGGGCGTGTCCCCCTCCCTCACCACTGATAATAATTCAGAGGGCAAGCATCTACCCAACACTGAGCTTAAGTTTGATAGTTACACTACGTGGTTAAAAGTATGTGGAACCTCTCGTTACAAAATCATGGCATTAATATGGAGTTATATGGAGTTATATCCCTCCTTTGCTGCTCTAACAGCCTCCACTCTTCTGGGAAGGCTTTCCACCGGTCTTGACATTTCTGTATGGACCTCAGTTTGTGCACAGGGGCACGGTGACACAGGAATGGGCCTTCTCCAAACTGTTACCACAAAGTTGGAAGCACAGAAGAGTCTATAAAGTCATTCTATGCTGTAACGTTAAGATTTCCATTCAATGTAACTAAGGGGCCTAGCCCGAACCATGAAAAACAGCCCCAAACCATTATTCCTTCTCCACCAAACTTTACAGTGGTACTATGTATTCAGACAGGTAGCATTCTCCTGGCATCCACCAAACCCAGATTTGTCCGTCGGACTTCCAAATGGTGAAGTGTGATTCATCACTCCAGAGAATGCGTTTCCACTGCTCCAGAATCCAATTGCAGCGAGATTTACACCACTCCAGCCGACGCTTGGCATCTTATGCTTGTGCGCGGCTGCTCAGCCATGGAAGCCCATTTCATGAAGCTACCGACGAACAGTTATTGTGCTGACATTGCTTCCAGAGGCAGTTTGGAACTCGGTAGTGAGTACAACAACCGAGGACAGACAAAAAAATATTAATCACTCAGCCCTGTTCTGTGAGCTTGTGAGGTCACTATTTTGAAGGGGTGTTCACATACAATTGGGACATGTAGTGTATGTATGTCTTGAACTCCACAACAGATGCAAAGATTGTTTTCCGCACAATGATAGTTTCAGCATCACCTCCTCATACAACACCAATAACCCAAACTTTTTTTTGTATGTGAACAGTAAATTGAGCACTTTATCCTGCCTTTTTTTTATAACCATCCACACTAACTCAAAACTTCAAAAAGGCTTTCATTTCCTTGGCTTGATGCTAAGTTCACATGACCTTTTGAGTCGGTTGAGTACACTGGATCTGAGGCCTTATCGGCAGGTGGGTTACCATCTTAAGACGATCCGTGTCCTGCGATATAGATCCAGGAATAACCTACGGAATTCCAGTGCTGAAAATACCCTCCCAACCCCCTCTTCCTGAGCCAATCTCCTGGATTCCATGCTTCTCCAATTCTCCTTGTAAACACACACTAGTGGCCGGCACAAATGTGAAATGTACTGTAAGGGTAGTGGATAGTTCCAAATACACTAGACCAGACAGGGGAAACCACAGGGTTAAATGGACAAGGCTACAGTGTGCTGTGCCAGAACAGTAAGAACACTGCCTGTTTTAGCCTTGATAGAGCCAGAACCCAGGGGTCACTCTCATTGGACATTTTTAGGTTGACAACCTTGCAGCGTTCAAAAGGTCTGCTTTGCGATGTGGTAAGTCTGGAGCCATGCTATTGAATGGAATGCAGCGGCGCTAGTGCTGAACTAGAACACGCTTGTTCTCTTCCTGCTGTTGAGATTCTTAAAAGCCAGTAACTAAAAGTAGTGTTGGGATGGTTGGTTGGCATTTGTATTGAAGATCGCATGGGACAGGTTGTTGCCGGTAGTGGTGATGGAGAGCCAGTAGGGGGCACTACTTTCAATAGCCAATAGTACAACAGGGTCTGTGCCACGACCAGGTGATAATTTAATGATGCTATTTTAGGCAGAAAATTATCAAAAGTTCATTATCAACAGAACTTGCTCTACCACAAGCACTAAAGGGCATACATCGCATGGAGCTATAATGCTCATACTACGAAACGTTTTAAAATCATGATTTTGAGGGGAAACAAATACTTTGCAATAACAGTCAATTGATTTTGCTCTCTGCCAATTTCCTTTTGCACATAAAGGATTTTCAGTTGCAGTTGTTCAAGCATAGGGCGGGATTTACTGTCCTTAACCAGGTCTCCATCCAACCTTTTCACGTGAGTAAAGTACTTGGATAAAAAAAAATGTCACAACAGTCCTAATGGAAACAGCTAAATCGTCGGTAAACTTTTCAAATGTCGACAAAACAAAATACATTAGACAAGGTGGGATCTTTTTGAGTCTGTAAAATGTGTTATGCGAGCAATGGCGGCGGAAACGCCTTTATGAGCAAATATTCATATAATAACCATCATATCGAAGTAAACTTGGAGTCACACGATATGTTGTGCGGTCCTCCCTCTATGACTCGGGAAAGCATGTAGTTTATTAGGCTACAGATGAAATAAATGATGATGAATTTCAAAGGGAGGTGAAAGTCCACGGTGTCGAGCTTGATGCTGCTTTCCAATAAATATCGAGGGTCTTATTCTGGTGACAGGATGATCAATGCTTGGCTGCCATTTGACAAATAATCTTGCTCTTTTGTTTAATATAGGATTCTCATCATGTAGATAAACTACCCACACTGTATCTGAGAGCTTTTGGCTACATCGCGTGTGCAAAGACCAGAGTGGGCACATTCATTATATAACAAAACATGTTTTGTGACATAAGGATCTGTAGAGTTGTAAATGTGATAAAATCCATTTACTTGTCATTTTTATTTGGTACATGGAAATTTAAATCGCAAAAGTTATTTTTATGTGCACTACTTCATCATGCCCAGTTTTTCTTTCACGCAAAAAAAAAAAGAAATTTGATTTTAGAATATTTGTATGGAAATCTGTCACCAATTGGATGAAAACCTAGCTACTGAGAGAAAAACCTCCTCTTCTTATTGAAATCTGGAAAAATCATAACCAAATAAAAATATGACTACATGACTGGTCCAAAAGGCGAGGCAGATGAGTTCTTTGAAAGAATGGGATAGGCCTCTCCCTGCACCTCTGCCGTCCACAGGGAACCAATAAAGATTAACAACGGCCCTATCAGGTTCCCAGCGCTCCACAAAAATGTCACGTCTAGACAAATCACTAGTTCATCACACACCCCTTCCTCTGCTCATTTCAACTGGTCCTGGGGAGAGTCCTTGTGAAAAGACAGCATGTCTAGAACAGTAGACAGCAAGCCAGAGGGCCTATGCTAACCACAGAGATCCAAAGCAGAGGTTCCCCGGTCCTCTCAGTGTACCCAAAGGTGACAGTTCACAGACCCAAAGGTGACAGTTCACAGACCAGTTCACAAGGAGCCCTTGTAGAGTTGTTGCCTTGTTAAACATGACTCATAGTTTTAAAGGCGCTAATGATTTTTTTTGGGGGGGGCTCTTGTGCCTCTGATGTCATGATATGAGAAAACGTCACAGTGAAATGAGGGGAGGCCAACGTTCATGAAAAGATGCTCTCTACTAACTGCTGAGAGGCAACCGTTAAACCCCACGAGTCAAATTGCTTTGGTCGTCAAACAAAAGCACAATATTGTGTATACATTTCAATGGGAACACAAAACACACACATCCAGACACATTGTCTATGTGTCATTTAGCTTGGATGAGCTTGTTCATGGTTGAAGAGATGGGTGTCGATGCATGCCGGAACTCTGGTTCCATTAGTTAGTTACCATGGGATGTGGAGGCCATGGGAAAACGCTTTAGGTAAAAGAGCCAATAAACTAAGGGGGAGTGGGGGCACCGCCTGCTGTACGCGATTTAAATGCCTTCGACTGTCTCCTTCCGTGGTTTACATACTGTAATATCTTCAGAGGCCATGTGCAGAGGGACGTGACCACATTGAACAGATAAATGTAAACACACTGCAATACCAGATCAGGAGAAAATCATGAAATGCCGTGTTAATCATCAATGTAATAAGCATTACTTTATGTTGCAGGCTATCAATGCTGGGTAACACCAATCAGACGACCTGCCTTTCACTTTCTGCACACAAATAAAACATCTCTGTTCAGTCTTTCACAACCCGATCCCATTCTGTTTCTTCTTGTACCATTCCTGGAATGTCTGAAAGAGAGAAAATGGGTTGAGACTGAAATATTTTTTCCAAACAACTGTTGGACCACAGAACGTCACTAAGCCCTGAGATTAAATAATTACGCAGTGCCTCTTACAGCAGATCACCACAAAGACGCCATTGTGGTTGTGCCAGAAAAGCCACCATTAACCTGACTTTACCATTATTCTCCCAAATTGCTCTCGGGAGGGAGAGGCACACATTTAAAAGTTGAACAGCCCTCCAGA
This sequence comes from Oncorhynchus gorbuscha, assembly GCF_021184085.1. Lineage (NCBI taxonomy): Eukaryota > Metazoa > Chordata > Actinopteri > Salmoniformes > Salmonidae > Oncorhynchus > Oncorhynchus gorbuscha. The sequence continues at coordinate 62,790,537 of NC_060178.1, forward strand.
CTGGGCAGAAGAAAGGCTTCCTCTTCCACTCCTTTGCAGTAAGTGGTTTAATGGAGGGGTGCATAAATCTCCCTTTGTTTTTAGCAACTGACATGTGTTCCTCTATTTAAATCATGGATGTGAAACGGCAACAATTGAATTGTGTCTCCAGTGGAATCCAGTCAAAATGACAGGTTCTTGAGCAGAATCTATTTGAACACCCTCAGTTAGCTGTACCCTTTTAAGCGCGTACATGCAGTATATTCATGAGTTTGCATGTCTAGTGATAAAAAAATACTATAAATGTAGGCTGCTGTACATTATAAGGAGCAGCAGTAATGTTGGTGTTCCCATGTAACGAAATCGTTACCCAGAGCATTTGAAACATACAGTTTAAACTATATCATTCGAGAATTAGGTTAAACAGCAGTGCTGCAGGATACTAGGTTACATTTTCCTGAATTGCTAATTCACATAATCATTGGAAATGCACTGTCAGACCTTTGGAACTGAGCGTTGGTTTTAACCCAATGAGTGCCACAGTAACGCTAGCGTGATTTAGGACTTCTAAATCCTTTTATACATAGAGCGGTGTTTGTGAGACACGGGTGGATCCCGAAGTCGCCCGGGGCCGGGTCTTTTTTTACAAAAGTGTCCGAAATAGTTTGAGTTGCAAACTATTTGTTTTGCTCTATGATGCTCACAAGCTACACAAGAGTCGTTATTACTAACAAACTATCATGGTCCAAACAGACCAAAACCAAGACACGGCAACACCTATTCCCCCTCAGGAGACTGAAAAGATTGGCATGGGTCCATAGATCCTCAAAATGTTCTATAGCTGCACCATCGAGAGCATCCTGACTAGTTGCATCACCACTTGGTACGGTAACTGTTCGGCATCTGACCACAAGGCGCTACAGAGGGTAGTGAGTACCACCCAGTATATCACTGGGGCCAAGCTTCCTACTTACAGGACCTCTATACCAGGCGGTGTCAGGGGAAGGCCCTAAAAATGATCAAAGATTCCAGCCACCCTAGTCATAGACTGTTCTCTCTGCTACCGCACGGCAAGCGGTACACGGAGAGCCAAGTCAAGGTTTGTTCCTTAACAGCTTCTACCCCCAAGCCATAAGACTGCTAAACAGTTCATCAAATGGCTTCGCGGACTATTTGCATTGACCCCCTTTTATACGCTGCCGCTACTCGCTGTTTGCTATCTATGCATGGTCACGTTACCCCTACCTACATGTACATATTACCTCAATTACCTCGACTAACCTGTACGCCCGCACATTGACGGTAACCCCCTGTATATAGCCTCGTTTCTGGGTTTTTTTTAGCAAATATTTTCTTACTTTAAAAAAAATTCTGCATTGTTGGGTAAGTAAGCATTGTAAGTAAGCATTTCACAGTAAGGTCTACACCTATTGTATTCGGTGCATGTGACAAATACAAATTTGATTTGAAGGTAAGGGTTTTTTCTACATAGAAATGAATGAGAATAGAGCCAATCAGTTGTGTTGTGACAAGGTAGGGGTGGTATACAGAAGATAGTCCTATTTGGTAAAAGACCAAGTCCATATAATTGTTTTTACTTTTACCCCTTTTTCTCCCCAATTATGTGATATCCAATTGCTAGTTACAGTCTTGTCCCATCGATGTAACTCCCTTACGGACTCGGAAGAGGCGAAGGTTGAGGGCCATGCATCCTCCGCAACATGACCCTGCCAAGCCGCACTGCTTCTTGACACACTGCTCGCTTAACCCGGAAGCCAGCTGCACCAATGTGTCGGAGGAAACTGCCAACCGAAGTCAGCTTGCAGGCACCCGGCCCGCCACAAGGAGTTGCTAGAGCACAATGGGACAAGGAAATTCCAGCCAGCCAAACCCTCCCCTAAACCAGACGACGCTGAGCCAATTGTGCGCCGCTTCATGGGTCTCCCAGGCACGGCCGGCTGTGACACAGCCTTGGATCGGACCCGGGACTGTAGTGATGCCTCAAGCACTGTGATGAAACTGCTGCGCCACTCGGGAGAGAACAAGTCCCTTTATATACTTCACAAGAGACAGATGATATCGTGGATCCAATTTTTATGTATCTGTGTCCAGTATGAAGGAAGTTAGAGGTCATTTCACGAGCCAGTGCTAACTAGTGTTCGAGCAATGACTGGAAGTCTACAGGAACAGCTAGGTGTAGACTTCCAGTCATTGAGCTAACCTTAGTTAGCAATGGCTTTAGTTAGCAACTTCTGTCAAACTGTATGCAAATATTATCCACGAGTTATCCACAAGTTTATCAAACTATGGGGAAGTAGATAAAGGGCCTCATTGTCAAAATCCCGAACTATCCCTTTGGTAGTGGGTTTGCGTTCAAATTGCAAGATTCATTCAGGCTGGCATGGTTCGCTTTTGTACGGATGTAACTGTTGTTGGACTTTAAGGCCATGAATTAACAGCACACAAAAGAGACACAGGGGGAAAAAACGATTTGGCTTCAATGCCAGACAAGGAGGCCTTTGAACAGACAGGAATGCCAATGGAGAGGTAGAGGGCAGCTTGTCTCCAACATTCAACCTTTTCAAAACACCACATCTACTGGTCTGCAGTTCATCTCACGAATAAATCTAAGATTAAAAGGAGGAAGAATGTATTAAATAAAACCTGCCAGATCTGACAAACGCTAAAGGAATTAGACTACAACTCACTATACAACTGGGAGGGATCGCGGGAAAATGGGAAAATCCACAGAGCAAATGCGTGCTGGGTTTCAGGAGTTTTTAGCAGCAAACTCCGGATAAGCCTCCTCAACGCCTTCTCAAGGATGCTCCCACTGTAACCCTAGAGGGCCCTACTGTAGCTGTTAAATAACCTTCACAAGTCCACGGGCCTCTGTCATGAAAACCAATATGTCATGCACTACGCACTTCCTAAGCTGTTCGTCATCAGCCAAAGGAAACAACCCAGTGGAGTGATTTGAATACGTGGCTTGGACGTGGCAGCTACATTTCATTTGCTTATGTTTAAAATCATCAGGAGTTATTTGGACATATCCTGTGGTTTTTGGACCGGGGCCCGAAGCGGCGCGTGGGTTTAGTGTTGTCAGAGGTGGAGAGTTCTGTCTGCCGGGGTCTAATCGGAGGGATCTGGCCTTGGTACAGCTAAATACAATGCTTAGCAGAAAATTAATGGAGCAAACAGCCTATGATAGATGATAGGGAAACTATGTGTTAGGGCTCTAATGATTTCCTGTTGTCTGATGGAGCAATTGCGATCGGATTATTTACCATGCCCCCTTCCCCAAATAAAAGTCTACGGTCTTGATATCATCTCGGAAAGCTTAACTCAATCTGTCTTAACGGTTTGCCACCTAAAGGTTACCTCAATACCAGTACCTACATTTGGATTAGTAACAATGACATGCATTTACAGTACCTCCTCTCTTACAGATTCTAATAATAGCCCTGGCAGGTGTGCATGGTGGGCCATAGAGCACACGACTGTTAGCTACTGCATGTAGCTACTGTGTTAGCTACTGCACAGACAGGGGGCGTCACCGAGGGGAAACCCCACCACTTCTTGACCTATGAACACATTATTTACCCAAGACAAATGGCAATGTGGGTAAGGTTAAAACAACATCTTTACAACGAGGGGCTAAAAAGTCCACCATTGACATTGGAAAACTTGTGCTTGTGCTAACACGCATTGTGCAAGCTAGTATTCCTTCCTTCAACCTTTCAGGGCTAATGTATATGCATATGCGCAGCTGACCATGCTGAGAGACTGATCTGAGAGACACTAGGCGTGTGTTATTGTTTTCAAAAATCTGATGAATGAACCAACAGTTGACCCCTGTAAAAACAGACCAGCAAAAACAAACTAGGTGAAGTACAGTTAGTAAATCATGTCAACAGGTCGCCAGGATAAATTACATGGCCAAAGGTAGGTGGACACCTGCTCGTTGGACATCTCATTCCAAAATCATGGGCATTAATATGGAGTTGGTCCCCCCCCCCCTTTGCTGCTGTAACAGCCTCTGATCTTCTGGGAAGGCTTTCCACTAGATGTTGGAACATCGCTGCGGGGACTTCCATTCAGCCACAAGAGCATGAGTGAGGTTGGGCACTGATGTTTGGCGATTAGGCCTGGCTAGCAGTCGGCATTCCAATTCATCCCAAAGTGTTCGATGGGGTTGAGATCAGGGCTCTGTGCAGGCCAGTCATGTTCTTCCACACCAATCTCGACAAACCATATCTGTATGGACCTCGTTTTGTGCATGGGGGCATTGTCATGCTGAAACAGGAAAGGGCCTTCCCCAAACTGTTGCCCCAAAGATGGAAGCACAGAATTGTCTAGAATTTCATCCTTGCTGTAGCGTTAAGATTTCCCTTCACTGGAACTAAGGGGTCTCCTCATCCACCAAACTTTGTATTCGGGCAGGTAGCGTTCTGCTGGCATCTGCCAAACCCAGATTTCTCCATTGGATTGCCAAATGGTGAAGCATGATTCATCACTCCAGAGAACGTGTTTCCACTGCTCAAGAGTCCAATGGTGGCAAGCTTTACACCCCTCGCATTGTGCATGGTGATCTTAGGCTTGCGTGCGGCTGCTCGGCCATGGAAATCCATTTCATGAAGCTCCCGACAAAGAGTTATTGTGCTGACGTTACTTCCGGAGACAGCTTGGAAATCGGTAGGTAGTGAATGTTGCAACCGAGGACAGACAATTTTTATGCGCTATGCGATTCAGCACTCGGCGGTCCCGTTCTGTGAGCTTGTGTGGCCTACATCTTTTGTGGCTGAGCCATTGTTGCTCCTAGACGTTTCCACTTCAAAATAACAGCACTTATAGTTGACCGGCGCAGCTCTAGCAGGGCAGAAATGTAACGAACTGACTTGTTGGAAAGGTGGTATCCAGTGACGGTGCCGCGTTGAAAATCACTGAGCTCTTCAGGAAGGCCATTCTACTACCAATGTTTGTCTGTGGAGATTATATGGCTGGGTGCTCGATTCTATACACCTGTCAGCAATGAGTGTGGATGAAATAGCTGAACTCACTCATTTTAATGTGTGTCCACATACTTTAGTATATATAGTGTATATATAATTTCCCCTATATCTATGGCTTGGAATATTTTGTTATGCCTGCAAATGAGTGTTATGCATACATTTAAGCTTACATGATGGATTTACTGTAAATAACCTTTGCTTGGCTCTGACCACAAAGGGTTGATGCAGTTAGCATATTACAGTTCATGACATCAGTGGTCCATATATCTCAGTGTGCTGCTGACACATATCATCATTTGGTCCAAATCAAATAACAGCTTGACTTCTACATGGCAATTAGTCACATTCATAATCCCTCCAGCTCTTAAACCAACCAAAACAAACTTGTTACGTTCCCCTTCCATATATGACTTCTCTCATCTTTCAGGGCTGTGTTAGACAAATGCATTTGGCCAGCTATGTCACACTGGTAATGTGAAAAAGCACAGACATCAGAACTCCCCTAGGACCACCGGGTTGGAGGCTCAGTCGCCACTTCAATTCATAACCAACCACTCTGCTGCCAAGTGCAAAAATGAGGTGCGATGTCGATTTGTGGAGCCAATACCTCTTCATATTGGGTTACCAGTAAAAAGAAGGGGGGGGGGTCTTGCTGTGCTAGACGTCATTAAAACAGAAGCTCCAAGAGCATACATTGGTTGCATTGCTGAAATAAATAGGAAAGAACTTAATGTTTTAACCATGTGTGCTAAAGGATTGGCATTTGGCCAGATACAGACAACACATTGTGTCCAGTGTTAATAGCCAGTGGCATCAACAATCCATAACCTTTTTTATCAATTTATTTATTTCACCTTTATTTAACCAGGTAGGGCAGTTGAGAACAAGTTCTCATTTACAACTGTGGCCTGGCCAAGATAAAGCAAAAGTGTGACAAAAAACAACAACACAGAGTTACATGAGATAAACAAAACTACAGTCAATAACACAATAGAAAAATCTATATACAGTGTGTGCAAATGGCGTGAGAAGATAAGGCAATGAATAGGCCAAAGTAGCAAAGTAATTACAATTTAACAAATGAACACTGGAGTGATAGCTGTTCAGATGATGATGTGCAAGTAGGAATACTGGTGTGCAAAAGAGCATTAAAAGTAAATTAAAACAAAATGGGGATGGTAGTTGGATGTGCTATTTACAGATGCAGCGATCGGTAAGCTGCTCAGATAGCTGATGCTTAAAGTTAGTGAGGGAGATATAAGTCTCCAACTTCAGCGATTTTTGCAATTTGTTCCAGTCATTGGCAGCAGAGAACTGGAATGTTGGCTTTGGGGATGACCAAGGAGATATACCTGCTGGAGCGCGTGCTAAGGTTGGGTGTTGTCATGGTGACCAGTGAGCTGAGACTAAGGCGGAGCTTTACCTAGCAAAGACTTATAGAAGCGATGGCCAGCCAACGAGATCATACAGGTCGCAGTGGTGGGTGGTATATGGGGCTTTGGTGACAAAACAGATGGCACTGTGATAGACTACATCCAGTTTGGTGAGTAAAGTGTTGGAGGCTATTTTGTAAATGACTTTGCTGAATAGGAGGATCGGTAGGATAGTCAGTTTTATGAGGGTATGTTTGGCAGCATGAGTGAAGGAGGCTTTGTTGCGAAATAGGAAGCCGATTCTAGATTTAATTTGGGATTGGAGATGTTTAATATGAGTCTGGAAGGAGAGTTTACAGTCTAGCCAGACACATAGGTATTTGTAGTTGTCCACATATTCTAAGTCAGAAGTAGTGATGCTAGTCGGGGAGCGGGTGAAGGGTAGTGATCGGTTGAAGAGCATACATTTAGTTTTACTAGCGTTTAAGAGCAGTTGGAGGCCACGGAAGGAGTGTTGTATGGCATTGAAGCTTGTTTGGAAGTTTGTTAACACAGTGTCCAAAGAAGGGCCAGATGTATACAGAATGGTGTCGTCTGCGTAGAGGAGTATCAAGGAATCACCTGCAGCAAGAGCGACATCATTGATATATACAGAGAAAAGAGTCAGCCCGAGAATTGAACCCTGTGGTACCCCTTATAGAGACTGCCAGAGGTCCAGACAACAGGCCCTCCGATGACACACAACTCTATCTGAGAAGTAGTTGGTGAACCAGGCGAGGCAGTAATTTGAGAAACCAAGCCTGTTGAGTCTGCCGATAAGAATACAGTGATTGACAGAGGCGAAAGCCTTGGCCAGATCAAAGAAGACGGCTGCACAGTACTGTTTTTTATCGATGGCGGTTGTGATATTGTTTAGTACCTTGAGCGTGGCTGAGGTGCACCCGTGACCAGCTCAGAAACCGGATTGCACAGTGGAGAAGGTACGTGGGATTCGAAGAAGGGCATGGCAGGATGGATATAGGTCTGTAACTGTTTGGGTCTTTAACCTATCAGCTTTAAAAGACCAAAACACAGCCTGGGTTTGATTATAAGGGGAACAGCCCCGAATTGTAGGCCTACAAATCTGGAAAGGGAAAACAGTGTATGTGCAAACAATATTTTACCTTGTCTTATCTCTACAGCGGCAAGAAAAAGTATGTGAACCCTTCGGACTTACCAGGATTACTGCATAAATTGGCCGTAAAATGTGTCACAACATTAGACTAACACAGTGTGCTTAAACTAATAGCACAGAAATTATTGTATTGTTCTTGTCTATATTGAATACATAATTAAAACATTCACAGTGTAGGTTGGAAAAAGTATGTGAACCCCTATACTTCTCCAAAAACAAATGGATTCAGGAGTCAGCTAACCTGGAGTCCAATCAATGAGACGAGATTGCAGATGTTGGTTAGAGCTGCCCTGCCCTTTAAAAAAACACTCACAAAATTCACAAGGAGTGTTGCCTGGTGTGAACCATGTATCGAACAAAAGAGGTTACAGAAGTCCTAAGATTAAGAATTGTTGACTTGCATAAAGCTGGAAAGGGTCACAAAAGTATCTCTAAAACCCTTGATGTTCATCAGTCCACGGCAAGACAAATTGTCTAGAAATGGAGAAAGTTCAGCACTGTTGCTACTCTCCCTAGATCTTGCCATTATGCAAAGATGACTGCAAGAGCACATTGAAGAAGGCTCAGTAAGGTTAAGAAGAATCCTAGAGTGTCAGCTAAAGACTTACAGAAATCTCTGGAACATGATGAGTCTACAATACGTAAAACACTAAACAAGAAAGGTGTTCATGGGAGGACACCACGGAAGAAACCACTGCTGTAGAAAAAAAAACATTGCTGCACGTCTGAAGTTCACAAAAGATCACCTGGATGGTCCACAGCACTACTGGCAAAATATTCTGTGGACAGATGAAACTAAAGTTGAGTTTTTGGAAGGAACATACAACACTCTGTGTGGAGAAGAAAAAGCACAGTACACCAACATCAAAACCTCATCCTAACTGTAAAGTATGGTGGAGGGAGCATCATGGTTTGGGGCTGCTTTGCTGCCTCAGGGCCTGGACAGCTTGCTATCATCAACAGAAAAATGAATTCCCATATTTATCAATACATTCTGCAGGAGAATGTCTGTCCACCAATTGAAGCTCAACAGTTTTGTAAAGAGGAATGGTCTAAAATTCCTTCTGCCCGCAACTACAGAAAACATTTGGTTGAGGGTATTGCTGCCAAAGGAGTGTCAACCAGTTATTAAATCCAAGAGTTCACGTACTTTTCCCACTCTGCACTGTGAATGTTTATACGGTGTGTTCAATAAAGACATGAAAATGTATAATTGCTTGTGTGTTATTATTATAAGAAGACTGTGTTTGTCTCTTGTTGTGACTTGAAGATCAGATCAAATGTTAGGACAAATGTATGCAGAAATCCAGGTAATTCTAAAGGGTTCACATACTTTTTCTTGCCACTTAGATATTTGAGCAGAAAAGACTGTCAGTGATGATCAAGCTAACTGCCACTGCCTGGGGTAGACTTCACATATAACAGAATGTATCCAGGCCCTGATGCTGGAGCTCTACCAGTTGGACACCAATGTGCACTGAGTCCTTGAAGGGTTCCTGCAGCCCGGAGAACAGAAAGATGAGCTTGTGATTCTATCTAAACTCCTGCCGGGCCCATTTGCCTCACAGAAGAGCCGCCGCTAAGCTTGAGTTTCAGATACTCTGAATTAACACCCCGTCTACAAACTGCCCCGTCTCTCTGATCTCAGAGGGGTTGGGGTAAATGCGGAAGACACATTTCAGTTGAATGAGTTCAGTTGTACGACTGACTAGGTATCCCCCTTTCCCTCTACCTCCCTCATTCCTACCTCATGCCCCCCCCCCTGCCTCACCTAATCTGAGACCCCTGAAAGTTAGAGAGGAGCTAGAATTAGAAAAGCATCCAAAGGTAAAGCCACAGGTATGCAGCCACATTTCTGTTGCAATGTCAGGAGCTGAGAAAAGTTCCATTGCACGAAGTCTGCTGTTTGTCATTAGCATGGGCACCTCAATGTGTTGTAAAATGTTGGAAGCGGAAACATTAGTCAGAGCAGCGGATCCTGTGGCCAAACAAATGAATCAAATACACTGAGCTGGGATGGCTGTAAACAATTTGACTGACATTTTCAAAACAATGCAGCAACACTTCATTGATTCACTCTTCATTTTCGAGATGTGAAGTGTTGCTAAGTTTGAGACATAATCAACGAGGGAATGAAAATAGGAACTGTGCAAAGAAAAGTGGTCTAGTGTGAGTTCAGAGAAATAAAGAAATATGTCCTGTCTGTCTACAATTTGGCTCAGTCACTCTGTATTTTTTCCATATATATCTTCTATTTTTTATTAGTGGCGCTATATAATTTTTTCAAATTATGACGAAGCACATTCAGACCAAGAGGAAGCACTTCAGACCACAGGATATCACTGCACTTCCTCTGAGAAATTGGAGTCTATACAGACACTCCTGGTGCCCAAAACGTATGACGTACAGTATGTCGCGCTGCGACAGTTGACTGGGGACAAACGGATTCGGTTCAGTCAATTATCCCAATGAGCCCTCCCCAGCTAAGCAGTGGTATGCTTGTGGCAAGAAACTTCAGAAAAATGTGAAACTTGTCTGCCGAAGTTGGGACGTGTTCAGAATCATTCCATTTTTTTCCCAGACTACAAAAGCAACAACTGTGCTTTAGCTGTCACCCTGGCCAGGTATTAGCTACAATATCTAGCTACTTCCCTCTAAACTACTACAGGACAGCAGTGCTTGGCAAGCGGGACTCAGGACACACTGTGCCCCCTGTGTTATTGTGTTTCCGGCATGCAGTGTCAACTCTCCCCATTGAGAAGTCAGTAGACTATCAAGGTGACATCCAGATGGCTACTACCAATATTACAAGTTATTTATCGTGTAGGCTGCTACCTTCCTCGAGATATAATCAAGTGGGATGGAACGAATTGGCCACGTTAGCTGCCGCCAGCATCATGTGATACAGTTGCAACGTGAAGCAACTGCCGCCCAGTGGGAGGCAACAGTGGCCTCGATACAACATCGTTGCACTGGTCGTTCACACTGGCTTGTCGTTACGTTAGCTAATTGACATGTCATGGTGACATCCAGAGTCCAGCTGGTGACCAATACTACAAGTTATTTCTCCCAAGCCCATCGAAATAAGCATCACTTTCTTTTACAAGTTTTAACTAGTGCCATGCTGCTGTTGTTGCCAGCTAGCCAGCATAAATTAGCTAGCTGGGAAGGGCACATCAGGACGACTGACTGAACCGAATCGATTCGTCTCCACTCGACTCTCAGCTGCACGGCATACGACATCAATTTGAGCACCAGGCGTGTCCATATAGCCTCTCCCGTGAGAAATATTAAAGCGTGTGTCCCAATCAATTGTCTATTTATGTTCCCCACAAAACAGGATATCAAAAATAAACACAGGCCTGTTGAAGAATGACATATCCACTGCAAAGACAAACAAAGTGAAAACCCGGATCTCATGAAAGTATTGGGTTTCTTCCTTGAGAAGGTGGAAGCCTAAATGGGAAAAACAGACTTGGCCGCGAACACAAGCATACGTCCAGCAGAGTGGAGTAATGACTGACAAGACATTCTCACATACCTTCAACTCACAACCCCCTTGAACCCCATTTCCCCCTTCCCTTCCTCCCTCCTCGCTTCCCCTTTCAACCAGAAACAGAAGCTCTGAGATTTGAACAAGAGATCTGAACAAGAAAACAAAAATAATCATGAACCATGCATAATGCTGCTTGTAAATTGTTACTGCTATGTGCACCGATCCCTACGGCTTAGTTATTTATTAAGGACTGTTGCCGGGGACATGAGAACATTTTCTTCACCGCTCTCCGTTACATCTCTAAATAAAACTCTATACAACCACACTGGAGTAAAGGACCACAGTAATGATCTCTGAGCTGTGTGACCAAATAAAACGGACATTTTCAGAGAGTAATATGGCTGGTGACCTGGTCAACATGAAGGTGGGTAGGATCCCCTAACTTTTCTTAAAACTTCTAAAAAGCATTGTTGGTTAAGGGCTTGTAAAGTAAGCATTTCACTGTTGTATTCGGCGCATGTGACAAATACAATTGGATTTGATTTGTGATTTGAAAAGGTGTCTGAAGAAATGATCCGGTTATTATTGGATTAAATATTTGAGGTGAAAAAATACATTCTGAGTTTGAGGACTCAATTGAAATAGGATGGTAGCGTGTTCCTACTTCCCAGCACGGCAGAATCTTTTGTCCGATATTTGCGTCACATTGCCACGGGGATGCCAAAGGGGAGGCAGCATTTATTCTAAATCCGTAGAGATGTGGAGAAAGCTGAACATCTTGTCTCAGTCTCATCTGTCCCTGTCTGACCGTAACTACAGACAACACTGACCAGTCAGTTCCCAGAACCTGCTCAGTCAATACAGACATTCACCACTCACTCTCACTCTTTTTCTCTCTTTCCAGATGTCTTCCCCTGCTACACAGAAGACAGACCTGCTGTGATCTGCAAGAGATGTCCTACACATCCACTGAATGCTCAGACAGAAACCTCAGTAAACCTCACCCCCCTTCACCCGACCAAACCCCCAACAGAACACACACACATATAAACAACTTCACCCCTCTGCTGGGTGTACAGTCACCCTATAACACCAGCTGTGAACCCCTGAAACCCAAACCAGTTCTATTCCAGGGGTCCCCCTGAGTGTGCATCTCTCCCATAAACCAAACATGCCCTAAACCCGCCTACTGGTCTCTCTCAAAAACACTGCTGACGCTGGGCTCAGACTGGCAGATTGAGCTGCTATGGGCCTCTAGGCCTGCCCTGCCAACAGCAGTTGTGCTCCATGGATACGGGTGACATGGACAAAGGGGTGGAGACGTTTGAATCCGATATTGCTTTCCAGGAGAGTCAATCCAAGGTGCATAGACTCCAGCTCACCCTCATTTTGGGAGACAGGACCCTGATCCTTTTGCTCCTGGGAACCCACAAAAAGGCCAGAAAACAGGAAACGGACTAGAACGGCTCCCTTAAAACACAGACCCACACACGTTTACAGCTTCTCCACAACGCGCCAATGCTTTGCACATATCGATTCGATCGAAAGTGCGTCATTATGTTCTAAAGTGGATGAAATCGATGTCCAAACAGGTTTGTATGGATGCACATACCATGACTTTACACATACCCACCATTGTGAAGAGACCCGTCACGGTACACAGACCCTAATAAACCTCTGTAGCGTAGTGACCTTTATGTACACACACACACACTCAAAAATCCTTACACTACATCGCTAAACGGAGAACAGGCCTTATTTTGTCCTCCACTGTTTAACTGGAGCATATGGACTCTCTCGCAGTCCACAGAAGAAATTAGGCACGTCTCGTTTCGGGGGAACACTCCCCTACGGAACAACAGGGCATTCTAAAACAGGGGGAAGTCAGCTCTTCGTAGAAAACATGTCCAGACCCTCTCTTACACTCTCCTCTAAAGGCTGAACATGCTCCACTCAAAAGCCAAAGAGATCAACTTCAGGTTGGTACAGCCTCAGGCTAGGCATGGTCTTATGAAAAGGAATCTCCTTTCACAGAACAGGAGGGAAAGCTCAGGGAATTCTGAATTGAAGTCCCATGTGAAAAGGTTGGTCAGCCAAAAAGGGAATTAGGGAATTAGATGTGGTCATTTTTTTCCAACAATGTTACCTATTGTTTATTATGAGGGTATTGAGAATCATTTCATTCTTAGTTTAACTTGAACATACACATTGGTGTTTGATTACACTCAAAAACAACCTTCCCACTAGACATGCAATAGTAGAATTACATCATTCACATTTGCACCAAGACCGTTCAATCAGGCTCCAGCTACTTCTCCCTACTTCACCAGATCCAAATTATGACAATTGTCTGCCGTATCCATGGCTACCATTCATCTTGCCACGGTCATCTTCCCTGACTGTGGCAAATAAGGCCTTTCAATGTAAACCATCCATGATCTGAAAGGGATGGGGGTATATGGCTGCAGGGCGATCACTTGCCATGCACTTCCAGGAATTATAGACTTCAAAGCATGAAACACGGGACCCCAGGCCTGACGTGGACGCCAATAAAACGATCCCAAATTGCAATCCTTGGGGTGATAACTCAAATCTGGAGGTTTCCGGAACAAAGGAAGCTCCAGGATATAGAAGTGGTCCTCTCTCTGATGGTGCTGGCTGGCGCTGGTGGCCACATTGGCTCACAAACCATCTGCTGTTTGATTGTTAACCCCAGAACAAAACAGTTCTGTACGCAACACCCGCCCATTCTTCAGCCCTGCATCTCAGACCGGCCAAGCAGAACCCTTGACCAAACGCCCGCCATCACTACTGCAGTGCCTACCTCCCCTCAAACTACTGCCACATAGAAATAGTGCTGCCAGGGAGTCATGAAATCCAATTTTGGCTCACTGGAGCGAGACCGATTCACCATGGATACACAGTGGTGTCCAACCCAGCTCTCTGTTATTACCTCATAATCTGGGAGATCCATGTCACCACGCATCGGTAATCACAGGAGGGTCAAGCGTAAATACTGAACAGCAAAGACAGATAAAGAGGCCATATCTTTAAGCTTCCCAATTCACTGACATAACTGGGGTTTTGTAGCTCTCTTAGACACACAGTAAATATTATGGTGGTAGTGTAGGGCTGTTTCACAAAAGGAAACAGAAACTTTGGTAACTAGGTCAGAACTGACATCACAAGTTGGGCCAGGGAGATGAACCTGTTGCCAAACACAGGTGTTTGCGTATTTCTCACATCTCCCCCAGTCCATTCCATTCCAGAGTCATGGACACCCATGAACCGCAGCCAAACATTTCCGACAGGCCTGGGACAAAGGCCCTGAGACAAAGGCCCTGAGACTGTTCCATGCTGCCTCCACTGCCCTCTGGTCACATAGCCCACAGGGGCTCATGATGATGCCTTAGTTTTGAAAAAGTAGAGCATCCTTTTTTCCCAACATGATTTCAGACACAGAAATCTGACGGTATACCTGTCTTTGGCATGTCTCTTCCATCTAGGCATCTTCAGTAATTGAATGTGTCCAATGTATCCCCCCCCCCCCACCACCACACACACGCACACACACACACACACGCACACACACGCAGAGGGGTCTAATCCTGGATTACTATGAAGGGCCTTGACCGGCTGAAAACACTACTTTCCCCCCGACCCTGCCCTGCGCCCCCCCGTCCCCACCATCACTACCTCGACCTGGCTGTGAAAGCCTGTCTACCCCTCCTAGCCTGGCCCGGAGCTGGGGGGGGGGGTGCAGCACTACAGTAAATGATGGTATCAGGTTTGGTGGGTCTGTGCCTGGGAGAGCAGAGGGGGTGCTTTCTCTGGAGGGTCTTTTAGATTTCACCGGGAGGCCCAGCTCTTGGCACCAAAACAGGGAGGGGGAAAGCACTGGCCATGTCAACTAAAGAGCCACACATAGAAAGGGGAATAAACATGGACCTTCAAGTCCTTATTTATGCGTTTACTATCCCAGTCACAGATTTTGAGGCATTTCAAGTCTCTCTCTGGAAAGAGCCTGAAACCTCCAGAGACTTCCTTATCATTCAGATTAAAGGGGACCTCCAACAATTAAGCAGCTAGCTACACTCTCATTCACAACTCTGAACATGAAAGTTTTGGGAGAGTGGCCTATCGGAAGTACACTGGGACAGAGGCTCCCGAGGTCAAAAGAGCAGACTCGGGTCACCGCACAAATTTACACCAAATCAATTTACACAGAACTAATTTACACAGTGTATGTGACCTGTACACTAAACCCTGCTCTCAGATCTAGACACCATGATCGAGAACACTAACTCTTCTTTTGTCTTGAACACAACACACACACACACACACACACACACACACACACACACACACACACACACACACACACACACACACACACACACACACACACACACACACACACACACACACACACACACACACACACACACACACACACACACACACACACACACACACACACACACACTGATAGTACACACACACACTGATAGTACAAACATTTAAACACATATCTGCCTGACAACCCACTGATGGGCTGTTATGTAAAGAGAGGCCACCATTGCAGGCTTGTCACAGCTCTCCAGCACTGTAAATAACCTTGTTAATCTTGGGGGCATCAAACGTCTGTTTAACGGCTAGATGAGCAAACCAACTGTCTGGATTGGGGCCTTTTTCTCCCAACCCCTGGCACGGCTCTCTGTTAGATCGCCCCTCTCACCACCCCCTCACCCCCCTCCCCTTCTCTTGGTCCACAGGCTCTCTCATTTCACAGCTGGGGAAGTCATTGTGACAGGCTGGTGTCATCATCTCCCCTCTATCACAGCCCCAGGGGGACACAGCAACAGGCCTGACCTCTCACCCCTCGATAAGGGCCCAGAGATACAGAGCCAGATAACCTTCATTGACAACAACTGACAATGCCCTCTGATATCTGATGGGATGTGACATTATGACTACTAGGAACTACAGTAGGAAGTCAATGTGTCTCTTCGTCGTTATTGTCTCGTTCCACCAGATTTCAATTATTGTTTCATGTAATTTCCCAACAAGAAGCGTGGGTAGACATTTTCTCCTTCCTTTGAATGCAGGACTCTGGGAAGCCTTAGCTGTGTTGACAGGCCTGCAACCCTGACAGACAAACCCTCCCGAGGGTTAGGGCTTCTAGGCCCTGTAATTGATAAGTGCCCATTATACGTTTCTGCTGTGTGTGAGAGGGGCAAATGATTAGCCTCGCACTACGTTTCTGACCTCTACCCTCGTCTCCCACGATACACTTTCCCAGACCTCCACCGCACAGCCCATCCTCTCCTCTTTCCAAATGGCTCCCGTTCAGTTCGTTGACATGGATGGATGGATGGACTCAGACCGCACCAGGAATGGCCTTAACAGGTCCTCTGATGATGCAGAGGTGACAATGATAAGCCATACTCAATATGTAAGTTGTGAATGAACTGTCTGTCTCCAATGGTGCCTGAGCAGAATTCTGAGGTAACTGGCATCTCATGTAACAATGGAATCCCAGCAATTTAAAAGCCTCTCTCACTGTTTCTCAGTTAACCCTGTAAGTCAACCAGAGTCCCCCGCTTTGGGCTTGTGGTGGACCGACAGCCCGGCCAGGACCCAGTGTCCCTGTTAAATGTATAGAGCTCCTCCACATTTTTCTCCTCACCTCAGAGAATTGCGGCTCTAACGTCTTTACAAGCGGAAAGTGGAGAAGGAGCTCCTGACGTGGGAGCAGGAGCATTCTTTGACCAGAGAGGAATCCAAAGCACTCTGAACTTACTTCCAAGTCAAAAACAGCAGCAAAGCTTCCCTTGAAGGTGGAGATCTGATTGTTTTCTTCAGGAAACAAGCTATTTTTTTTGTGTACGAACCTTTCGATATTTATTTTTTTGATGTCAATTGAGTGTTGTGAATCAAACCAATTACTTACAATGATTTATTTGTGTTGAAGATGTCACACAACTGAACCTCTCTACTTCGAGGACTCCAAGAAGCGTCTCTTCAGTTGGATTAAGTATGGTACCTCATAGGTGTACTTCAGAATGTAACAACAATTCCGTGTATTACGACAGCAGGACAAATGTTTTTTTTTTAAACACGTGAACATCCGTGTCCTTTTCCTTCCTCTGTTCCAGCAATGACGAACTCCAGAAAGGATCAACTCTCAAGAGCAAGGCTGACAGACCTGCAGAGTAAACAAAATTAGAGAGAAATACGAAGACCTGACCCTTTCCTCCAGACTCCAAAAAGGAAATATTAATACTGTGCCCTAGAAAGTCCACGGATAGGCCAACTGAGCTACAGTTCACCCTAAAACAACGCCGTTTCCAGCCTTTAGCGAAGTCTGAAAAGAAAAAAGCTTCAGATGTTTTTCACAAAACAGCTTGGGGACGGCATCAAGTTGTACCAACTTACCATCACAAGTGATTTAGATCACCAACAAAACAAGCTATTTTCAACTTGATTGAATTCTGCAATTACAATATATTTTATATTTTGGTACATGTATCATCTCAAAGGTACACTTACAAAACCATCATATAATTCCCTTTAGATATCGTTTATGTGTGTGGGTGTGTGTGTGTGTGTGTGTGTGTGCGTGTGTGTTGAGGGGGTCCTTGGTGAGGTAAAAGCAGTAAACCAAACTGGCAAGGAGGAGGGTGACAGTTTTGGCAGAGCGGCCAACATAAACAAAGAAGACAAACAAGTTATTTTCAACTTGACTGAATTCTGCGATTACAATATATTTTGGTAAATGTATCATCCCAAAGGTACACTTACAAAACCATCATAATTATCTTCAGATATCGTTAATGTACGCGTCCGTGTCTGTCTCTGTGCATGTGTGTCTGTGCGTGTGTCTGTGTGTGTGTGTGTCTCTGTGTGTATGTGTTGAGGGGGTCCTTGGTGAGTTAAAAGCAGTAAACCAAACTGACAAGGTGGAGGGTGACAGTGTTGGCAGTGCAGCCAACATAAACAAAGACGAAAGAAATGCAGCCTATCTGTTTAATGGGCCTAATTAGCTCTTAAGGTTCCCGAAGAGGGGTGTAAGGGGTTACTGGAAGGGGGGCAAAGCGCTGATGGGGGTCAGCCTGAGCACAAAAACATCCGTTCCCAGCAGAGCAGAGCAGGCCTGCATACCGCTTGAATCTCTGAGCCGACTAGGTGAAAAATCTGTCAAACGCTCTGGATAAGAGTGTCTGCTAAATGACTCAAATGAAAATTTAGACACATGTCTACACGTGAGAGATAGAGAGGGTTTGAGAGAGAGAGAGAGAGAGAGAGAGAGAGAGAGAGAGAGAGAGAGAGGGAGAATGTGTGTGTACTCTGCCTTCTACAGGGCTCCAGTATACATTCCCAATGTGATGGGGAGTCATTTTAACTGGGGGGTGGGCAGGGGCAGAGGTCAAAGCGACCTGTAAGAGATTCTTGGGCCTGAAATGGATCCCGCTCCCCTCAACTGGCGGCAGCCCTTTGGTGTCTGTTTGTGATGCAACTTAACTCCTCCAGGAGCAGGGGCCCTGCTAGCTAGTTGCTATGTTCCAGGAAAAGCCTGTGTTCTGAGAGGAACCCTTGTATGACTGTGATAGGCTGGCCTCTAAAACTCCTAGGAGAGACACTCCTTATGTCACTGGTATTCCTGACACAATGTGTCACTGTGAATATAAACATACAGTATGGGGGAGAACTCTGTCGATACCTTCTCTACTCGACGGAAATCCATTACTGGCCTTTACAAAGACTGGGAGTGAGCTGAAGTAAGTATGTAATACTCATTCAAGTCAAATCGGGTAACGCGGGAAATTGTTTCCTTAACTTTCTTGTTGAAATACGCAGCCCTGCAATTAAAGTAATATTAAGAAATCCACATTTTTACCAGGCAATGTCACTGTTTAAAAAAAAGTGACCCCTATAAAGTGGCTGTGTGCGTCACAGAACCGGTGGGTAATGGTTTCATATGAAAAGGCAATTGAACATAAGAGGGAATAGCATAAGCCAAGCCCCAAGGCCTAAGTCTACGAAATCAATGCCTGATGTTAACACAAAAGCAACAGGTAACCCATCTATGGGAGCCCTTTCTCAGATTTGACATCTGGAAAAGTCCTCATTTGGTATAAAGACAGGAGGAAAGCCAGGCTTTTATTAAGAAAGAATGATCCAGTCATTGATTTGACCTTGATTTAAAATGTCTGATTCTTCAGAAAGGTAAAGAGCGCTCTCTGATGTGACCACCATCGCCTATACGTTTGACCATTTATATATTTTGAAAACCATTTGCCTGTATGCGTATATGGAGCATTTGCAGCGCCAGGCACAGGAATAAGTCACTCAAAAGAAACATAATCCTAAAATTAGAGGGAGCACTCTGATTCGGATCCCTTTAAAGTGCAGTCAACATCGGGTATTAGTGTGTCACGTCACATTTGTTGAAGAGTTACATTTCCACCGAGTTTCCACTCCAACATAAGAGCAAGCTCCCCTCAAAAGCCTTCATCTTTGGGAATATGGAAGTAAAGAACCCCCGTGCTGCTAGCTTTCTTAGGCCCTCCTGTATCATGGACTGAAAACAAGTAGAGAGAGGGTTAATAAAAAATCGGTACGTATTGACTGCATGGTGCAAATTAGCAACCATTAGATCTCTTGTTTGTTGAGGGGAAAGCATTACGGACAACAGTGGTCACGACATGTACTTTTGGCCCAGATGTAGCATCATATCCTGTACATCATATCCAGTACTCCAGAAGTTGTTTTGCAAAAAAAAGCACAGTACTTTTGGTTTGAGGTGAATGTGTAATGAACCATAGGCCTACACATGTCAATAGAACCCAGTTATAATGTGGTCAAAACCACTTCAATAGAATCACTGACACAGCCTTATCATCCTGTATATTAGCCTACTGTCATTAGCAAGATGTGTCAGGCAAGAGAGTGTAAAACAGAAACGTCTCGAGCGAAACTCCTTCTCGCCTCAAGAGAAGGGCAACATCCATCAAAGTCACAATGCTAAATAAACTCATTCCCCTCCGATTGGATGTTGATGTTTCAGCTGGAGAGAAACTGGCAAACACAGAGGTATCGGAGGATAGTCCTGGAGAGATTTTATTTCGACCAGAACATAATATTATTCAAGGTTCCACTCCCTCGCCCAATCAGAGTGTGATGTGAAGCAGATGGCCCACTTCTTCAGCCCCATTAGACGAGAGGAATACTCATCCACGCTCCTAATAGCCCTTATTAACAATCAGCAACGAAGTGCTGTCATTTTGCCAATCTGCTAGCGAGTTAAACACGTACATTTACGCAATCCGTCTTTGGGAAGTGGCAGGGTGCCATTCTACGGTGTACGATGTCTCTTCTTGCCCAAAAGCTTTCAACTCCCTAATTACGCCTAAACTCCTAAAGGTAATACGTGACCGTAGCAAATGAGCTACTGCAATTCCAACTACCGTTGCCCCTCCATAGCCGACGGGAGATACACAGAAATACTGTTTCCCCCGCTAAATTTCAATGAAATGTGTTGCTGTTGGCAGGCGTCCCAGCTCTGTTAACATACATGTGGGACGATGGCTGTGGTCTGCTCTGATGCCCACAGGAAGTCTGGAGCGAGCGAGGAGGCTGCGGACGGTGTCAACATATAGCGGGGTCCTAAGGGCCCGGGGCCACACGCTCACATGACACCTGGTATCATGTTTTGGCCCATATTTCCTGTAAGCACAATGTCTTAATAAGTATCTTAATATGACAAATTAGGTAAGTATAATCAACACGTCTACATAGGCACAAAGGGCGTATTCTATTGTTATTTTTGAAAGCAACTGTAAAGTATATGCCACGTTCAAGTACCTCTAACTGTTGAGGTGGCTAGTTGATACTTTCCAATCACGACACAGAACATTCTCTGAAGTATCAAAGCTGCCAAAAGCAACAAGAAGCAAAACAAAAACTTTTCGGCCAGGTAAATGTGGATAATCTCTATTGTACAGGGAGAGTAAAATTACTTGACAAAAACACCTCAGTATGACCTCTTCCCACAAAGTGGCTTCAGGGGCTACAGGGGACATGATTAGCTTTCCAAGGCAGCAGCTTTTCTGTGGTCTAAGCAGTTCTCAGGGTCTATTATATTTCATGCTTAACTCCCAAGTATAAAGTTATGGAATTCTCCGTGGACACAGATAATAGATCATATGACCCTCCGAAAAATCCTGTCAGATCAGGGCCTTGCTTTAGAAGTGTTGTATTGCCATTTGACAGATTTTCTGTTGCTACAGTAGTTACAGGTGACACTGTCATTGAGTTTGATACACACAGGGACTAATTATCAGTGTCAAATGTCGGAGGTATGTGGTTGTGAACAATGTGTCATCAGCAATGTGTGGAATTCAACCAGGACCTCATATACACACACTGTAGTTTGACTGACTCGTTCAGTGAGCCAAATAAATGATGGATACATTCCCACTGGGCACACTGCGTCATTTCAACGTGGATAATTGGGTAATATTTGGTTGAGACGTCGATCAATGAGATTACAACCTATAGTTTTAACTCACTCGACAACCAAAAAAACAGCTAAATGTTAATTGAATTTCCAATGTGTTTTCGCTAGGCTTTCAACCAAATAAAACCACCACCAAATTCCAATGAAAAAACAATGTCTGATTTTTCTAACCCAAATGTCTGTCACTGCACTTTCAACCATTTAAAAGCAAATGGGAATACAATGCCAGAATATTTGGTTTATTTATACAACCGGTTCATGTGATATCACTGTGCTTCATCTAATAGCAGAACCAAAAGAGCTGGATTGCAGTTGAGAATACATTAAAAGTACATGGTGCAAGTGATCAATGGTATTCGAGATTCTGCACAGATTATTACAGCAATCGTGAAGAGCTCCACAGACCTGCGATGACCTATGCACGCTAAATTGAACATGCACGATTTATATGATTACATAAGAAGGAATGTATAGTTGCAGTAACCTCAAAATGTGGCCATGGACGTGTTACTCATTCTAAGGTTGAATGGTACATTAGTTTGTAAGATAGCCTTAACTTTAGGCTATTTACTGTATTTCAAAATTAATATTGAGTTGTGTTGACAACCAAATATCAACATAGGGGGTGTATCTACTGTTTGGACAGTTCCATCGGAGACACTGGCTTAATTCCATTCTTTAACTTTTATTTTTGGTTGAGTTGAGATTCCAAAATATTATTTGTTAACTTGTCGACAAGTTAATAGGCTATTTATTGTATTTCAAAAGTGATATTGAATCATGTTTGCTTGTGTAACAGTATAATTTTATACCGTCCCCTCGCCCATACCCGGGCGCGAACCGGGGACCTTCTGCACACAACGACAACAGTCACCTTCGAAGCATCGTTACCCATCGCTCCACAAAAGCCACGGCCCTTGCAGAACAAGGGGAACCACTACTTCAAGGTCTCAGAGCAAGTGACGTAACCGATTGAAACGCTATTTAGCGCACACCGCTAACTAAGCTAGCCGTTTCACATCCGTTACACTTGTCAACGCAACCAAATGTCAACATTTAAAGGAGATGTATCTTCTGCTTGGATAGTTCCATCTGTGCCACTGACTTAGTCTGGCTTTAATTCCAGTTTGTCTACAAATTAATATTTGGTATGTTGGATTCACGTCTCCATCTCAACCACTATAAATAAAGTTTGATTTGACTATTCTTTAAGATAGATTTTTGGTTGAGATGGAGAAGTGAATCCAACACACAAATATTAAAGCCAGATTAAATCAGTGGCACAGATGAAAATATTTGAACTGAAAATACAATTGCTTCAAATGTTGATATTAGGTTGCGATGACAACCAAACACAATTCAATATTTAGGTGATAATGTTCGAGAAGCCGGTGTTTGGAGGATATTGGCACGGGTGTTGTAAGGCTTCGAGGGCATTATCACTTTTATACAACGGGTTACCAACATGTTCAAATAATGATTGACATATTTTCATTAAAAACAATATTTTGATTAATTTATTCACACTATTTCATCCTTCCACAAGATATAGTCCCAACACAAATCTAGGGTTGCTACCCAAGCCAGTCAGTTGTTTGTTCTATCCGTTCGGTTGCCAGAGACGCGACCCAGTCGTTCAGTCTTTTTGTTCTGTATCTATGGACGAGACCTAGTCATTCATTCTAAATGTTCCATTGCCATTCTGGCTGGCCAAGTTCTTGACCCTTGCTTGCTAGCTAGCCAACTAAGGCTAACTAAGGATTGTGTCGGGTCACAGATCTGGGGAAGGGTAGCAACACATATCTACAACAGTGAAGGTCCCCAAAAACATAGTGGCCTTCATCATTCTTAAATGCAAGAAGTTTGTAACGACCAAGACTCTTACTAGAGCTAGCTGCCCGGCCAAACAGAGCAATCGGGGGAGAAGGGCTTTGGTCAGACACCCGTTGGTCCCGTTGGTCACTCTGACAGAGATCTAGAGTTCCTCTGTGGAGATCGGAGAACTTTCCAGAAGGACAACCATCTCTGCAGCACTCCACCAATCAGTCCTTTATGCTAGAGTGGCCAGACACAAGCCACTCCTCAGTAAAAGGAACATGACAGCATGCTTGGAGTTTTCCAAAAGGCAGCTAAAGGACTCTCAGACCATGAGAAACAAGATTCTCTGGCCTGATGAAACCAAGATTGAACTCTTTGGCCTGAATGCTAAGCGTCACAACTGGGGGGAAATCTGGCACCATTCCTACAATGAGGCATGGTGGTGGCAGCATCATGCTGTGGGAATGTTTTTAAATCGGCAGTGACTGGGAGACTAGTTAGGATCGAGTTAAAGATGAACGGCGCAAAGAACAGAGAGATCCTTGATGAGAACCTGCTCCAGAGTGCTCAGGACCTCAGACTGGGGCAAAGGTTCACCTTCCAACAGGACAACGATCCTAAGCACACAGACACGACAACACAACACAGGAGTGGCTTCGGTACAAGTCCTTGAATGTCCTTGAGTGGTCCAGCCAGAGCCAAGACTTGAACATGTCTGAAGAGAACTGAAAATAGCTGTGCAGCAAAGCTACCCTTCCAACCTGAAAGAGCTTGAGAGGATTGGGAGAAACTCCCCAAATACAGGTGTACAATGAGATTCAAGATGATTCTGTGCTTACAACTTTGTCGCAACAGTTTGGGCCCTTTCCTTTTTCAGCGTGACTATGCCCCCATGCACAAAGCGAGGTCCATACAGAAATGGCTTGTCGAGATCGGTGTGGAAGAACCTTGACTGGCCAGCACAGACCCCATCAAACACCTTTGGGATGAATTGGAACGCCGACTGCGAGCCAGGCCTAATCACCCAACATCAGTGCCCAACCTCAATGATGCTCTTGTGGCTGAATGGAAGCAAGTCCCCACAGCAATGTTCCAACATCTAGTGGAGAGCTTTAATAGAAGATTGGAGGCTGTTATAGCAGCAAAGAGGGGACCAACTCCATATTAATGCCCATTTTGGAATGAGATGTTTGACAAGCTGGTGTCCACATACTTTTGGTAATGTAGTGTATTTTATTTGTCTATGTTGAAATTTGGTTACCATGATAAAATAATCCTGTGGTTGAAATTTCACCCTCAAAACAACAGTTGACTTAGTTCAAATACAATTTATTTTCAATGTAGATTCCACATCACAATATGTAGACAAATTACATTGAAACATTGTTGATTCGACCTGTTTGTGCCCAGTGGGTTCAGCTCAAACCAGTGCCAGCTATTTTGCGATACTGGCATTCCAACATGACTGAGATATCTGCTTCACAATCAATGGAAAAAATCTTGCAGCATTTCTATCTGATATCTCCCCTCTGTTTAGACTGGGGTCCCATTGTATTGAATTGGTAGGAGTTTCTCCCAATTTCTGAGCCATCTGCAGAACTACTCAACCCTCTCCAAACCCCACATGTGAATTTGAAATTGTAGCATAGATGTTTGTATTTGTTGGTCTCCATCCAAAGAAAATGATCCATTCTTTGCTCTTGCTAAGTTTTACGTTTTTAGATTGTCACATACATAAGTGCATGAATGTTCATAGGCCAAACTTCTGTAATGTTCTCCAGAACACTGGAAAATAGCCCTGGATTCCAGTGAATCCTCTGAGAATGCAGGACTCAGGAGTTTGAAAAACGTATTGTCAAGGATAATTGATACTGGGAAAGGAGCAATTTATTTTGGCATAATTCACCACAAACGTTACCGTTGTTTTTTACTGCTAGGCACCCTACCTGTTTTTGCATTTCTAATGGCACCTCCTTTTCTTTGTCATGCAAAATTTGCACACTGCACCAGAGTTGGCTATCAAGCTCATTTACAGTTGAAGTCTGAAGTTTACATACACCTTAGCCAAATACATTTAAACTCAGTTTTTCACAATTCCTGACATTTAATCTGAGTGAAAATTGCCTGTCTTAGGTCAGTTAGGATCACTACCTTATTTTAAGAATGTGAAATGTCAGAATAATAGTAGAGAGAATGATTTATTTCAGCTTTTATTTATTTCATCACATTCCCAGTGGGTGAGAAGTTAACATACACTCAATTAGCATTTGGTAGCACTGCCTTTAAATTGTTTAACTTGGGTCATACCTTCCTTGTAACCTTCCACAAGCTTCCCACAATAAGTGGGTGAATTTTGGCTCATTCATTGTAACTGAGTCAGGTTTGTAGGCCTCCTTGCTCGCACACACGCTTTTTCAGTTCTGCCCACACATTTTCTATAGGATTGAGGTCAGGGCTTTGTGATGGCCACTCCAATACCTTGACTTTGTTGTACTTAAGCCATTTTGCACAACTTTGGAAGTATGCTTGGGGTCATTGTCCCTTTGGAAGAACCATTTGCAACCAAGCTTGACTGATGTCTTGAGATGTTGCTTCAATATATCCACATAATATTCCTCCTTCATGATTCCATCTATTTTGTGACGTGCACCAGTCCCTCCTGTAGCAAAGCACCCCCACAACATGATGCTGCCACCCCCGTGCTTGACGGTTGGGATGGTGTTCTTCGGCTTGCAAGCCTCCCCTTTTTCCTCCAAACGTAACGATGGTCATTATGGCCAAACGGTTATATTTTTGTTTCATCAGACCAGAGGACATTTCTCCAAAAATAAGGATCTTTAACCCATGTGCAGTTGCAAACCGTTGTCTGGCTTTTTTTAATGGAGGTTTTGGAGCAGTGGCTTCTTCCTTGCAGAGCGGCCTTTCGGGTTATGTTGATATACAGGTAGGACTCATTTGACTGTGGATATAGATACTTTTGTACCTGTTTCCTCCATCATCTTCACAAGGTCCTTTGCTGTTGTTCTGCGATTGATTTGCCCTTTTTACACCAGTACATTCATCTCTAGGAGACAAAACGCGTCTCCTTCCTGAGCGGTATGACAGATGCTTGGTCCCATGGTGTTTATACTTGCGTTCTATTGTTTGTACAGATGAACGTGGTACCTTCAGGCGTTTAGAAATTTCTCCCAAGGATGAACCAGACTTGTGGAGGTCTACAATTTTCTTTCTGAGGTCTTGGCTGATTTCTTTTGATTTTCTCATGATGTCAAGCAAAGAGGCACTGAGTTTGAAGGTCGGCCTTGAAATACATCCACAGGTACACTTCCAATTGACTAAAATGATGTCAATTAGCCTATACGAAGTTTCTAAAGCCATGACATTTTCTGGAATTTTCCAAGCTGTTTAAAGGCACAGTCAACTTAGTGTATGTGAACTTCTGACCCACTGGATTTGTGATACAGTGAAATAATCTGTCTGTAAACAATTGTTGGAAAAATTACTTGTGTCATGCACAAAGTAGATGTCCTAACCGACTTGCCAAAACTATAGTTTGTTTAACAGGAAATTTGTGGAGTGGTTGAAAAACAAGTTTTAATGACTCCAACCTAAGTGTATGTAAACTTCCGACTTCAATTGTACATCTACAGTCTAGAGCCCTTGGCATGTTCCAAGAAAACATAGAGATACATTCATGTAAACAATTCCTTAATCCTCTAAGGTCACCGCAGCAGGATGGCATTGTGCTGTATTGTGTTTTCTACCGATGATTAAACTTATCCATGCCAAGACAGTCAGACAGACTCCACTGCATTCCATCCAAAGCAGGCTAACTATAATTGTTCTGGTGGCCCATAGGTGGAACCTGGAGGCCAGTTTGAATTACATATCATTTCACCTCTATGTATTCACTATCATGCTTGTATTTGTAAAAGCACAAATTAGTGCTCACTGGAGGCCAACTCGAGCTGAATGACCATGCATTTCCTAAAGCCAATTCACGCAACATGCCTGACTGAAAACACAATGTGAACCTGGATACATACTGTAATATGTATATATCTATATGTACATAGCACAAGTACTAATTCAGTATGTGTCTGATTCACTGGTATTTACAGTTCCCTCTAAAAAGTATTCACACCCCTTGAATCTTTCCACATTTTGTTGTGTTACAAAGTGAGATTAAAATCAATGTAATTGTTGTTCTACCAAAAGTCTTTTAGAGCTTTTCATACCTGGATTGTACAATATTTTCCCATTATTGGTTGTTGATCATTGCTAGAAAGCCATTTTCAAGTCTTGCCATAGATTTTCAAACAAATTTAAGTAAAAACTTTAACTAGGACACTCAGGAACATTCAATGTTGTTTTGGTAAGCAACTCCAGTGTAGATTTGGCCTTGTGTTTTAGGTTATTGTCCTGCTAGAGTGAATTTGTCTCCCAGTATCTGACGATAATAAGACAACCAGGTTTTCCACTAGGATTTTGCATGTGGTTAGCTGTATCTCTTTTTATGAAAAAATAACTCCTTGCCAAGCATACTCATATAATGATGAAGCCACCACCATGCTTGAATATATGAAGATCACTCAGTGATGCGTTGTTGGATTTGTCCCACACATAACTCTTTGTATTCAGGACAAAAGTCCATTTCTTATCCAAAAATATTTCAGTATTACTTAAGAGCCTTTCTGCAACAGGATGCAGGTTTTGGAATATGTTTTGTTTTTTCTGTACAGACTTCCTTCTTTTCACTCTGTCATTTAGGTTAGTATTGTGGAGTAACTACAATGTTGTTGATCCATCTACAGTTTTCTCCTATCACAACAATTAAACTCTAACTATTTTAAACTCACCATTGGCCTCATGCTGAAATCCCTGAGTAGTTTCCTTCCTCTCCAGCAACTGAGTTAGGAAAGATGCCTCGATCTTTCTAGTGGCAGGGTGTATTGATACACCATCCAAAGCATAATTATTACCTTCACCATGCTCAAAGGGATATTCAGCATCTGTTTTATTTTTTATTTTTACACATCTACCAATCGGTGCGCTTCTTTGCAAGGCATTGAAAAACCTCCCTGGTCTTTGTGGTTGAATCTGTTCACTGGAATTGACTAGTCGATTGATGGACCTCAAAGTCAAGGGTGTGAAAAGTTTCTGAAGGCACTGTATATCAGAACAAAAACCGTTCGATATTACATCCAGTATACACATTGCAGAGAACATACTCTCTATATTAGCTCAACCTTTTCTCAAATTCAAAAACGGTACAACAGGAAGGAAATGCCCATAATGCCATTTCTTGTTTTTTTTAAAATAAAATGTGGAAGTGAATAGTTAGCTGTGAATGTTCTACAAACAAGATGCTAACAGGTTTAGGATGTGAATTATGTTGTAGCTGGACCAGTGGGAGGGGAATCAGGTGGCAGCAAAGCTCTTTGGTCAGGACCAGACTGTTAGAAACCAGATGGCCAGCTAGCTCTACTGTGCTCTACCTCATCTGCCTTATTAAGTCATCACCTCTCTTCTTCCTCTCTTTCTTTCTGTGCCCATAAGATCACTCCCTAGTTCTCTCTCTCTCTTTCTCTGTCTGCAGCAGGCAACAGCCCTCTCGGAGCATGGCCACACACTGGCAGCTGCGCTGAAAACTAATCATGGGCGAAGAAAGGGGATCCGCCAGCCCCTCTTCCTGTCAGCAGAGATGTCAAGGTGAACTTGGGGACTCCTTAAATAACCAGCCCCACAACCTCTTCACCCCCACCCCAGTTGACAAGGGCAACAGGGATCTTGTTGAACTACATTATCATCTGCAGGGAGAGTATTTATATAAAAAAAGAGGCTCTGGATTAACTGGCTTTACTGCACTGGGTGAATTTAGCTGCTGTGTGTGTGTGTGTGTGCGCTCACTCCCTGTCTCTCCTCTCTCTCTCTCCTACTTTCTCTTGCTTGCTTTCTGTCTCCCTCTCTCTCACACACACACACGCACAAACATCCCAGCTCTCTTTTGATCCGATGCTAGGTGATGCATCGATCTGTCAGCAAGCAAGCTATGGTTATGCTCTGAGTGCCCAGAGTGCCAGTTGGCCAATGAGCGCCACAATCCTCAAAGGGAAACCGGCACTGGAGCCACTCTGACAAGTGTTTGTACCTTGGGCAATAAAAAAGTCATAATGTTTGCACATAGCGTAGTCTCCTCAAGCGGTCCGTCTCCTCGAACCAGGTCCAATTTAGATTGATGGACAAGTACGGATGAACTCTTTCACTGCTAATGTAGGGAATGGATGGTCTTCATAACACTGACACATTTTGATACACAAGATGTGCATTTAAAATCTGTATTTGAAACTGTACTTTCTTTCTGTGCATTCATTCAAATACACAATCTCTAAATATTGTAAAAGAAAATAATAATATTCGAGGGGAAATAAAGAATTGCAATTATGCATTATGCTATTGTGCATATGGAGAACAAGTGCTGTTGGACAGAGTTCTGCCTGTGTTATGCAGTGCCGTGTGCCTGTCCACATGCCCAGCCTCAGGCCAGATGGTGGCTGTGTGAGGGCCTGTGCGCCTGCCTGCCTGGCTGGCTCCTTCATTGCCCAGTATTCTGTGGGTAGCGTGGGCAGATAGGGGGTAGAGTAGGGATCCGCTTTGCCAACCATGCAAGGCTGCCAGCTCTGTGGCAGGGGGTTCTGATTACACTCTCCTCTGTCTCTGGATATGGCTTCCCCTCGGACCCCTGCCAGGTAAACTGCCAAAGCCCACTTCCTCCCTCTCGGGCAGCAGGTATTAAAGGCCTTTATCCCCTGCCCCCTACCTGCTATCGCCCATTCCCTGGGATTAATCCTCCCAGATGGATGAGATGTGAGCTCGCGCCCCGCTCTTTTCCAAAGTAATGTGGAGAGGATAGATCCACTCTGGCCTAACTGTCCCCAGGAAGTTGTCCAAACAGTGCCAGTGACATACACTTCCAAAGATAGACCCCCCCCCCCCCATTCCCCTTTAGCCTCCCATTCCCTCTTCCCCTCCCTCCTAGCTCAATATTGGTCACTACTGTGATATCAAGC
Organism: Oncorhynchus gorbuscha; assembly: GCF_021184085.1. Classification (NCBI taxonomy): domain Eukaryota; kingdom Metazoa; phylum Chordata; class Actinopteri; order Salmoniformes; family Salmonidae; genus Oncorhynchus; species Oncorhynchus gorbuscha. The sequence continues at coordinate 62,820,981 of NC_060178.1, forward strand.
CACAAAGCAGCTAAATCCAGGGAGTTATCTTCTTTGGTGAAGCGGAAATGCAATTGACAAGAGGGGGGTGGATTCGCTCTCTCTCTTTTCTCTTTTCCCTGACGTTAGATCCAAGAAAGTGCCACTTAGCTTGTCGGCCAATAATGTGTTGATTGAAGTCAACTCTGGAGTCGAACTCTGGCAACATGGGCCTGGATCAATCTCCCTGTCACATAAATGTTCCTACACTTTGACAGATTATTAGTTACTTGTATTAATTTGGTGCAAAATATGAATAGGCCTTTATATGAATGTCATTAATTTGCTACAAATATGCACAAAAGCCACAATTTCTCCATCCGTGCCTCCTCTGATGGCATAGATATCAATGTAAACACTGTTAATTATAGTTTCTTCCCGATGTCCCTCTCGTTGTTACCAAGATCATCTCATAGTATAATCATGTTTATGAGGATATCTCCTTGAATTACCTATACATTTACCTACCTTTGAGAATGTTTTATTTTTATATTTTAAAAAATCATATTTCAGGGACTCTTGAAAGTCGGGACAATCCTTGTCCAGCAGGGAAACTTTATTTTATAGTTGGCATATTTTGTGGGGGGGTTGCATTCATTGAGTTTAAAGATTACATTTAGTGGAATTTTATCAGGGGAAAGTTTTGCTTTTGGAACTTTCATTTTTTTCCTCAATTTTTATTAATTTCCATGTCGGCTCTATGCCCGGAAATGCTCTTGTCCGGAGCAAAGGATCCCAATTCCAAACTCTCTTTTTATTAACATAAATGGGCAATAATGAATATTAACTGAAAAGGATGGTATGTCGTTTCTTGCAATAGCCCTCTCTGACTTTGAAGAACACATCTCTCAAAACTGATTTACCTCTCGATAAAAACCACAAACATCCAAGCCATTAAACATGTCTGATTTCCAGCCAACCAAAACAACAGTCCTCGAGCCCAAGGCTTTGTGAAATACTATAATCCATGCTGCTAAGAATACAACTGTCGTTCTATTTGGCATTGGTCAACATGTGACCATTAACATGAGGTAATTGAATGGTGACACATAGAGGGTCTTACTCACCCCCTCGCCATGTTTAGCTATGGCAGCATGTGATGCTTATTACAAACTCAGGGATGTACAGTACACATCTCTGCATACCCAGACGGTTCATGGGCACAACTCAACCAATGACCATGTCTGACTTTTTATATCCGGCAACTTGGTATGAGACAACATTAGAGAGTCATCAGTGTTATAACGACATTGAGGGAGTTTTGTTACAAATTGTTATACAAATCTAGAATCATGACACAGTGTAAAGGAAAACTGAAATGTGTAAAGCACGCTAGCTAACTACCCAGCTCCGTTTAGCATGTCCTAGAGAGAGGTACATTTTCACAGCTTCTCATGAATCATGTCAAGCTCAGAATAATACCCGATGTCCTTCAAGTGAAATACACACACTGACCCTAGTTAAAAACATCCACTCAACACCACACTATGCAGTCTTACAATATTTCAACCATTGTTCATTTCAGTCAAGCAAAGCTGACGAGGTCACAAAATCAATCAAATACTACATCTGTTGATTTTAGAGGAACGAAAGCGTTCCTCTAAAGGCATCACAGCAACCATGACTTTAAACCAGCCTTTCAACAACATCTAACGCCTCCTCTGTTTAATTGAACAATAGGTGCCTAGGTTCCTGTGTCTGTACAGGGATTCTTGAGGACCAGGGGAGGGCTTACTATACCTCGTCATCACCGGGAACTGAAAATAAACAAATGAATCGGAGCCATGCGAACACTGTGTTCCGCCTTGATTGGCAGAGGCCAGGTAGACACTGGGAGCACTGTATAGCCATATATACATACACATATCCGACAATGCACTGCATCATTGTCCTGAGGGCAGCCTGCCATGCTGAACCGAACCGGGACCTCTGTCATTGTTAAGGGGCCATTTATAGAGAGGTGCATGTTGGGGGGAGAGTTAATGAACAGAACAATTGATGAACAGTATGGATCCCGCCCTAAGGAAAACTTGAGATCCTCAGGCTAAGATGGCATTCTTCATGCTTCAGTGAGATGGCATTTGGAACTGTCGTATTCATACCCTGACAGCCAAAAACCAAATGCAAATCGTTTCATGAAGTATATTCAGGAATGGTTAGCCTGAAATATTTTGAAAACATACATTTAGAGAAATTCTAAAAACGTCCCCCCACAAAAAATGAAACAAGGCCTCAGATGTACATTTAAGAGCCTGTTTCTGGGGTGTGTGACCAGGAACGACCAAAACAGTCTCCAGATAGAAGGCTCTCATACCTGAAAAGAGAGGGTTCCTCTCAGAAGCTCTGACAGCGGGTCCACCTTAAATGTTTTTTACGGGACCCTGACATCCTACAGACAAGACAAATTAGCACAAATGTGTGTACGCTCTCACCTCCACTGGTTCTCACAGGCCTGTTCCCACTTAGGCCCACTCGCATGCAGGCACACACACGCGCACACACACAAACACAAACACACAGATACACTCTTCACTACCTAATTACTTAATGACTGACAGCTGAGAAACAGGTGGGCTTGGTGACTGAAGAACCTTTCGGACACAAGTTTTCATTGTCAGACACAATGCTTCATGCTTGCCCGACAGCCCAAGATAATGTATGTTCCAGAATATGTGGTACTAATCTAATATACTGGCTCCATAGGTGCAAGCTCTCTGTGGCATACTTTTTCTAATGGAACAAAGACAGACGCGATTTGTTGCCAGTTCATTGCTGTTCCTTTCAGTCCACTCATACTTTAACGACAGGGTTAGTTGTGTAGCGGATGTGGCTAGTTATCAGTGGGCTGTCGTGCCCTGTCGTCCCTGCCTAGGAATGCCTTGATGATGGTACCTCGTCACACCAGCTTGCACCATTACCCAATGTGATACAAAACGCCTGCGCTGCCGACCACCGCCAACTGAGCCCGAAATACACAAACACCTGTCGTCATTATGAAGCTAGCCTGAGGGCACAAGTGCAAAAGGAGGGCAATATTTGGCATGTACAGGATCAGGTGTACAGCTAGTATATACCAGTGAAACCTGTTGGATCCTTGCATCTGTCGCCCCTCCTAAAACCCAGACAAGGAATCCTGCATTGTGCGGCAGTGCCACAGCTACTGCATCAATACAATCTTCCCTTACTTGCTTTGATCATGTTTGTTTTTTCCCCCTCCAACCTTGCCGTGACGTCTTTAGTGTTTGTTTCGTTTGCTTTGTATCGTTAATGGCTGTCGGTTACGCAATTTCAACAATAGAAGTACCATACAAACAAGTCATCAGTACCCAACATCAATCCCCAGTGAATCACAAGTGTCACTACATTCACAGGGTGTTATAAAGCAACTGAGAGCAACCTAATTTAAAGTCCTTCTCTCATTATCCGTTTATGGCATGGGTGTTGCACACTGTTCCCATTGACAACCAAAGTACAGTGAATGACCGCAATCAATTATATATATATATACATATACATATGTATATATATATGTTTATCTCGTATAGCACGTCTCTGTAATGAAATTATCTTGTTTATACCTTGTAAGCATTTACATCTGTCATGTGTGAATGTTGCTGTCATGTGTTTACTCTTGTTCTCTTTATCTTATCCAACTTGTCATCTTTCTGGAAAAAACTAAGTAATTCAATTCAATATCACACTTAGCAAGGCAATCGTTGAATGAAACATTGCTATAGCAACACCATTATACAAAAAGCCTCACTGCAGTATTATGCTTTTAGAGAACTTTAAAGGTCCAATGCAGCCATTTTTATATCAATATCAAATCATTTCTGGACAAAAATAGCTTTTTATCAAAACACTATTTTTCAAGCAATGTCCTTGCCTTGTCTGACACCATTTGTGAATTGATCGCCCCCCATCTAGCTTCAGAGTTTGTTCTGATAGGTGACCTAAACTGGGATATGCTTAACACCCCGGCAGTCCTACAATCTAAGCTAGATGCCCTCAATCTCACACAAATCATCAAGGAACCCACCAGGTACAACCCTAACTCTGTAAACAAGGGCACCCTCATAGACGTCATCCTGACCAACTGGCCCTCCAAATACCCTCCGCTGTCCTGACCAACTGGCCCTCCAAATGCCCTCCGCTGTCTTCAACCAGGATCTCAGCGATCACTGCCTCATTGCCTGTATCCGCTACGGAGCCGCAGTCAAACGACCACCCCTCATCACTGTCAAACGCTCCCTAAAACACTTCTGTGAGCAGGCCTTTCTAATCGACCTGGCCCGGGTATCCTGGAAGGACATTGACCTCATCCCGTCAGTTGAGGATGCCTGGTCATTCTTTAAAAGTAACTTCCTCACCATTTTAGATAAGCATGCTCCGTTCAAAAAATGCAGAACTAAGAACAGATACAGCCCTTGGTTCACTCCAGACCTGACTGCCCTCGACCAGCACAAAAACATCCTGTGGCGGACTGCAACAGCATCGAATAGTCCCCACGATATGCAACTGTTCAGGGAAGTCAGGAACCAATACACGCAGTCAGTCAGGAAAGCTAAGGCCAGCTTCTTCAGGCAGAAGTTTGCATCCTGTAGCTCCAACTCCAAAAAGTTCTGGAACAAGAGCACCTCCTCCCAGCTACCCACTGCACTGAGGCAAGGTAACACGGTCACCACCGATAAATCCATGATTATCGAAAACTTCCGCCTGGCTACTCCAACCTCAGCCAACAGCTCCCCCCCCCCCCGCAGCTACTCGCCCAAGCCACTCCAGGTTCTCCTTTACCCAAATCCAGATAGCAGATGGATGTGGCGGTCTATATAAAGAACCACATTCCTGTTAAGATTAGAGACAATCTAATGTTAAATACTGTTGAAGTAGTATGGCTACAGGTTCATCTGCCTCACCTAAAGTCCATTCTTGTGGGAAGCTGCTATAGACCACCAAGTGCTAACAGTATCTGAAAAATATGTGTGAAATGCTTGATAATGTATGTGATATCAACAGAGAAGTATATTTTATGGGTGATGTCAATATTGACGGGCTCTCAACAACAACAAAAATGGAATTATAACCAGTGGCTGCAACCTGGTTCAGGTTGTCAGTCAACCTACCAGGGTATTTACAAACAGCACAGGAATAGGATGTAGTGATCACAATATAATATCCATATCTAGGAAAACCAACGTTCTAAAGGCTCTTAGTGTATAAGAGGTCATACAAGAAGTTTTGTAGTGATTCATATGTTGTAAAGAATATTTGCTGGTCTGTAGTGCGTAATTAGGAGCAACCAGATGCTGCACTTGACAGATTTATGAAATTCCTTATTTCAGTTGCTAATAATCATGCACCCATTAAAAACTGTAAAATCCCCTTGGATTGATGAGGAATTGAAAAATTGCATGATTGAGAGGGATGAGACAAAAGGTATGGCAAATAAGTCTGGCAGCCCAACTGCTCTTGCTCCTACCTGACACGCAGGCGTCCCATCTAGACATCTGGACATGCAAATGCGCTACGCTAAATGCTAATAGTACTAGTTAAAACTCAAACGTTCATTAAAATACACATGCAGGGTATTGAATTAAAGCTACACTCGTTGTGAATCCAGGCAACAAGTCAGATTTTTAAAATGCTTTTAGGGGAAAGCATGAGAAGCTATTATCTGATAGCATGTAACACCCCAAAAGACCCGCAGGGGACGTAAACAAAATAATTAGCATAGTCGTCGCTACACAAACCGCACAAATAAAATATAAAACATTCATTACCTTTGACCATCTTCTTTGTTGGCACTCCTAGATGTCCCATAATCACTATTGGGTCTTTTTTTCAATTAAATCGGTCCATATATAGCCTAGATATCGATCTATGAAGACTATGTGATAAACGAAAAAAAATAGCGTCTTATAACGTAACGTAATTTTTTAAATTAAAAAAGTCGACGATAAACTTTTACAAAACACTTCGAAATACTTTTGTAATGCAACTTTAGGTATTAGTACACGTTAATAAGCGACCAATTTGATCACGAGGCGAAGTATATTCTTGAGCTGTCCGTCTGGAAATAATGTTTGGGTAAATCTCAACTAAAATATCCGGTCAGAGACCGGAAGAAATGGCTTGTCTCTTCTTCGTTTGACCAAGAAACAAAGCCTAGGCAAATGACAAGACTGTTGACATCGTGTGGAAGCTGTAGGTATTGCAACCTCAGCCCCATTTATTGTGGTTCGCCTTTATCAATGGGTTGAAGTGGCGGATGGATATATATTTCCATTTTCAGTGATCAGATTTTCCTGCGCTTTTCAATGAAACGCACGTTCTGTTATAGTCACAGCTGTGATTTAACCAGTTTATAAACGTCTGAGTGTTTTCTATCCACACATACTAATCATATGCATATGCTATATTCCTGGCATGAGCAGCAGGGCGCTGAAATGTTGCGCGATTTTTAACAGAATGTTCGAAAAAGTAGGGGGTAGGAGTAACAGGTTAAGGAATCATTTGCCTAAGCTAAATAAAAATAAATTATACTATGAAACAAAGATAAACACCTTCAAATTCAATTTTGGGGGAAAAAAGACAACTCGTCTCCATCATTCATTGAATCAGATTGCTCATTTATCACAAAACCCACTGATATTGCCAACTTATTTCATTACTTTTTCATTGGCAAGATAATCAAACTTAGAGATGACATGCCAGCAACAAACGCTGACACCACACATCCAAGTATACTGTATCTGACCAAATTATGAAAGACAAGAATTGCACTTTTGAATTCCGTAAAGTCAGTGTGGAAGAGGTGAAAAAAGTATTGTTATCTATCAACAATGACAAGCCACCGGGGTCTGACAACCTGAATGTAAGATTATTGAGGATAATAGCAGACGATACTGCCACATCTTCAATTTAAGCCTACTAGAAAGTGTGTGCCCTTAGGCCTGGAGGTAAGCTAAAGTCATTCCGCTACCCAAGAATAGTAAAGCCCACTTTACTGGCTCAAATACCCGACCAACCAACCTGTTATCAACCCTTAGTAAAAAATTGTGTTTGACCAGATACAATGCTATTTCACAGTAAACAAATGAACAACAGACTTTCAACATGCTTATAGGGAAGGACACTCAACAAGCACGGAACTTACACAAATGACTGATTATTGGCTAAGAGAAATTGATGATGAAATGATTGTGGGGGCTATCTTGTTAGACTTCAGTGAAGCTTTAGACATTATCGATCATATTCTTCTGCTGAAAAAACGTATGTGTTATGGCTTTACACCTTCTGCTATAATGTGGATAAAGAGTTACTTGTCTAACGGAACACACAGGGTGTTCTTTAATGGAAGCCTCTCAAACATAATCCAGGTAGAAGCAGGAATTCCCCAGGGTAGCTGTTTAGGCCTCTTGCTTTTTTCAATCTTTACTATTGATCTACACGGACAAGTTCTGGCCTGGTTTAGATCTTATCTGTCGGAAAGATATCAGTTTGTCTCTGAATGGTTTGTCCTCTGTCAAATCAACTGTAAATTTCGGTGTTCCTCAAGGTTCCGTTTTAGGACCACTATTGTTTTCACTATATATTTTACCTCTTGGGGATGTTATTCGAAAAACATAATGTTAACTTTCACTGCTATGCGGATGACACACAGCTGTACATTTCAATGAAACATGGTGAAGCCCCAAAATTGCCCTTGCTAGAAGCATGTGTTTCAGACATAAGGAAGTGGATGGCTGTAAACTTCATACTTTTAAACTGGGAAAAAACAGAGATGCTTGTTCTAGGTCCCAAGAAACAAAGAGATCTTCTGTTGAATCTGACAATTAATCTTAATGGTTGTACAGTCGTCTCAAATAAAACTGTGAAGGACCTCGGCGTTCACTGGACCCTGATCTCTCTTTTGAAGAACATATCAAGATTTCAAGGACAGCTTTTTTCCATCTACGTAACATTGCAAAAATCTGAAACTTTCTGTCCAAAAATGATGCAGAAAAATGAATCCATGCTTTTGTCACTTCTAGGTTAGACTACTGCAATGCTCTACTTTCCGGCTACCCGGATAAAGCACTAAATAAACTTCAGTTAGTGCTAAATACGTCTGCTAGAATCCTGACTAGAACACCCAAAAATTATCATATTACTCCAGTGCTAGCCTCCCTACACTGGCTTCCTGTCAAGGCAAGGGCTGATTTCAAGGTTTTACTGTTAACCTACAAAGCATTACATGGGCTTGCTCCTACCTATCTCTCTGATTTGGTCCTGCCGTACATACCTACACGTACACTACGGTCACAAGACGCAGGCCTCCTAATTGTCCCTAGAATTTCTAAGCAAACAGCTGGAGGCAGGGCTTTCTCCTATAGAGCTCCATTTTTATGGAACGGTCTGCCTACCCATGTCAGAGACGCAAACTCGGTCTCAACCTTTAAGTCTTTACTGAAGACTCATCTCTTCAGTGGGTCATGTGATTGAGTGTAGTCTGGCCCAGGAGTGGGAAGGTGAACGGAAAGGCTCTGGAGCAACGAACTGCCCTTGCTGTCTCTGCCTGGCCGGTTCCCCTCTTTCCACTGGGATTCTCTGCCTCTAACCCTATTACAGGGGCTAAGTCACTGGCTTGCTGGGGCTCTCTCATGCTGTCCCTGGAAGGGGTGCGTCACCTGAGTGGGTTGATTCACTGATGTGGTCATCCTGTCTGGGTTGGCGCCCCCCCTTGGGTTGTGCCATGGCGGAGATCTGTGTGGGCTATACTCAGCCTTGTCTCAGGATGGTAAGTTGGTGGTTGAAGATATCCCTCTAGTGGTGTGGGGGCTGTGCTTTGGCAAAGTGGGTGGGGTTATGTCCTTCCTGTTTGGCCCTGTCCGGGGGTGTCCTCGGATGGGACCACAGTGTCTCCTGACCCCTCCTGTCTCATCCTCCAGTATTTATGCTGCAGTAGTTTATGTGTCGGGGGGCTAAGGTCCGTTTGTTATATCTGGAGTACTTCTTCTGTCCTATTCGGTGTCCTGTGTGAATCTAAGTGTGCGTTCTCTAATTCTCTCCTTCTCTCTTTCTTTCTCTCTCTCGGAGGACCTGAGCCCTAGGACCATGCCCCAGGACTACCTGACATGATGACTCCTTGCTGTCCCCAGTCCACCTGGCCGTGCTGCTGCTCCAGTTTCAACTGTTCTGCCTTATTATTATTCGACCATGCTGGTCATTTATGAACATCTTGGCCATGTTCTGTTATAATCTCCACATGGCACAGCCAGAAGAGGACTGGCCACCCCACATATGCTCTCTCTAATTCTCTCTTTCTTTCTCTCTCTCGGAGGACCTGAGCCCTAGGAACATGTTTTAGGACTATCTGACATGATGACTCCTTGCTGTCCCCAGTCCACCTGACCGTGCTGCTGCTCCAGTTTCAACTGTTCTGCCTTATTATTATTCGACCATGCTGGTCATTTATGAACATTTGAACATCTTGGCCATGTTCTGTTATAATCTCCACCCGGCACAGCCAGAAGAGGACTGGCCACCCCACATAGCCTGGTTCCTCTCTAGATTTCTTCCTAGGTTTTGGCCTTTCTCTGGAGTTTTTCCTAGCCACCGTGCTTCTACACCTGCATTGCTTGCTGTTTAGGGTTTTAGGCTGGGTTTCTGTACAGCACTTTGAGATATCAGCTGATGTACGAAGGGCTATATAAATAAATACATTTGAAAATAAATGTACTAACAACATGCAACTGGCTGTGAGTAAGACCAGTGTGTCTTTGTATGCGGATGACTCAACACTATACACGTCAGCTACTACAGCGTCTGAAATGACTGCAACACTTAACAAAGAGCTGCAGTTAGTTTCGGAATGGGTAGCAAGGAATAAGTTAGTCCTAAATATTTCCAAAACTAAAAGCATTGTATTTGGGACAAATCATTCATTAAACCCTAAACCTCAACTACATCTCGTAATGAATAATGTGAAAATTGAGCATGTTGAGGTGACTAAACCCTGGATTGTAAACTGTCATGTTCAAAACCTATTTATACAACAGTAGCTAAGATGGGGAGAAGTCTGTCCATAATAAGGCACTGCTCTACCTTCTTAACAACGCTATCAACAAGGCAGGTCCTACGGGCCCTGGTTTTGTTGCACCTGGACTACTGTTCAGTAGTGTGGTCAGGTGCCACAAAGAGGGACTTGGGAACATTGCAGTTGGCTCAGAACAGGGCAGCACGGCTGGCCCTTAAAAGTAAACAGAGAGCTAACATTAATGACATGCATGTCAATCTGTCATGGCTCAAAGTGGAAGAGAGATTGACTTTCTCATTACTTGTTTTTGTAAGAGGTGTTGATAAGCTGAAGTTACCGAGCTGTCTGTTTAAAATACTAGCACACAGCTTGGACACCCATGCCTACCCCACAAGACATGCCACCAGAGGTCTCTTCACAGTCCCCAAGTCCAGAACAGACTATGGGAGGTGCAAAGTACTACATAGAGCCAAGACTACATGGAACTCTATTCCACATCAGGTAATTGATGCAAGCAGTAGAATCAGATTGCAAAAATAAGCAGGCAAAAATACACCTTATCGAACAGCGAAGTAACACAAACATAGGCACAGACACATGCATACACACACATGATAACATACGCAATATACACACACGTACATATGGATTTTGCATTGTAGATATTTGGTAGTGGAGTATGGGCCTTAGGGCACAAACTTAGTGTGTAGTGAATTCTGTAAGGAATGTAATTGTAAGGATTGTAAAATTGTATAACTGCCTTAATTTTGCCAGACCCCAGGAAGAGTAGCTGCTGCCTTGGCAAGAAAGCAGAAAACAAATGTGCACCCTGGCTACTTTTATGGTAGTCTCAGGTAGCTAATGTCTTGAGGAGAGGATCTCACTATCAGTACTCAACCGTCTACTCTACACTCCTCCCACGCTTACGTACTCAGGGTAGTGACCCATTTAAACAGGGCAAACTGTGCTCACCCAGAGGGGTGAAACCAAAGCAGGATTTGAGCAGCACAGATTAGTCGCGGTGGATAAAACCCTTGATTAAACCTGAGCACAGCTGCAGGGGTGTGCTAGAATCAGTCAAAAGTGATGGTGTGGGGTAAGAGGTGAGAAGTGGGTGGGACAGAGGCTTACCTGGTGGACAGACACAGCTATGGGGCGCTTCTCTGGTCTCTCGTGTTTTGGGAAGTCGAGCCGCCAATTTCTGCACGTGGGTAAAAAACGGAAGATAATATTAGTCTGTGGATGGTGAGGAATTCAGAGTATGGTTTGTTTTTCAACCCTGAACCAAGACATAATTTCCAGTACTGTCCCACTGCATAGCAGTCAAGACAATTCATAGTACTTACTATCAGAGGCATGTCAGTGTGCTGTTTAAAGGCCTCCAACGGGTGCTGGAGTTGACATGTTATAGTTATGAGTGTTCAGTAATTCTAAGCATAGGGTACAATAAAGGGACTGTGTACGTTAGCTCAATGTTCCTATCTGGTCTCTAACCAAGATACTGCACTACAGACTCGGGAATGGAGCAAACTGGTCATGGAAAAGTGAGTCCATTCTTCGTATCAACTTTTAATTCAACAACTTAAAATGAATGTGTATGTTATAGCCCCTGCAAACAATAATGAGTCGTTAGAACGAAATGGTCGCCTAAAGTCGTCAGGACGTTGTGTCATGGTCCCCTGGAAGTTTTGTCTAGTTCCAAGTTTGTTCCCGGGGACGTCACCTGGTAGTCGCAAAGAAATGTTCTCCCCCTCAAAAAAAAAGTGTTTTACACAGGGTGGCTACTTTGAATAATCTCAAATATAAAACATGTGTTTAAAGCTTTTTTGGTTACTACATGATTCCATGTGTTATCCCCTAGTTTTGCTGTCTTCACTATAATTCTACAATGTAGAAATGCTCAAATAAAGAAAAAGCCTTGAATGAGTAGGTGTGTCCAAACTTTTGACTGGTACTGTACATGATTACATTGTGTATGTTTGTTTAAACAGTATTTTTCATTTGACATGTTCTCACCTGGGATTTGAACTCACAACCTCTTTGTTGACAGCATTGCAAACGTCCTGCTACGCCACCATATCTTTAGCAATGACTTATTCCTACACTTTGCTGTTCAAAGTAAATCTCAGCTCTGTTAAAAATACACAGAAGAAAAACTATTATATTTTTCATAGTAATTCAGGAGTGATTTAGTAACATTAAAACAGAATAATATGCTCCAGCAACCTTAGACAACTATACTGAAAATCCAAACTCAAATGACTGAAATAAGTAAATTAACTCAATAAGGGAATAGTCAGATTAACTGAAAACTGAAATAGCAGGGCAGATGGCACTATTTTGCTAAGTGCAGTGGATGCATCATAGGTAATGAACGTGTAGGAGACTTCTGACATTCTACAGACATTGTGGTGCAGCAGAAATATCCTTGTAACCCAAATCCAGATTTTTTAAATTAAAATCCCAGGTGGGTTCATATTGAAAAGTCAGTGCTAACTGATCATGTCAAATGTAATCATACTGTCGTTGATTAAAGACTTTTACACTATTTTAGCTGAACAGCGTGCCACTTACCTTAAAACCCCCCATTACATTTTATTACTTTATTTTGGCTCGGGACACCTGGGACTATCACGTGACAAAAGCCTCCTGGGGACCATGACACAACGGGGACCATGACACAACGTCCCAAGAACTTTCTAAAAACGTCCAGCAGATGTGGCCGCTTCGAGCCGACTGCCTTCGCGTGTTTCTGTCCAGAACCTCCAACACTTTCTATTCATTTACTGCAAGTTGAAATCTTCTCAGGAAAATGTAAGCTGCAGAGGCCTAAATGATTTCCCACGATTCGAATTCTGATTTTGAGGAAATCTCTTATTATTATTATTATTATGTTTTTGTACTCTAAGCTTTGTTGCCCGAATACATTTTTCCTGCTCTGTATCTCTGTGCTGCTCTGACAAATCACAGTAGCTGTGCAGTAAAAATGACATGTGAGCTGCTATTTCTACGCAGTTTAAACCACTCCTGTAGAAATAGAAAATGTCTTCCTGTAAGGACCGACGCCGGAGATGAGAAGCAGGTACGGGGAGTCAACATTTAATCAGGAACAGACAGTTAACAGAACAGAAACACCGTCAGCACACGGGTAAACAAAGACAAACGACAATTAATGCTGACGCAGGGAACAGAGCGGGGAACCAGACATATATAGGGAAGGCAATGACAGAGGTGATTGAGTCTAGGTGAGTCCAATAACCGCTGATGCGCGACAGGGGGAAGGCAGGTGTGCGTTTATGATGGTGGCAGGAGTGCGCAATGCTGGGGAGCCTGGCACCCTCGAGTGACGGGGGAAGAGTGGGAGCAGATGTGACACTTCCACTGATTGAAACACTCTTCTCTTCAGTTTCAGCACAAAGGCGGGGTGCCTAGCCCTGCCTACTCATAAAACCCAGAGGCTGACCTTTCAACAATACACCTCAGGTGTCAAATCCAATGTAGCAAAATCAAAAGTCTTGAGAGACATGAATTCTTTGAAAATTCTCTGACTTCCCCTGAACACATCATTATGCCACCTAAAAACTGGCCTGTTTAACATCAACAATTAACCACAAAGTGGTCTCCACGGGCTTGACAGAGGCCTAGCGCACATTTCTCCCTGTTCAAGCTCGTGTGTGTTTCAGTCCACATTCTGGGGTTCCACTTGCCCCGGTTTCCTCGCTCTGGTCCCTGCTGGTCTGTCATCCCACTGGATGTGGTTTTCTGGGCATCCAGACCAAGGCTGAGCACACAGCCACCCGCCATCTCTTGGCATGTTACCTAATGCTGCCATTCAAGAGAGCAGAAAGCACCAGTGGACTAGTGGGGATAAACGCTACATCTGCTAATAAATCAGGGAAATTAAAACAACACACTCTAGAAGTGCCAGAGACGCCTTTGTGCTCTGTCAGAGTAGAGTTATCTGGTAGAGTCAAAGCCAGGCACGGTAGGGCTGAGGCCTAGACCAGAGCTCAACCTCTCACAGTGATTTAGCAGTGAGAGGTTCAGTTCTCAGGAAGGATCAGGGCTGAGAGGTCTGTAGAACACAAGTGGATAAGAATGAGATCTCCAACTTTTTGCATGATGGAACCACCTTACAGTTCTCCTCGTGTACTGTATCTCAATATTTTGGAAACCAAGTCATTTCAAAACAACCACAGCCTCAGAAGATGTGTAGATCCTGTTATTTTATTGTTGCTCTTTAATTATTTGTTATTTTTCCATTTTCTTCTTTATTTATTTTGATTGATTTATTTATTGTTTACTTCAGTTTATTTAGTAAACACTTTCTTAACACTTCATTTCTTCTTAACTGCATTATTGGTTAAGGGCTTGTAATTAAGCATTTCACTGTAAGGTCTACTACCCCTGTTGTGTTCGGCGCATGTGACGAATACAATTTGATTTGATTTGCAGATGTGTATTGATTTAGGGCCCCTCGGGAAGCAAAGAAGGCAAGGTTCAAGTTCCTTTACAGCTGATACAACAATCAATGCCAGCGGGTATTTGGTGTGTCCGTTGGGGCCAAAGGGGGGGGGATCAGAATTTACAGAGGGCAAACAAGAGTGTGGAGTTGAATCTCTCAATGACACATGGAAATAACACGTCGATTGTTGATGAGAACAAAGGGATCAATAATGTATTTTATGTCCGGGTGTTAAATGATTCAAGACCATTGTGATTGATGATACCCATGTGTTAGTGGCACGTCTGTTAGAGAAATCAGGGTGAGTCAGGTGGGGTATAGGTTTCACAACATAATTTTGGAGAATACGCCCCAAAGGCCCTCAGTCCAGTAACAGAGATGTAGCCACAGGACAGGACAAGGGGACAGCACTCACTATAGGGCCTCCATAGCAGGGCCCCTGGGCAGCAAAGTCAGAGGGTCTTAGTATTAATCTGACTTTGGGACTGTAAAATGTTTTGTCATACTTTTAAAATAGAATGTTAAAACCAGATCAAAAACTCTGGCATCGGGTTACCATTAAAGTGGGGAGGCAGAGAGGCGGAGAATGTACCCCCCTCTTTAACCCTCCCTTTCTCTGTCCCCTAAACCAAAAAGGAGCGAGAGCCTCAGCTGCCATGTATGGACTATAACGGAGTTCGACTCCTCACCATCCATCCATCCACGTCATGATACCTGGTATCACTCTCATGTCAGTCTGCTAGTAAAGACACCACTATATTCATTCCAAGACTAAAGAAATAACATGTCTGTGATGGTACAAGTTGGGTTAATATTGATTGTTTGAAGTCCTTTCGTTACATATGTTCCTCCTCCCAGCTGGCTTCTCTATTCAGTGAGATTTAAAGTGTCTGTGGTTGTCAACCGGACCATCGGTGTGGTTTCAGCATCTTTTCGTGTCACATGTGACTGCTGAGATTCAAGGGCATCAGCACTCTGTACTGTATTTTTCTCTTGCCGTTATCCAGGTGGGAGAATACTTTACCAATGTTTGTAGTTAGTGTACAGTTCCTGTGCTTTTTCAGAGGAATAGAGAGATGGAGAGCAGAAAATATATATTCAGTCAACAAAGTTTAGAATACAACAACATGAACCACAAACATTATCCAACAAACATATGAGATATTTCCTCAAAATCAGAATGTGAATAGTGGGAAACAACTTAGGCCTCTGCAGCTTACATTTTCCAGAGAGGATTCCAACTTGCAGTAAATTAATAGAACGTGTTGGAGGTTCTGGACAGAAACACGCGAAGGCAGTCGGCTAGAAGCGGCCACATCTGCTGTTGCGTCATATTAATAATGGCCACATATATTTAAAAAACAAATCTAAACAAAGGGGTGAATCACAAATACCTCCAGCAAGACTGGAGTCAGCTTGTTTATAGGACCCCACTAGCTCCATGCTCAATAGCAGATATTCAACAACTGCAATAAGGACAAGGAAGGTAATCAAACATATAAGATTCCTAGCTATGTGAGACATGTATAATGTCAAGTCTGCTAATATCCTGATAATAACAGGTCAAGAAACAACACAGATTGCATTCTTGAATACTGAGATGAACAAAAGGGTAGCCTAGTGGTTAGAGCGTTGGACTAGTAACCGAACGCTTGCTAGTTCGAATCCCCGAGCTGACAAGGTACAAATCTGTCGTTCTGCCCCTGAACAGGCAGTTAACCCACTGTTCCTAGGCCGTCATTGAAAATAAGAATTTTTTTCTTAACTGACTTGCCTAGTAAAATAAAGGTAAAATAAAATAAATAAAAAGGGAGTCTTCTGACGTACCACTTTGAGATCCACTGCTGTCCCTACAATAAGTGCATTTACAATGATGTCCGGAGTAAAAGTGGAGGGCTGGCGGGGTTATGCAACAAAGACAGCCTAAAGTAAACAGGGGGGAAATAGGGGCCCGGTGGGACTTCAATCACAGAGAAGAGGTTGTTGGTATAACTGTGGAAGTGGCCAGCACAAGGACGCGTTGAAAAGCATATTTTAAAACAACAGATTTGATCCCAGGCCCATTCACAGTCCTGTTATCTAAACCATGACGATGCCACAAAGACGGACGAAAATGATCCTGCCATTCGGTTTACATTTAGGGATAAAAATAGACTTTGAACTAAAGCAAGCGTGCTATGGACGTGACGCACACAACCCATACATGTTTTATCCATGGAATCTACAAATAAAATAAAATCTACGTTTTTTTGGTCGCGTACACAGATTTGCAGATGTTATCGCAGGTGCAGCGAAATGCTTGTGTTTCTAGCTCAAACAGTGCAATAAGCAACACCAAACAATACATACAATCCAAAAAGTTAAAATATATATATTAAGGTGAGAGTGCATGTGTGCATGTGATGAAATAAAATATAAAATATATTGCTCTACATGCTTAATTGAAACGTAGGCTATTATAAACAAACGTATTTGAACTTTGGATATTATATTCTCGTGCATGTTAACACGAGCAGCTGGTCTAATACCAATCGGAACTGTCGCTGCTTCAACCACTTGTGGAATGAGTGAGAGACATCGATATGCGGGGTAGGCTACACATCCTATCCATGCCCTTTAAAATAAGACATGTAAACCAAATAGATATTATACATTTTTAAGTAGCCTACTCAATATTTTCATTAACGCAGCCAATGGAATGATTAAATAGGCTATACATTTTAAATAGCTTATGTTTCCCCACAGGTGTGTATTAAAAAAAAAGAAATTCCCATAACCTATTATCATTTGAACAACACAGTAAGCCTACTTGCAATGTATCACTTGAACAAAAATTAATAATATGGATAAATCCGTGTTTCATATGGAATAATTTGTCCATAACCCTTACCTCTTCCAGAATCTGATCTATTCGTCCAAAGACAACGGGTTCCACCTGCTCGAGTGTGATCCACGAGGAGAGCTGCGTATCTCTCTGTTTTTCCAGGTTTAGTATCCTGGACTTCAGCTCCGATGTACTCAGGTAAACGAGAACGCAAAATCCAAGGGACAATAAAGATAATGCGATGCAGACAGTTATACCGGACAAATCTTTCCAATTCGTCCAAAAGCGCTTTTTGCAACGGTGGTCACTGCAAGTCATCCGCACACTTTTATCAACAAGTCCCCACTTTTGATCTTCTTCCATTTTTGTTGTAAGTGTCTATTCGATTTTTATCCACTACGAAATGTAAATATTCATCGGGAGAAAGATGAAAAGCGAATCGTAAGGTATAGAAATCCTTACGACCTAACTTTTGACAGGGGGGGGGGGGGTGCAACTAACTGTCTTCTTCTCCAACCACCTTACTATCTTCAGGTGAGTGTCTATATCAAAGTCATGTGAGGCATTCTGTAGATTTGGATAAATCAACAAGTCATTTCCTATTTGAAAGGGAGCTCTATTCAGTTGCCGTGTGGTTCAGCTTTGCCATTTGATGAGCTCTTCAAAGCGGTCCTGCAGTGTCCTAGACGACAGGCTCTAGACTACTATCTCTGCGAGATCACCGGAGAGCACTCGCTGAACAGCTGAAACCCTATCCACTCACCACTCACTCACTCACTCACTCGCCTCTGTGCAGAAGTGGTTACCATGGGCCTTCTGCTCCACTGTAGAGTTGCCTACATGCTCCTCCTATTAGGCTAAATCGCGGGGCGGGATTCACGTCGGTGTTGCTGCCCCCTTTGATCCAGGACCAGCGGAGGATATTTTTAGGTGAGCACAGTTGAGATGAGAAAGGGAACATGGTAACCCCTTGCTAACCGAAGTGAAAATGACTCAAGTAAAAGTTAAAGTCACTCAGTAAAATACTGCTTGAGTAAAAGTCTAAAAGTAGTTGGTTTTAAATACGCCTAAGTATCAAATGTACATGGAATTGCTAAAATATACTTAAGTATCAAAAGTAAAAGTATAAATCGTTTCAAATTCCTTATATTAAGCAAACCAGACATCACAATTTTCTTGTTATTTTTATTGACAGATAGCCAAGGGCACGCTCCAACACTCAGACATAATTTACAAACAAAGCATTTGTGTTTAGTGAGTCTGCCAGATCAGCGGCAGGAGGGACGACCAGGGATGTTCGTCCCTACAGAATTGAACCATATTCCTGTCAAAATGTAACGAATACTTTTGAGTGTCAGGGAAAATCTATGGAGTAAAAAGTACATTATTTTCTTTAGGAATGAAAAAGTAAATATACCCCAAAAATGACTTTAGTACATTAAAGTATTGTTACTTAAGTACTTTACACCACTGATGACTAGTCAGTTTCTTATAACATCGGAGAGTAGGGAATATGCCTATATGGTTAACTGAATAGTGATTCTGTTGACCAATGCATAGCTTATGCCTAGCCCTATGTTTGATTAAAATGAAGAGGCATTCCAACACCATCAACACAAGCTACAGATTGCAACACTAGCTGATGTGATTTAACCAAACATTTTAGAAAATTATACTTGTAGTTACAGGTGTGGCTATACCCACACTATTCAAAGTATAGTATGGCCACACTATACCATATATAGTATAGCCTATACAAAACTATTTGGGAATACAGCTAGCGACAAGATTTACCATTGAAATACAACAAGAGTTTGGACGTTATGAAGCCAGACAGCGACTTGGCTCTTTCACTGTATTCAGGGTATCTCCGGTGCTAGCTAACAAGGTCCATTTTTCCATCTCTTGATTTTATTTAAATAATTGACTAATATCGATAACCATCTGAATGGCAACAACACCGGAACACAGTATCTTCGCTCCAGCTCATCAAGCACTGTGGTCCCGCAAAGGTGTGGGAAGTAGCTGGGCTAGTGTAGCCAATATCAGGGTGACAGTCACAGTAAGCATAGAACGCATAGAACGCATACAAGCAAAAGTACACCCATCATCTGAAATAAATAATTGTCAATTTTATTAACTGAAAATGTACAATTATTTTGTGTAAAACTAACTGTGAAATACAACTCAGACTCATCCTAAGGGCTAAAACCTTAAGTCCAACTCTCATGAAGAGTGCTTTGGCAGTTGGCTCTCCCTTGTGACGTCATCAGCAGCTGAACACTGTATGCTGGAAACACTTGGCTTGTTATTTTTGACTAAAACATTAAATATAAATATCAAACTTTTTTTGCATGGATTCCTTGACATGTTATCTTTTAACAGCTAGGACCGCTATTTCTTGTCCAGGAATCCCGTATAACAGACAGGTTGAAGCCTGCTTGACAGAGCCGCTAAGCTGCTAGCCATCAAGCTAATGAAGTTAGTCCCAGATGAGTTTTGCAATGGAGTTCTCTTTTTCTGGAGAAATAAATGAACGGTTCCAGCGATGTAGGAGCTGTTTCTACTACGCTTTGTTTCGGGACAAACCGGATCACTTAAAGTTCCCAAACTGTTTGCTTGCAGAGGTTTATAGGCTTGGGGTGGCTCCCTTGATCACGCAGGTCGCCAGCCTACGTAACACGGAACACCCTCCCCAGGTTAAAATATCAAATATGGGGACAGGTCGAAAATCATGAAACAAGTATGGCTAGTTAGCTTGCCCTTGCTAACTAACGTTAGTTTGTCCTATTTAGCTAGCTTTCTGTTGCTAGCTAATTTGTCCTGGGATATAAACATTGAGTTGTTATTTTACCTGAAATGCACAAGGACCTCTATTCCGACAATTAATCCACACATAAAACGGCCAACCAAATTGTTTCTAGTCATCTCTCCTCCTTCCAGGCTTTTTCATCATTTAATTTATATGGTGATCGCATCTAAACTTTCATTGTATTACCACGACTACCGGCAAAACAGTTTGTCTTTCAGTCACTCACGTGGGTATAACCAATGAGGAGATGGCACGTGGGTACCTGCTTCTATATACCAATAAGGAGATGGGAGAGGCAGGACTTTCAGCGCGATCTGCGTCAGAAATAGGAATGAGTTCTATTTTAGCCCTTGGTGTCGCAGACGCTCGTTGGCGCACGAGCAGTGTGGGTGCAATAATTGAATTACATGGGTTCCTAAATTTAATTTGCGTGTCCGGAAGAAACTGGAAAACGCAGAGTGGAATGTTTACCTTTTCTACTTGTTGGATGCATCTCCGGCATTGTTGTTTGTCGTTATCCGACTGGCCGTTGTTGCCTGGAGCTTCCCCATCTGATAGCAGAGTCAAAGGAGCACAGCAAGAGGAGCAAGGTAATCAACGATGGTCGCATGTCCCGCAAAGCAATCTACACACATAACGAGAGGCCCGGAGAGAATACAAACAACACATCGTTTCTCTGTCCTGGAGCCTGATCTTCCGGCATCTTCGTCGGTGAGGGTACCTGTGTCTGTGGCAGCAATGCCTACTCCTACGATTTCAAAGTCGATGTCGACAACCTTCTGTCCCGGCTTCTCCATCTGTCGGAGGCCTTCACAAGGCGCCAGGTACAACGAGCTCAAGTTATCCTGCCTCTCGCCCATCCATAAAAGGTTCTCTGAATCCTGTGAAGCGTGGGAGTGGGTGGATTTCCTTGTCCTTCTCACCAGCCATGATTTTGGGGGCTCCATGGTAAGGAATGTGACCATTCCTTGTGCAACAATAATGTCCTATCCCGGAGCTTGAGTAAATGGCATTACTAAGCTGCTCCCGAATGCACTACGTCAGGACATGAATATCAAGTCTATCGTAGACCATGTGGGTTTTAATGACATTATGAAAGGTAGCTCTGAACAGTTGAAACTGGATTTCAAAGAGCTAATTGACTCTCTGCTAGACCCTAATAAAAGACCCATCATATCTGGCCCTGGCCCTCTGAATTGTGGCATTGAACGCTTTTGTTATGCAGGTGAATGAGGACCCAAAAGCGACTTGGCGAAAACAGAGTCTTTAATCCAGTTAAAGGAAATAGCAATACTCCTAGACAAATCGGAGCGATAAATAAAGCATAAAAAACAATTCCACTCGTAATCACGAGAACTGACTGGAGACTCGATAATAAACTGCAGGTTGCCTCGGGAAGGTACTTGACCGTAGCAGACTCAGACACCTGCTCACCACGCAGCATCTGAGGGAAACACGACACGACAGGGCGATACAAAGACACAGCACGGTGAACAATATACAAGGATCCGACAGGGCAGAAACGAAAAACAAGGGGAGAAATAGGGACTCTAATCAGGGGAAAAGATAGGGAACAGGTGTGGGAAGACTAAATGATTGATTAGGGGAATAGGAACAGCTGGGAGCAGGAACGGCACGATAGAGAGAAGAGAGAGAGGGAGGGAGAGAGAAAAAGGGGAACGAACCTAAAAAGACCAGCAGGGGGAAAACGAACAGAAGGAAAAGCAAAATGACAAGACAATATAAGACAAAACATGACAGTACCCCCACTCACCGAGCGCCTCCTGGCGCACTCGAGGAGGAATCCTGGCGGCAACGGAGGAAATCATCAATCAGTGAACGGTCCAGCACGTCCCGAGACGGAACCCAACTCCTCTCCTCAGGACCGTAACCCTCCCAATCCACTAAGTATTGGTGACCCCGTCCCCGAGAACGCATGTCCATGATCCTACGTACCTTGTAAATAGGTGCGCTCTCGACAAGGACGGGAGGGGGAGGGAAGACGAACGGGGGTGCGAAGAAAGGGCTTGACACAGGAGACATGGAAGACAGGATGGACGCGACGAAGATGTCGCGGAAGAAGCAGTCGCACAGCGACAGGATTGACGACCTGGGAGACACGGAACGGACCAATGAACCGCGGAGTCAACTTACGAGAAGCTGTCATAAGAGGAAGGTTGCGAGTGGAAAGCCACACTCTCTGGCCGCAACAATACCTTGGACTCTTAATCCTACGTTTATTGGCGGCTCTCACAGTCTGTGCCCTGTAACGGCAAAGTGCAGACCTCACCCTCCTCCAGGTGCGCTCACAACGTTGGACAAACGCTTGAGCGGAGGGAACGCTGGACTCGGCAAGCTGGGATGAGAACAGAGGAGGCTGGTAACCCAGACTACTCTGAAACGGAGATAACCCGGTAGCAGACGAAGGAAGCGAGTTGTGAGCGTATTCTGCCCAGGGGAGCTGTTCTGCCCAAGACGCAGGGTTTCTGAAAGAAAGGCTGCGTAGTATGCGACCAATCGTCTGATTGGCCCTCTCTGCTTGACCGTTAGACTGGGGATGAAACCCGGAAGAGAGACTGATGGACGCACCAATCAAACGACAGAACTCCCTCCAAAACTGTGACGTGAATTGCGGACCTCTGTCTGAAACGGCGTCTAACGGGAGGCCATGAATTCTGAACACATTCTCGATGATGATTTGTGCCGTCTCCTTAGCGGAAGGAAGTTTAGCGAGAGGAATGAAATGTGCCGCCTTAGAGAACCTATCGACAACCGTAAGAATCACAGTCTTCCCCGCAGACAAAGGCAGACCGGTAATAAAGTCTAGGGCGATGTGAGACCATGGTCGAGAAGGAATGGGGAGCGGTCTGAGACGACCGGCAGGAGGAGAGTTACCTGACTTAGTCTGCGCGCAGTCCGAACAAGCAGCCACGAAACGGCGTGTGTCACGCTCCTGAGTCGGCCACCAAAAGCGCTGGCGAATAGAAGCAAGAGTGCCTCGAACACCGGGATGACCAGCTAACTTGGCAGAGTGAGCCCACTGAAGATCAGCCAGACGAGTGGAAACAGGAACGAAAGAAGGTTACTAGGACAAGCGCGCGGCGACGCAGTGTGCGTGAGTGCTTGCTTAACCTGTCTTTCAATTCCCCAGACTGTCAACCCGACAACACGCCCATAAGGAAGAATCCCCTCGGGATCAGTAGAAGCCACAGAAGAACTAAAAAGACGGGATAAGGCATCAGGCTTGGTGTTCTTGCTACCCGGACGGTAAGAAATCACAAACTCGAAACGAGCGAAAAATAACGCCCAACGAGCTTGACGAGCATTAAGTCGTTTGGCAGAACGGATGTACTCAAGGTTCTTATGGTCTGTCCAAACGACAAAAGGAACGGTCGCCCCCTCCAACCATTGTCGCCATTTGCCTAGGGCTAAGCGGATGGCGAGCAGTTCGCGGTTACCCACATCATAGTTGCGTTCAGATGGCGACAGGCGATGAGAAAAATAAGCGCAAGGATGAACCTTATCGTCAGACTGGAAGCGCTGGGATAGAATGGCTCCCACGCCTACCTCTGAAGCGTCAACCTCGACAATGAATTGTCTAGTGACGTCAGGAGTAACGAGGATAGGAGCGGACGTAAAACGTTCTTTTAGAAGATCAAAAGCTCCCTGGGCGGAACCGGACCACTTAAAACACGTCTTGACAGAAGTAAGAGCTGTGAGAGGGGCAGCAACTTGACCGAAATTACGAATGAAACGCCGATAGAAATTAGCGAAACCTAGAAAGCGCTGCAACTCGACACGTGACCTTGGAACGGGCCACTCACTGACAGCTTGGACCTTAGCGGAATCCATCTGAATGCCTTCAGCGGAAATAACAGAACCGAGAAAAGTAACGGAGGAGACATGAAAAGAGCACTTCTCAGCCTTCACGTAGAGACAATTCTCTAAAAGGCGCTGGAGAACACGTCGAACGTGCTGAACATGAATCTCGAGTGACGGTGAAAAAATCAGGATATCGTCAAGGTAGACAAAAACAAAGATGTTCAGCATGTCTCTCAGAACATCATTAACTAATGCCTGAAAAACAGCTGGCGCATTGGCGAGACCAAACGGCAGAACCCGGTACTCAAAATGCCCTAACGGAGTGTTAAACGCCGTTTTCCACTCGTCCCCCTCTCTGATGCGCACGAGATGGTAAGCGTTACGAAGGTCCAACTTAGTAAAGCACCTGGCTCCCTGCAGAATCTCGAAGGCTGATGACATAAGGGGAAGCGGATAACGATTCTTAACCGTTATGTCATTCAGCCCTCGATAATCCACGCAGGGGCGCAGAGTACCGTCCTTCTTCTTAACAAAAAACCCCCGCCCCGGCCGGAGAGGAAGAAGGCACTATGGTACCGGCGCCAAGAGACACAGACAAATAATCCTCGAGAGCCTTACGTTCGGGAGCCGACAGAGAGTATAGTCTACCCCGATGAGGAGTGGTCCCCGGAAGGAGATCAATACTACAATCATACGACCGGTGAGGAGGAAGGGAGTTGGCTCGGGACCGACTGAAGACCGTGCGCAGATCATGATATTCCTCCGGCACTCCTGTCAAATCGCCAGGTTCCTCCTGAGAAGTGGGGACAGAAGAAATGGGAGGGATGGCAGACATTAAACACTTCACATGACAAGAAACGTTCCAGGATAGGATAGAATTACTAGACCAATTAATAGAAGGATTATGACATACTAGCCAGGGATGACCCAAAACAACAGGTGTAAAAGGTGAACGAAAAATCAAAAAAGAAATAGTCTCACTGTGGTTACCAGATACTGTGAGGGTTAAAGGTAGTGTCTCAAATCTGATACAGGGAAGATGACTACCATCTAAGGCGAACATGGGCGTAGGCTTGTCTAACTGTCTGAAAGGAATGTCATGTTTCCGAGCCCATGCTTCGTCCATGAAACAACCCTCAGCCCCAGAGTCTATCAAGGCACTGCATGTAACACCCGAACCGCGAGCTCTCTTCCACGAGCTTGGTGACGAAGATCTACCCGTCGTTCTATGCGGATGGCGAGAGCAATCAAAGAGTCCACACTGGAAGGAACCTCCCGGGAGAGAATCTCATCTTTAACCACTGCGTGGAGTCCCTCCAGAAAACGAGCGAGCAGCGCCGGCTCGTTCCAGTCACTAGAGGCAGCAAGAGTGCGAAACTCTATAGAGTAATCCGTTATGGATCGATCACCTTGGCATAGGGAAGCCAGGGCCCTAGAAGCCTCCCTACCAAAAACTGAACGGTCAAAAACCCGAATCATCTCCTCTTTAAAGTTCTGGTAATTGTTTGAACAATCAGCCCTTGCCTCCCAGATAGCTGTGCCCCACTCTCGAGCCCGGCCAGTAAGGAGTGAAATGACGTAAGCAACCCGAGCTCTCTCTCTAGAGTATGTGTTGGGTTGGAGAGAGAACACAATATCACACTGGGTGAGAAAGGAGCGGCACTCCTTGGGCTGCCCGGAGTAGCAAGGTGGGTTATTAACCCTAGGTTCCGGAGGCTCGGCAGACCAGGAAGTAACAGGTGGCACGAGACGAAGACTCTGGAACTGTCCAGAGAGGTCGGAAACCTGAGCGGCCAGGTCCTCCATGGCATGACGAGCAGCAGACAATTCCTGCTCGTGTCTGCCGAGCATGGCTCCTTGGATCTCGACGGCAGTGTTACGAGCGTCTGTAGTCGCTGGGTCCATTCTTTGGTCGGATCCTTCTGTTATGCAGGTGAATGAGGACCCAAAAGCGACTTGGCGAAAACAGAGTCTTTAATCCAGTTAAAGGAAATAGCAATACTCCTAGACAAATCGGAGCGATAAATAAAGCATAAAAAACAATTCCACTCGTAATCACGAGAACTGACTGGAGACTCGATAATAAACTGCAGGTTGCCTCGGGAAGGTACTTGACCGTAGCAGACTCAGACACCTGCTCACCACGCAGCATCTGAGGGAAACACGACACGACAGGGCGATACAAAGACACAGCACGGTGAACAATATACAAGGATCCGACAGGGCAGAAACGGAAAACAAGGGGAGAAATAGGGACTCTAATCAGGGGAAAAGATAGGGAACAGGTGTGGGAAGACTAAATGATTGATTAGGGGAATAGGAACAGCTGGGAGCAGGAACGGAACGATAGAGAGAAGAGAGAGAGGGAGGGAGAGAGAAAAAGGGGAACGAACCTAAAAAGACCAGCAGGGGGAAAACGAACAGAAGGAAAAGCAAAATGACAAGACAATATAAGACAAAACATGACAGCTTTAGCAGGATTTTTTCTCTTCACAACTGGCTACGTGATTATTGCAGCTCAATGGGTGTAACTTTTGTGGACAATTTTGATACCTTTTGGAAACAAAACATGTCGTATAAGGAGGATGGGATCCACCCAAATCACTTTTCACAGCATCTTAAGGCTGCGTTGAGACAATGACTTAATGACCCAAACCCAGCTCAGTTAATCACTACCATTGTGATGCTGTGTTGTCATAATGCTTCAGCAAATGTACATTATACCAGGGGTTTTGGTAGACACAATGTAAGTAACCTAATGTATGTCCCTCTAACTGCCCCAAATGCTTCTGCTTATCCTACAGGGATTGTATTGCAGTGCCTTTGAACCAGATTTATGCTGTTAGCACTAAGGTGGTGTGCCCTAGTTGGAAGTGCACTGTGTGCTGCTCACCCTGCACTAACATAAATAACATGAGCATATCTACTTCTGCTAAGCTTCCCAGTGAAGCAATGAAAACAAGTAATCATCCCGGAAGAAAAGTGCTCAAAATAGCCGATATGGCTTTCAATAAAGCTGTCCACTCAAGAAAAAGCTTCAAACTAACCAGTTCCTGCAACCTGGTTCAGGTTAACAGTCAACCTACCAGGGTAGTTACAAACAGCACAGGAAGGAAATCATCAATATTTATTGATCACATCTTTACTAACGCTGCAGAAATTTGCTTGAAAGCAGCATCCAGATCCATCGGATGTAGTGATCACAATATAGTAGCCATATCTAGGAAAACTCAAGTTCCAAAGGCTGGACCTGTCACACCCTGACCATAGTTTGCTTTGTATGTTTCTATGTTTTGTTCGGTCATGGTGTGATCTGAGTGGGCATTCTATGTTGGATGTCTTGTTTGTCTGTTTCTGTGTTTGGCCTGATATGGTTCTCAATCAAAGGCATGTGTTAGTCATTGTCTCTGATTGGGAACCATATTTAGGTAGTCTGTTTGGTGTTGGGTTTTGTGGGTGATTGTCTCCTGTGTCAGTGTTTGTACCACACGGGACTGTTTCGGGTTTTCACGTTTCTTGTTTTGTAGTTTATTCATGTATAGTTTCATTATTAAAGAACCATGAGTTATAACCACGCTGCATTTTGGTGTGCCTCTCCTTCCCAGGAGGAATCTTGTGACAGGACCTAATATAGTGTATAAAAGGTCATACAATATGATTTGTAGTGATTCCTATGTTGTTGATGTAAAGAATATTTGTTGGTCCTTGGTGTGTAATGAGGAGAAAACAGATGCTGCACTTAACACATTTATGAAATTGCTTATTCCAGCTACTAAGAAGCATACACCTATTAAGAAAATGACTGTAAAAAACTGTTTAATCCCCTTGGATTGATGATGAATTTAACATTTTTATGTTTGAGAGGGAAGAGGTAAAGGGAATGGCAAATAAGTCTGGTTGCGCAACTGATTGGCAAATGTATTGCAAATTGTGAAATCATGTGATTAAACTGAATAAAAAGAAGAAGAAACTAAGAATAGTAAAGCCCCCTTTACTGGCTCAAATACCCGACAAATCAGCCTGTTACCAACCCTTGGTAATCTTTTTGAAAAAATTGTGTTTGACGAGATACAATGCTATTTTACAGTAAACAAATTGACAACAGACTTTCAGCACGCTTACTGTGAAGGATATTCAACAAGCACAGCACATACACAAATTATACGAATATTGTGGGGGCGGTTTTGTTAGACTTCAGTGCGGCTTTTGACATTATCAATCATAGTCTGCTGCTGGACAAATGTATGTGTTATGGCTTTACACCCCCTGTTATGTGGTAAAGACTTACCTGTCTAACAGAACACAGAGGGTGTTATTTAATGGAAGCCTCTGCAACATAATCCATGAATAATCAGCAATTCCACAGGGCAGCTGTCTAGGTCCCTTACTTTTTTTTCAATCTTTACTAACGACATTCCACTGGCTTTGAGTAATGTGGATGACTCAACACTATACACGTCAGCTACTACAGTGACTGAAATGACGGTAACATTTAACTAAGAGCTGCAGTTAGTTTCAGAGTGGGTGGCAAGGAATAAGTTAGTCCTACATATTTCAAAATCTAAAAGCATTGTATTTGGGACAAATCATTCACTAATCCCTAAACCTCAACTAAATCTTGTAATAAATCATGTGAAAATTGAGCAAGTTGAGAGTAGGTATGAATACCTCATGCATCTGGTTGCCCTGTCAGAGAAAGACAAACATCCCTCCCCATTTGACTAGTTTGCGGTCATTGTTTCACCAACAGCCAAATAATAGTGTATAGTTCAGTCTCGGGGCTCTTTGATGGCTCCCACCACATTAAAATGACTATCCAGCCAGAGGCAAAATAATGTTGCTGAGCTGGGTTCTGTTTGTGCCACTTTGTTTGATCAGGTAGTGCATGTGCTATGGGGGACCTGACCCTATGCAAACATTTTCAATGTCCATCGGAGATGCCTTTAAGTTAAATCCAAATTGGGACTCGTATTTGCAGTATCTCTAACAGGGCACAGTGAGTAGCAGTGCTCCCTGTTAGCCTGAGGACAAAAGGACACTTGTCCCCTGGATGCAGAGTGCATGTGAAAGATGGCACCTAGGACAGTATTTGGCACAGCCAAGGAGCAGGAGAGGAGCAGAACTGCATCTGAATCAGACGCTGAAATTATTGGAGGGAGAGAGAGCAAGAGCATAGAAGTGTGTGTGTGTGTGTGTGTGTGTGTGTGTGTGTGTGTGTGTGTGTGTGTGTGTGTGTGTGTGTGTGTGTGTGTGTGTGTGTGTGTGTGTGTGTGTGTGTGTGTGTGTGTGTGTGTGTGTGTGTGTGTGTGTGTGTGTGTGTGTGTGTGTGTGTGTGTGTGTGTGTGTGTGTGTGCCTAAGTTTGGTGAGGGCATTTGTGGGGTGTGTTAGCACTTTCCAATGCCTGCCAGGAATTGTAGTCAGTTGTACGTAGCCATTGTCACTTGGACCGTATTTGCGTAAAAATGTAAAGGTAATTTCCGATTGAGCTAACATATCCAGCGTTTAACGTGAATGCAGTCTCCGCGAACGCAGGAACATAGCCTTTAAATTTCAATCAAGCTATAATGCGGATCTTCCACGATACTTCTGCGATACAGATTGAATCCAGCCCTTAGCGAACATACTGCAGCAAGAGTATCTTGATTAATGCCACAACACATTGAAGGCCTCACCAGACTGCCTGTTTACTAGGTAAGCAGTCTTTCAAAAGTAAAACCATATGTTTCCACTCTTTTGTGAGACAGGTTTAAATTTAGGAAGATATCATCCTAAATATTGCGTTCTCTAATTATATCTACTGGATATTGATTAATCCTTCCAATTGCAGGGCACGTCAGTTTTAATGACGGGAGCATTTGTTTGCTGTTGCGCTGTAGCAACTGTCTGTAGCAACTACCACTCAACTACCACTGTGGCTTTGAGCGCAGATGAATCTCGTCGGCCACCTGAATCAAGATGGATGACTCCAACCAGTGACTGTCTAATTGCTTTTACAAAACCCCACGGGTGGTTTTCATAATGGTCAGATTTCCACGGCACCACAGAAAGTTTATAAAAGCTAATAGAGAGTTTCCTTACTTGAAGCCGGATCAAGAGATGTCCCCTCCACTGTCAACCACATTTTACGGTGCTACAACCCTATACCAGGGTTTATTACTAAGTGACTTAGGTCCATCCAGAGCATGTAATGAACCCATGCTGCTGTAAACCCTTGTAATTACAACATTGAAATGGCCAGATGGCTTTGTGATTCAGGAATCTAAAAACCTAAATACACGTTTATTGCAATCATAAGATTAGATCCAATTAAATGAGTACATTGGTACCAGAACATCATACCAGCATCCCAGCTGTGACACAAAGTGTATCAATTAGTGTTTAAGAATGATGACAGAGTGAATTTAAACACTGGGTTGTAAAATAAATCAAACGGAGTGATGTATGATTCATACAGTACTAAATTAGAGTAAAGCGTTTGATTTGATATTTATTGCTCTCTGCCTCTCATCCTCAGAGAAATATTCAGTTAACCTAGAATGGTGATACTGCTTCAGGCGTACACAGTGCACCATGAAGTATGGACAGTGGTATCGCATGTTTTCACACCTGATCAATCCCAAACGCAGCGTTATGATGCATATGAATGTTGTAGTTTTAACATGAGTCAGTCCATTGTTACGAACATTACCTGACTGGAGCTGACACATCTCCTTGAGGGATAACTGAAAATAATTTAATCTGGTGCGTCTTCTGAACACAGTGGCATCTGGAATTAGCCATGCTTGCCCTCAGATAAATACTTGTCTATACTTATCTGATGTTTACAACAGCACTCTGAAACGTTTCTGAAGGGATGATATCTTGAATGCCCTAGGAGCATGAGGAGGCACCAGCTCCCTTCAGAAATGAGCTAATGTATATTTTAGAGAGGCAAGGGTGACCTCTCTTGTGGGATGAACAAGTATTTGTGAAGTGAGCTGCTGCACCCACGTAATATATATTTATTTCAACGTATCACTCATGTTTGATGCATTGTAAATGCATGCTTGAGCAAATGTGCAACTACATTATTCCTCTCTTCCTCTCGCTCTCTCTGTCACAAAACACACACGCACGCCCGCCCGCCCGCCCGCCCGCACGCACGCACGCACGCACGCACGCACGCACGCACGCACGCACGCACGCACGCACGCACACACACACACACACACACACACACACACACACACACACACACACACACACACACACGTTGTACCCACATTGGAGGGAATCCGTTTAACACCAGTAGCAGGATGCAGCTCCTTCAGATCACACAAAGCGTTATTGAGGTCATACCAGTAGCAGGATACAGTGCAAGCAGGTTTAACTATAGTTAATACTTCATTACTATGTAGGGGCTCTGCAGGTTTGACATGAGTGGAGGTGGAAGTGTTTTCCATGTGTTGTCTGTTCTCAGTTATCTACCCCCACACTACTCTACTGTGTATCTCCAGAGCATATACATGTGTAAATATTGTACTATAAATGGTCAAAGCCTTGCTAAAAAAAAGAGAGAAATCAGACCATTGATTACAGTCACGTTGTGCCCAACTGTAGACATTTGTGAATGTCACGTCTTGACCTTAGTTCCTTTTTTATGTCTCTGTTTTAGTTTGGTCAGGGCACGAGTTGGGGTGGGCAGTCTATGTTTTATGTTCTATGTTTTCTATTTCTATGTGTTTGGCCTGGTATGGTTCCCAATCAGAGGCAGCTGGCAATCGTTGTCTCTTATTGAGAACCATACTTAGGCAGCCTGTTTTCCCACTATGGGTTGTGTGCAGTTATTTTCTGTTTAGTGTTTTTGTTGCACCTTACAGAACTGCTCGTTTGTCAGTTTGTTGTTTTTGTTCAGTATTCATCTTTATTAAAATTATTATGAATACGTACCACGCTGCACTTTGGTCCTCTTCACCTTCTTCAACCCACGACAGCCTTTACAGTGAAAAACACTATTTTGGGACTGTCGTCCTGCTGTGGAGGCACTGAGGCAGTGCTTTGTTTAGCTGACCAACTTCTTTTCCTTCCACATCAGGGGGTATTGTTAGTATGTAGTTGTATAATGCTTGTGTTCGTTTGGCTGTTAAAAACGGATGTTGCGTTACCTATGACAAGACTAATTAGGTTAGATTGACTACAGACCCACATTTGTTTGGCATGTGAGTACATTGAGGAAAATCTCTGGACTTTATAAGTCACTGTTAAGGAATTATGTCCCATGGTGTATATTACTCTATAAGGAGAAACCATGGGTCTGTTCATGATCCACAACCTGAAAAACCTAATGGCCTGTCTAGCAGTCTACCACGTTGACATATTCATAGCGGGAAAGTTCAGATGTCTAACAACATAGAACCAAGCCAGGATGAAAGAGGGGACATCACTCTTGCGCTGGTCTCTCGTTGAGAATTAGGCAAGGCCTTTCCTGTGATGCGGGGACAATTGCTGTGATCCATCTTGAACCATCGCTGTTGCCCCTCTTGTGTGATGCTGGAAGGAGGAGAGATGACTAGAAATGATTCGGTTGACCGTTTTTATGTGTGGATTAATTGTCAGAGTAGAGGACATTGTGCATTTCAGGTCAAATAACAACCTAATGTTTATATCCCAGGACAAATTAGCTAGCAACAGCAAGCTAGCTAAATAGGAAAAATTAGCTAGCAAGTGCAAGCTAACTAGCTAGATTTCCATAAATGTTTAATGCTTTTCGACCTGTCCCCATATTAATGTCATTGGTTTTAGAGTTTGTTTTGATATTTTAACCTGCATGTCATGATCGCGTTTGGTGTAGGGGGACCAAATAACCACGCAGCCGGTTTGGTTTCATGTAAGGCTAATTATTAAAAATCATCTTCCGGTGTGTCCGGAGGACCTTGTACTGTTAGCTAGTGAGAACCTGTCCATAGCAGCATGCAACTCCATTAAGAACCAGAGAGAGAACACATCACTTCTCCACATCTGTGATTGGACAACCGTGCATGCTTAAATACCAAAGAGCACAAAATGTGTGCATACTCTTAATGCAAGGATTCTGAGGACAATCATATAAAACAAATTCAAATCTTGCCTGAACTCAGTACACCTTCCAGAGAGCTTAAAAGTAGTTTATTTCCTTGTGGTTTTACCACATTATCAAACAGCTGTGGGCTTTTTTATATCAGAATTACAACCTCTGCGTTATTACATGGTGGGACAGTCACGGGGCTGCACTCATTCCTGCTCGACCCTACATGGACTCCAATGAGATAGAGCTGGCTTCGCTCTCTCTCTCTCTCTCTCTTTACGAAATGGATTGCATTCAGCGATAGCCCTAGTTTTCACGGACTCTGTAGTATATCTTTTCAGCCTGTGTGATTCAGGCTGTGAAATCTGACACCCACTTTAAGCTATGATGTCTTCCGACTGTCCATCAAATCCTGTCCGAATGCTACATCACAGCCATTGATAAAGTACATGCCTGTCACGGCAGTCTGATGAAGGAGGATCGGACCAAAGCGCAGCGTGGTAAGTGTTCATGATTTTTATTGACACTGAACACTAGAACAAAATATCAACGTGAGAAAACAAAACCGAAACAGTCCTGTCAGGTGCAGAACACTAAACAGAAAACAACTACCCACAAAACACAGGTGGGAAAAGGCTACCCAAGTATGGTTCCCAATCAGAGACAACGATAGACAGCTGTCCCTGATTGAGAACCATACCCGGCCAAAACAAAGAAATGCAAAACATAGAAACTGAACATAGAATGCCCGCCCAAATCACACCCCGACCAAACCAAAATAGAGACATACAAAGCTCTCTAAGGTCAGGGCGTGACAATGCCTGCAATCCTTGGTTTCTAGCGCAGCAGGAGAGAGTGGTTGTATCGATTTATAGCCAACTTTATCAAAGTAATCTAAAATAATGAATGCACTTGAAACAAAAAAACGGTTTGTTTGTCATTGACGGACAAGATAAATTTGAGATGGACGGCCAATTCCTAAAAAGAACATGTATATTTTTCTGCATAGGTTATCTAAGCATACCTCTTTACCTGTTTAATTGTCATTTTAATAAATTATGCACATGGTTTCTTTAAGAACTTTTATGCCTTTGTGGTTTAGTACAACTGCTACACTGGTATATGCTATCTTAAACTAAGAGTTCAAAGCAATTTATGTCAGTTGTGTACCTATTTATTGTCTTTTGAGTTTGTAAATAACAATCTAAATGTCTGCCAATCTGTGTATGCACAGCTCTGTCTATGAATTACACAGTGGAATATGACTATGAATTCATAGACAGTGAATTTGACTTCACAAGCCAGGTTTCCATCCAACTGGCGACAGATTTACATGCAAATATTTAAAAAATCTGTACAACCCCCCCCATCAGATATGTGTTTCCATCAAATTTACTTGTTGGGGATAAAAGGCAGTGCGTGATAATGTAGTGCATATAAAAATAACTTTTGCGGTTAAATTCCCATGTACTGACAAAAAAAAGTTAAATATGTTTCCATCACATTTTTACTGATGGTTTTGTCCTAAAAGGTTTTTTGTTATATAGCGAATGTGCCCACTCTGGGATTGTCACCTGCGCTCGCAGATACAGTGCGGTCAGACTACCGACATCACACCCTGATCGGTTTCACCTGTCTTTGTGCTTGTCTCCACCCCCTCCAGGTGTCGCCGATCTTCCCCATTATCCCCTGATCATTTATACATGTGTTCTCTGTTTGTCTGTTGCCAGTTCGTCTTGTCAGGTCTTACTAGAGTGCTTTCCCGTTTTCCTGTTTCTCAAGTGTTTGTTTCCCATTTTTTCCGGTTCTGACCATTCTGCCTGCCCTGACCCCGAACCTGCCTGCCGTTCTGTACCTGCCTGACACTGACCTGATTATGAATCTCTGCCTGCCCTGACCCTCAGCCTGCTTGCTGTCCTGTACCTGCCTGACTGCCTGTCCTCGACCTGCTCTTTGCCCCGTGTTATAATAAATGATTGAGAACTGTACTGTCTGCCACCTGTGTCTGCATCTAGGTCATATCCTGAGTCGTGATAATTATTATGGACAAAAGAGCAAGTCACAAGACCTTCGAAACATACGGGAAAGGATCGTCAAGCTCACCGTGCACTTTCACCACCCTGTGAAGGTTATCATAGCTTATTTCATCTATAGTCTAATGAACTGCATGCTTTCCCGTTTCGCAGTGGGAGGACCACACAACATTTTCCTGGCTACCCACACTCCTTGCTCCGGCCGATTGCTATGCCACGCCCACAGACGTTACTATAGCAAACATCATAGCAGCAGAAGAATTTAGTGTGAGTCGTCAGGCTAACAGAATGTGCTAACACAACAGAGCATCGCGTGACTCCAAGTTTACTTTGATATTGATGGCTATTATATAAATATTTGCACATCATTTTTTTCCACCACCATTTCTCGCATCATTTATTTTCCAGACACAAAACGATCCCACATTGTCTAGTGTATTTTAACGACAAATTTACATCGGGCCTGTCGTGACATTTTTTTATCCAACGTACTTTACTTGCATAAAAAGATTGGATGGAAACCTGGTTACGGTCTTTGAATTTCCAACTTCATAAAATTGCTACTGTAGGTGGCTAGTATTACAGAGAAACAACAAAACATTTAGTTTTCTTTATTAATCAAGAAGGAATCAGTAGGCTACATAGCTTGATCAAATTAATTTACAAACATACCTCCTGCCCATCACCGACAGCTAAAATTAAAATCAAACGCTGTGTGTGTCACTCTACACTCACTCCCCTCCTCCACGGACGTTGCCTCACTCACTAGAGATTTAGGGTCCTGCCTAGGCATATCTTTGCTCTGTGCACCTTGGAAGGAACCACTTACTGGGGAGAATAGGGGGGTACTCTTTCCCTGGTTCAGTCAGTGTGCCACCTTCTCAAAATACCGTTGACCGATCTTTTTATAAATAATTATGATAAAAAGTGGGCTTACATTTATTTTGTAATTCATTTAACATCTACGGAATAAAAACAGAACACATTTGAGGTAGCACGTGCCTTTGTGCCCCTAAGGGCATGACACCACTGAAGCCAAGCTAGAGCCCTGTCCGATGTTCAGAAGGGTGGAGGCAGAAGTTTTAATAAAAAGAGAGACCGTTAGAAGATATGCATATTTTCTCTAACACTAAAGATACAAATATGTTTTTTTTTAAGTTATAAGGAAGGTGAAATCTTATAGTTAGTCATTTTATAATGTAATTGTACTATATTTAGAAAGCATATGTCATGTCAAGCCTTATTCATACAATTTTGTTGAATAGGAAATACATATATAATATTTCATATTTTCATACTTATATCATATGTGACTCGTTTCAGGAAACTAAGCGTATGTTGTGTGTCACAACATGACAGGAGAGGTTTTGATTGGCTGAGATAATGAGTGGGCCGGACATGCTGATAGATGAGTTCGGATTGCTCTGCCATGTAGCTCACTTCTGTCTATTTGAGCTGGTCAGTATGTGTAGGTAATCCTGTCTAACGCAATTAGTAGAACTGCATAAGTGTTGCTCACCACTTTCTGGAGGACCGAGTTTTGAAATCAATGGAATTACATTATGATACCTAGTCTTTTTCATTTCAAGTTCAAGTGTACTGTAAGCTAGCTAGTGTACTGTACTGTAAGCTAGCTAGTGTACTGTACTGTAAGCTAGCTAGCTAACGTTAGTAAAAGTTGGTAAATTCGCTCTGGCTGTCTACTCTGATTTTAGAGCTCTCTCGTCAGTGTGCCAGAGCGCATAATATCTGACGAATTTACGAACACCCGTTGAATATGGCCGGGGTCAGTAAATGTTGGCAAAAAAGCTTAAATTGTTGTCAGCAGCACAGTTGCAGTCACCAACGCTCTGGATAACATAAAAACAGCCTAACCAGCTCTGCTAGAGCGAGTAAAATGGTCAGTGAGCTGCTCTCTCATTTGTGTCTGGAAGTAGCTAGCAAGCTGGTGTTGTTAGGACAGAACGCCCAGATCAACCCTTAAAAAGATTGGTGGGGATAAAGCTTAAGAGAGTGTGAACAATACTGAATAAGTGTAGACAAAGAAGAGCTCTCCAGTAGGTACCAACACATTCAAAGGCCATTTTCTCAAAAGTGAGGATATGAGTTTATCAACTTTCAAAGCAGAAATACTTTCCCATTGTTCTTCAACTGTAGTGTATGATATACAATATTCTAGATCTGAGTCTCTAATTTTATCCAATGTAAAAAAACACAATTAAAAATGTTGCTACATAAGACCGAATCAAGCTGGTCGGTCACATATTTGTACTGTGTACTTGAGCTTGTGTCCTCAAAAGTGACAACACCTCAGTAATCTATAACTATTTGTACCAGAAAGGTGGAAATATAAGCATTAATAGGTATTATATCATGTCTATGGCCAGCTCATGATAAATAATGACTTTTGGGTATGTCTGTTTAGGCGTCAATCTACATTTTGACATTACATTTAACAAAACAGGAGGTGAGGTAGATTTCTGTGCCTGGTGAATGTAGTCAAGCCTTCTGGTGGTGCATGCGGTTTTCTCACACTTCTAGAATTAGTCCAGCACTCCACCCTCAATGTAATTTTCTTTTTGGATATTATAGTATTGCTGACATCCATGTCAAATAAATTATAGGCCCTTGGTATACTTATGGTCAGGATGTTTAGTTTTGGGAGAGCGAGCGCTTGCCCCTAGACATCCTCTGAGGGATGAGGAAAGGCACCTGCCAGACCAAGGGTATCTCAGCCAGGTCAGGAACTTTAAACCCAGGCACATGTCTTCACTGACTCTACACAGCTCACCACCAAGTCTGGGTATGGCTTTTCATCACCTACAGTATATGTACTTTATTTACATTGCCAATGGGCAAGGGTTTGAATTGCACTGGTAATGGAATGGGACTTGTAGGATTTTAGATAACTGTTTGTAGCCTTCACATGTGTGTGTTAGGACTTCAAATGTAGGTGAACAGCAAGTGATTAGCGTCAACTAAAACATTTAACAAACATGTTACATTTAATGTTATTCAATTGCCACGTGCCCCATTGTTTGACTAAGATACCCTTGGTCTGGCAAATTCAAACACTAACATACGCAATAAGACCACTTGTTTGTGTCTGAAAAGGCATAGCAGTGAGCAGAGGGATAAACCAAAAAACATCTGGACATGTCTCTCTGCAACCTTCTTACTGAGGAGTCCAACAAGTATGAAGACATGCACTGGATGCTTATTACTGCCTTGGGTCATCCTCCATCCCACGCCCAATCCACCCTCCTTACCCCCTATTCTCTTTGAGCCTGCTGGTGAAGTTTAAAAAACATGTAAGGAATGACAAATTAGAAACGGCTACGCTGAGGTTTTCGAAGGCAGTGAGTCGTTCCAGCACAGATGTGGAGTGACAGTCTCTTTAATGAAGAAAGAAAAACAAGAGAGTCGGTGGAGGAAAATCGTTTGGATTGTGCAGAGTACTTCAATTGAACTCTCTGCTTATCATTTATTTTCTTTCAAAGTGTGTCATTGAATTACCCAGCTTATTTGCTTAGTTGCATTTGATACAGTACATTATCGATTTCCACAGCTATTCTTTTTCGTCTAAACGTGTCTCGGTGTCCCACCACATAATTGAACCCATGGCTCTCACTTTAGCTTCACCTGGGTCCCATTGCTGAGCATTAAAAATCAATTTGCCAAATAGTTCACCACAAAAACATTTTAAAAAGCTGTGATTTTAAGTTGTAAAAAAATTAAGATATTTAGAAGATTAGGGGAAGTGGTTTGGTATAATTTCTCTTTCTGGGTTTAGGGGATTCTCACAGTTTTCACTGAAAAAAACATTGACACAAATTTACAATGTTAAAGGTAAAAAACTGATTTACGGTATACAGTGCATTTGAAAGTATTCTGACACCTCAACTTCTGTCAACTTCTGTCACCTTCACTCACTTTTAAATCAGGCAGGGATTATGTTCAAAGTAGTCCAACCTACAGAATAAACCAACAGACCACTTCAACTACAATAACATTCTCAGTAACGGTTACATAAATATATAACAACAATGCAAATTAATTACATTTGGCATTAAACAATAACTTGACAGACATAAATGTATACAGTACATTCGGAAAGCACCCAGACCCCCGACCCCCCCACAGCCCCACTCCAAAACGGACCAAATAAAAAACCTTCTTCATCAATCCACACACAACACCCAACAATGACAGCAACTCAGGTGTGTGCAGACTGATGAGAAAAAATATATATATTCTAGAACAAGGCTGCAACGCGCAACAAAATGCGGAAAAAGTTGACATATTGTTTTCTCTTTTTATCTCTGAGAGAAAATGTCCCTTGAAAATGTACTTGACTGACATCTCCAGCATAGGTTGGATTCATTCAAACCTATTCTGTTCATCCTCAGGGGAGTCCAATAAATCCTATTGAACACTTGGACCGGGCATCTCTCATAGGGAGGAGCATCTGTTGTGCTATTATATTCCATTCCTCCTCACCAAATGTTACCTCCAAGTCTTTTTCCCATACGGACTTTAGGCCCTTACAAGTTCCATTAAATCCACCTATAAGGTGGCTATATATAAGTCCTGCAGTATGTGGTCATTTGCAAAGGATTTCTATCTTAACACTTATATCAGACTGTACTGGGAATTCTGTCCTACCTTAAACATACAATCTCTAAGCTGGAGATATCTCCAAAAGTATTATTTCTGTAAATTATACTTGGACCTTAGATCTTCAAAAGAGGTAAAAGTGTTTTCTTGATATAGACAACCAATGTTCTTTATCCCCTTACTATACCAATCTTTCCAGAAAACCCTAATGTCCCTATTTTCCAGTGTCCCCTTATTTTCAATTTAGGGTTGTTCCATATTGAAGCAGAGCTTGTCAAGAAAGGTGCAGATCTCACTCTCTCTTATGAATCTGACTCCATATATTTTGTTGTGTGGGACATTATTGGATTCTGCAGTCCCACATTTTGTTGACTCATATAACCTGATGCTCTGAATGTGGCATTAAGTTCCTCTTCCATGTCCACCCAAATTTGCCTAGTCTAGTTCTCAATAAATAGAGAGCCTTTTTGGGCAGCTACAGAGGCTTCTTGATATAATTGCATGTTAGAGGGCTTTAATCCTCCCTTCTCAGGCTTTTGCCTGTAATCTCTCTAGATTCATCCCTTTTACCGGCCCAAATAAACCCAGTAATCATTTTGTCTTTGGATTTAAAAGTATATACAGGTACGGATAGTGGTAACATGTTGACGAAGTAATTCAGTTTAGGAGCTATGACCATCTTTATAACTTGTATCCTACCCCATAATGAGATTTGTAGTTTATCCCAGCTCTTAAAATGGAGTTCAATTTTGTTCAATAGTGGGTCAAGGTTTTCAGAAATCATGTTCTCTAAACCAGGATTTAAAGCGATCCCCACGTACCTCTCATATTAACCCCTTTGATTGACTGATGCAGCCTAATGGCTTCAGCTAATGATTCTAATGCTATAATAAAAAGGAGAGGCGAGAGACAGTCCCCTTGTTTCGTGCCTTGTCCCACTGAAAATGGAGATGATCGTAGTCTGTTAGTGAATACTATGGACTTGGTGTTGTTGTACATAAGTTTAATAGTATTCTTAAAGCCCTGTCCAAACCCAAATTAATGTATTATATAACGCAGGTAGTCCCAGTCCAAATATTTTGCCTTCCAGATGACATGCAATAGGCGTCTAAGATTATCAGATGAAGTTCTGCCTTTCACAAATCCCACCTGGTCTGGATTGAGGATTTTCTTCATGATATGTTTCCCCCTCATGGCCAGAAGTTTTGTAAACAATTTTCCATCACAATTTATCAAAGAAATCGGACAGTAGCTCCCAGCCTCATAGGGATCCTTTCCCTTTTTGAGGATTAGGGTAATTACTGCATCACTCATAGAAGGCTGGAGCTCACCTGTGTCAATCGATGTGTTAAATGTTTTCAATATTGCTCTGCTAACTGTCACGCCCTGACCTTAGAGAGCCATTTTATTTCTCTATTTGGTTAGGTCAGGGTGTGATGTGGGGTGGGCATTCTATGTTATGTTTTCTATGTTTCTTTATTTCTATGTTTTGGCCGGGTATGGTTCTCAATCAGGGACAGCTGTCTATTGCTGTCTCTGATTGGGAATCATACTTAGGTAGCCCTTTCTCCCTCCTTTCAGTGTGGGTAGTTAACTTTGTTAGAGGCATCATGGCCCCTGTTAACGGTCGTTTTGTATTGTTCATTGGTTTTGTTGGCGACATTCTAATAAAGAGGAATATGCACGCTCACCACGCTGCACCTTGGTCCGCTTCTTACGACGTTTGTGACACAAACGTTTTATAGAAATCACTGTGTATCCCATCCAAACCTGGAGTTTTAACACTGGGTGCCTGTTTTGTAGTTTCGGTCAATTCCTCCAAATTAATAGGGCGGTCGAGCCAATTCCGGTCTTCCTCTTAGTTTAGGAAGGTTCAAATTCTGAAATTTGGGCATAGAAGGACCGTCTGATAGAAGTTCCTGATAGAAGTCTCGAAACATTATGTTTATTTCTTTATGACTGGTAATCAGCTTGCCTGTCTTATTTCTGATTCCACCCACTGGCCAACAGTTTTCCTGCCTTTTCACCTAATTCGTACCATCTCTGCTTCAGCCTGTATAGGGAATATTCAGCTTTTTTACTAAATAAGGTGTTCAGCTCGTACTTGGTTTTCATCAGATTTACCAGAGAAATGTTGTTAGGATTGGACCAATATTCCCTCTCCAGCGTTTTGAGCTCTGTTTCAAGTTGATCAATTTTCTGTTTATCGAATTTCTTAATAGTAGCTGATCGTTGTATCATTACTCTGCGTATGTAAGCTTTAAAAGCTTCCCAGACATATACCTGTTTCGCACTATTGTTGTTTGTTTCAAAGAACAGCGTCATGTGTGTTTTAAGAAATTCACAAACCACCTTGTCCTGTAAGAGGCTGGTGTTCATTCGCAACAACATTTAAATGTCTCTTTCTTCTCCTATTCCAACAGTCAGATCAATGGGTGCATGATCTGTCATAGCTATCGTGCCCACACTGCAAACACACGCTTTATCTATGAGCGAGTGTGAGATCAGGAAGTAGTCGATGTGTGAATATATGTGTGCCTATTCGAAAGAATGCATAATCGCGAGCAGTTGGATTGATCAATCTCCATATATCATAAAGACCAGCATTTTTACACAGTTTTTTAATTGCTTCTTGAGTTTTTGAGGTCCTGGTTAGACCAGTTTTGGATTTGCCTAAAAAAGCATCAGGGACCTGATTATAATCCCCTAGTACCAGAGGAAAATCACCGAAATCCAGTATTATTTTGTTAAGCTGAAGGAAGAAGTCTGGGTCCTCCTTATTTGGAGCAAAAATATTTCCCAATATTATATTTTGTCCTGAAATCTTTACAAGTAAAATCAAGATTAGTCCATCTTTGTCCTTAAACTATTTTTCCACTTGAACATGTATAATTTTGGAAAATAGAATAGAGACACCTCTTTTTTTTGGTTGAATTTATTATGGTAAGC
Source organism: Oncorhynchus gorbuscha (assembly GCF_021184085.1). Classification (NCBI taxonomy): domain Eukaryota; kingdom Metazoa; phylum Chordata; class Actinopteri; order Salmoniformes; family Salmonidae; genus Oncorhynchus; species Oncorhynchus gorbuscha. Next base: position 62,863,583 of record NC_060178.1, read on the forward strand.
ACTGCCCAGCCATCTGTCTCCCACCCGAGAAGCATCATTTTCCAGCAGGTGGGTCTCTTGGAGCATAATCACGTCTGAGTGTTTTTGTTTAAGATAATTCAATACCTTTCGTCTTTAAAAAAAACTTTAATCACCTTGGTCATCATACATCTGAAAGGATGTAAATATATTAATACCAAAACATGACAGTTGTTCGAATATTTTAAATCAATGCGTTTCTGAAATCAAATAAAGTGAATGGCTGGTAGTGCCCACCACCTAGAACACTAAACTAACGACTGGTACTGCCCACCACCTAGAACACTAAACTAACGACTGGTACTGCCCACCACCTAGAACACTAAACTAACGACTGGTACTGCCCACCACCTAGAACACTAAACTAACGACTGGTACTGCCCACCACCTAGAACACTAAACTAACGACTGGTAGTGCCCACCACCTAGAACACTAAACTAACGACTGGTAGCGCCCCCCAACTAGAACACTAAACTAATGACTGGTACTGCCCACCACCTGGAACAATAAACTAATGACTGGTAGTGCCCACCACCCAGAACACTAAACTAATGACTGGTAGTGCCCACCACCTAGAACACTAAACTAACGACTGGTAGTGCCAACCACCTAGAACACTAAACTAACGACTGGTAGAGCCCACCACCTAAAACACTAAACTAATGACTGGTAGAGCCCACCACCTAGAACACTAAACTAACGACTGGGAGAGCCCACCACCTAAAACACTAAACTAATGACTGGTAGAGCCCACCACCTAGAACACTAAACTAACGACTGGTAGTGCCCACCACCAAAAACACTAAACTAACGACTGGTAGTGCCCACCACCTAGAACACTAAACTAATGACTGGTAGTGCCCCCCCCCACCTAGAATACTAAACTAATGACTGGGAGAGCCCACCACCTAGAACACTAAACTAATGACTGGCAGTGCCCCCCACCTAGAACACTAAACTAATGACTGGCAGTGCCCCCCACCTAGAACACTAAACTAAGGACTGGGAGAGCCCACCACCTAGAACACTAAACTAATGACTGGTAGTGCCCCCCACCTAGAACACTAAACTAACGACTGTGAGAGCCCACCACCTAGAACACTAAACTAATGACTGGTAGAGCCCACCACCGAGAACACTGAACTACGAACTGGGAGAGCCCACCACCTAGAACACTAAACTAATGACTGGTAGAGCCCACCACCTAGAACACTAAACAAACGACTGGGAGAGCCCACCACCTAGAACACTAAACTAACGACTGGTAGAGCCCACCACCTAAAACACTAAACTAATGACTGGTAGAGCCCACCACCTAGAACACTAAACAAATGACTGGTAGAGCCCACCACCTAGAACACTAAACTAATGACTGGTAGGGCCCACCACCTAGAACACTAAACTAACGACTGGTAGTGCCCACCACCTAGAACACTAAACTAATGACTGGTAGTGCCCCTCCACCTAGAATACTAAACTAATGACTGGGAGAGCCCACCACCTAGAACACTAAACTAATGACTGGCAGTGCCCCCCACCTAGAACACTAAACTAACGACTGGGAGAGCCCACCACCTAGAACACTAAACTAATGACTGGTAGAGCCCACCAAATAGAACACTAAACTAACGACTGGGAGAGCCCACCACCTAGAACACTAAACTAATGACTGGTAGTTCCCCCCACCTAGAACACTAAACTATGAACTGGGAGAGCCCACCACCTAGAACACTAAACTAACGACTGGTAGAGCCCACCACCTAGAACACTAAACAAACGACTGGGAGAGCCCACCACCTAGAAGACTAAACTAATGACTGGTAGAGCCCACCACCTAGAACACTAAACTAATGACTGGTAGTTCCCCCCACCTAGAACACTAAACTACGAACTGGGAGAGCCCACCACCTAGAACACTAAACTAACGACTGGTAGAGCCCACCACCTAGAACACTAAACAAACGACTGGGAGAGCCCACCACCTAGAAGACTAAACTAATGACTGTTAGAGCCCACCACCTAGAACACTAAACTAACGACTGGTAGTGCCCACCACCAAAAACACTAAACTAACGACTGGTAGTGCCCACCACCTAGAACACTAAACTAATGACTGGTAGAGCCCACCACCTAGAACACTAAACTAACGACTGGTAGGGCCCACCACCTAGAACACTAAACTAACGACTGGTAGTGCCCACCACCTAGAACACTAAACTAATGACTGGTAGTGCCCCTCCTCCTAAAATACTAAACTAATGACTGGGAGAGCCCACCACCTAGAACACTAAACTAATGACTGGCAGTGCCCCCCACCTAGAACACTAAACTAACGACTGGGAGAGCCCACCACCTAGAACACTAAACTAATGACTGGTAGAGCCCACCAAATAGAACACTAAACTAACGACTGGGAGAGCCCACTACCTAGAACACTAAACTAATGACTGGTAGTGCCCCCCACCTAGAACACTAAACTACGAACTGGGAGAGCCCACCACCTAGAACACTAAACTAACGACTGGTAGAGCCCACCACCTAGAACACTAAACAAACGACTGGGAGAGCCCACCACCTAGAACACTAAACTAATGACTGGTAGAGGCCACCACCTAGAACACTAAACTAACGACTGGTAATGCCCACCACGCCAGAGCGCGTGGGAACATTGCTTACGTCCGCTAGGACAGGCTCATTGTCCACCCTCCCTCCCAGAAGCCTGGAAGGGATGAGAGAGCCAAGCCTATGGGTTCGTAGCTTCAACCTCACAGCGCGCACACACGCACGCACGCACGCACGCACGCACGCACGCACGCACGCACGCACGCACACACACACACACACACACACACACACACACACACACACACACACACACACACACACACACAAAACCAATTGATCAATGGACTGCTGAATGTATGTATATTCTTCTATTTAGCTTTGTTTGCTCTTTTTAGTTTTATGTCTATCTCTAATAAGCTACCAAGGAAAGGGCTGAAAATAATCCATATTAATATATGTAGAATTAGAAATAAGGTTAATGAAATCAATAACTTGCTAACATCAGATAACATTCATATATTAGCCATTTCTGAGACTCCCTTAGATATTTAATTTGATGATACGGCAGTAGCAATACAAGGATATAACATCTGTAGAAGAGACAGAAATGCTTATGGGGGAGGTGTTGCTGTATACATTCAGAGCCATATCCCTGTAATGCTTAGAGAAAATCTTATGTCAAGTGTATTTGAAGTGTTGTGGTTGCAGGTTCACCTGGCACATTTAAAGCCTTTTATTTTGGGATGTTGCTATAGGCCACCAAGTGCTAACAGTCAGTACCTAAATAATGTGTGAAATGCTTGATAGTGTATGTGATGTAAACAGAGAGGTCTACTGTCATGTTTTGTCATTTATTATCTTGTCTTGTCCCTGTGCTTCCCATTCTATTCGTTTCCCTCTGCTGGTCTTATTAGGTTCTTTCCCTCTTTCTATCCCTCTCTCTCCCCCTCCCTCTCTCACTCTCTCGCTCTCTCTTCTCTCTATCGTTCCGTTCCTGCTCCCAGCTGTTCCTATTCCCCTAATCAATCATTTAGTCTTCCCACACCTGTTCCCGATCCTTTCCCCTGATTAGAGTCCCTATTTCTTCCTTTGTGTTCCGTTCCTGTCCTGTCGGTTCCTTGTCTAGAATTCACCGTGCTGTGTTTGTGTATCGCCCTGTCGTGTCGTGTTTTCCTCAGATGCTGCGTGGTGAGCAGGTGTCTGAGTCTGTCTGGTTCAAGTGCCTTCCCGAGGCAACCTGCTGTTCACCTGCTGTTCAAGATCGAGTCTCCAGTTTGTCCTCGTCATTTCGAGTGAAAGTTGTGTTTTTTGTTTGTATTTACTTTACTGGATTAAAGACTCTGTTTTCGCCAAGTCGCTTTTGGGTCCTCTTTCACCTGCATGACAACCCTACTCTGGTGGTCCCAGCGCGCACGACCCACGTGGAGTTCCAGGTCTCCGGTAGCCTCTGGAACTGCCAATCTGCGGTCAACAAGGCAGAGTTCATCTCAGCCTATGCCTCCCTCCAGTCCCTCGACTTCTTGGCACTGACGGAAACATGGATCACCACAGACAACACTGCTACTCCTACTGCTCTCTCTTCGTCCGCCCACGTGTTCTCGCACACCCCGAGAGCGTCTGGTCAGTGGGGTGGTGGCACCGGGATCCTCATCTCTCCCAAGTGGTCATTCTCTCTTTCTCCCCTTACCCATCTGTCTATCGCCTCCTTTGAATTCCATGCTGTCACAGTTACTAGCCCTTTCAAGCTTAACATCCTTATCATTTATCGCCCTCCAGGTTCCCTCGGAGAGTTCATCAATGAGCTTGATGCCTTGATAAGCTCCTTTCCTGAGGACGGCTCACCTCTCACAGTTCTGGGCGACTTTAACCTCCCCACGTCTACCTTTGACTCTTTCCTCTCTGCCTCCTTCTTTCCACTCCTCTCCTCTTTTGACCTCACCCTCTCACCTTCCCCCTACTCACAAGGCAGGCAATACGCTCGACCTCATCTTTACTAGATGCTGTTCTTCCACTAACCTCATTGCAACTCCCCTCCAAGTCTCCGACCACTGCCTTGTATCCTTTTCCCTCTCGCTCTCATCCAACACCTCCCACACTGCCCCTACTCGGATGGTATCGCGCCGTCCCAACCTTCGCTCTCTCTCCCCCGCTACTCTCTCCTCTTCCATCCTATCATCTCTTCCCTCCGCTCAAACCTTCTCCCACCTATCTCCTGATTCTGCCTCCTCAACCCTCCTCTCCTCCCTCTCTGCATCCCTTGACTCTCTATGTCCCCTATCCTCCAGGCCGGCTCGGTCCTCCCCTCCCGCTCCGTGGCTCGATGACTCATTGCGAGCTCACAGAACAGGGCTCCGGGCAGCCGAGCGGAAATGGAGGAAAACTCGCCTCCCTGCGGACCTGGCATCCTTTCACTCCCTCCTCTCTACATTTTCCTCCTCTGTCTCTGCTGCTAAAGCCACTTTCTACCACGCTAAATTCCAAGCATCTGCCTCTAACCCTAGGAAGCTCTTTGCCACCTTCTCCTCCCTCCTGAATCCTCCACCCCTCCCCCCTCCTCCCTCTCTGCAGATGACTTCGTCAACCATTTTGAAAAGAAGGTCGACGACATCCGATCCTCGTTTGCTAAGTCAAACGACACCGCTGGTTCTGCTCACACTGCCCTACCCTGTGCTCTGACCTCTTTCTCCCCTCTCTCTCCAGATGAAATCTCGCGTCTTGTGACGGCCGGCCGCCCAACAACCTGCCCGCTTGACCCTATCCCCTCCTCTCTTCTCCAGACCATTTCCGGAGACCTTCTCCCTTACCTCACCTCGCTCATCAACTCATCCCTGACCGTTGGCTACGTCCCTTCCGTCTTCAAGAGAGCGAGAGTTGCACCCCTTCTGAAAAAACCTACACTCGATCCCTCCGATGTCAACAATTACAGACCAGTATCCCTTCTTTCTTTTCTCTCCAAAACTCTTGAACGTGCCGTCCTTGGCCAGCTCTCCCGCTATCTCTCTCTGAATGACCTTCTTGATCCAAATCAGTCAGGTTTCAAGACTAGTCATTCAACTGAGACTGCTCTCCTCTGTATCACGGAGGCGCTCCGCACTGCTAAAGCTAACTCTCTCTCCTCTGCTCTCATCCTTCTAGATCTATCGGCTGCCTTCGATACTGTGAACCATCAGATCCTCCTCTCCACCCTCTCCGAGTTGGGCATCTCCGGCGCGGCCCACGCTTGGATTGCGTCCTACCTGACAGGTCGCTCCTACCAGGTGGCGTGGCGAGAATCTGTCTCCTCACCACGCGCTCTCACCACTGGTGTCCCCCAGGGCTCTGTTCTTGGCCCTCTCCTATTCTCGCTATACACCAAGTCACTTGGCTCTGTCATAACCTCACATGGTCTCTCTTATCATTGCTATGCAGACGACACACAATTAATCTTCTCCTTTCCCCCTTCTGATGACCAGGTGTCGAATCGCATCTCTGCATGTCTGGCAGACATATCAGTGTGGATGACGGATCACCACCTCAAGCTGAACCTCGGCAAGACGGAGCTGCTCTTCCTCCCGGGAAGGACTGCCCGTTCCATGATCTCGCCATCACGGTTGACAACTCCATTGTGTCCTCCTCCCAGAGCGCCAAGAACCTTGGCGTGATCCTGGACAACACCCTGTCGTTCTCAACTAACATCAAGGCGGTGGCCCGTTCCTGTAGGTTCATGCTCTACAACATCCGCAGAGTACGACCCTGCCTCACACAGGAAGCGGCGCAGGTCCTAATCCAGGCACTTGTCATCTCCCGTCTGGATTACTGCAACTCGCTGTTGGCTGGGCTCCCTGCCTGTGCCATTAAACCCCTTCAACTCATCCAGAACGCCGCAGCCCGTCTGGTGTTCAACCTTCCCAAGTTCTCTCACGTCACCCCGCTCCTCCGTTCTCTCCACTGGCTTCCAGTTGAAGCTCGCATCCGCTACAAGACCATGGTGCTTGCCTACGGAGCTGTGAGGGGAACGGCACCTCAGTACCTCCAGGCTCTGATCAGGCCCTACACCCAAACAAGGGCACTGCGTTCATCCACCTCTGGCCTGCTCGCCTCCCTACCACTGAGGAAGTACAGCTCCCGCTCAGCCCAGTCAAAACTGTTCGCTGCCCTGGCCCCCCAATGGTGGAACAAACTCCCTCACGACACCAGGACAGCGGAGTCAATCACCACCTTCCGGAGACACCTGAAACCCCACCTCTTTAAGGAATACCTAGGATAGGTTAAGTAATCCCTCTCACCCCACCCCCCCTAAGTTTTAGATGCACTATTGTTAAGTGACTGTCCCACTGGATGTCATAAGGTGAATGCACCAATTTGTAAGTCGCTCTGGATAAGAGCGTCTGCTAAATGACTTAAATGTAAATGCTTAATCCTATGCTAGGCTATCAATACTGTTACACAAATGCTTGTTTAGCTATGGTTCAAAAGCATATTTTGAAAATCTGAGATGACAGTGTTGTTAACAAAAGGCTAAGCTTGAGAGCTAATATATTTATTTCATTTCATTTGCGATTTTCATGAATAGTTAACGTTGCGTTATGCTAATGAGCTTGCCTAGAGAATTTACACTCCTGGATACAGGTTTTTTTCGTAGCCAAACAAAATGGAGCGATTTGTCCTACATAAATAATATTTTTGTAAAAACTGAACATTTGCTATCTAACTGAGAGTCTCCTCATTGAAAACATCTGAAGTTCTTCAAAGGTAAATGATTTTATTTGAATGCATTTCTTGTTTTTGTGAAAATGTTGCATGCTGAATGCTAGGCTAAATGCTATGCTAGGCTATCAATACTCTTACACAAATGCTTGTTTAGCTATGGTTCAAAAGCATATTTTGAAAATCTGAGATGACAGTGTTGTTCTGTAGCTCAGTTGGTAGAGCATGGCGCTTGTAACGCCAGGGTAGTGGGTTCGATTCCCGGGACCACCCATACGTAGAATGTATGCACACATGACTGTAAGTCACTTTGGATAAAAGCGTCTGCTAAATGGCATATATTATTATTATTATTATTATTAACAAAAGGCTAAGCTTGAGAGCAAATATATTTATTTCATTTCATTTGCGATTTTCATGAATAGTTAACGTTGTGTTATGGTAATGAGCTTGAGGCTGTATTCACGATCCCGGATCCGGGATGGCTAGAATCAAGAGGTTAAGTTCTAGATCTCGGCTGAATTTGGTAATAAATGGTGTGGCTGTTGAACAAGTTGAGGAGACTAAATTACTTGGCGTTACCTTAGACTTTAAACTGTCGTGGTCAAAACATATAGATTCAATGGTTGTAAAGATGGGGAGAGGTCTAGCTGTAATAAAGAGATGCTCTGCCTTTTTGACACCACACTCCAAAAAGAAAGTTCTGCAGGCTCTAAGTTTAGTCTAAACTTGATTATTTTTGTGTGGTCCAGTGCTGCAAGGAAAGAACTAGCTAAGCTGCAGCTGGCCCAGAACAGAGCGGCACGTTTTGCTCTTCATTGTAATCAGAGGGCTGATATAAATACTATCCATGCCAGTCTCTCTTGGATAAGAGTTGAGGAGAGACTGACTGCATTACTTCTTTTTATAAGAAACAATGTGTTGAAAATCCCAAATTTGCACAGTCAACTTACACACAGCTCTGACACACACACTTATCCCACCAGACATGCCACCAGGGGTCTTTTCACAGTCCCCAAATCCAGACCAAATTCCAAATTCAAATATAGAGCCCTTACTACATGGAATTTCCTTCCATCTCATATTGCTCAAATAAACAGCCAACCTGGAAGAGTAGCTGCTGCTTTTGCAACAGCTAACGGAGATCCTAATAAAATACCAAATGACCTAAAGCACTAAACTTCCCAAAGAACAAATATGTCAAACATATCCCAACAAGATACAAAAAATGAAAATACAAAATATAAATCTCCCTTCCCCTAAACCAGGCCTTCATCCATGTGAAGTGTCCCAAGGTCTTCCGAGCACTGACACTCCAACTAGAATAAGAATGTTTTACCAATGCCAAATATAGGCATAACCATATACATTTTGAAATGATTAACCAAAAACATCAAACATAAAGACCAGCTGATCATTATTCTCGCAAAGAGAAGAGATGACCTTTATCATGTAGACTGATACATGAACTGTCTGTTTCCAAAAGGCAGGAATGTAAGCAGAGAACAAATACAAAAGGGAAACAGTTATTTTATCATTATTATGACCTATACCAAACACTTTGAGTTGTGCCCATCACGCATGGCACAAACATGTCTGTTGTGACATATATTGACCCATTATTGCTGTTATAAGAGTGAAAACTTCAAATAATATGTTTATCGCCACTATAACCATGAAACAAAATGATATACTTGGACTATAATCCTGCATAATCTAGTACTACAATGATATCAACTGTAAACCAGAAAGATAAATTATAGGCAGCATTCGCAGCATAAACCCTCAATGAGACTGTTACTCACAATATAGTAAGCTCTATCACCTTAGAGAAAAACGGTAGGCCATCCGTGATGAACCACCGTCGCCATGCGGATCTTCCATAGCCTACCACGCTACTCAATTTGTTCGGACTCATTGACGTCCGCGACACACTTCTTTGCCTCCTTTGGGTCTGTGAAATGACGTAGTCATCCGATCACAGTAACCCAGAACACGGCAGGATATTGCAACGAGTATTTCAGTCCCCATTTCATGCCCATACTGTATGTCTCACCTCTGTGAATGCATTTCTCTTCTCCTGAACATCCTTGGAAAAGTCAGGAAAAAACTCCACCTTTGTCCCTTTCAAGTGAAAAGTCCTAAGCTCTTTTGCTCTGAGCAAGACTTTCTCCCCGTCGGTGTATCATAAGAATTTCACCAGGATAAGCCGAGTTTGCATGGGGCTGGTCAGTGTCGTCAGTGTCCGATGTGTTCTCTCGATGGTCATGTTGTTAACATCCTCCAGTGTGTTACCAAATAGGTTGCATAAAATGTATTTTACACAATCCTTCATATTTATGTGGATTTCGGGAACCCTTCTGATCCGTAGTGTGTTTCTTGACTGTAACTTCCCTGGTATTGAAGTCGTTCTTTGAGTTTTTCAATCACAGTCTCCGTTTCTTCAACAGTGTCGTTTAGGCGGGTGTTCTTGTCCTCCAGGGTTGCTTTCCTCTCTTCTGTGTTTGTAACTTGTTTGTTGAGTGTCCACTTTTGTTTTCATTGCACCCATTTTCTCTTCGAGATTTTTGTTCATTTTGTGAATCTCTTTCTTTTTATTTATTCATTTATTTTTGTTGAATTTTACCCCTTTTTCTCCCCAATTTCGCCACCCTAGAGGCCCCATTTTGTGAATCTCATTTAGTACTGGGTCATCAGGCTGTTCTTCTCCGCCATTGTTCTTGCTAGCTGCATTTAGAGACGCCATTTTTGTGTTTTTTTGTCAAAAGTGTCTGCTTTTGTGGGTTTCTAAGTCGTTTTTCCATGTAACCAATATCTTGGACAATTAGTTAACAAAATGTGTAACTAGGCGTTGAATAATTAGTTTAAATATAGTTGGAGCTACACAGCCTCTTTAGTTAGGTGCTGCTCCTCGCCACATCGAGTTATCCAGTTTAAAACATTTAAAAAATTTGCAAAAAGGGCTAAAAACCTGTTTTTGCTTTGTCATTATGGGGTATTGTGTCTAGATTGATAAGGATTTGTTTTATTTAATCCATTTTAGAATAAGGCTGTAACGTAACAAAATGTGGGAAAAGTGAGGGGTTCTGAATACTTTCTGAAAATCACTGTATTTAGGGTTCATCTTGCCTCATTTAGTGATAGACAACTCTAAGTTCCCACATGTTATTATTGTAGGATTGTACAGTGGGGTCCGAAATTATTGAAACCCTTGATAAAGATGAGCAATAAAGACTGTATAAAATAAATCATTCAAATCCTGAGCAATATTGTATGCTCAACTAAAATTGGGAAATTATACTGAACAAAAATATAAATGGAACATGTAACAATTTCAAAGACTTTACTGAGTTACATGAGGAAATCAGTCAATGAGGAAATCAGTCAATTGAAATGAATTCTTTAGGCCCTAATCTATGGATTTCACATGACTGGGAATACAGATATGCATCAGTTGGTCACAGATATTTAAAATGGGCCTCACAATGGGCTTCAGGATCTCGTCACTGTATTTCTGTGCATTCAAATAGCCTGTTCACAACGTTGACATCAGCAAACAGCTCACCCACATGACACCATATATGTGGTCTGCGGTTGTGAGGCTGGTTGGACGTGCTGACAAATTCTCTAAATTGACATTGGCTTATGGTAGAGAAATGATCATTCAGTTATATGGCAACAGCTCTGGTGGACATTACTGTAGTCAGCATTCCAATTGCACGCTCCCTCAAAACTAGAGACATCTGTAGCATTATGATGTGTGACAAAACTGCACATTTTAGAGTGTCCTTTTATTGTCTCCAGCACAAGGTGCACCTGTGTAATGATCATTCTTGATATGTAACACCTGTCAGGTGGGTGGATTATCTTGGCAAAGGAGAAATGCTCACTAACAGGGATATGTAAACACATTTGTGCGCAACATTTGTGATAAATAATATTTTTGTGCATATGGAACATTTCTGGGATCTTTTATTTCAGCTCATAAAACATGAGACCAACACTTTACATGTTGTGTTTATGTTTTTGTTCAGTGTATATATTATTTTATACAATTGCTCAGAGAAAGATTTTGTCAAAACAGTAGGGGTCAAAATTCTCATAAATAAATTAGTCAAAAGTGTAATATTTGGTCCCATATTCCTACCACAGAATTACTACATCAAGCTTGTGACTATACACACTTGTTGGATGCATTTGCAGTTCATTTTGGTTGTGTTTTAGATTCTTTTGTGGTAAATAATTTGTGTAATTTTGGAGTCACTTTTATTATAAATAAGAATATAATATGTTTCTATATACTTCTACATTAAAGTGGATGCTACCTACCATGATTATGGATAATCCTGAATGAATTGTGAATAATGACAAGTGAGAAAGGTACATTTACATTTACATTTAAGTCATTTAGCAGACGCTCTTATCCAGAGCGACTTACAAATTGGTGCATTCACCTTATGACATCCAGTGGAACAGCCACTTTACAATAGTGTATCTAAATCTTTTAAGGGGGGTGAGAAGGATTACTTTATCCTATCCTAGGTATTCCTTAAAGAGGTGGGGTTTCAGGTGTCTCCGGAAGGTGGTGATTGACTCCGCTGTCCTGGCGTCGTGAGGGAGTTTGTTCCACCATTGGGGAGCCAGAGCAGCGAACAGTTTTGACTGGGCTGAGCGGGAACTGTACTTCCTCAGTGGTAGGGAGGCGAGCAGGCCAGAGGTGGATGAACGCAGTGCCCTTATTTGGGTGTAGGGCCTGATCAGAGCCTGGAGGTACTGAGGTGCCGTTCCCCTCACAGCTCCGTAGGCAAGCACCATGGTCTTGTAGCGGATGCGAGCTTCAACTGGAAGCCAGTGGAGAGAGCGGAGGAGCGGGGTGACGTGAGAGAACTTGGGAAGGTTGAACACTAGACGGGCTGCGGCGTTCTGGATGAGTTGTAGGGGTTTAATGGCACAGGCAGGGAGCCCAGCCAACAGCGAGTTGCAGTAATCCAGACGGGAGATGACAAATGCCTGGATTAGGACCTGCGCCGCTTCCTGTGTGAGGCAGGGTCGTACTCTGCGGATGTTGTAGAGCATGAACCTACAGGAACGGGCCACCGCCTTGATGTTAGTTGAGAACGACAGGGTGTTGTCCAGGATCACGCCAAGGTTCTTAGCGCTCTAGGAGGAGGACACAATGGAATTGTCAACCGTGATGGCGAGATCATGGAACGGGCAGTCCTTCCCCGGGAGGAAGAGCAGCTCCGTCTTGCCGAAGAAGAGGGTCAAAGATTATACTCCATATATATTTTTCTGAACATTTGCATTAGTATAAAATAATTTGAAAAAATTAGCTAACAATATAGCTCAGTATTTGAATGATTTATTTTATACAGTCATTATTGCTAATCTTTATCAAGGGTGTCAAGAATTCCAGACCCCACTGTACATTGTAATCAGTTTGAACAATTGTCTAAAGATACTGTAGCTATTTCAGTCACTTCTAGCATTCCCAGAGGCAAACCAGGCTTTAATAATCTAACCCAGCCAATCAAGATTTATGAAACGAGCCATGAGGGAAAATGAAAGGAAACCATACCCACCAACTTATAATTTATTATTACCATCATTAATGAGAAGTCAGATGATATTTCTGGACTCCCACAAAAATAAGAAATGATATCTAAAGAACAGAGCTACATGGTTTAATTACACTAACCCCACGGTGAGTGAAGTCATTGGAAGAGGTTTATTTTGAGAACCGCATTCAGATGAGAAGTGCTGCTTCAGCATCAAGTCCTGGTCTCATGGTTTGGACCCACTTTTGTTTGGTCATGCCCTTTGGCTACAGACTGCACTGTGTGCCCAGACCCCAGTTAACTCATTTAGATTTTGGTTTGGCCGCTTGGATCCTGAGTCGTAACCAAGAGCATGAGATGGACCAGGCCTCACCACACTGTGTATGGTTAAGATGTGCCTGTCTAAATTAAAGCCATCTGCAAGAGTTGCTGTTTACCGGTAGAAGTTTTTGGTTGCACTTAAACATTGTACCCTTATGCCTTATAGTTAGCAGACAACCAGAATCGTAATTACACAGTTGTACATGGTAACTGGAAATGAAAGGAAAGTTGCCATGTTCTGTTCAAATGACTTACTCATATATTTACTGTTTAGTTACATGTAATTACACCATAATGTTGTTTGATAAGTGTAAATGGCTTTTTTTCTGCTGTCTGCTTCATCATTTCATTTAGTCTGTGACTGAGTCTCGTCAGACAATGAATAGTTGTCTATGAGCAGGTCATCTCTCCGTTAACAGATGGTAAAGGCCAGGTGAAAAAGATATCAGACTAAAGGAGCTGAAACATTATAGAGTAAAAGAGACGATAAACAGAGCCATCTGAGAATCTCTGCCTCGAGTAAATCAGCCTGTTGGCTACTATCTCTCACTGTGCACAGCAGTGTGTTTGTGTTTGTGTGTGTGTGTGTGCGCTGTTTCCAATCAGCCTGACGGAGCTCTAATTGATTCTGAGGTTCAGTCAAGGCAGGCAAAACAGGTGGGAGGAATGGAAGCATCCGGCACTTATGACACTAAACATCCATGACACCAGCAGCCCCCTCCCCATCTCTTCCCCTCCCACCCCATGCTATGTTTCTTTGGCCAGGCAATACCAATTCAACAGAGGAAGCTGAACTTTGGAGCAGGTAGCCTAGCCATTAAGAGCGTTGGGCCAGTAACCGAAAAGTCGCTGGTTCGAATCTCCGAGCCGTCCAAGGTGGGAAAAATCTGCTGTTGCACTTGAGCAAGAAAGTTAACCCCCCCCCCCAAACAACAACTCTGCCGTGGATGCCGATTAAGGCAGCCCCCGCACATCTCTTACTCATAGAAGACACATTTTGGTTGAATGCATTCAGTTGTGCAACTGACTAAGTATCTCCTTTATTGACCTGGCCTCTGGCTCAAATGACTAGCACGGTCACACAGACCTGCTACAATAGGTGTGACTGTGAGACGATCTACGGTCTCCCCTCAGTGGGTCCAAGCAGCCAGAAATACTTGCAGGTTAGCCAGCACGTCACAACAGTGAGCTTAAGGCAGTTCAGACTGTCTGGGAATACGAGAGGAGAGGGACACTATGCCCCCTTGAGGTGCAGCCAAAATACATAAACCAGAGAAGCCCAGGGCATTGGTCCTGTAGCATCTGCCCCTAAACCAGCCAGTAGTCTTAACAGTCTGATTTCTAAGAGGTACCACTGTCTCGCCACAGGAGAAAATCCAAGCAGGCTGAAACTCCTTATCTCCTGTGTCTTGCCAAGCATGCAGCTCGGTAGTTCACAGAAAGGATATAGATACTCCCAAATGGAATGTGCTCTTTCTGGTGTTTTTCTCTGTCTGGATGTAGGCTTAGCCCTAGTGCAAGCTGTGAAAGTCATTTTGGGTATGATGCAATGCATCATTTTCCCAAGTTTTTGTTTAATTTCTGGTTCCAAACACGTTGAAGATCTATCACCGAATCCAGGTATATTTTTTTATGGATCTCTAATAATTTAAGTGCGGGCCATTGAGTTCCTACGAAGAAGCAGCTTGCCAAAGGAATTGGAATCGAATTGCATGTTCACAATTCCAAGTTGGCAAATTTGCAGAAAGGAAGGGACAACTATGTTAACTTTTGCCAAGTCAATGAGGCTTTGGTTCCTTAGCGCCATTAAAGCAACATTAAAACACCATAAGTGACTGATAAGGCTGGGAAGAACACTCCTAAGTATTGTGTCATTAGGGGAAGAGTACCGGACAGACAACTTAGCAGCACAGTAATAGCAGCTATTTGGCAGGACAGTATGACAATTACAAAGAGGCCTTTTGGTGGAATTTATTTACATTAAATCCCCTGAACATCCAAGTTAGGACCAGACATCCAGTAGAGTTTAGCATCCTGTGAGAGAGGATGAGACAGTAATCTTAGTGGAACAAATGCCTCCCCAACACAGCCATGTTTTTTGTTAACGAAAACTGGAAAACAATGTTTACGAGATTACATTAGTGATACGTGTACTGTACACAGTAGGTTGTGGACAGAATTCTACTTGGAAATATATGGTAGGTATCTTAACCCAGGTTTCCTGAAAGTAATAATATATGCCATTTAGCAGACGCTTTTATCCAAAGCGACTTACAGTCATGTGTGCATACATTCTACGTATGGGTGGTCCCGGGGATCGAACCCACTACCCTGGCGTTACAAGCGCCATGCTCTACCAACTGAGCTACAGAAGGACAGCGTTCCCTCAAGCTATTAATCAAATGCTCCTCAGTCTGTTCATGTTGTTGATGTCCACCTTCATGTAGCCTTTGTGTGCTGTGAGAGAAAGCCAGTCTTATTCATATTGGATCCATAAGCATACTTACAGGGTGCAGAGTAACCCTGTTACCCCAAACTTGAATTGTGGCATCAGTACTATTCAGGAAGATCCTGTCTCTGACAAAGTTATAAGATCATTCCCTAGAGCAGTTGAGGCCATGTCTGCCAGCGGGAGGGACTAGGCTAAGTTGTGGAGCATGGCAATCAATGTTCCACCCAAGTCATCACTCAGGAGCTGGGAGGATTGAGCAGGAATGGTCTTGTCAGGGCTCTGTGGCGTGATGGCTACCTCCCTCAGGTCCACAAGTGCAACGACCTCAAGGGAAAAAAAGGAAGTGCTTTGATGCCCCTCTGGGTGGTTTCCAACCCATCACTCTCTCTCAACCTCTCTCTATCTAATGCTGCATTCAAAATCACTGGGAACTGAGTTCTGTCAAATCAACACGTCAGTGATCTTCAGGTCGGAAAGTCAGAGCTCTTGAAAGAGGCCCGAGTTCCCGAGTTGGGATTCCGAGTTGGATGACAGTTCAAATTGATTTTTTTCCCAGACTGAGATATTTTTTTTCTTCTGAATTCCCAGTTGTTTTAAATGCACTGAAATCTGAGATTTCCGAGTTCCAAGCTCCCAGTTGTTTTGAACGGGTCTTATGAAAGGCCTGTCGACTCTAAAGTGACCCTTAGGGCAGCTGAAGGTACAATAGAGTTGTAATATGGAGCAGGAGGAGACTGCATCTGCCAGAATGATTCCAAGGTCGTGGTAGTTAGGTGAACATGGCATTGTTTCCAGAGTGATTGACTTGATAGGACTTTGCAAGATTTTTTAAAGGTATGATTGAATTGATAAAATATCTCCCATAGGCCGGTGCACAATTTAATTTTTAATTTTTGGGGGCCCAGCGTTCTGCAGGCTAGGGGAGGGTTTGGCCGGGGTATGCCGTCATTGTAAAATAAGAATTTGTTCTTAGTAATATCTTCTTAAGGCTGGGGGCAGTATTGAATAAGGTGCCCAGAGTAAACTGCCTGCTACTCAGTCCCATCTGCTAATATATGCATATTATTAGTATATATGGATAGGAAACACTCTGAAGTTTCTAAAACTGTTTGAATGATGTCTGTGAGTATAACAGAACTCATATGGCAGGCAGAAACCTGAGAAATAATCCAACCAGGAAGTGGGAAATCTGAGGTTGGTCATTTTTCAACTCATTCCCTATTGAAGATACAGTGGGATATTGGTCATGTTGCACTTTCTAAGGCTTCCACTAGATGTCAACAGTCTTTATAAACTTGTTTGAGGCTTTTACTGTAAAGGATGGGCTCATAAGGGCTCTTTGAGTCAGTGGTCTGGCAGAGTGCCACAAGCTCGTGACGCTCGTTCACGTGAGAGGTAGCTCGCATTCCATTGCTTTTCTACAGACAAAGGAATTCTCCGGTTGGAACATTATTGAAGATTTATGTTAAAAACATCCTAAAGATTGATTCTATACATTGTTTAACATGTTTCTACGGACTGTAACAGAACTTTTTGACATTTCTTCTGCTCCTAGTGAACGCGCTTCGTGAGTTTGGATTTGCTTACAAAACGCGCTAGCAAGAGTAGCTATTTGGACATAACTGATAGACAAAACAAACAAAACAAAAATGTATTGTGGAACTGGGATTCCTGGAAGTGCATATTTATAATGTTATTTCTGACTTCTGTTGACTGCACAATATGGCGGATATCTTTTTGTACTCAGATTATTGCATGGTTTTCTTTTTCCGTAAAGCTTTTTTGAAATCTGATACAGCGGGTGCATTAAGGAGAAGTGTATCTAAAGTTCCATGCATAACACTTGTATTTTCATCAACATTTATTATGAGAATTTCTGTAAATTGATGTGGCTCTCTGCAAAATCCCCGGATGTTATTGGAACTATTGAACATAACGCGCCAATGTATACTGAGATTTTTTAAATATAAATATGAACTTTATCGAACAAAACATACATGTATTGTGTAACATGACGTCATATGAGTGTTATCTGATGAAGATCATCAAAGGTTAGTGATTCATTTTATCTCTATTTCTGCTTTTTGTGACTCCTCTCTTTGGCTGGAAAAATAGCTGTGTTTTTCTGTGACTTGGCTCTGACCTAACATAATCGTTTGTGATGCTTTCGCCGTAAAGCCTATTTGAAATCGGACACTGCGGAGGGATTAACAAGAAGTGTATCTTTCAAATGGTGTGAAATTCTTCTATGTTTGAGGAATTTTAATTATGGGATTTCTGTTGTTTTGAATTTGGCGCCCTCAGCCCTAAGAAGTTTTAACTGATTTGCCTGGTTAAATAAAGGTTAAATAAAAAAATAAAACGATACTAAGCCCAGTAGCAATGTGCATTGCAAGACAACAAGTTATGTTATGTGAAATGGTTGGGATGGTACAGATGAACATGCAAATAATGGTCAGCTTAACAAAACAAACAGAGTGGATTATACATTTTGGTTCCAATGAAATTTCATACTTTAGATTTTTGTCCTCTCCTTGGTGTATCCTTAAACAAATATACAGTAGGAGAAGGTTCCTGAAAGACAAGTGGAACATACATACCGTACAGGTCTGAGCCTTTAATAACTCTGAGAGACTATAGGACTATTTTGGGATGTTTTAGATGAAATGGGATTTCTCCTTCTGCTGTGAAAATACAACTTTCATGTCCAGCGCAAAGCAGTGACATTTGTTCTCAGTAGGCTTTAAAATCCCTGCTCCCTCTCTGCCTTTGTTCCCAGTGAAAGCCTGTTATGACTACTATCAGTTGCTTGTTGGGGGTTGACTAAAACCTTCAACCTGATGAAATGGGGAGAAGCAAATTGGGAATAACACAAGAGCATAAAAAGGAAGGTTCCAGTGACAACCGACAACTATTTCAGTCAATCAAAGTTAACCAATGTCCTAGACACACTAGTATTTGTTGCCTCGATTTCCAGATATCATCTCAGGACAGTGGGTAATCATACTCTTTCCTGGAACCCAGTAATGTATGTAACTCTGTCTGTGTGATGCCAGTCTATACTTTGTCTATTAGAAGCAAACAGGCCTAATTGCTGGCCTGCAGCTAGATTGGCTCGGCTGTCAGCTGAGAAAACATGAGAGCACCTCTGGTAATTGCTGCAATTCAAGAGCTAATCAGACGCCCGCACAAACCAATTAGACTGGCAGGGATCACTGACATACCAGCCCCAAGCTCCCCTTGGTCTTAGTGGAGCCATCCACTCAACCACTTCATACACACTTTCCATCCCAAACACACTCCATTACTCCTCTGTCCTTCCAACAGCAGGAATATTGATCTGTAAGCACATGTGCATTCCAAAAAACACAAGGCCTGGTAGTTTAAAAAGTTCTGTATTTTTCTAACCAAAGGGAGTGTGCCAAGTGCCACTTTTTATTCCCTACGCAAGATCACAATAACTACGTAAATGAAGGATGCAGGTTGCAGAAATAACATTTTATGTGTTGCACAGCTGGGACATCAGTGTCAGTCTCCAAGCAACTGTTCTATAAATTTGTGCTGGCAGAACTGGCCCCAATTAAAGGCGTTCTTGGTGTTTCTTTGGCATAAATCAGAACTCTAACCCCAGGAAGCATTTGATCATGCCCACCTCAGCTGTCCATGTTTATATTTAGTGTTGGGGGGGAAAAGAGAGTGGTGCTGTACATTTCCAGCAAATCCCAACTGGCTTGTGTGTTTTATGGTTCTAGCAGCTCTTATGCCCTCAACAGTCCCCACGCCGGTGCATTTGGAGACACTCTGACATGAAACGCAGGGTGGCTGAATAGCAGTAAAGTCTGCACCAGTAATCTGCGTGATAATTCCCAAGCCCTGTCTGTCATCTCATTGCCACGGTGACTGCAGATGTTCCAGGTTCCTACCACTGGTTACTGTCAGTCACACTCAAACCCTATTCCCCTCCCCCACTGTACCCCTTGTCCACATTTACATATGATTAAACCAATCAGAACATTACGTCATAAAATACTTTGAGATGACTGGTCTGCGTCTCTTTGACACATGGCATACATGTCAAATTGTTCTCACTGCTTGATTGATGCCTATTGTAAACACTTTGGGTTAATAGTTCAACACTGCAATTCCAAATGGAAAGAATGCTTTAATGTAATAAGCCCATCATAAACATTATAAACAATTGTATGTAATTAACAGCTAACAACACTAGTATTACAGCCTTGACATCAACATACTGTACCTCTCTCTCTCTCTCTCAACCCTGTGGTTTCCTAGAACCTAAATCTTACATGTTTTGAATCCAAGGGCAGTGATTCAAAGAATAACATGTTTCCAGTGAGATAACAGAATTAAGATAAAAACAACAGAACAATTTAAAAAAAAACTGAGAGTGAACCAAGCTTTCATATGGAGACTTCAGAAAAACACATGGCTGGGAACAAGATGTCTCGGCTTTTGAGTTACATCTTTCTACAGTACATTCAGGTAGAGATGGTCTGGGATTACTGACACATCCCTGGAGATGATGGAGGCTCTCGGGTACCCTCCTTAAGAACCTGTCAGGTCACTGAACCACAGCCCAGCTCTACTATATGGACGGGGGTGCAGGGGATCACGTCTGTGTGGACGGGACGGGACGGCACAGGGGCTTCATCCTCTCTGGGTCAGCACGATGGTTAAGTGTTTTCGAGGCAATAAACTGATAATGTACCCTTTCATCCAGGATGGGGCTCTGTTGTTATCGCCTCTGGCATGGACCTCAATCACTCCACTGAGTGCATAGTGGAGGGGATGGGTGGGTATGGGGGCAGGGGGAGGGGAGGAGCGATGTCAGGGGTTAAAGCCTGGTGATCCCCTATACAATGGCAGATTATGAGTCAGTGTTGGCCAGCATTGCTAGATGACCACGCTTCATAGCTTTTTGGCTATTTCAAAACAATGTGTGTCAAACTGTTGTAAGGCTGAGAGCAGCTCTGGTTGGAAATGGATAGCTTATAGAGATGCTCTACTGATACAGGGGATATCCTGAACAACATCGTATAGTCCTGGCATCAAGATTGTATTACAGTGTGAATAATATACTGCAGCCTAAATATGAAGCCATCATTGAAATATCTTGAGTTACAGATAAACTGTAAATACAGTATCGCCTGTCTCCAAAAGATCTGTATAGTTTTCAGGTTGACATGTTATACGACACGTAATACACACAAAGCACTTCAAATAATGAGCCTCTTAGCTTGACACCATTGTGCAAGCCTTGGAACTGTACAGTATGACATTAGCCACCTGTAAAACACTGGCCATTAGTACCCCTTTAGGACCTGCCAACAGAAGCTCTGAATAACATAAGCACTCTTCTTGGCCTGAGCAATCCTTCTGTACTAATGGATAACATAAGCTGAAGTTTGCAGTTCAAATCAAATCAAATCAAATTTATTTATATAGCCCTTCATACATCAGCTGATATCTCAAAGTGCTGTACAGAAACCCAGCCTAAAACCCCAAACAGCAAACAATGCAGGTGTAAAAGCACGGTGGCTAGGAAAAACTCCCTAGAAAGGCCAAAACCTAGGAAGAAACCTAGAGAGGAACCGGGCTATGTGGGGTGGCCAGTCCTCTTCTGGCTGTGCCGGGTAGAGATTATAACAGAAAATGACCAAGATGTTCAAATGTTCATAAATGACCAGCATGGTCAAATAATAATAAGGCAGAACAGTTGAAACTGGAGCAGCAGCACAGTCAGGTGGACTGGGGACAGCAAGGAGCCATCATGTCAGGTAGTCCTGGGGCACGGTCCTAGGGCTCAGGTCCAGCATGGTTGAATAATAGTAAGGCAGAACAGTTGAAACTGGAGCAGGAGCATGGCCAGGTGGACTGGGGACAGCAAGGAGTCCTCATGTCAGGTAGTCCTGGGACATGGTCCTAGGGCCCAGGCCAGTTGAAACTGGAGCAGCAGCATGGCCAGGTGGACTGGGGACAGCAAGGAGTCATCATGTCAGGTAGTCCTGGGGCATGGTTCTAGGGCTCAGGTCCTCCGAGAGAGAGAAAGAAGGAGAGAAGGAGAGAATTAGAGAACGCACACTTAGATTTACACAGGACACCGAATAGGACAGGAGAAGTACTCCAGATAAACAAACTGACCCTAGCCCCCCCGACACATAAACTACTGCAGCATAAATACTGGAGGCTGAGACAGGAGGGGTCAGGAGACACTGTGGCCCCATCCGAGGACACCCCCGGACAGGGCCAAACAGGAAGGATATAACCCCACCCACTCTGCCAAAGCACAGCCCCCACACCACTAGAGGGAAATCTTCAACCACCAACTTACCATCCTGAGACAAGGCCGAGTATAGCCCACAAAGATCTCCGACACGGTACAACCCAAGGGGGGAAACCCAGACAGGCCGACCACAACAGTGAATCAACCCACCCAGGTGACGCACCCCCCCAGGGACGGCACGAGAGAGCCCCAGCAAGCCAGTGACTCAGCCCCCGTAACAGGGTTAGAGGCAGAGAATCCCAGTGGAAAAGGGGAACCGGCCAGGCAGAGACAGCAAGGGCGGTTCGTTGCTCCAGAGCCTTTCCGTTCACCTTCCCACTCCTGGGCCAGACTACACTCAATCATATGACCCACTGAAGAGATGAGTCTTCAGTAAAGACTTAAAGGTTGAGACCGAGTTTGCGTCTCTGACATGGGTAGGCAGACCGTTCCATAAAAATGGAGCTCTATAGGAGAAAGCCCTGCCTCCAGCTGTTTGCTTAGAAATTCTAGGGACAATTAGGAGGCCTGCGTCTTGTGACCGTAGCGTACGTATAGGTATGTACGGCAGGACCAAATCAGAGAGGTAGGTAGGAGCAAGCCCATGTAATGCTTTGTAGGTTAGCAGTAAAACCTTGAAATCAGCCCTTGCTTTGACAGGAAGCCAGTGTAGAGAGGCTAGCACTGGAGTAATATGATCAAATTTTTTGGTTCTAGTCAGGATTCTAGCAGCCGTATTTAGCACTAACTGAAGTTTATTTAGTGCTTTATCCGGGTAGCCGGAAAATAGAGCATTGCAGTAGTCTAACCTAGAAGTGACAAAAGCATGGATTAATTTTTCTGCATCATTTTTGGACAGAAAGTTTCTGATTTTTGCAATGTTACGTAGATGGAAAAAGCTGTCCTCGAAATGGTCTTGATATGTTCTTCAAAAGAGAGATCAGGGTCCAGAGTAACGCCGAGGTCCTTCACAGTTTTATTTGAGACGACTGTACAACCATTAAGATTAATTGTCAGATTCAACAGAAGATCTCTTTGTTTCTTGGGACCTAGAACAAGCATCTCTGTTTTGTCCGAGTTTAATAGTAGAAAGTTTGCAGCCATCCACTTCCTTATGTCTGAAACACATGCTTCTAGCGAGGGCAATTTTGGTGCTTCACCATGTTTCATTGAAATGTACAGCTGTGTGTCATCCGCATAGCAGTGAAAGTTTACATTATGTTTTCGAATAACATCCCCAAGAGGTAAAATATATAGTGAAAACAATAGTGGTCCTAAAACAGAACCTTGAGGAACACCGAAATGTACAGTTGATTTGTCAGAGGACAAACCATTCACAGAGACAAACTGATATCTTTCCGACAGATAAGACCTAAACCAGGCCAGAACATGTCCGTGTAGACCAATTTGGGTTTCCAATCTCTCCAAAAGAATGTGGTGATCGATGGTATCAAAAGCAGCACTAAGGTCTAGGAGCACGAGGACAGATGCAGAGCCTCGGTCCGATGCCATCAAAATGTCATTTACCACCTTCACAAGTGCCGTCTCAGTGCTATGATGGGGTCTAAAACCAGACTGAAGCATTTCGTATACATTGTTTGTCTTCAGGAAGGCAGTGAGTTGCTGCGCAACAGCCTTCTCTAAAATCTTTGAGAGGAATGGAAGATTCGATATAGGCCGATAGTTTTTTATATTTTCTGGGTCAAGGTTTGGCTTTTTCAAGAGAGGCTTTATTACTGCCACTTTTAGTGAGTTTGGTACACATCCAGTGGATAGAGAGCCGTTTATTATGTTCAACATAGGAGGGCCAAGCACAGGAAGCAGCTCTTTCAGTAGTTTAGTTGGAATAGGGTCCAGTATACAGCTTGAAGGTTTAGAGGCCATGATTATTTTCATCATTGTGTCAAGAGATATAGTACTAAAACACTTGAGCGTCTCTCTTGATCCTAGGTCCTGGCAGAGTTGTGCAGACTCAGGACAACTGAGGTTTGGAGGAATACGCAGGTTTAAAGAGGAGTCCGTAATTTGCTTTCTAATAATCATAATCTTTTCCTCAAAGAAGTTCATGAATTTATCACTGCTAAAGTGCAAGTCATCCTCTCTTGGGGAATGCTGCTTTTTAGTTAGCTTTGCCACAGTATCAAAAAGGAATTTCGGATTGTTCTTATTTTCCTCAATTAAGTTAGAAAAATAGGACGATCGAGCAGCAGTAAGGGCTCTTCGGTACTGCACGGTACCATCCTTCCAAGCTAGTCGGAAGACTTCCAGTTTGGTGTGGCGCCATTTCCGTTCCAATTTTCTGGAAGCTTGCTTCAGAGCTCGGGTATTTTCTGTGTACCATGGAGCTAGTTTCTTATGAGACATTTTTTTAGTTTTTAGGGGTGCAACTGCATCTAGGGTATTGCGCAAGGTTAAATTGAGATCCTCAGTTAGGTGGTTAACGGATTTTTGTCCTCTGGCGTCCTTGGGTAGGCAGAGGGAGTCTGGAAGGGCATCAAGGAATCTTTGTGTTGTCTGTGAATTTATAGCACGACTTTTGATGTTCCTTGGTTGGGGTCTGAGCAGATTATTTGTTGCAATTGCAAACGTAATAAAATGGTGGTCTGATAGTCCAGGATTATGAGGAAAAACATTAAGATCCACAACATTTATTCCATGGGACAAAACTAGGTCCAGCGTATGACTGTGAGAGTGAGTGGGTCCAGAGACATGTTGGACAAAACCCACTGAGTCGATGATGGCTCCAAAAGCCTTTTGGAGTGGGTCTGTGGACTTTTCCATGTGAATATTAAAGTCACCAAAGATTAGAATATTATCTGCAATGACTACAAGGTCTGATAGGAATTCAGGGAACTCAGTGAGAAACGCTGTATATGGCCCAGGAGGCCTGTAAACAGTAGCTATAAAAAGTGATTGAGTAGGCTGCATAGATTTCATGACTAGAAGCTCAAAAGACGAAAACGTCATTTTTTTTTTGTAAATTGAAATTTGCTATCGTAAATGTTAGCAACACCTCCGCCTTTGCGGGATGCACGGGGATATGGTCACTAGTGTAGCCAGGAGGTGAGGCCTCATTTAACACAGTAAATTCATCAGGCTTAAGCCATGTTTCAGTCAGGCCAATCACATCAAGATTATGATCAGTGATTAGTTCATTGACTATAATTGCCTTTGAAGTAAGGGATCTAACATTAAGTAGCCCTATTTTGAGATGTGAGGTATCATGATCTCTTTCAGTAATGACAGGAATGGAGGTGGTCTTTATCCTAGTGAGATTGCTAAGGCGAACACCGCCATGTTTAGTTTTGCCCAACCCAGGTCGAGGCACAGACACGGTCTCAATGGTGATAGCTAAGCTGACTACACTAACTATGCTAGTGGCAGACTCCACTATGCTGGCAGGCTGGCTAATAGCCTGCTGCCTGGCCTGCACCCTATTTCATTGTGGAGCTAGAGGAGTTAGAGCCCTGTCTATGTTGGCAGATAAGATGAGAGCACCCCTCCAGCTAGGATGGAGTCCGTCACTCCTCAGCAGGTCAGGCTTGGTCCTGTTTGTGGGCGAGTCCCAGAAAGAGGGCCAATTATCTACAAATTCTATCTTTTGGGAGGGGCAGAAAACAGTTTTCAACCAGCGATTGAGTTGTGAGACTCTGCTGTAGAGCTCATCACTCCCCCTAACTGGGAGGGGGCCAGAGACAATTACTCGATGCCGACACATCTTTCTAGCTGATATGCACGCAGAAGCTATGTTGCGCTTGGTGATCTCTGACTGTTTCATCCTAACATCGTTGGTGCCGACGTGGATAACAATATCTCTATACTCTCTACACTCGCCAGTTTTAGCTTTAGCCAGCACCATCTTCAGATTAGCCTTAACGTCGGTAGCCCTGCCCCCGGGTAAACAGTGTATGATCGCTGGATGATTCGCTTTAAGTCTAATACTGCGGGTAATGGAGTCGCCAATGACTAGAGTTTTCAATTTGTCAGAGCTAAGAGTTATTGTGGCTGGAGAGACAGACGTTCCCAACTGTTCCGTTAGATCAGGGGTATTCAACTCTTACCCTACGAGGTCCGGAGTCTGCTGGTTTTCTGTTCTACCTGATAATAAATTGCATCCACCTGGTGTCCCTGGTCTAAATCAGTCCCTGATTGGTGGGGAACAATGAAAAACCAAAGTAGAACTGGCTTAGATGTCCAGAGTTGAGTTCGAGGGAGTTAGATGAAGGTCAATGAGGAGTAATTGCAGCCATGTCACAGTTGACTAGAAACTGAATGGACTAAACCCCTCTCATTATGCCAGTGGCTTGCTCTGTTGACTCATGTGTAGGACGTCCCATTAATGACCATCGCAGAAGTGAGTGGGTGGTAATTTTGTCCAGAACACTTGAAGAATGACAGCCTAAATGCTTCGTACATTGATTTTGTCCATTTTTAAGGTAAGAGCCAAGTCAATTGAATCAATCCCGGGTTTCATCAGTTACAGTTCACTGATTTTGAATACTTCTATAAATTGCATGGTATAATCATGTTAATTTGATAGGTTTAGATTGGTCCTTATTATTGGTCCCCCCTCTTCCCAACCAAAGTTAGTTCAGAAGCCCTGAGAAATTGGACATACCTTCTAGTGGAGGGGTGCATAGGGAGCAAATCCTTTCATGCATACCCTTCAGGCCAAAGCACCTATGGGTCATTTAAGTGAGTTCAACGCAATCAGTTCCACTGTGTTTTTATTTTAAATGCAAGCAAATCTCATGGTGTCTTGTTGACAACCCAACAAATGATATTTCCAGCAACGGCTGTCCGTCTGTCTCCCAGAAAATACCACAGGAAAGTTGTGCATAAGAGCCAAGAAGCTTGAAAGAAATGTGCAACATAATATCATGTCAACAAATCTGGGGTACATTAGAGTAAAAGTAGCAGAGGGACACTGCATTTCTTTAAAAATTACAGATCCATGTACAGTGCCTTCGGAAAGTATTCAGACCCCAGACTTTTTCCACATTTTGTTAGGTTACAGCCTTATTCTATTTTTTGTTTAAAAAAAACAATCCCTCATTAATCTACACACAATATCCCACAATGACAAAGCAAAAGCAGGTTTTTGATATATCACATTTAAATAAGTATTCAGACCCTTGTTCAAGCACATTTGGCAGTGATTACAGCCTCAAGTCTTCTTGGGTATATGACGCTACAAGCTTGGCACACCTGTATTTGGGGGGTTTCTCCCATTCTTCTCTGCAGATCCTCTCAAGCTCTGTCAGCTCTGTCAGGTTGGATGGGGAGTGTTGCTGCACAGATATTTTCAGGTGTCTCCAGAGATGTTCGATCAGGTTCAAGTCCGGGCTCTGGCTGGGCCACTCAAGGACATTCAGAGACTTGTCCCGAAGCTACTCCTGCTTTGTCTTGGCTTTTTGGGGTATCTGTACTTTACCATTTACATTTTTGCCAACTTTACTTTTACTTCACTACATTCCTAAAGAAAATAATGTACTTTTAGTCCATACATTTTCCTTGACACGCATAAGTTAGTAAATTATGTCTTAGTGTTGGAGTGTGCCCCTGACTATCTGCAAATAAATAAATACAATTTTTGAATCCTTTTTTTTATAAATACATATTATATATATAAATAAATAAAATTTAATCATGCCGTCTGGTTTGCTTAATATAAGGAATTTGAAATGGTTAATACTTGTACTTTTACTTTTCATACTTAAGTACATTTTAGCAATTTCATTTACTTTTGATACTTAGACTTTTAGACTTTTACCTAAGTAGTATTTTACTGGGTGAATTTCACTTTTACTTGAGTCATTTTCTATTAAGGTATCTTTACTTTTACTCAAGTATGACAATTTAGTACTTTTTCCACCACTGATCCTGACTAGTCTCCCAGTCCCTGACACTGAAAAACATACCCCACAGCATGATGCTGCCACCAACATGCATCACCGTAGGGATGGTGCCAGGTTTCCTCCAGAGGTGACGCTTGGCATTCCGGCCAAATAGTTAAATCTTGGTGTCTTTGGATAAGAGAATCTTGTTTCTCATGGTCTGAGAGTCTTTAGATGCCTTTTGGCAAACTCCAAGTGGGCTGTCATGTGCCTTTTACTGGGGAGTGGCTTCTGTCTGGTCACTCTACCATAAAGGTCTGATTGGTGGAGTTGGTTGTACTTCTGGAAGGTTCTCCCATCTGAAAGTAGGAAACAACATCTCCACTTCGCTGATCCTCAACACTGGGGCCCCACAAGGGTGCGTGCTCAGCCCCCTCCTGTACTCCCTATTCACCCATGACTGCGTGGCCATGCACGCCTCCAATTCATCAAGTTTGCAGATGACACAACAGTAGCGGGCTTGATTACCAACAACGACGAGACAGCCTACAGGGAAGAGGTAAAGGCCTCAGGAGGCTGAAGAAATTTGGCTTGTCACCAAAAGCACTCACAAACTTTTACAGATGAACAATTGAGAGCATTCTGTCGGGCTGTATCACCGCCTGGTACGGCAACTGATCCGCCCACAACCATAAGGCTCTCCAGAGGGTAGTGAGGTCTGCACAACACATCACCGGGGGCAAACTACCTGCCCTCCAGGACACATACACCACCCGATGTCACAGGAAGGCCATAAAGATCATCAAGGACAACAACCACCCGAGCCACTGCCTGTTCACCCCGTTATCATCCAGAAGGCGAGGTCAGTACAGGTGCATCAAAGCAGGGACCGAGAGACTGAAAAACAGCTTCTATCTCAAGGCCATTAGAATGTTAAACAGCAACCACTAACATTGAGTGGCTGCTGCCAACATCCTGACTCAACTCCAGCCACTATAATAATGGAAATTGATATAAAAAATGTATCACTAGCCACTTTAAACAATGCCACTTAATATAATGTTTACATACCCTAAATTACTCATCTCATATGTATATACTGTACTCTATACCATCTACTGCATCTTGTCATCTTTATGTAATACATGTATCACTAGCCACTTTAAACTATGCCACTTTTATGTTAACCTACCATAGATTAGTCATCTCATATGTATATACTGTACTCGGTACCATCTACTGCATCTGGCCTATGCCGTTCTGTACCATCACTCATTCATATATCTTTATGTACATATTCTTTATCCCTTTACAATTGTGTGTATAAGGTAGTAGTTGTGAAATTGTTAGGATAGATTACTCGTTGGTTATTACTGCATTGTCTGATCTAGAAGAACAAGCATTTCGCTACACTCGCATTAACAACTGCTAACCATGTGTATGTGACAAATAACATTTGATTTGAGAGAGGGGAACCGGCCAGAGACTTCCTCCAGTGCCTTTCCGTTCACCTTCACACTCCTGGGCCAGACTACACTCAATCACAGGACCTACTGAAGAGATGAGTCTTCAATAACGACTTAAAAGTTGAGACAGAGTCTGCGTCTCTCACATAGATAGGCAGACCATTCCATAAAAATAGAGCTCTATATGAGAAAGCCCTGCCTCCAGCTGTTTGCTGAGAAATTCTAGGGGCAATTAGGAGGCCTGCGTCTTGTGACCTTAGCATACGCGTATAACGCTCTGGTCGTAGTGGGTGCGAAGTCAGGTGCAGGAAGCAGAGAGTACAGGGTAGTGCTTTTAATTGCACACACGGCGAACATAAGCCACCCCATGCACAACAAAACAAATGCCCCAAACACAGAGACTCAAACAGTCCAGAGAAAAGCCCATGAACGAAAAGAGGCTAGCACTGGAGTAATATGATCCATTTTTGGGGGGTTCTAGTCAAGATTCTAGCAGCCGTGTTTAGCACTAACTGAAGTTTATTTAATGCTTTATCCGGGTAGCCGGAAAGTAGAGCATTGCAGTAGTCTAACCTAGAAGTGACAAAAGCATGGATTAATTTTTCTGCATCATTTTTGGACAGAAAGTTTCTGATTTTTGCAATGTTAAGTAGATGGAAAAAAAGCTGTCCTTGAACCAGTCTCGATTTGTTCATCAAAAGATATATCAGGCTCCAGAGTACCGCTGAGGTCCTTCACAGTTGTATTTGAGACGATTGTACAACCATCAAGATTAATTGTCAGATTCAACAGAAGATCTCTTTGTTTCTGTAAGGTAAAAAAATGTGGGAAAAGTTCAGGGGTCTGAATACTTCCCGAAGTCACTGTAACAGCTTAGTTTATGAATAAAGTGTATATTTTACTTCTAGGTCATTTTATTTGAGGTATAGTATTTTTGTATTTTTTCTCTATACTTCCCAGTCTCCCTTTTCACTGGGAACCATAGGGCCATTCACCACAACTTCAAGGGATCCTAAGCAACTTTTGTCAACGTTAGGATGATGTTTACATTTTCAACAGAGACTAACAACAAATGACAGTTCACAGTTAAAGAAAGTCGCCGTGAGGCTTTCCTAAATTGAGGCATTGAGGCACTGGTAATATCAGAGGGGTACGTGTGTAGAATTGAGGTCAGGTAAACAGCAATGTTCGTAATTGCTAAAGTTCTGACAGCTACAAGTTTCATACCATGTTTTCATTAAAGAGATGAAAGGGTAGTCCAAATGAACATCCATCAAGTTCATCAGGTTACGTTCAAAGTATGTTTTGTTCCTCTTCAAAGAGTTGTAGCCTCAGGAA
This sequence comes from Oncorhynchus gorbuscha, assembly GCF_021184085.1. Classification (NCBI taxonomy): domain Eukaryota; kingdom Metazoa; phylum Chordata; class Actinopteri; order Salmoniformes; family Salmonidae; genus Oncorhynchus; species Oncorhynchus gorbuscha. Next base: position 62,894,108 of record NC_060178.1, read on the forward strand.
AGTAGATAAATGTAAGGAGATTTAGGGTAGATTTATTTGCCCTAGTTTACTGTATAGGCTACAAGGTAGACACTCGCAACACACAGGCACAGACATACACACACACATACACACACGTGCACGCACACGCAGGTTGGGGAGGGGGGTGTATTTTTATCCATTAGGAAGTAGCCTCCAATTGGGTCCTTAGAATGACCATGCAAGTAATAATCTTAAACTGTGTTTAGACAGGCAGCCCAATTCAGATATGTTCACATCAGATCTTTTTTTAGAGCAGATCTGATTGTTTAAAAGACAAATTAGTGAAAAAAAAGATCAGAATTGGGCTGCCTGTCTAAACGCAGACTTATTGTCCTAAAATATAAAAGTGGTTACTGCATTTTGTGCTTGACAAAAGTGCTTGAGGTTGGTTAATTGCAACAATATTGATTTCTGTAGCACTTGTGTTGATAACGAGGATATCCTGAAGATATAGTTGCTTCAAACTGCTTGAAAGAAGAACCGTATCACCTTGTATTTACGTCCACAGTTTTTGTGTGGTCTGTATCTAGCAACGTGTTATTAAAGCTCTATTAACCACCCAGATCAAACCGCAGTCAACATCTCGTACAATACCAGTCAAAAGTTTAGACACACCTACTCATTCAAAGGTTTTTTTTTATTTAGACTATTTTCTACATTGTAGAATAATAGTGAAGACATCAAAACTATGAAATCATGTAATAACCAAAAAAAAGTGTTAAATAAATCAAAATATATTTTATATTTGAGATTCTTCAAAGTAGACACCCTTTGCCTTGATGACAGTTTTGCACACGCTTGGCATTCTCTCAACCAGCTTCACCTGGAATGTTTTTCCAACAGTCTTGAAGGAGTTCCCACATATGCTGAGCACTTGTTGGCTGCTTTTCCTCCACTCTGCGGTCCAACTCATCCCAAACAATCTCAATTCGGTTGAGGTCAGGTGATTGTGGAGGCCAGGTAATCTGATGCAGCACTCCATCAGTCACTTTCTTGGTCAAATAGTCCTTGCACAGCCTGGAGGTGTTTTGGGTCATTGTCCTGTTGAAAAACAAATGATAGTCCCACTAAGTGCAAACCAGTTGGGATGGCGTATCGCTGCAGAATGCTTTGGTAGCCATGCTGGTTAAGTGTGCCTTGAATTCTAAATAATTCACTGACAGTGTCACCAGCAAAGAACCCCCGCACCATCCCACCTCCTCCTCCATGCTTCATGGTGGGAACCACACATGTAGAGATCATCCGTTCACCTACTCTGCATCTCATAAAGACATAGGTTGGAATAAAAAAAAATCAAATTTGGACTGATCAGACCAAAGGACAGATTTCCACCGGTCTAATGTCCATTGCTCGTGTTTCTTGGCACAAGCAAGTCTCTTCTTCTTATTGGTGTCCTTTAGTAGTGGTTTCTTTGCAGCAATTTGATCTTGAAGGCCTGATTCACGCAGTCTCCTCTGAATAGTTGTTGAGATGTGTCTGTTACTTGAACTCTGTGAAGCATTTATTTGAGGTGCAATTTCTGAGGCTGGTAACTTTAATGAACGTATCCTCTGCAGCAGAGGTAACTATGGGTCTTCCTTTCCTGTGGCGGTCCTCATGAGAGCTAGTTTCATCATAGAGCTTGATGAGTTTTGCGACTGCACTTGAAGAAACTTTTAAAAGACCGGATTGACTGACCTTCATGTCTTAAAGTAATGGACTGTCATTTCTCTACAATGTAGAAAATATTCAAAATAAAGAAAAACCCTTGAATGACATCCACCCATTTCATACAACCTTGACCTTTTCTATTTTTTAACATTTCCTAATGATAAAGTTAAATGCTACCTTCAAATACTCCTTGGAATTCAGATTTCGCAGTTGGTGAAGTTGTAAAATAGACATTATCGCATTCAAGTGCTTTTCAACTCAGATAACAATTCAGCCATTGAGAGTTTAGCTAGCCAGATGAGCTAGCTAACATTGCTAATATTAAAGTTAGCCAGTTTGCCCACATTGTCAAAGTTTGACGACTTTAAAAAACGCCTTTGTTTTTTAATATTTTTTTTTAAAGATAAACTGTGGGAAAAAACGGTATACTTTTTGTGGCATTGGTAGTAGTCATATACATAACTGCTTGGCATCCGACCATAAGGCTTAGCATGTAGACCGTAAGGCGCTACAGAGAGTAATGCGTACGGCTACGTACATCACTGTGGTCAAGCTTCCTGCCATCCAGGACCTATATACTAGAAGGCCCAAAAATTGTAAAAGACTCCAGTCACCCAAGTCATAGACTGTTCTCTCTGCTACCGCACAGCAAGCGGTACCAGAGCACCAAGTCTAGGTCCAAAAGGCTCCTCAACAGCTTCTACCCCCAAGCCATAAGACTCCTGAACAATTAATCAAATGACCATCCGGACTATTTGCATTGACCCCCTCCCCCTTTTGTTTTTACACTGCTGCAGCTTACACTGTTTATTATCTATGCATAGTCACTTTACCCTGACCTACATGTAGAAATTACCTTGAATAACCTGTACCCCTGCAGTTGACTCATTACACCCTATATATAGCCTCATTATTGCTATTTTACTGTGTTACTTTTTTAAATAGTAAATATTTTCTTAACTCTATTTTCTTAAAACTGCATTGTTGGTTAAGGGCTTGTAAGTAAGCATTTCACAGTAAGGTCTACTACACCTGTTGTATTCAGTGTGTGTTCCAACATTTGATTTGATTATAGTCCCAAAATGTAATAACATATGTAAATATTATAATTTTGGACATAAAGTATTGTCAAAAACAAGAAAGTCTGGGATTAGGGGTATCTGTGACGTCTCAGTCATGCACTGAAGCTAATAAAGCTAAAGTTGGCTCACGATTATCATTTTACTCACCCTAGCAGAGGTGGTTAGACTGTGTTGGATGAGTGACTGTAACTGTGTTACTGTGTTGCCAGATTGAAACCCACATGTGACTCCACACAATAGAAACCCCCATCAAAGCACTCTTAATGAAGTAGAGGAAAACCTAGGCGAAATCAGCCTGTTCGGTCCCTCTTTAACTATTAGTAATTCTGATTTTGAGCATCATTTAAGTCCGAAACTCATATGTTCACCTTTCCAACAGCACTTGAAGGCAGCAATATATTTAGGGGTATAGTTATTATTTATGCACTTATAGCCACAGTATATAGTATCCATAAAATACCACTTTGATTTCTGATCGATATGCCACAAAAACCATGAGTGGATTTTAAAGGGGAAACAGTGTGGGAGTAGCACAGTCATTCTCAAATGTGTAGCAGCTGGTTTCACTGTCTGATAAGGAGTGGCCTACCGTAGGATGGCTAATTGTCTCTTTTGAAGTTGTAGCCTCATTTCCAAAATACGCTTGCTTGACTTCTGGCAAAGTTGCACTGCGTCTTCCAAGGGGCCATGTGACCAGTTGTAGTAAATTACAGCAGCAACCGATGGATAATCCTTTTACTGCTTTTGAAAAATGTGCAGAACAATTGTAAATTGTAAATGCAATTGAAGCTGCCCACTCTTTGTTTCATTTTCACAGAATTGGGTCACTCTCAGATTTACTTTTTTTGTCTGGGCTTTTTGTTTTTCAGAAATATTATTTTTGAAAAAACGTTTTTAGTCATTTCATTTTAACAGCAGCTTGCATACTGTAGGCATATGTTCTTAATCTTATAATTTAATGATTGGATTAAACCCGCCATCCTGCCTGTATGACTGCATGATTCTTAATTGTTTTCCATGTATCTTACAGTTAGAACCAAGCACATGGGGAAAACATTACTCCTAATGCACTCTTTAATGACTACATAGGCCTGTGTTCCTGCTCTTGTAAGTCTCCTGTGTTTTAGGTCCAAGTCTTCCTAGCTTCCTGTTTATTCATTGGAGGTTTCAGTTTTAGGGTGGGACATCAAACTGAAGGTACAGGTATTCTCTAATGAGTCCACATTGTCTGGCTCTTCTATTGTGACCTTTGATCTCGGCATCGATCTGCTCGAGAACAGGTCTCCCATCCAAGATGCGCACAGTTAATCAAAAAGTGTCTGAGCCATAATCCATCAACGGTGTAAATGCCCACAGGGCACAGACGTCAATTCAATGCCTATTCCACGTTTGATTAAACCAATGTGTGCCCAGTGGTCAGGCACCAAGAATTGATGTTATGTCTTTCATCAGCTTTCAATATTACGGATGTGAGGTACAGACATTTGTGGTGTATATGATTTCTCGTCTGGCTTCAAGTCATGATTATAAACACGAATGGACAATGGGTATTTTAGCCCTCCGTTACAGACTCAACGTGATTCTTGAGTATTGACCCTGAGGACTAAATTTATATCAGCAGACTCCACTTGACAAGACAATGTCAAAGAGAGTGAATAATGAGGCCGTAGTGGTTAGAGCAAGAGAAATGTAATGGTGTCCCTACTGGGCATTTGGGCCTACAGTGTAACCCAGGGGTCATACATCTAGGTCCTTAACTCTAACACTGTAGTGCTGCATTCACCTGTGTGTTTGGAGCTGTTGCCCTTAACCACGGCGTGGTTGACTCTGGAGAGCTGCTGGTTGTGAATAGTTGGCTTACATGTACTATATTCACAGACAGCCCATACTTTCGCTCCAATAATGGAAGGAAATGTCACTCAACACTACGATCACCTGTCACGAAATGGTCAATTATCATTCGATGACATCTGGCCTCTAAGGAGAAGGGCAAACATCTCAGGTTCTACAATACTGTTAAGAGCTGTGAGGACTGGGATATGCATGCAGTTTCCAAGGACAGTCCACATCTGAAAGACAAAATAGATTGGACTAAGACAGACAAGATGTACAAATACGAGGACTCAAATGTTTTTTTTTGGGGGGGGGGGGCAACGGCTTCCCTGAACCTTGGAGATTTCAGACTGAGATTTCACTGGACTGAGACCAGGGTAATCCAACCACAGGCCATATTTTCTGTTGTATGATAAACAACATTTTTCGAGATGCATTTCAGTTTATAATAACAATTAAAACTATGACTTAAATATCAAAATACAGTAATTAAAAATATTAAAGCAGGACGATTCTGTTTAAATCAACTTTTCCTTTGTACATCTTCTTGGGTATCTTGAGCATTTCCCGACTGAAGATCCCAAAGCCGTACTTTTAACCACCTGTAACAGGCTCCTCAAATATGATTCCATATCCTCTGCAATAGAGAGCTCTGTCATTATTATGGCTGTTCATCTTGCAATGTTTCCCCTACAAGGTGCAGTAAAACGTTTTTGATGAAGCATTTAATGTTCCGGGCTTTAAGTGTCCGCCCCCAGTGTAACATGGCCTTGCTCTATGCAGCGTTTTCATCCTCACGGCGGACAACTGGGTCAGTGGACAAAAATCTCCCTGTGGAGGTGAAGCAGAACGGAAACATCAAACATTTTCGTCACGAGTGTTGACAGCTAAATTCACTCGGTTAGACAAGAGCAGCGTCTTCCTCCATGTGTCTCTGAGAAAGTTTGGTGGGGTTATGAGTTTATGAGCAAATTAAGATAACACTGTTATTATGATTGTATAAATGTGTAATAACATATGTTACCTTAATCCATGAGTGCATCTGTGATACTTTTAGCCACAATGAATTCATGGATGGTGAATTTTCATGGGGAAATACCAGAGCCTTTGACTTTCACGGCTTGGAAACATTTAACTCCCCATACCTGTCTATACAGCCTGTGCATTTCAATGGGGCGGTTAAATATAGTGTCTCCCTCTCTCTCCTGTTTCAAGAAGACAAAGGGAACTTCATGGCACGAAACTCACTGGCCTTCACCCCTGACAGAGGGGTAAGTGGAAATATCTGCTGTGTTGACCTACAGACCTCTCGTCTTCTTCAGACTTCCCAGCCCTAACAAATTGCTTCCTGGTCATGCTTTCACATAATCATACAGACAGTGGGTGGAAGCTGCATGTGGGTCATTCATGTGGAAAATCAAATGCGTTTATATGACCAAAACTCAATCACTTTGGGGTAATGATGTTCAAGGTTTTTAGAGTCAGATGCTCAAATCTGGTATAGGCCACAAATAGAGTTTATTGGACATACCGGCTGGTCCATTGTCTGTACATTGTCTGTACCTGGACTGTGTTTCAACTGAACAATTCTAGAGGTAATTGCAGTACGTGAGAATGTGTTCTCATTCAGGTGAAATAAAAGGTACTATAAATAAAGGAATACATTTGTTTGATTACAACAACTCACACATATTGACTGCTAACTGAATCTATGTCCATGTCTGGTCATTTGATGCTCAGGGAGTGCACGTCAGTCACAAAGCCCTGAAATCGACATTAGCGCTAAATAACACAACAGAGGCCCATCGTGCTCCATGCATCTCAGACAGAGAGGAGAGGCGTCTAATTGTCTGTCCAGCTGGAGGACATACATGGTAAGACCCGGCACCTTCATGACTAATGTACACTCACAGCCCCTCCATCACACACAGAGCTCTGCTATGACGCCTAACGAGCAGGAATATAAATTAAGACTGCATCAGACTGTGGGCTGATCTAACATAACAGATTTAATAGCCATAGAGCGTAAAGGATAGGCCAAATTATCAAGCGCATGTTGACATTACAGCGTGCTCAATACCAGTAGCATAGGCTACTTGAAAGCTCATTAGACAGCTGATGGGCCTTGACAGACAGCCGGGCATCCTGGATTTCAATAAGGTGATTCTCTCTGAATGGATTATTACAGGCAGAAACTGAGTGTCTACTTAACCAAGAGGAAATAAAAACCACAAAGGCTTTGACATAGAAGGCACATACTCTATCAAAATGACTAGTACATTTTAGTAGCCAAATTAAAGGAAGCTGTTTTCACTATACTGCAATATCTGTGGGCAAATTTTGGGCTCATGGGCAAGGGTGCTGCTTAACTACGGCTGAGGTAATTTGCCTGAAATTGTATTTAATTAGGTTACTTTCATCAAATAGACAAAAAAGGTCCGCCCGCTTGTTGTTTTCCACTTTCCCTACGGCCAAGGGTGTACATTTCTACCGCCAGCAGGCAAGCGGAGTTTGTCGCTCAAGACGTGATTTGCATCTCTGGCGAGTAGCCCGCAATCATCAGACCTTGGCAGGCCAGTTTTCTCTGGCTTTGAGCCTCCACTTAGAGGACAGCTATAAGCCCTAGGCAAGCCAACTAGCCATGAGTTAATTTTAAAGACAATAGCAAGGAATTTCTCTAATCTCAAATTCGGCCTGTCACCTTCCAGCTAACCACAGCCAACCAGAAGCTGCAAGCTGTTTTTGTTGTTTGTAGAAATACCTTACAATTGTTGCAATTTTAATTTGATTTGATTTAAATAGCCAATTTAAAAACACAATACAACCACACGTGGACATAATGCATTTAAAATCATTCAGCATGACACAAAAAGTGACACAGCTAATAATTTACAGATGAAGTAGATTGATTTAATACTTTTTTTCGGGGCAACACAACGTACAGTAGGTGGCTGCACCTCAAATCCCAGAGAAGAAGCCGAAAAGCCTTCAACAGGAAGTTATCTTTGTTACCATCCTCCATCGAGCTTTCAAACCATTCTTTCATACTTGATAGTAGCCAGTAGCTTTTGAAAAAAAAAAATCCACAGGCTTTTGAAACTAAAGAACAGTTTAATTGTTTGTATTTATCACCTCCTTTGAAATACCGAACAATAATACACTAGCGGCACCCATTCAGTCGATATAGATAGATGGGGCACTGTAACGGTTTTCTTGTGGTGAAGGAGAGGCGGGCCAAAACACAGCGTGGTTATATTGATTCATGTTTAATAAAGAAAGATAAACACGAACACTACAAAACAATAAACGTGGAAAACCAAAAACAGCCCTATCTGGTGCAAACCACAGAGACAGGAACAATCACCCACAAACACACAGTTAAACCCAGGCTACCTAAGTGTGATTCTCAATCAGAGACAACTAATGACACCTGCCTCTGATTGAGAACCATACTAGGCCGAAACATAGAAATACCCAAAACATAGAAAAACAAACATAGATTGCCCACCCCAACTCACGCCCTGACCATACTAAATAATGACAAAACAAAGGAAATAAAGGTCAGAACGTGACAGGCACCCATTCACAAGCACCAATTCGGTAGCCTAGATTTGAATCTTGCATAGAGAGACTAGAGTGGAATCATTTGCCGTTGACAATAGACCTTGTTTTAAAGATTTTAATCATTTTTAGTTATCTCATCTGTTTATGCACCAGATTAGAATGCAAAGTTTGTTTGCAAGTTTGTAAGTAACAGTACTGCTTTCCTTCATTTTTGTGTAGTTTTACTTGTGTAACGTTATTGTCAACGAGGACAATAATGCAAGCTAGCTAGCTAGCCTAGATAGTTAACGTTACTTGGCTAGCTTGCTGATGTTTAATGTCTTGCTAATATTAGATAGCTAGCTAGAAACTTGCCAGAAGATTACAACCCTATCATTATGCTTGTTTACACTGAGCTGCATTGGGGTCTGAACACAATCATGGTTACATTAACACACCGTGGAGCCAGCATGAGATATGGGTCAGAAACGTACTTCAATGCGGGCATGGGATATGCCACTGTACTCCAAGTGTTGCCTTTATCCACACTGATACATCGAGAAGATTGAAATACTGCTAGTTTTCCTGGAAAATTGCCATTTTTGTCCTCATGCTAGCTAGCAGTAGTCACAGCAGCCATTATGGAATGGCATGTCGCGTCGAACAAGAAAGGAGCTGATTGGCTGACACTGCCATTCCAAATTGGCTGTGGTGGCTACTGCTAACTAGCATGAGGACAAAAAATGCAGCACTTCCTCTCGTTAGCTGATATATTTTGCACACACAAAAGTTTTTGCACACACACAACTTCCACAAAACTTTTTCTTAAATAATAAAAATATATAAATATATAAAAATAAGTGGCGACAGGGAGTAGGCATGCCACTGGCTTGACGCTGGAAAAACCACCTTGCCATCGACTGGTAGCTGTAATGTCGCCGGTGAAGGGCGGGTGGGAAGGGCGGGTGGGCTGTGTGAGGAATATGGCTTGTGCATGGTTGCCGCTTGACAAAGCAGCCTATTGCGGGCACCCCATGATTAAGGCCGATGGAGGACTGAGATGTAGAGGAGTAGGTGACTCAGATAGCTCCCATGACACAGGAAGTGGAGTTGTCTCGCCAGGAACTGCTCTCTAGAAGCCCCGGCTTCTCCCGGTCCCACTCTAGCAGACGGACCCCTTCCTGTCCCCTCCACCACAACCACCAGCACAGCAGCTGTAGAAGAGCCGGTAGGGGCCCCCTGTGTGCTGCTTGGCCCTGGCCTCATCATCTGGCAGTTATCAAGGCAAATTAGAAGAACACATGCTTTGAGAGCCCAGGCTCTGTGTGCAGCCCCTGTTCTCACAACAGCAGAACAAAGGCCGGCCGGAGCAGGAAGCACGAGTAGCACTTAAAAGGGGTAGTGGGACTCCTGCCCCCAGGGGTCCGCCTTCACCCTCAGGAGGGGGACGAGTAAAGGCCTTCATTCAACAACCCCCTCCACCCACACGCACCCACCTTTGTCTTGAGAGCATGAGCAAGGCAAAGAGGCATTGCGCTCGACAGGAATTAGTGGAAACAGATAATGGGTGCAATGTGCGCAAAACAAAATAAGGAAGAATGCTCTAGAACTTCGGGTTTAGGAACAACATATGGCCGTAATGAGCCATGAGCCATTACAGAGACAAAAGGATTCTGAAAGTGAAATAAACAACCCGAACTGAGCCTTGATCATGGCCAGGCTTCATAAATAAACATTATTACAACAGTACGTTGCATTCAGAGCTGGAGGGATTTGACATTTAGGCAGGGTTTAATCATTTTTAACTCCCCTATGACTCATTCTGATTATGTTTGTGGGAACGAGCTGCCACAAACATGTCAACATCCAATGAATAAACCATGTAAATGATGTTTCTATAGATGTATAATGTTTTTATGCCAGAACGTATGTCTTTACTGTGCCTTACATTTTTATTTCAAAGGCAAATAGCAAATGGCAGTGGAAACAGTGAACATTTAATTGTGCGTATTGGCAGTTTGAGTCTATATCACTGTCTTTGAATGAAGGATATTACACCTGGACTGCTCAATCATCATTCATCCCATATATCCTTAAACCAGTCATCACTCTCCCTGATCACCAGAGGTTGTTCATCACCATCAATTGGTGTTTGACAGCTTTATGCACGTTGGGATCGGACACGCAGATCCACTTCCTCCGGTAAAAGGGAGACGGCAATCCACACTGGCCGCCCACCTCCCATCTCCTATCCCTTCTCATACCAGGGCCTTTGTACTGAGACTGGGTGACACAGGGGCAGAGGGACAGAGCAGGAAAGTATTAAGATGAGAGAGAGAGCGATAAAGAGAGAGGGAGACAGGGCCGGTTCCAGGTAGGAGAGACATATGTGGTCGCTTAGGACCCCCGGGCAGTAATGAGAGTAAGAATAGTAGAATACACCAGGTGCAATTTCAAAATTTGTTTGTGCATCAGCAGTTTTTCACGTGTTATGTCAGGTCACTGGCAGTCACTTAATTAGCCATGTCAACTAAAATGTTTAGATTGGTAGTTAGTCTAACAGCCATCCAAACAGCCATCCCATTGATTTTGCTGGTCATTCTCACTCAGATATCATTAACATGGCTTAAGTCATTGTACAATGTGTCGAATTTAAACAAATTAGCTTTAAAATAAAAACGTCCCCACCATCAAGAGGGGGACCACTAAAGTATTTTGCTGCGATGTGGGGGCCCCCCAACCGAATCTCGCTTCAGGGCCCCCATAAGGCTAGAGCCAGCCCTGGAGGGAGTGATGCACTACCTGAAAAGGAAGACAGTTCCATTACATTTCCTATCGAGTGTCCTGATAACTTTCCCAGTCGCAGTGTACCTCTCTTTCAGCCACCAATTTCTCTCCTGATTCCCAAACCTGCATAGTCCATCAGGACCAGAGGGGAGAGAACATCCCGCATTCTTCAGCCTGATGCTCCCGCCGCTGAAAATAATCCACCTAAACAAAGGAGAGACAGCTGCACAGGAGAGGGAGAACATAATCTTTAGACACAAGCTGCTGTCTTTAAAAAGGCCTGGTAAGGTATATTGTCTCCCTGTGCTGTGGTTTCTTAAGAATGGACTTCCTGCCTACATTACAAGCTAACGTTGAATGAGTGTCCCTCTCCACCCACCTGCCAATTAATGGGAAGTAATACCCTATCCTTCTGACTATATGTATTTTTTTAAATGAGGCCCCCCTAATATGAAGACTACGTCTCCCAGTTCCCATTTGACCTCAACCAACAAGTCTGTTCACAATAAATGAGTGAAGGCCTACGTTGTCAGTCACAGGTTTAAAGTCTTACTGCAGGTGTGAAATGAGAACAGAACTTTCAAGAGCAGAAATGGCTGTTAAATGTTACTGCTCAGCTTGTCTGTCACAACCCAACTCAGTATTTTGCAAGGCCAAGTTGACCCCTGCACACTGATTGGGTTAAGGGCCTCTCAGTAAGAATGACCCACACAGAGAAACTGACGCGTTTCACAGCTGTCTGCTCCTAGGTGGCTCTGTCTCCAAAATGTATGTATTTATTTAACCCTTACTTCACAGAATAAGTTGACTGAAAACACTTTCACAGCAATGACCTTCAAAAGAGTGGCAGGGGAGAGGAGAGGGATGGAATGAGCAGATTGGAATCACAGACTGAAATAATGTTGAGATACGCTGACACAATATGTGACCCAATACAGGAAACTAGGCATATGTCGCAAGTCACGACTTCACCAGAGAGCCATTTGAACGGAAAAACGTTTTTAAATAAAAATTTGTTTGGGGGCAGAAATGCCTTCTCGAGCATGTGAACTTTCATGTGCCTTAATTGTTAAATTATGAGCCTTGTTGGTTAAGCCACAGAAAAAGTCAACAACCTTACCTCTAGCCATGATTGGCTGAGATAATGAGTGGGCTGGACATGCAGAGAGATGAGTTACGATTGGCCTGCCATATAGAAGGCTTCTGTCTGTTTTAGCTCGTCAGTCTGTGTTGGTAATCCTGTCGAACGCAGATGTTTTTTATGTATTGTGAGGTGGAGCTGCTGTTGCTCTCCACTTTCTGGAGGATGAAGTTTGGAAATCAGTGGAATTTGAGTATGATAGCTAAAGAGATGGTGAATACACCTGTCTCCGGATTACATCTTCAAACTAAGGGCAACCGTGGTATGGCATTCCTAACAGGGAGATGCGTCCATCATGCATGATGATGTATACAGGTAAGATAGCTAACACTAGACTATCTACATTTTCAGATATTACACGTTTCAAATTTTAACAGAAAGTGGTTTCATTTCAAGCTAAAGTGTACTGTTAGCTATCTAGCTGGCTAGCCGTATCCATGCAGGGTAGTAACAACATGATTTGGCACTGTGTTCATTGTTGTTTAACTAGCTAATGTTAGCTGGCTGGCTCGTTAGCGAACGTTACGTGATGTTTGTACAACACCCGTTGAATATGGCCGGTGTCAGTATACGTCTGCAAAAAAGCAAAGTAAAGAAATTGTTGCCAGCAGAGCTGGTTAGGCTGTTATCATGTTATCTAATCATCGGCCAGAGTGTCAAGTGTGCACTCAGAGAGCGAAACGAGATGGGTGGGACTAAAGCTTAAGAGGATGTGTACGATGCTGAATGGGTGTAGACAAAGAAGAGCTCTTCACTAGATACTAAAACATTCATAGGCCATTTTCTCAAAAGTCAGGATAGGAGTTGATCAACCTTCAAAGCAGAAATACTTCCCAATTGTTAATCAACTGTAGTGTATGATATACCATTTTCTAGCTCTGAGTCTCTACTTTTATCCCATGTAAAAACCACAATTTCAAATTTTACACAAGACCGCATCCAGGTGGTGAGAAACAAAAGTCCAACGTTCTCAGATCTGGTGTGAAAAGATGCAGGTACGATCAAAATCATATGTACTTCCTGACCAGAGTCATTGTAAACACTCTAGCCCTAATCAGAATTATTTCTTTCCTTCTTACCCCTTTTTCTCCCCAATTTTGTGGAATCTAATTGGTAGTTACAGTCTTGTCTCATCGCTGCAACTCCCGTACGGACTCGGGAGAGGCAAAGGTCGTGAGTCTTGCGTCCTCCGAAACACAACCCAAACAAGCCGCACTGCTTTTTGACACAATGTCCACTTAACCCAGGAGCCAGCCGCACCAATGTGTCGGAGGAAACGCTGTGCACCTAGCGACCGTGTCAGCGCGCACTCACCCGGCCCGCCACAGGAGTCACTAGTGTGTGATGGGACAAGGACATCCCTGCCTACCCTCCCCTAACCGGTACGACGCTGGGCCAATTGTGCACAGCCCCATGGGTCTCCCGGTGGTGGCCGGCCACGGCAGAGCCTGGACTCGAACCCAGATACTCTAGTAGCACAGCTAGCACTGCGATGCAGTGCCTTAGACCACCGTGCCACTCGGGAGGCCCAGGAGTCTTTGTTTAACATTACATTTCACCAACATAAACTCATGTCTGCGACAGACACTTCTCTGGACATCCAAGCATTACCTTCCGTACAAGCATTTCATGCTTACATATGCAATGGTGCTAGTCTGATCTCTGTTTCTAAATGCAATCCAAGCCAATATATTCCTTGTGTGGGAAATATTGCTGGCTGCATGGTTGCTAATTTTCAGGGTTGCCCTGAATGCTAATTCATGGGAAACATTGTGCTTGATGGAGAACAGTCTGTTTGAAGGGGCTGAGGCACCATCACCTATTCTGAGGTAAACATTAGACTGCTGCTGGAGCTGTGTTGCTATGATTGGTATCAGCTGTGCAACACATTGGTGCACTGCTGAGGCCCTTCATGCCCAAATACTATTGTAACTCACAATGAGGCCTGTTGGGGGACTTTGGAAAGTCCTTTTAAGGGAAAGTGAAAACAGCTTGCAAGCGTGGTGGATGTCAACAGAGTTATAGTAGATGAAAAGAGATGCCTGAGGCGCTGCCGCTCAAAAGCTCAGCGAATAAATTTGTTCTCACTCTGTTGTACAAACAGGTCAGTCCTTTTTCCAGGCAACACTTTGACCTTACAAATTAGGAATCTTTACTTGCTGGAGTAACAGATTAAGATAATGATTCAAACGGCTACACCCTACTACTGTACATAATGATCCTCGCAAAGGGAGGGTGCTGGAGTGTTGAAAACACGGGATCCAATCATTTTGACACCTATCTTTTAAAGATTTATTTTGTTGATTTTATTACAAAATCTCTTTATCTGAGCAATTGTATTAGTATAAAATAATTTCATTTTGTTTTGCATACAATATAGCTCAGTATTTGTATTATTGATTCTATGGTCTTTTTTGCTCATCTTTATCAAGGGATCCAATAATTCCAGACCCCTCTGTATCTCCCAAAACACTTATCCTAAATCCTAGCCTAAGACAGTGTGTTAGTACACTCCAGACTATTGATACTGTATGTCGGTTTCTTCTATATAATTCCCAGCCAGGTCAGTGCTGTTTAAGATGAGGGAAGACACACAAAGAAAATAATGAGCATGGCCTTATTTTTAGTATAGCATATTGGATGACTCTCATTCATATTGCATTCACTTAGTTCAATGTAACAGCGATAGGTTTAGGCTACTACATGATACTCAAATTTTCCACATACCCATAATGAGGTTGCTACAACCTAACCTCTGAATGAAAGTTTACAATTAAGGTGCACACAGGTCAAGAGACAAAATTAAGGTGACAGACAGTGACATTCAATACCGTACACTCTTGCCTGCATCTAGCTGAGGGTAGGGTGAAATTATTAATCGAACAGTTGCAAACGAGAGTTTCCATTCCACAAATTCAGGTATGTTTGTCCCTGTTTTGTTCAGTTTGTTTCCGTTTAAGAAACATTTTTCAACAGAATCGGCGGAATGAATACACTCCTGACCACACGTAAAAAGAGTTCACTCTCATAACAGCCACGCTGTATTCCTTATCTTCCCTTCGCTTGTGAACTTCAATGCACAACACATCAGCTGTATGTGACCAGGCGAAAAAACATTTCCAAGCCAAACCTCTAAAAACAGCCGACATATTAGCAAAACTAACGTCATAGTCAGCATAGATAATAGAATTAACGCGTTAGCAAACCCTCTACAATCATGCAGTAACGTTACAGTGTACAGTCAGTAAGCAGTTACACCGACGGGCCCCGGTGGCAATTGGAAGAGTTCCAGTGTTGTGTTGGAAAGTCATAGCCAGCTAGCTAACATAGCATCCCTCTGTTTGAGCAGGGTGTTTCAGTAGGCTAAACTAGCTAGCTGCATTTGCTAGCTAAGTAAGTGAAACTTAAAGTAAAAAAATAAATAAAACGAAATCTCTCTCTCTATTGCTCTCTTGCTTCTCCTAAATTTTGGAATAAATTATTTTTTTCAAAACTGTTCAACTACTTGTCTTTCTCTCTTTAAGTCAACTACTCACCAGATTTTATACACTGCAGTGCTAGCTAGCTGTAGCTTATGTTTTCAGTACTAGATTAGTTCTCGGATCCTTTAATTGGGTGGACAACATGTCAGTTCATGCTGCAAGAGCTATGATAGGTTAGAGGATGTCCTCTGGAAGTTGCCACAATTACTGTGTAAGTCTATGGAAGGGGGCGAGAACAATGAGCCTCCTAGGTTTTGTAGCTCGGAAGTTAGCTGTCCTCCGGCTACACAATAGTGCTACCCTACAGAGTGCTGTTGAGGCAACTGTACACCGTTGCACAATTGTGTGTATTAATCAATTATTTGTTGACGTGATTACATTTAGTATAGTTTTATCTAAAAAGGATCACTTTAAATGTTTTACAATTTACATTCTTATGAAATTCACTGAGGAGAATGGTCAAACTGCCACCAGTTTGGCCCCAAAACATTTACAAAAAAATACACTAAATTGATGGTTTACATATAAGATAATGTTTTACAGCTTTGGCATTCTATTTTTCATTTTAAAATCATCTTAGATATTTTGTACATGTGATAAGGCCACACAGAGGGCCAGAGATAACTACAGACACCTGTAACAACCTGAAGTATGCAAAAAGGTCACTAGATGTCATCTGATATAATTCCATATATTCCTTGAAAGTTACCAAAATTCTGGTAGTTTGCTGGTAAACTTAAGTTTCCAGTAATATACCCACCCCTTGCAACCCTAGGCATGAACAACCCACTGACGTCAACTTTGACCTAAATTCAATAAAGTAGAGGTGACTGAACAAAGTGAAATGTAACAAAAAAATACAAAAATAATAACTTGCAGTTTACTATCTGCGACTATCCCCCAATAAACACTTTTCCTCTTCACAATGTAATAATCATCTTTTATGATATAGCCTCATTCAAAGCATGGACAGCACGTTAAAGCTCAATGTAATATTAACAGCGCTGCATATGGGTCTCTCACGACAAGAAGCACTCAAGCCCACATTATCAAACTCATGCGTGATTCAACACCCCCAAAGAAATATGGTGTATCAATCAAGGAGGACATTACGCACACGCAGTCTTCCAACCTTTGCCATTGAAGAGACCCCGCATTTTACACCTGCATTAGACTCTAATGTTACTTTGTTTATGGGTTAACACATCTTCCAGCTGTTAGACAGATGTTGGAATTCAACATGTTCTTTTTTTATAGGAGATATAGAATCTTTGTACTAAAGCTGTGTTTTATGAGACAATTCCGTAAGCTCCTAACCTTCTTTGGCCAACCAGTACTTTGGTGTTGCCAGCACCTGTGGACAGAGGAAATGGGAGCAGCTGGGACTTCAAACACTCCTGCATGGAATCGGCTGGTTGTGTCAACGTTGGTCGTGGTAGCTGCTTCAGAGAGAGCACCAGAGGACAGTACTGAAAAATCTCCCATCAATGTTTGGATGGAAGTTGATACATTTCAAGTTTCCTTGCATTGTGATTGATCACTAAGAATGTGGATATAATATGAACTATAGTTCCCTTTCAGTCAGTCAACTCCGGTATAAAAAACACTATGGGGAGTCAAACGCTTGTGACTTCGGTTGAAGGATATAAAATCACGCCCGACAAGGCCATTGAAATCTGCGCCTTGCTTGAAGACCCGCCTTCTACAGGTGATAAGCGTCAGCTTATCGTCAGCTGTGTGCTTAGGGTTGTTGTCCTTAAATTATTCTGCTCTTCACCTCGGTGTGAATAGGAACGATACTCACTCTACTAAAACAAACAATTGGAACACAACACTGTCTTATATTGCTCACCCCCTGGACATTGTGTGCTGAAGTATGTATGATGTCTCTGCTCGGTGCATGCTCAGGCTGCCCTCGCTCGAATTAGTTTGTGTGCGAGACTAGGAGATGGCTAGCAGTGTTCCCCTACTAGTCCGCAGCGCAGGTTCTCTTGACAATCATGTAGCATTCTTTAGGGGGCTTGGTGTCTCTGATAGGGACTTCCTCTCCCGGGTACCCGTACCTTGAGTCTGAGTTGTCTCCCGGCTTCTGTGTGCACTGTTGCCGGTTACGGGAGGCTACTCAAAGAGATAGGGCGACCAGGTTATGTGGGTATGCCCCCACCGCCTAAGTCTGCCTTCGTTAAGCACCACTTGCCACCACCACACCACTCTTCCCAGAAGGGTCTGGGTCCCACCTCAGGGATTTGAACCTACGTAGACTTTCGAGACCAGGCTAGCTAACGAGCACTGCATAACGGGCTTGCCATATTAGTTAACTTGCTGAGGCGAGCTAGCTACTGTCAGCTATTCCGGCTTCCTAACACTGGAACTGCTTGGGTAGCTCTCCTGTTTAGTATACATCGCATTTGGAATAAATTCTGACACCTTGACCTTTTCCAAATTTTGTAACGTTACAACCTTCTTTTAAAATTGATTGAATTGAATCTACACACAATACCCCATAATGAGAAAGAAAAAACATTTAGCAAATGAATAAGATAAAAATAAAAACTGAAATATCACATTTACATAAGTATTCAGACACTTTACTCAGTACTTTGTTGAAGCACCTTTGGCAGCGATTACAGCCTCTAGTCCTCTTGGATATGACACTACAAGCTTTGCACACCGGTATTTGGATAGTTTCTCACATTCTTCTCTGCAGATTCTTTCAAGCTCTGTCAAGTTGGATGGGGAGTTTAGCTGCACAGCTATATTCAGGTCTCTCCAGAGATGTTCAAATCGGGTTCAAGTCCGGGCTCTGGCTGGGCCACTCAAGGACATTCAGTGACTTTTCCCGTGGCCAAGCCTGAGTTGTCTTGGCTGTGTGCTTAGGGTTGTTGTCCTGTTGGAAGGTGAACCTTCGCCCCTGTCTGAGGGCCTAAGAGCTCTGGAGCAGGTTATCCTCGCTGTACTTTGCTCCATTCATCTTTCCCTCAATCCTGACGAGTCACCGAAAAACATCCCCACAGCATGATGGTGCCAGGTTTCCTCCAGACGTGACGCTTGGCATTTAGGCCAAAGAGTTCAAGCTCGGTTTCAACAGACCAGAGAATCTTGTTTCTCATGGTCTGAGAGTCCTTTATGTGCCAAGCAGGTTGTCATATCAAATACAATTTATTTATATAGCCATTCTTACATCAGCTGATATCTCAAAGTGCTGTACAGTAACCCAGCCTAAAACCCAAAACAGCAAGCAATGCAGGTGTAGAAGCACGGTGGCTAGGAAAAACTCCCTAGAAAGGCCAGAACCTAGGAAGAAACCTAGAGAGGAACCAGGCTATGAGGGGTGGCCAGTCCTCTTCTGGCTGTGCCGGGTGGAGATTATAACAGAACATGGCCAAGATGTTCAAATGTTCATAAATGACCAGCATGGTCAAATAATAATGATCACAGTGGTTGTCGAGGGTGCAACAAGTCAGCACCTCAGGAGGAAATGTGAGTTGGCATTTCATAGCCGATCATTAAGAGTATCTCTACCGCTCCTGCTGTCTCTAGAGAGATGAAAACAGCAGGTCTGGGACAGGTAGCGCGTCCGGTGAACAGGTCAGGGTTCCATGTCCACAGGCAGAACAGTTGAAACTGGAGCAGCAGCACGGCCAGGTAGACTGGGGACAGCAAGGAGTCATCATGCCAAGTAGTCCTGATGCATGGTCCTAGGGCTCAGGTCCTCCGAGATAGAGAAAGAAAGAGAGAAAGAGAGAGCATACTTAAATTCACATTGGACGCCAGATAACACAGGAGAAGTAATCCAGATATAACAGACTGACCCTAGCCCCCAACACATAACTACTGCAGCATAAATACTGGAGGCTGAGACAGGAGGGGTCAGGAGACACTGTGGCCCCATCTGATGATACCCCCGGACAGGGCCAAACAGGCAGGATATAACCCCACCCACTTTCCCAAAGCACAATGCCCACACCACTAGAGGGATATCTTCAACCACCAACTTACCATCCTGAGACAAGGCCGAGTATAGCCCACAAAGATCTCCGCCATGGCACAACCCAAGGGGGGGCGCCAACCTAAACAGGAAGATCACGTCAGTGACTCAAACCACTCAAGTTATTGCACCCCTCCTAGGGACGGCATGGAAGAGCACCAGTAAGCCAGTGACTCAGCCCCTGTAATAGGGTTAGAGGCAGAGAATCCCAGTGGAGAGAGGGGAACTGGCCAGGCAGAGACAGCAAGGGCGGTTCGTTGCTCCAGAGCCTTTCCGTTCACCTTCACCTTCACACTCCTGGGCCAGACTACACTCAATCATATGACCCAGTAAAGACTTAAAAGTTTATACCGAGTCTGCATCTCTCACATCGGTAGGCAGACCATTCCATAGAAATGGAGCTTTATAGGAGAAAGCCCTGCCTCCAGCTGTTTGCTTAGACATTCTAGGGACAATTAGGAGGCCTGTGTCTTGTACGTGTAGGTATGTACGGCAAGACCAAATCAGAAAGATAGGTAGGAGCAAGCCCATGTAATGCTTTGTAGGTTAGCAGTAAAACCTTGAAATCAGCCCTTGCCTTAACAGGAAGCCAGTGTAGGGAGGCAAGCACTGGAGTAATATGATCAAATTATGTGGTTCTAGTCAGGATTCTAGCAGCCGTATTGAATTTTTCTGCATCATTTTTGGACAGAAAGTTTCTGATTTTTGCAATGTTACATGTGGTGCAGTGGTTAAGGGTGCTGTACTGCAGTGCCAGCTGTGCCACCAGAGACTCTGGGTTCGTGCCCAGGCTCTGTCGTAACCGGCCGCAATTGGGAGGTCTGTGGGGCGACGCACAATTCGCCTAGCATTGCCCGGGTTAGGCTGGTAGGGATATCCTTGTCTCATCGCGAACCAGCAACTCCTGTGGCGGGCCGGGTGCAGTGCGCGCAACGAGATCAGGGTCTAGAGTAACGCCTGAGGTCCTTCACAGTTTTATTTGAGACGACTGTACAACCATCAAGATTTATTGTCAGATTCAACAGAAGAGCTCTTTGTTTCTTGGGACCTAGACCAAGCATCTCTGTTTTGTCCGAGTTCAAAAGTAGAAAGTTTGCAGCCATCCACTTCCTTATGTCTGAAACACAGCTAGGCCTTTTAGCGAGGCCAAATTTGGGGACTTCACCATGTTTCATTGAAATGTACAGCTGTGTGTCACCCGCATAGAAGTGAAAGTTAACATTATGTTTTCGAATGACATCCACAAGAGGTCAAATATATTGTGAAAACAATAGTGTTCCTAAAACGGAACCTTGAGGAACACCGAAATGTACCATTCACAGAGACAAACTGATATCTTTCCGACAGATAAGATCTAAACCAGGCCAGAACTTGTCCGTGTAGACCAATTTGGGTTTCCAATCTCTCCAAAAGAATGTGGTGATCGATGGTATCAAAAGCACACCTAATGTCTAGGAGCACGAGGACAGATGCACAGAGCCTCGGTCTGAGGACAGAGCCTCGGTCTGAGGCCATTAAAAGGTAATTTACCACCTTCACAAGTGCAGTCTCAGTGCTATGATTGGGTCTAAAACCAGACTGAAGCATTTCATATACATTGTTTGTCTTCAGGAAGACAGCTTTTTCTAAACTTTTTGAGAGGAATGGAAGATTCGATATAGGCCGATAGTTTTTTATATTTTCTGGGGAAAGGTTTGGCTTTTTCAAGAGAGGCTTTATTACTGCCACTTTTAGTGAGTTTGGTACACATCTGGTGGATAAAGAGCCGTTTATTATGTTCAACATAGGAGGGCCAAGCACAGGAAGCATCTCTTTCAGTAGTTTAGTTGGAATAAGGTCCAGTATGCAGCTTGAAGGTTTGGAGGCCATGTTTATTTTCATCATTGTGTCAAGAGATAGAGTACTAAAACACTTGAGTGTCTTTCTTGATCCTAGGTCCTGGCAGAGATGTGCAGACTCAGGACAACTGAGCTTTGGAGGAATAAGCAGATTTAAAGAGGAGTCCGTAATTTGCTTTCTAATGATCATGATCTTTTCCTCAAAGAAGTTCATGAATTTATTACTGTTGAAGTGAAAGCCATCCTCTCTTGGGGAATGTTGCTTTTTAGTTAGCTTTGCGACAGTATCAAAAATACATTTTGGATTGTTCTTATTTTCCTCAATTAAATTGGAAAAATAGGATGATCGAGCAGCAGTGAGGGCTCTTCAATATTGCACGGTACTGTCTTTCCAAGCTAGTCGGAAGACTTCTAGTTAGGTGTGGTGCCATTTCCGTTCCAATTTTCTGGAAGCTTGCTTCAGAGCTCAGGTATTTTCTGTATACCAGGGAGCTAGTTTCTTACCGCTCTCTTTGAAGTTCTTGATGATCCAATCAATGGTTGATTTAGGTGCAATCTGACTGGCAGCAATATCCTTGCCTGTGAAGCCCTTTGTTGCAAAGCAATGATGACGGCACGTGTTTGCTTGCAGGTAACCATGATTGACAGAGGAAGAACAATGATTCCAAGCACCATCCTCCTTTTGAAGCTTCCAGTCTGTTATTCAAACTCAATCAGCATGAGAGTGATCTCCATCCTTGTCCTCATCAACACTCACACCTGTGTTAACGAGAGAATCACTGACATGATGTCAGCTGAAATGCAGTGGAAATGTTTTGGGATTCAGTTCATTTGCATGGCAAAGAGGGACTTTGCAATTAATTGCAATCCATCTGATCAGTCTTCATAACATTCTGAAGTATATGCAAATTGCCATCATACAAACTGAGGCAGCAGACTTTATGAAAATTAATATTTGTGTCATTCTCAAAACTGTTGGCCACGACTGTACACTATCAACTGTGGGACCTTGTATAGACAGGTGTGTGGCTTTCCAAATCGTGTCCAATCAATTGAATTTACCACAGGTGGACTCCAATACATTTGTAGAAACATCTCAAGGATGATCAATAGAAACAGGATGCACCTGAGCTCAATTTCGAGTCTCATAGCAAAGGATCTGAATGTTTATGTAAATAAGGTCTGTTTTTTTAATACAATTGCTAACATTCCTAAAAACCTGTTTTCACTTTGTCATTATGGGGTATTGTGTGGAGATTGAGTTTTTGTAATCGATTTTAGAATAAGGCTGTAAAGTAACAAAATGTGGAAAAATAATACTATCTGAATGCACTGTACGTAGCTAGCGTTAAGTCACTTGGTTATTCTAAACCAGTGGTCATGAAACGGTCTGGTCGATTGTCAAGGCTTTCCTAGTCGATAACCAAACATTCCTGTAAAAAGCCCAACAATAAATCCTTGCATTCCTTTTAAATGTTTTATTTATTTCGAACATCTTATTCCTAAATCATGGGCATTAATATGGAGTTGGTATCCCCTTTGCTGCCATAACAGCCTCCACTCTTCTGGGAAGGCTTTCAACTAGATGTTGGAACATTGCTGCGGGGACTTGCTTCCATTCACCCACAAAAGCATTAGTGAGGTTGGGCACTAATGTTGGGCGATTACCCCTGGCTCTCAGTCAGCGTTCCAATTCATTCCAAAGGTGTTCGATGGGTTTGAGGTCAGGGCTCTGTGCAGGTCAGTCAAGTTATTCCACACCGATCTCGACAAACCATTTCTATATGGACCTCACTTTCTGCACAGGGCCAATGTCATGCTGAAAAAAGGGAAGGGCCTTCCCAAACTATTGCCACAAAATTGGAAGCACAGATTCTTCTAGAACCCAAAGCATCTGCTAAATGGCATATAATAGAATGTCGTATGCTGTAGCGTTTTGATTACCCGTCACTGGAATTAAACCGAACCATGAAAAACACCCCCGGACCATTATTCCTCCTCCACAAAACTTTACAGTTGGCACTATGCAGTCGGACAGGTAGCATTCCCCTGGCATCAGCCAAATCCAGATTTGTCCGATGGTCAAGCGTGGTGAAGTGTGATTAATCACTCCAGAGAATGCATTTCCAGCTCTAACAGGGCAGCAATCTTAGGAACTGATTTGTTGGAAAGGTGGCATCCCATGACGGTGCTAGGTTGAAAGTCACTGAGCTCTTCAGTAAAGCCATTCTACTGCCAATGTTTGTCTATGGAGATTGTATGGCTGTCTGCTTGGTTTTATACACCTATCACCAATGGCTGTGACTGAAATAGCTGAATCCACTAATTTGAAGGGGTGGCCACATACATTTGTATATACAAACTTGGCAAAAAAAGAAACGTCCTCTCACTGTCAACTGCGTTTATTTTCAGGAAACTTAACATGTGTAAATATTTGTATGAACATAACAAGATTCAACAACTGAGACATAAACTGAACAAGTTCCACAGACATGTGACTAACAGATATGGAATAATGTGTCCCTGAACAACAGCTGCATTAAGTACTGCAGTGCATCTCCTCCTCATGGACTGCAACAGATTTGCCAGATCTTGCTGTGAGATGTTACCCCACTCTTCCACCGACATTTCTGGGGGAAATGGCCCAAGCCCTCACCCTCCGATCCAACAGGTCCCAGACGTGCTCAATGGGATTGAGATCTTTGCTAGCCATGGCAGAACACTGACATTCTTGTCTTACAGGAAACCACGCACAGAACGAGCAGTTCGGCTGGTGGCATTATCATGCTGGAGGGTCATGTCAGGATGAGACTGCAGGAAGGGTACCACATGAGGGAGGATGTCTTCCCTGTAACGCACAGTGTTGAGATTGCCTGCGATGACAACAAGCTCAATCCGATGATGCTGTGGCACACCACCTCAGACCATGACGGATGCTCCAAATCGATCCCACTCAGTACAGGCCTCGGTGTAACGCTCATTCCTTCGACAATAAACACAAATCCTACCATCACCCCTGGTGAGACAAAACCCGGACTCGTCAGTGAAGAACACTTTTTGCCAGTCCTGTCTGGTCCAGCGAAGGTGGGTTTGGGATGTTTGGTGAGGGCCTGCCTTACAACAGGCCTACAAGCCCTCAGTCCAGCCTCTCTCAGCCTATTGCGGACAGTTTGAGCACTGATGGAGGGATTGTGCGTTCCTGGTGTAACTTCGGCAGTTGTTGTTGCCATCTGGTACCTGTCCCACAGGTGTGATGTCTGGATGTACCGATCCTGTGCAGGTGTTGTTACACGTGATCTGCCACCGCAAGGATGATCAGCTGTCTTTCCTCTAGCCCTGTCTTAGGCGTCTCACAGTACAGACATTGTAATTTATTGCCCTGGCCACATCTGCAGTCCTCATGCCTCCTTGCATCTGCAGTCCGCATGCCTAAAGCACGTTCACGCAGATGAGCAGGGAACCTGGGCATCTTTCTTTTGGTGTTTTTCAGAGTCAGTAGAAAGGCCTCTTTAGTGTCCAAAATTTGCATAACTGTGACCTTAATTGGCTACCTTCTGTAAGCTGTTA
Source organism: Oncorhynchus gorbuscha (assembly GCF_021184085.1). Taxonomy (NCBI): domain Eukaryota; kingdom Metazoa; phylum Chordata; class Actinopteri; order Salmoniformes; family Salmonidae; genus Oncorhynchus; species Oncorhynchus gorbuscha. The sequence goes on from NC_060178.1 coordinate 62,919,040, forward strand.
GTGTCTTAACGACCGTTCCACAGGTGCATGTTCATTAATTGTTTATGGTTCATTGAACAAGCATGGGAAACATGTTTAATTAACCTCTTAGGGATAAGTGAGACGTCTGCGTCCCCCCTAGTCAACAGGAAATGGAAATGCGCAACGCCAAATGCTAATAGTACTCGCTAAAACTCAAACTTTCATTAAAACACACATGCGGGGTACTGAATTAAAGCTACACTCGTTGTGAATCTAGCCAACAAGTCAGATTTTTTAAATGCTTTTCGGCGAAAGCATGAGAAGCTATTATCTGATAGCATGCAACACCCCGAAATACCTGAAGGGGACGTAAACAAAAAAAATAGCATAGCCGGCGCTATACAAAACACAGAAATAAAATATAAAACATTGATTACCTTTGACGAGCTTCTTTGTTGGCACTCCTATATGTCCCATAAACATCACAATTGGGTCTTTTTTCCGATTAAATCTGTCCATGTATACCCAAAATGTCCATTTATGAAGCCCGTCTGATCCATGAAAAAACTGCTTTGCAAAACGTTTTTCCTTCAGTTGGAAGACGGTGACCCCTTCTTTGTCAGTCAACGGAGGGAGGAGGAGCAGATGGGATGATAGACGGAGCTTCACTGCTGCTCTCTCTCTCTGTCCCTCCATCTGCTGAGAAGTCCTGTCAAAAAATGTAAAGAAAAGCTAATTATTTTTATTGATGCCTCACAAATGATCATATACAAGTAATCATATACCTAACGTTTTGAAATACAATTTTAAAATAGTCTGAGAAGAACAAACTTTGGCAGGGCAATTCAAGAATAGCCAATATATAAAATATGCAGTATAACCACTAGGCAGCAGGTAGCCTAGTGGTTAGAGCGTTGGACTAGTAACCGAAAGGTGGCTGGATCAAATCGCGAGCTGACAAGGTAAAAATCTGTCATTCTGCCCCTGAACAAGGCAGTTAACCCACTGTTCCCAGTAGGCCGTCATTGTAAATAGGAATTTGTTCTTAACTGACTTGCCTAGCTAAATAAAAGATAATGCCTACTGCACAAACCTCATTGCTACAGAACGGTTTTATAGGTCCAATGCAGCTGTTTTTATCTCAATATCAAATCATTTCTGGGTAACAAATAACAAACCTTACTCTGATTACTTTTGACCATTTTTATTTTAAACAATCAAAAATAGCTTCTTAGAAAAGCGCAATTTCTCAAGAAAGAATTTTGCTTGGACTGTCTGGGACTGGTCTGAGTGGGGACAAGACAATTGAAAACTAGCTGTTATTGGCAGAAATTAAAACAGGCTGAAATTTTAAATAGTCTTTTATAAGAACTCTTAAAGCTCTTATCATTTTCACAGTATTATTCCAACCTCATAGGGTGGAAAAGATATATAAAACACAGGAATATCACTTTTGACTGCACTGGGTCGTTAATAGTTTAATGTTCCATAGGCTTGCGTATTTTAGGTCCTGTTTTCCAAAAATTCTGAATGGTAGATCTTGGCCTGCATTTTGACTAAGAAAGGAATCTTGGCTCAGAAAAGGTTGGTGGCCGCTGTTCTAAAAAGGCTAGCTAGCCTAGCTTAGATTAAAAGACCTATCATGGCTAAAGTCGGCTCGCATGAATAACTTCCAGCAAATGAAGCTTACTAGTCCCCCTCACCTCACATCGTTTCAGGGTCCAGGGATTGATGGTGTTGACCTATCTGGACGGTTGGCTGATAAGACTACTTGTTTAAGGGAACAAGCAGTGTTACACACATCCGTTTTCAGTCAATACTGTAGGTTGCATTGTAAACCAGAAAAAAACAGCCCATTCCTGGGTCTCAAGTTAGACTCATGCGTAAAATCACACTTTTCTATCCCTGGAGAGGGTATCCGGGTTCCAGCTCTGCTTGGCCCAACATTTTCACTAGTTCCTGCGCCTACTGTGATGATGGTTTCTATGATAGTAGTCTTTCCCCTGTGACGATTATTGATGCGGCTGTTCCAGCGCTGGGTGCTAGCCACTAGCTTGGTTGCATCTCGCCATCTAAACCAGTCGATTCAAGTGTCCCCGATCCCCGGCTACTGTCGCAAGGGGTTCTCATGGCCAGGTGTTGTTCTGCAATGTGGTCACGACAGACGCAGCCCCCCACTCAATTCAGGGAGTAAGGAGTGTCACAGAGTGCCCAGCATATCAATTACCTGGAAATTCTGACGATGTACTTGGCGCTCAGGTACCCCCTCACACGTTTGTCAGGTACTTGTGCTTGTTAGATCCGAGAACATGATGACAGTGGCATATCAACAAACAGGCAGGGGGACATATGGTCCCTTGCCCTCCTCGCTTTGACTCACTCCCTGTTGCTGTGGTGCAGTGTGAATTGTCTCTCTCTTGAGGTGATGCATGCTCCCAGTTTCCTAAACTGGGGTAGGATCTGCTATCCGGGGGGGGGCCCAGATATGGCAGAGGTTCGGCAGGGCCGACGTACATCTTGACCCATCACAATAATAAAATGGGAACGGACGCTCTGGCGCACCAGTGGCTTCGGATGCTCCTTTATGAGTTTCAGCCAGTGGTTCTGATTCAGCCTACGTTGGAGAGCGTGCGCCAGGAGGGCTTATCAATGATATTTTGACTCCCCGTTGGCCCAGGCAGCCTTGGTTTGCGGAGATCATTCTACTTTTAAGCAGGGACCCATGGCAACTCCCGTTGGGCAGGGACCTGTTGTCCCAGGCGCACAGGCATGTTTGGTATGTGAAGCCGGAGATATGCTTCCAATGGGCCTGGCAATCTGATGGCTAGAGGTTTACCTCCAAAGCTATTGCTACCATTCAGTCCGCAAGGGCGCCCTCCACGAGAGGGCTGTGTTCGTATAAGTGGCAAGCGTTTGAGCTCTGGTGTCAAGATAAAGGGCTGGTTTCAGTGCTCTATGAGGGACATCCTTGTCTTTCTACAGGAGATTTTCAATCATTCTCCACCTTAAAAGTTTATGTGGCCGTTATCTAAGCGTGTCATGTAGGAATTGACGGATCCTCACTGGAGGCCCACCCCTGGTTGTGTGGTTCCTGAAAGTGGTACGTTGTGTCTCAGATGGTCTCTAAACCTATTGCGCCCACATGGGAATTAGTGATGGTTTTGGAATCGGTGGATCCTGTCCTACAAAAACTTCCCTGCTCATGGCTTTGGCTAAACGTGTTGGGCACCTCCTCGCGTTATCTGTACATCCTTCCTGTACTAAGTTCGCCCCGAGCATCTCTGAGGTGTCATTTCGTCCAAATGTAGCCTTTGACCCGAAAGTCATGGCTATGTCCTACAGGTCCTACAGCTTTGAGCTATTTCCCCTTTCCCCTCCACCTTTTGAAGAGCAACAGAGGTTACATTCCCTGTGTCCGGAGCGATCTTTACGCACATGCATTGAACAGACATGGGATAACCAGTTATGTGATCAGCTTTTTGTCAGTTTTGCTAATCCAGTTTGCGGTAGGGCAGTCTCTCCCACTGTATTGCAGAGGCTACCTGCCATATAACAGCAAGGGGCAAGGGTTACCTAGCGGTGTACGTGTCCACTCCCTCAGGGGCCTGGCAGTGTCTTGGGAATTGTTTAAAGAGAGATAGGAAGTATTTGTACTGCGGCAAATTGAGCAGCACCAAACACTTTTGGTTTTATCGCTTGGATGTCACTACTCCCAGTCTAGCACACAGTGTGCTCATGGCTGGGACAAAGTAAAGTCACCAGGCAGCGTGCCATGTGCACATTACCCAGACTGCTACACCTGGTGGGGCCTTTTAATTTATCATTACCCAGACTGCCCATTCCTGGTATCGGTGAAGAGTAGTATTCAATTGAAGGAATGAACCCGAGCCTGACGCTCATCACCTGTGGAAGGCGGAGCTTCCAGCGAGGCGCAGATTTCATTGGCCTTGTCAGGCATGATTTTAGATCCTTCAAGGAGAGTGCGACTCCCCATAGTATGTTGTACCTCATTTCCCTCCTTCAGGGAACAGTAGTTAGTCATGACGTTACGTTTTCTGAGGCAGGAAATGCATTTCAAGGCAGACCTATCTATTGTCTGAAGAATTAACTGTTTTATTTGTGATAAATACCTACGATCTATGACCTATTTCATAACGTTGATATACTGTATAGCTTAGCTCTATACCGATGTGTGTAGTACATGGTAAGGACAAGTGGCAGGTCAAAGGCCATTGGAACTTTGGCCTTGGCCAGTAACTACACTCCCAAATACAAGAACACAGGGATGCATGAAAAGACCTCACAGTATCCCTCCTTCCCTCCATGGCCTTAAAGACAAGCGCAGACCCATAGCAGGTTGGCCAGAAGGGGAATGTAATCCAGGCAATCTGGCCCTGGAAAGCTGCCTGAGGATGCAGCCGGAGGATCCAGCACTGTCTGCATCATCTGTCATCCCTCCGCTACCGAGGGCTGCATATTAGGGGCTAGTTTGACTTCCGATTAGTCATGCTACTAGAAGAAAAATCAAGAGGCCATCTTGGGGATGACATCACAGTTTCTGTAAACCACTGGTTGTCTTCCATTTCCTCCCTGACGAGGCACATTTGATTTCTAATTATATAAATAGGCATAGCAAATGATTACATGTATTCGCTGTACTTTTGTTGAAGTCATCTGACGTTTTTCCCCAGTGGGTTAGAAATATCTATATTTTTTATAGCTCTAATGTTTTCGCAAGAAGCCAACTAAATGTAGTTCACAGAAATAGTAGGCATATGGGGGTTTTGTGAGAACAGTGTCTCAGGTACAATAGCACTAGTGACAATAAACAATAGTGACAAACCAGAACACCCTAAACAAACAGCCTCCTTAAAAAGGAAAGAGGAGGTGCAATGGGAAGAGACCCCTCAACATTTCTCACAGCCCTAAATCAGGGGGTTGGGGTGGTGGTGTGGGGCCAGGGTGGGGGGCAACTCCAGAGATTACACGCTGCTCCTCACACCAAAGTGGACGTTGAGAGGACAGCAGGAGAAGAGATTTATGGCAGGTAGCTTGGCCCCCCTTATCTGCTGATGTCTGTTATTACTAGGTGATTTATCTGGCCCTGGCCAGGGCAGGTTGATGGCTTTAGCAGCCATCCTGCAGCACTAGGCCAGCCTGAGGTGGCCCTCGGAGAGGACACACACTGTCTGTGTGGAAGAAAGATGGTGGAGCATGGAGGTTGGTGTTGGAGAGGCTGATGTACTGGATGTGAGTTAAGGGGTCCATATATAGATTAGCCAAGATGCAATTTGATGCCAGATGCAAAATCAATGTCTGTGCAATTGATGATGCACTCTCTCACTAGTAACCATTATACAAGCTTGTTCATGGAGTATAGGCGACAGTAAAGTTTAAAGAGAAATACGTGTTTTAAAGTGTGTATGGATCACTGCCCACAGTTGTGTAGGTGCAGGTAATTAACTTAAATAGTTTATTTGAAAAGGATGACAAAATGGTGTGCCTCACCCCCAGACAGGCAAGTATGATGTTTTAAGATGAACCATCCTCGTCTGAAGAAAGACTTAACATTTATCGCCATTGCTCTTTCACGAAATACAAGAACCATAATTACTTTAGAGCAAGCATTTAAGTGTTCAAACAGTTGTTGAATTATCCAAAGGTACAATACCTCCATGCATAATGATCAGTCAATGTTATAGCTTTACAGTGGGGGGGGAAACATTATAGTGGGGAACTTCAGAGTCAATAAATGTAGTGGTGTTTACTCGACCCAACTACGCAATTCTAGTCGTCAGTGACAGGTTGCTGTACAGAATTAATCAGGCTGTTGCGTTTAGGGTAATGCATTGTCCCTGGAGCCAAGTCCTACCATCAACTTCAATTTCCTTTAGTTCAAGCACAATTGCATTGCCAAGGAATAATTCTGCTCAAGGACATCCAATGGGAAATCCATTCTCATGGCTCTCTCAAGATAGACATCCGTGCCACCCAGAGAGAACAAAAACGGCCAGAGCACAGTCCTGATACCGCAAAGCCTCCTCAGCCCAACGGACATTCCTTCACGGTTCTTTTCTCTTTCGAATGCAAGATGTCTGTGATTTTTAACCGTTTTATATTTTTTTTGCTTTACAAAACATATCATGGAATTTCAGCATTTACATGCATACAATTTTAGAGCATGATTTATTTATGTTTTGGGTATCAGATTTGGGCCAGTGTCTCGTGGAATATGTTTTCTCAATTTAACAGCACAGGTATAATGTAAAATGGCTTCTGGAGTCAGACACATTTTTATTGGAGTACATTATTTTCAGTTTACTGTACATATTGCAGAGAAACGACAGATACATTTGGAAAACAATGTTGAGATATATGCCTTTGCCAAGGAAACCTGTCTTGTTTTCCTGTATATAGTAAAAAGAGAAATCCCATGCTACACAGAGGGATTACTTATCAAAAATCATTTAAAAAAATGAACTATATTCGAAGTGTACTCAGAGACAAATTAAAATTAAAACACTGTTCTATGTATGCATGTAACAATATTATGTTACACAATGTGGAGGTTATCTTTTGATATAATTAGCATGTACAGTATTCATGGAAACTGGCTAAGACACCATCTGCCCTAACAGTACCTCCTCCTGTCAAAGAAGTGTTTAAAGGACATCTGCCACGTTACTTATCATGGATTTGTTTTACCTCAGTTCCCAGAAGCTTGCTCACCTTCCAATGACTGGCCAAGTTCAACTAATGAACTTCCATTACTAGGGATTAAAATACATCAAAATTATTTTAATACATTTTTCAAAACCGCAGAACTCCTCAAAGAGTATATCTGATACTGGTAGAAGTTAATCATTTTCATCATTCAAAGTATGGCTGAACTGTTTCCTTCAGAGTGAGTAAAGGGGAACCTGTTGGCAAGATAACATTACTCATTTCGTTGTAAGGTTTGTAGGGGTAACTCCTAAAAACAAATGGCAGCCCATGGGATTCAACCTAAACATGGAGAAGCATCTTCGTGGTCACTGGTCAGCTGGGGAAGGGAAAACATCATTGTAATACCTTTACTGGAGGGTACTAAAAAAGACTCAATAACGATACATTGATGTTATATCGTGGAGAATAAAAGTTGACCGCATTTTGGGTTATTCTTATAAACCAAGACCAACCCTTTGCTTTGCCATATGTTACCTTTACAAAGCAATGACAGAACACACTTATAGTAAGTTTGTGTTCACGTAAAGTCACTTTCTTTCAAAACAGAGTCTTCAGGCCTCTTCAGGTACAAATTGCCATGAAGATCAAGCCTGACCAACATTTACAAGAACATACTTCATCATAAATGTTCTGCCTGTGCTGATTGCCACCCATTTATCTTCTGCAGAGACAGTGCCAAGAAGTCACCTAACCGAATCACTTTCAGGAATGTCACAGGGGACTACAGTGTATATCAATACAAAATGGGCCTACAGCAGCCCTGTATAGAAGCTGGTTCTCACCATCAGAACCAATACTACAGCACGTAACTATACAGAAAAGGAGTCAGAGCTGGACAGACCAGGCTCCTTTTCTCATGCCTTCAAGGACGCCAAGGTCTTCAATGTGAAGCATGCGAGACACGCACAGTCTTCAAAGTGGCTAGGTGGAGCCAAACCTCCGGCCCTACCACTGTGGACCATCGTCTTGCAGGGGCAATGCGAGCCACTGGCTCCTACCCTTCGGGGTTAGCTTACACATCTGCACCCATAAAAGCAGCAGGGCAAGCCACCTGTTCTCTGAGCACATTATTATGTCCTTTTCGATATACACTAATGGGGTATTATGGATTTCATCTGTTGATAAAAAGGACTAACGAGACCACAAGCACACACCTCCAGATGTGTGTCCTTTGAAACATCAGTAACCTACACACACGTTTACGAACACCGGTCAGGTAGAACGATAACATTTGACAGTGTGGCAAAACAAAATGTCATTTTCTAGACCCGTTTCAAACATCCTCACTGCCAATGGTTTCAGCCAGGGAGATGTATCTCCTATCCGTGTTGGTCAAAAGCCCGGAATGACGTCACAGCGACACGTAGCCTCTCCAGCCAGGTCTCCCCCTGACAAGAAGCCCATTCTCGGCATCCACCTTTCATCTCCCACCCACAAGACAGGCCGTATACAATTTCAAAAAGAAGAGCCAAAGCTTTTAAGCGAGTACGTTCCTTGATACGTTACCCAGCCATAATTACAGTGTGGGGAAGATGGGCTGCTTTGAGTTGTGTAGTGGGTCGCTGTGATGGTTGGGATGTTCAGAGCTCTGGGGAGGATCAGCAGAGATTTGGAAAATGCACAACAGCTGGGAAAGGGGGATATGTTGGGTACGTTCTTCATGGCAGGTCTAGTCTCAAGCATACTTTTCCATACAGGGGAGTTTGAGGGGAAATATATGAAAATCTAAGTAGATTGATCTAATGACCATTTATTTAAGTGTAGCTTTAGCATAGGATATCATCTGTCCATGGCAGAAGCTTCTGTAAAGGTTATAGATTTATTATAGTTGTGCGATATGACAAAAAGCAATAAGCACGGCTGCAGGCCGTTTCAATACTGTCAGTCCAAACTTATTTCAAAACAGTGGCTCAAATTAGTCATCCGCAGGCTCGAATCAGAAACCTTTTAAACATCTGTGACCAGCATACTGTTTTTTCATACGATGCATGGATTTCAAAGCCCCGGTGTCTGGAGGAGTCATCTCAGAATGGGGAGGGACACACAAATTGAAACAAATAAACTTAATGTAAACCAGATTGATCAGTCAGTACAGCCATATGTGAAAAACAGTTGAATCCCACAGCGCTCTTTCTTCCAAAAATAATTAATTTCAGAGAAAATCTGCTATCTTCAGCATTATTTTTGACAAATTCACTCTGTCGACAATACCAGTGTGCAGTAGAAGACGGTAGTCATGGAAACCAGGTCAGTGAACCAGGTGCAAGTAGTCATACCCTTGTTGTGCCTTACACAACATCGTATTATCAATTTGGTTCTGTATAGCTAATGCATCATTGGCATTGGACCACAATCTCAAATTATATATATTTTTTATTTATTCATTCATTCATTTTTTATTTATACATTCTATCCATGTAAGACAGATGGCTTGTTATATTAAAAATACAGATCTCGGAAACGTTTATCTATTTGACGGAGAGCATACGATCATCCCAAGCGGACTATAACTACAGTAGATGGAAACCAGATCCGTATCATAGCAGGTTCCCCACAAACTGCTCCTTCTGTTAAATGGTGATCTGTTCAATCGGTCTAAATTATTTCCACGACGGCCTAGGAACAGTGGGTTAACTGCCTGTTCAGGGGCAGAACGACAGATTTGTACCTTGTCAGCTCGGGGGTTTGAACTTGCAACCTTCCGGTTACTAGTCCAACGCTCTTAACCACTAGGCTACCCTGCCGCCCCGAATCCTGTTCCATTAGATAATGTTGGGCTGTGGTTCCAATGCCTGCAGAAGCAAAGAGGGACACATTATGTGAACAGGCTGCACAAGCTCAATAGATTTACCACAGTGAAGTCCAACAGGGCGATGATACACAGTGTGCTACCCAAGGCTGTCAGACCACTGTCTATCTCTCATTGATGCTCCTCTATGGGGGGGGGTTAGCAACACAAAGACTTCAGAGAGCCAGGCAGGTCCAAGAATGACAAGGATGTGATTATGGAAAGAACCCAACCATTCCATGGCCCTCTTACTTTGTTCGATCTTTCCCCCATCCCAAATGGGAAGCAGCTTAGTTCACGTGCGCTCTTGTAATTTATTACAAAGGTCATTCGGTGGTTTGCAACTATTGAGCAATAGCAAGAAAAAGGTAATTATGTTTTACTCAGCCTAGGCTTTAAAAAAATCCTACATTGATCCATTTGTAATAATCAATAATTTATTAATTTACCTTTTGACTGTAATGCACTCTTATATCACTGTATTATGCTTCTACCATAGAAATTGTAGCTTATGTGCACCAAACCCTACTGTTTTCACAATGCCATTCTTTGATTTGCATTTCCCAGTCAAAGATCACTTTGTGCATTTTGTGAGGTCAGCAGCACATCTTGCTGGTTTATTTTAGACTGATGATCCTTCCAGTAAGTGTTTAAAAACAAAGATGGCCTTGCAGTGACAAACGATCTTCAGGGAAATAGCTGTGGTACTGACCAGGGTGGTGTGGTGTCATGCCATGTCATGGTCAGAATGTATACCAGTGCATCTCACTCTTTTAGACCGCCAAGGCATTTGGAGAAGGCCAGTGCCACAAGCTGCTCTTCCACGGTGGCAGAGGACCATAACCCTACCTTCCTGGAAGAACCACAAGTCAGTCACGTGAGCAACGTGTGTTCCACAGGGGCTGGAGTTCAACTTCTGTGGGGATGTTGGTTCTTACCCTAATCCGAAATGGTTTAGTATATACTGAACAAAAAAAAAAAAAACACACAAAAAAAAAAAAGTGTTGGTCCCATGTTTCATGAACTGAAATCAAATATCCCAGAAATGTTCCATATGTATTAAAAGCTTATTTCTCTCAAATTTTGTAAACAGATGTTTTCAAATCCATGTTAGTGGGAATTTCTCCTTTGCCAAGATTATCCATCCACCTGACAGATGTGGCATATCCGGAAGCTGATTAAACAGTATGACTATTACACAGGTGCACTTTGTGCAGGGGACAATAAAACATCACTCTAAAATGGGCAGTTTTGTGACAACACAATGCCACCGGGTTTTGAGGGAGCATGCAATTGGCATGCTGATTGCAGGAATGTCCACCAGAGCTGTTGCCAGAAAATGTAGTGTTAATTTCTCTACCGTAAACTGCCTCCAACATCATTTTAGAGAATTTGTCAGTATGTCCAACCAGCCTCACAACCACAGACCACGTATGGCATTGTGTGGGCGAGCGGTTTGCTTAATGCTTAGGGTTATGGTAAGGGCAGGCATAAGCTACGGAAAATGTACACAATGCATTTTATCAATGGCAATTTCAATGCATAGAGATACCGTGACGAGATCCTGAGGCCCATTGTCGTGCCATTCATCCGCTGCCATCAGCTCATGTTTCAGCATGACAATGCACAGCCCAATGTTGCAATGATCTGTACACAATTCCTGGAAGCTGAAAATGTCCCAGTTCTTCCATGGTCTGCATACTCACCAGACATGTCACCCATTGAGCACGTTTGGGATGCTCTGGATTAATGTGTACGGCAGCGTGTTCGAGGACCCGCCAATATCCAGCATAATCGCACAGCCATTGAAGAGGAGTGGGACAACAATCAACAGCCTGATCAACTGAGAATGAGATATGTTGTGTTGCATAAGGCAAATGGTAGTCACACCAGATTCTGACTGGTTATCTGATCCACGCCCCTACCTTTTTAAAGCTATCTGTGACCAACAGATGCATATCTGTGTCTATATTCCCAGTCATGTGAAATCAATAGATTAGGGCCTAATGAATTTATTTCAATTGACAGATTTCCTCATATGAACTGAAACTCTGTAAAATCTTTGAAATTGTTGCATGTTGCGTTTAAATTTTTGTTCAGTATAGAAAAAACAATGGACAATTTGACATCTTTGACCCAGTATCCATCTCTGCATCTCCTCCATACAGTTATACAACAAGTCCGAATCCAATCACAAATAACCAGTGACAATGTTCCTCCCGGTTGCCATTCCTCAGTAAAAGTTGTTGCTGTAGGTTTGTTAACATTGCCACATTGTTCAGGGGAGCAGGCTTGGGGGAACAAGGCCGTAGAGAGGAGGACTGTCAATAGGACATGGTCCCTTTGACCCACCGGGGGTTGGCGAGGTGACATTCCAGCTGAGGTTAGCACAGAGCTCCTTAGCGTGGGAACAGCTGGTGATGGAGGGCAGGACAGGTGTCTTTATCTCTAATCCACAGTTGTATCCATAAATCAGTGGCGCTAAGACCCAGCAGTCAGAGGCCGCAACACTACAGGGGGAATGTTTTAGGGCCAGGGCTTAGAGGTCATGGGAGCTTATGACGTGTTGCACCATGATATACAAAACCAGCCTCTCGGTCATGACAGTGGAGCACAGGTAAACATGATGAGGACATTAGGCCTACAGTATATTTTGGGCAGGCAGCAGCCTAGATTAGATCAACCCTTTTCTGTTTCAGTCTATACGGTACTCCTTCCTTACCAAACGTAGTGATGATATCAGGGATTTTCAAAGACAAAGCTGATAACATTTGAGCTGAAACAGCAGTATGTTGTACTTCTACACCTGCATTGCTTGCTGTTTGGGGTTTAAGGCTGGGTTTCTGTACAGCACTTTGTGACATCAGCTGATGTAAGAAGGGATTTCTAAATACATTTGATTGATTGACGTTGTAGTGATCTGAAAATATTCTGTTTTCAATGGATATGGATAGAGTTTTGTGAGCTGAATGAGAAGGACCCAGCAGAAGTCCTTTCATTGCCTCCAGGCAGGCCTTTAAACTTGAGAGGTGACACACACCTGATGCCTAAACTGGTGTCTGGAGTGGCTGTTGAAGTGACGACCCTGACGCGTATATCAACTCTACCCTCTAACCCCCCTGGTCAAGGACTATGATCATATTACACTGCCTCTGTACCATGGTGACTACATAGGCACCTAGTAGGCCTCAAAAGAGGTCTAAAGAGACCGAGGATGAACTCAGAAACAGAAAAAGGGAATGACAGGAAGGGAGGGAGAAAGAGAGAAAGGGCAGAAAGAGAAAGAGATTGGGGGGAGAGAGAGGTGGAGCATGAGAGAGACAAGGGAATGAGAGAGTATCTTCATATGGGGAAAAGAGAGGGTTATAGCGTAGGTGAAAGGCAGAGAGTGAGTGAGAGACAGAGAGAGATCCATTTGTGGTCTGTGCCACATGGACCAGGATACAGTCACAGTGGCTCTATGCAGATGGAAGAATGCCACCTACTGGCCCAGAGACAATGGCTGACACGTACACTCTTACTTATTTATCTTGGAAACATTGTGATCTTTGGAAAATGTGTATCAACCCATATGCTAATGTCGTAAATAATTCATATTTTCCAACAATTCATTAAATTGGTGGATTGGGTGACTTAACACCTATTAAATGTCAGATAATTTGAGACCAGTAAAAAGTACTAAATAAATGCAAACCATTATAGCTTATTTTATTTCAGTGAATATATCAAACTGTAAATATTTTCACGCATGCTATTGGACTGCATAGGTTTTACTTGGTAACTTCTAATTAAAGCTTCCATCAGCAGTTGAAACGATAAAACATACTCCCCAGACCTGTTTAGGTAAAAAGCTGAGGGATAGGGCTGGAGAAATGTAACCACTCTCAAATTCATAGGTAGAGCTATGAGTGGAAGGACTGACCATTCATGAGATCAGAAAGTTTTAACCATGTTTTGAGGCTACATAGTGTTTGTTTACATTTACTTTGTTTACAAAAATTGGAGTATAACAAGCTTATATTTTGGGTTCTGATTGGGTACGACAATTGACCTCTGCAACTGGATCCTGGACTTCCTGATGGTCCGCCCCCAGGCGGTGAGGGTTGGCAACCACACATGCACCACGCTGACCATCAACACGGTCACCCCTCAGGGGTGTGTGCTTAGTCCCCTCCTGTACTCCCTTGTTCACCCACGACTGTGTAGCTCCCAGTGTTGTGCCAGGACAACAACCTCTCCCTCAACATCAGCAACACAAAGGAGCTGATTGTGGACTATAGGAAACCGAGGGGCAAGCACGCGCCCATCCACAGACGGGGCTGTAGTGGAGTGGGCCAAGAGCTTCAAGCTCCTCTGTGTCCACATCACTAAATAATTAACATGGTCCACACACCCACACAGTTGTGAAGACGACAGAGCATCCTCCCCCTCAGGAGACTGAAAAGTGCTTGGCATGGTGCTACAGAGGGTGGTGAGTAAGACCCAGTACGTCGGAGGGGCCAAGCACCCTGCCATCCAGGATCTCTATACCAGGCGGTGTCAGAGGAAGGCCCAAAAATTGTCACAGACTCCAGCCACCCTAGCCATAGACTGTTCTCTCGGCTACCGCATGACAAGCGGTAGCCTGCACCAAGTCTAGCAAGCACCAAGTCTGGAACCAACAGGACCCAGAACTGCTTTTACCCCCAAGCCATAAACTGCTAAACAAGACTGCTAAATAGCTCATCAAATGGCAACCAGGACTACCTGCATTGACTATTTTTTCACTAACTCTCTTGCACTGACTATTCACACACACTGGACTCTACCCACACACTACATATGCCCCCCCCACACACACACACACAACATGCACACACATATATACTGACGCCACAAACACACTTACACACTTTCACATACACTGCTGCTACTGTATTATCTACCCTGTTGCCTAGTTACTTTACCCCTACCTGTATGTAAATGACTACCTCAATTACCTCATAGCCCTGCACATCGACTCGGTACTGGTACTCCCTGTATATAGACATATTATTTTGACTCAATATTGTTATTCACTGTGTATTTATTCCTTGCTTCACTATTTCTATTTTTTAGATCATATCTTTAAACTCTGCATTATTGGAAAAGGACCCGTAAGTAAGCATTTCACTGTTAGTCACCACCTGTTGTTTTACGAAGCATGTGACAAATACAATTTGATGAGGCATTTATAAATGATGTTCTCCAAGAATCAATGGGTACATTTGATTAATTCAGAAGTACAAACATTGATGAAGCAACTGAAGATTGCCTCTTTAAAGCATATAGTAATAACGTATGTATAGGTTTGAAACTCTCTGTGTGTAAAGAAAAGCTGTGGTAATTCCTGCTCCGGTTGCAGCCTAATACCTGATCTTGTGGCCTCTATATTTACCTGGTATTGTTTTGTATCCGACCCTAGACATGAGCTTCAAAGGGATGCACACGAGAGGTTTGCGTGCCAACGGGCCTTTGAAATCCAACACTGTTATGTGATGTTGTTGGGGTGACTCTCTGTCAAAGTGAAGGGACTATAAACAGGAGCCCCAAATAGGGCAATGCGGAGATGTGAAGGGGTAGTTAGTGAAACTTTTTTAAATGTGTTCGCACTCCCACCCATATAAACATATGCCATAAATGAGATTGGTATATATCAATTACATGTTTTAAGCAATGTGTGCTAACTCATGAGGCACCTGCTATTGAAAATAATATATTATTACGGAATATTATACTGGCTGTATGGTTGGAGTTACTTCTGTGAATTCTGTTAAGCAGGTTGTGATGTGTGTGTGTGTGTGTGTGTGTGTGTGTGTGTGTGTGTGTGTGTGTGTGTGTGTGTGTGTGTGTGTGTGTGTGTGTGTGTGTGTGTGTGTGTGTGTGTGTGTGTGTGTGTGTGTGTGTGTGTGTGTGTGTGTGTGTGTGTGTGTGTGTGTAGCCTATGCATGCATGTGTCTGTGGGTGCACTGTGTTGGGGAAACCATAGTCAGGATGGACTGATTATTACATTTGACTCCATACTAGGATTGTGGCTATCAAATTTTACAACACATAATTCATTTAGGAACATCTTGTTAAGTCCTATAATCCATGTTTCATTTGCAGGCCCCCCTACAAACTGGTTAATGCCATTGACCTGGATATAGTAGGCAAGGTAAGCGTTTCTACAGGTGGCACTAACACTGCTGGGAAAGGAGCTCCTGTACTTTGAGAAACATCTGTATTTGTAAGAGGGCAATTCTATATGTCGTTGAACAGTAAATTAGCATTTTTTTATTTTTTTTTACAATAGACACATTTATGGTAGAGAGTCCTTTGCCAACCCGCGGCGCTGGATTTTGTGATTTACGAGCTTGACTCCTTTTCCAGATGGACGCACAATTACTGTAGGTCCAGCCCAGCCTTAGCTGTATGAGATGCTGAATACACACACTTCCACACACACACACACACACTTACTGAGTCACTCAGGTATCAAGTGTTGGTCAAGAGTGTATCCCGCAGAGGAAAATTGCCTGCAGGTTTACCTCCTTGCTAGTGTATAGGGTTTAGACAGTAGGTAGGTGTTTTATGCAATCTCTCATAAGAAGCAGATGTTTCAGCAAGCATAAATACAGTAATAGAGAGGATTAAAAGATGACCATAAACCATGTCTCCCACCAATGGGACAGTAGTAAATAATCAACAGTAATTCACCCCAAGTGCTGCTATACAAAGCAGCATGGTGACATTTCCTTGTGGATTGAGAACTTTCTTTGCTGTACAAGAGGCAAAGTTCACATTTGCATTTCCACTTGTTTTCAGGTATTAAGCAATGGAAAATCCACCTTTACTTTCAACTCAAACCTCCATTTTACATCCTGGCTTCATAATGGGGGTTTAAATGAGGATCATACTCCTATTTTTATGGCGGAAATATAGAAAGCTACCTGGATCGAGCCAGGGGGCCATAAAATGAGCTCTGCTTGTGGCAACCCCTATTCAGGCTTTCATTGGAAAACGCTGTCTTTAGGAAAACCTATCAACACCTCCGCACACTCCACAGCCTGAAAATCAGGCACCTATTCAAGAATCTGTGACATTTTGGAGACGGTCTCAGTAACACTCTCCCTTGTTAGCGTGGAAACATTCTTATGCGTTTTACACATTTCAAGCCGTCCATGCTGTCCACCACCACTGATCTTTCAGAGTCAAGGGAGTGCTTTTAATACAGAGGCACCAACATTAATGTGAGTGATAAGTGACAAGCAACCAGATAGTGTAGACAGAATTTATCCACTGCTCCGTGCTCTCTGGTGAGTAGAGGCCTGGAATGGAAACAGAAACTCCAACCGTCCCCAGCTGGGACTCTGTGGTTCACATACTGTTGAAAGAAAAGGGCCGAAACCAGGCGGCCATTAAAAGCTACTGTACAACATTTCGACACAGATCTTTTTTTCTGTCCTGAAGATCATTATAAATAATGTGACCATTAGCCCGTGTGGGCCATTTGGTGTCTGATGCTATTCAAAAAGCGTTAGACCAACTTCAACAAATATGTTTGGGCTCCTTTGATAATCCTAGAAGGAGAACTGCATGTTTGTCCTCATATTCGAGCACCAGAGTAAAATGAGCACACAGAGCCTACAGCACAGAAACAGTTCATAAACCATGTGTCAGTCCTTAGCAAATAAAGACGTTCGCGACAGATGTGTCGAGGACAAAACACTGATGACAGGCACAATCTTCTCATGCTATAATTCAGTAGCTCCACAGTTGTGTTGTGATTTATGAATTGCTTTTAAGACAGAGCACGCTGGATTACATCCACTCAGCTGTCTGTCCCTGTCCTCCCGCCACTCATCTTCATCTCGTTTTGGACTACACAGGCAATAAAGTGAAAGAATCACAGAAACAAAGGCTTGCCACCATGCCTAGGTATCAAATAGAGATTGATACACACAGGTTTTCCCACATGTCTCCCTTCAAGATCCGTGTACCTTCCTGAAGGGTGGGGCTACTGGACAAGGCACTATTTTGTCTAGTCTTCGTTTGGAACTCAGAGTCAGATTACATTTATGAAATGGCTGACATATCGTGATGTCTGTTCGTTTGGGTGTCTGTGTATGTGTAGCACGTAAATAACGGGCCTCGTACGAGTGTCAAACCACCAGTATGGAAAACATTTTTGGGGGTTGAAAAGCATTAAAGAATACATTCATTTGAGGTACGGCAGATGACAAGCTTATATTTTTTAGACGTGGGCTGCCTGGGTGGTTGTGTGTGTCCTCAGACCTCCATCTTTCACAGGAACAGGAAATACTGCAGATTTCCTGGGAAATGACACTCTGCCAAGTTTAAATGCCACCTCTAAAAATACCCGTGTGGAATGCGGGGCTTGGCAGTGGAGTCAACTGAGTGGCCCGGGCCTTGTCGCCACTCCAAGGGCCTATTTTGACACGACAGCGCCGTCTGAGCGAAACCCGAAACCTGCTCCTCTGTTCAGTTCCTTCACTTTAAAGCGTTATTTCTGCTCTGAGACTCTTTTTTTGGGACGACTTGCTGGGTTCCAAGAGCAGATGAGGGAGGATTTTTTGGGTGCTATTCCCCAGGGTCCCTGTACTATTTGCCTGTCTTGAGGGCCCCAGATTTTCTGGAGAGGAACTATCGCCCACTTGTCTGGATCCTATAAATCCCTGCCATAGGTTCCCACGCTGATACGGCATGATAGGTCTATTATGTGACCCCTTTCTGGTGGGACTGCCTGTTCTAGGTTAGAACTTCCTCACCCCGCCCTGCTTCCTCCAGCTCTGGTGACCCATCGTCCCAAACGTGCAATGGCGTCTAACATGATTTTACACTTTTTCGAAAGCCATTTTGAGATAGTGGACTACAGCATTTCTTATTGACTCTATCTGTATTAATAATTTTACAGAGTGGATTTTAAAATGTGTTCTTATATTGCAATGTTACGCCCCCCCGTTTTAATTCATAGCTTTATATCAAAGGGCTAAATTCATCTAAATATCGGAGCTCCTTTCAAAATTGTTATGTCCTTTAGCAGTTCCCCTCCCCTTTACAGAGGAGAAGTTGTAACAGTGTCAAGACATGATGAATGGCAAATAAAACAAATCAGTTGTCGACTGATTCCAAACTGAAATAAAGTCAGATCCGCGATACTGCACTGCGCCTCTCCAATTTAGCGATGTATTTCACAGACCCTCAGCACACTGGTGGGTTTCCATCCACAGTCAATCTCTAACCCATTCTCTACTAGGCAATTCTCCTCAGGCCTTCACCCCTCAGGTACCATTTTACTTTAGCCTCATTTAGGATGTTGCTCCTTCTCTAATGGAAGACCTGTGCATGCATTTCTGGAGAAACTATCTGGTCTAGAATGAGCTTAGCTAGAGCTATTAAGTCCAAATTACTGAAGATGGAGTTTTATAGGAATCTTATAGGAATCATAGCGTGGCATTACAGGGATATTGAATATACAGTGCATTCGGAAAGTATTCAGAGCCCTTCCCCTTTTCCAGATTTTGCTACGTTACAGCCTTATTCTAAAATGGATTCAATTCTTATTTCCCCTCATCAATCTACACACAATACCCCATAATAACAAAGTGAAAACAGGTTTTTAGAAATGTTAGCAAATATATATATATTTTTTTCAACAGAAATACTTTATTTACATACATGTTCAGATCCTTTGCTATGAGACCCGAAATTGAGCTCAGGTGCCCGACACAAGAACCCGATGGTCACTCTGACAGAGCTCCAGAGTTCCTCTGTGGAGATAGGATAACCTTCCAGAAGGACAACCATCTCTGCAGCACTCCACCAATCAGGCCTTTATGGTAGAGTGGCCAGACGGAAGCCATTCCTCAGTAAAAGGCACATGACAGCCTGCTTGGAGTTTCCCAAAAGGCACCTAAAGGACTCTGAACATGAGAAACAACATTCTCTCATTTGATGAAACCAAGATTCCACTCTTTGGCCTGAATGCCAAGTGTCATGTCTGGAGGAAACCTGGCACCACCACTACGATGAAGCATGGTGGTGGCAGCATCGTGTTGTGGGGATGTTCTTCAGCAGCAGGGACTGAAAGACTAGTTAGGTTCGAGGGAAAGATGAACAGAGCAAAGTAGAGAGAGATCATTGATGAAAACCTGCTCCAGATTGCTCAGGACCTCGGAAGGTGAACTTTCGCCTCAGTCTAACAGGAACACAACCCTCAGCACACAGCCAAGACAACGCAGGAGTTCTTCGGAACAAGCCCCTGAATGTCCTTGAGTGACCCAGCCAGAATCCGGACTTAAACCCGATCGAACAAGTCACTGACACCTTTAACAGTCTCAGCAGAGGAAGGGTCTGCTATTCGGGTCTCCTCATGACTGAGCCCACCAATGGCATTCACAGTAGGTCCAATTTGTATGTCATTTCCGACCACAAGAAAGGTGAACGTTATCGCATTTGGACTGCTTTAGAAGGGCAGTGCTTCAGTCATCTTTTTTACATGGCCTAAACTGACAGAGAAGAAGACTGTTTATTTTACTAGGTGAGACATCACACAGTATTAGTAAAGCATTGGCCACACATTCACTTTACCACTGTAGAAAGACATCACTAACTACTGTATATCTATTTCAGAGCCAATAGCCGATTTGACAACTTCCCACAGATGGTCATGACCGAACAGGCATAAAAGTACCAACTAAATATCATTTCAAATGAATCCTATTTCAAGGGTCATTATTACATAAATTACAACATGAGCCACAAATGCATGGGGAAAGCAGCCAAAACAGCCATAGATTAAACACATGTAGACTACTTTCCCAGCTGGCTCTTTACGGTGCCACCTGAGTGCGGTTTGGGATTTGGAGTCTCTTTTAGGTGGGTTGCTGGGAAATGACTAGACCCCATCCGTCCATGTGCTGTTGATGCGTTTGTGACAGGTCTGAATCACCTGATACTAGATAATAAAAATGGGCTCCATATGATTTTCATAATAGCAAAACATATCAAAACCCCACAATGTTAGAAAGACTAAAAACAAAACCATTGTATTACCATATGTATCTATCTGCTGGCTACCTATCCAAGGGATAACAGAACCCGTCACGTAATGCAGGAACAACAATAGGCCATGTACTTTTCTCTCTTCGTAATTATAAGTTGTGTCCCCCTACCCGTTAACTGATCCAGGATAGTATTCCATGGTTTTGTCTGACAGCAGAGAGCAGACAGTGTTTGGGCTCCTTTGATTTACGGGGAGTCAGCTGTGGTCAGATTCAGTGAATAAGAAGTTATAGGCCAGTTAGGTAATGAGGAACACTGAGTATCTGACAACGATATGTACGCCCCTCTTTCCACCACTGAGGGGTCACACTAAGCAGAGCCTTGAGGAGGTCAGCAGAAGGGGAACCAAGCACCTAGAGGAAAGGAGCAGCAGCAACCACAATAGGAAGCTACTAATGTCAAGCTATCATAATTCATAACTCACTCTAATCAAGCCATGAGCTTTCTGTTGTTGATAAAACCATCCTAGTTATCCATTTACAAATAGTCTCTGAAGTAGTCTGACATCAGCAGAAGTAGGAACTGGCAAACTCTCCATCCCACTGTTCCTGCACCTTAGAGCAGGTCATATGAAAAAAAATGCATTGGAGTAAACATCTCCTGCAACCCTTAACTGACAGATAAGGAATGTACTGAGTTAACAAAGGGTTTCCCTTTGTCGTATGAGTGTGTGTGTGTGTGTGTGGGGGGGGTTACAGCGAGGGGAAGGGATGGGGAAACCACACCTTGGTACAGAGGGTCACATTCCCAGGGTGAGGGTCTTGAATCGTGATACACAAACTCAGAGCTTCCTGTTCACCTTTATGGTGTATTTAAAGCTGGAAACCCATACAGTCTGTCGTCCAGGAGACTCTGACAGGTAAAAGAAAAACTGCCCATGGTCTTAACTTGACCATGGTCTTTTTCCTGGGTGTTCAAAACCCGTAATTCAAGTTATTCATTCAAACAAAAAATGTTTCAGGTTTTGTGTTCAAACTCCACCTGACCCTGACAGTAAAATAGAAATTACAGAAAGTCACTGGGGTCTCACTGCATAATCTCCACTGTCTCTTGGGTAAATATTTGTTAAAGCTCCTGTTATCAGCTGGATGGATGTCACAGACACAAGACCACCGACAGGTTTGCTTTAATAAAAGAACCTCCTCCACACCCGAGAGACTTACACCCCATACAAGCCTCTGAGACGTTGTGCATTGCTTGGAATTGAGCCGAAAATCGAACAGGTGAAAAGGTCATCTTCATGCTAATTGGTTGGACAGACACCCAAGTGAGTTCAAAGGACGTCCGACGTACTGTACAAGCTAGTTGATACTTTTTCTTTTCTACTCAGTAGGCACTCATTTATCACGTCTGTATAGGTGTGTTCAGGTTCATGTTCTGTGTCAATGTGGGTTGATGACCTCATCGTGATCCAACTTGGAAAGCACAAATTCAAGACCACTGGACCAGCCATTCGTTAATATGAAGGTAAGCAATACATCCATTTGTGTAATCTGAGATGATGAGTAGGTAGGCACCCGAAGTTCTCTGATACATCCCAGGTTAACATCTTTAAAGAACTGACGCATCACTGTTCACTCTGTAATACTGTACAAAATTAGCCATTTCCGGTACGGAGGCCTACTGTCATTTTAGTCAGGGAAAGGGTGTTGTTTTAGGGTCAATTACAGTCATTGAAATGAAATGCTGGACTTAAAATTATATTCATCAATTGCCCCCATCAATCAGAGGTATTCATTTGCGTAGTCTAGCCCCTATGGGAGCAGGTCCAGTCGTCTCATCAGCGGGCTCAGAGTCTGCTTGGACGGTTGCATAAAGGTGTTTTCACCACAGTTTTCACTGTTAGTGAACAGGGACTAAGACTGTACATGCCCCTCTTGTGCAGATACTCTGTACATGCCCCCCCCCCGAAGCTTCCTCTAAAAGAGCCCACACAGACAGGCCTGGGGAAACCATCTCTTCTGTTCCTCCTGAGGATGAAGCCGGCATCTGGCACCCTATGGCCATTACAGACAGGACCTTCCTGTGAGTAGGCTACAGTATAGGTTAGGTCATTAAACAAATAAGGCCAATGTTAGAAGGGTCTGCATCCTCTCTGCTTCTATCTATACAACTGCCATCTGGTTCTACTTTATTTCACAACTCTGGATAGAAAGGATCATCTTCTTTATCATTAACTGATCTTGGGTTGTCAGCAGATACACAGAGTAATTCACACATTTTATGGCATGACACAATATTTCTCAGTTTGATGGGGCGTGGTGTGCTTGTGTCAGTCAAGGCCAATCTGGACTATATTTCATGCTTATTCAGAATGTTTTCAAAATAAGCCTGCAACTGTGTGGGCTTGGTTGTTTTGGGAGTGAAAATGCTCTTGGTCACCCCTGAAAAATAATAATGAATTTTTTGTTGTTGAAATAAACAAATCATATCACTTAAGTATTCTATTATATTGACTCTCATGTGTGTTTTCAAAGTAACACAACTAGCGGGGTACAATGGCAAAATATTGTACGTGTTATAAACCCATGCATTTATCTGTGTGTAAGACATGTAACATTTAAATATATGAATAAAGCCTGTGCAATGTGCCTACCAGATCAATACCTACAACACAATCTCAGGTAATCAATAGATTCATTTGAGTGTTTAACTCGTCTGCTGCAACTTAATGCCTGAGACAATTACATTGAAGGAACCACAGTAGACATGCAGATGCTGACCTCTACTGGGTCGCAAGCGAGATACAACAGGGCAGGGCAAGATGAGAGCCCAAACCACTCTGTCCACCTGAATGTGAATAACTAGCAAGCTCTTATTCACAATATCATCACTTTACACTACCTGAGAGATCATTTTTACATATAGCTGTACACAAGACCTTCTCTTCCTCAACTGTTTTATAGCATAGAACTAGGAATGATAAGCAAAATAAGAGAGAGGCTACAGAGCTTGCCAGCATGGGGTCCTAAAAACGGAAATGAGTTACCTCTGGTTCTTTCAGCCATTCCTATGGAAAAAATGAAGGGGTAAAGAATAGGGTTTTGGGATAAATGCCAAAAATAAGGTCTGATGTTAACACAGGCTTAAGATATCTTATATGTTATGTTCTATGAGATGATATCGGTCAGTTAACATGACCTTTAAGAATTCTGTAGTTTTTATGTGCTTTTTTATAACATAAATGCTTTAAATTCACACAAAAAAAATGTTAGCTGATGAAGATTATTTCATAAAACAAAATGTATAAGATCTTCTAAGCCTGGGTTTACCACAGACCTTGTTTTCTGTGTTTATCCAAAAACCCTACAAAAACTTTGTTCATTTTCCCCATAGTCTTTGTCCAACGAACCATGGCGGGGTCATTGCATACAACAAAACAACATTACTATTAGTACTATCTATTGCTGAATATCGACAACAAAAAAATTGCTAAGGATCATTGGTGAAAGTGGCATAATTAGCAAAGGATCATAGTCGATGTAGTCATTTTCATCCTGCCTGAGAGAGTAAACCAATTATGTATATAAACCATGGATTACTGACCCTATGTACTGGCCATTGAGAGTCCATACTGGCACTCCCCAGTTGGAGCAGTATGCTGTAGGAATGAATGGAATTCTACAGTATTTCAATTACATGTTTCAAGAACGAAATTGCATGTATTTAAGTATGTTTTTGTTGTAGTGGGGACAAACATTAGTCCTCTCTAAAATAAAATAATTTAAGGAAAATGTTTGTATATATGTTTATGTTTATCTCACATAATATAATGTAAAAGTATGCAATGATTGTGTCTGTCATATAATACAAGTGTCAAAAACAAATGTAGACATTAACACATTCCCACTTCCAAATATTTTTTTTACCAAGTACCAAGATGAATGCGCGGTGGCTTTAATACAGTGCCCCCGGTTAGTCATCCAGGGTTTATAGTATAAACTTTATACACGTAGACATTAATTAACACATTCCTATAGCTTCCCAGATATATATATATATATATATATTTGACAATGGAGGACCAAGATGAATGCGTTGTGGCTTCCAGGGTTTCTACACATCATTGGAGACCACCTTAATGTCTATGGCGCCTCCTCGTAGCCTGCCAGCCTTCGATTGGTCAGCGTCAGCACGTGGCTGTGTGTGACGACAAATGGAGTAGTCAGAATGGGTCGGTATTAAATTAAATATCTACATTTGTAGCGAATTTTAAAATAATTCACTGTGGGGATTGAACAGGATCATAATAAACACCTTTTGGGGGTTTGGCCGTTCTGGCACTCGTAATTTACATAGGATTTCCATGTCAGACTAGGGCTTTTGGCACCGCTAGGTTGCCATGCAGTAGCAGCCCAGCAGAGCTCGTGACTTCACGCTCCAGACCTGACACTGGAGGCCTGATACAGGCACGCCTGGTGCCCAAATAGATTACGTAATTCACGCAGCTGAGAGTCGAGTGTTTAGACGAATGGATTTGGTTCAGTCAGTCGTTCTGATAAGTCCTTCTCAGCTAGCTAATGTCTCATTGTTGTTATTTTAGTGTTACTTTCTTATTTTTAAATGTTTTACTTTAGTTTATTTAGTCAATATGCAGTTGAGAAAATAGAGTTAAGGCCTTTTAAGTAAGCATTTCACGGTAGTAAGGTCTTCCTTCACCTGTTGTATTCGGCACACGTGACAAATCTAATTTGATTTCTTAATAACAGTTTGCGGTGGAACACATGAACATTGCATGTAAATTCAGAATTGTTTGGCGAGCTACTCATAAGCATTGGTGTAAAGTACTTAAGTAAAAATACTTAAAAAAAATAGTTTTGGGGGGTATCTGTACTATTTATATTTGACAACAACCACTTTTACTTCACTACATTCCTAAAGAAAATTATGAACTTTTTCCCCTGACACCCAAAAGTACTCCTTACATTTTACTTAAGTATATTTAAAACCAATACTTAGACTTTTACTCAAGTATTTTACAGGGTGGCACTTTTACTTGAGTTATTTTCTATTAAGATATCTTTACTTTTACTCAAACATGACAATTGAGTGCTTTTTCCACCACTGCTCATAAGCGGGCTACAATTGACCTGTTGGAGACCGCCGGTTTAGATGAACTTGAATAACAGTTGCAAGACTGATATAGCCAACTAACTAGTAATAGTGATATCAAAAAATCATCAACTCCAATATCCACTCTTGCAATAGAGATAGATTAGTAGGTTATTTTATTAAAATAACTTATTTTGGCTGTAGAGATAGATTAGTAGGTTATTTTATTAAAATAACTTATTTTGGCTGTAGCCAGTGTGACAACACTCATCTTTCCCAGTCTTCATTCCCTCTACCGTTAGCTAGTTGATCAGAAGCAATTGTGGCTAACTGATTCAAGTATAAATGCCGAGCAAGTTAAATTTACTCAAGTGAATTATTTATAAAAGACTGCATTGCTTGGTAGCAAACTGTGACAAGATTTACAAGACTAGAAATGCCCACAGCACAATCGAGAGTGCTTCTTCATGGGCGTCCAATCAACAATCCGTACTTAGTTGTCCTACAGCTAGCCACCTTTGCCGACAGTTCACAATCCGTGGGATGCGATGGAAGTTAACCTGTTCCATTCCGGTGCGACTGTCACACAATAATACAGGCATGTTTGCCAATTCAGTAATATAGATATAAGTTTTGAAGAAACTAGTAACGATTCTGTTTTCAATGGAGCGTTTTTAACGAGTTGTGCTTCACTATTGCACCGGACTGCGAGCACATCTGTTTATGACGTCAGGTGCAAAAGCGTGAATAGCCTCTCCCGCCAAATAAAAGTTTGACACAGCTAAAGTTGTATTTTACTGCCCTCTGTTGGAAGCATAATTTACCTAGTAATTGGCACTGCAAAGGAAGTCGTTTCTCCAAAGTGTGCGGGTAATACCATCATTCATACTCTGTTACTCCTGTATCGACTGCCATATAATCAGCTCATTACTTTTACATTGAGATGCATCAACCATAAGTAACAAGGCCAGATGTTAACATATGTAGGTACAAATAATGAAATAGTGGCAACACAAGGACCCATTCATATTTATAATAAGGAAGAAGGTATTCATGTAATATAGGTAATTGGTATAGTATCACCATTATCACCATACTACTTACGCTATAATATAATAGGCCCTATGAGGATAGCAGGGCTGATGAGCAATGTTCCCTCTAAACTAGCCCGGAGAAATATCAGCCCACGAGAGAAGCACGAGATGTAACTTTTGTAAAAAAACTAAACTAAAAAAACAACAACGATAAAGTCGTGTGTTCCTTTTTGGTTCAATTCAACTCCGGCTGTGCAGGTAGGTGCACCCAATTCAGCCACCATGCCCATTCCATATGTCATAAGGTACAAATTATGCATCCCAGTGGGCCCAGAGAGCAAATCAAGTGTACTATAAGCTTACCGCTGGCCAATCAGATGGCTCAGATGACCAAGTCTGCAGTAACGTAACAGGCATAAAAGAAAGCTACAGTAAAATTGATACTGTGAGATTTCAAAAGGTTTAAAATCATGACTAGAGAGAGACTTAACAAATACAGCAAAGAGCTGCTGTTTTCATGAGTGAAATCATGTTTAAGTACTTACTTAGCACTGTCAACACTCTGTATTCAACACTTCTATGAGCCATAAAATGCATGCTCTTCCTATTTCCACTCAGCACTGAACAAGCAGTGTAGCGAATGAATGAGTAGGACGGTGCATCAATAGGCTTGCATTGTTATTATTAGCAGCTTGCAGTGGCAATTTTAGCATGTAAATCTTGATGGGGCAACCCCCCACCAGCAAAGCCACAACACAATACTAAATAACACATTAAGTTGCACTATAATGGTGACAAACAGTGACCACACACTGTTAGGGCCTACATAAAGCTGTCCCAACAGCAGAGCTTTCTTTTCAGCACCACGGTGAATCCTTACCACTGCTACAGTACACCTGGCTATCATTGTAGCTTTGTCTGGCAGCGAAACAGTTAACTCAGCCTCATTTACTGCCTTATTGTTTCAGTTTTTTTTTGTTTTGTGTTGTCAACTGAGGGACCTTTTGCTGGCCGGCCGGCCTGCTAGCTGGTTAGCCTAGCCTGGCCTGCTGGTGAGGCTTGCTAGTTTTCTCGTCCCTCAAGTTTGGCAGGTGTTGTTGGTCATTGTTTTTGGTTGTCCCCTCATTCCCCTTTACCCCAATCATCTTGTTTTGTTAGTTTCACCCCCTAGTTTGTCTCTCCTTTTGGTTTGGTGTTTTTTTGTTTATTTTTGTTGTGAGGCCTCTCAGCTGGCAGGCCTGCTAGCTGGTTAGCTTAGCCTGACCTGCTAGTGTGGCCTGCTAGCCTTTATAAGTTTGTGTAGTATACTTTTGTCTTTCCCCTTTGTGGATAGTTTAAATTACCCTCCTAGTTTCCCTTCCCATTGTCGATAAGATTAGTTAGGTGCTGTGCTAGATAGCTTGTTGTGTGTCCCGTGGTGCTGGTAGGCCCTGTTAGCATAGCCTAGCTGAGCCTGCTAGCTTACTTGGTTGCCTATACTCCTCCCCCTTCCTCCCAACTACCCCTCTCCCTTCCCCCTTTTCACTGGTGTTGGGTTTTAAAGGGAGTGGGCCTCCATCATGTCAGCAGCACAAGCTTGTATTAGGCGGCACCATGCTGTGCGCCTCCTCTTAAAGGAGAAGGGAGGAAAATGAATGAAGTTATCCCGATTGGATTTCTCCAGAAAATTCCTCCAGAAAGAGCTCGGTTTCCAACCCGCGCAGGTAAACTGCATCTTAACCCTCCCCTTTGGGAAAGGCTTCAATGTCAGTTTTGCCTGTGCCAGCTTCCAGAGGGAGTTCTGGGGCAAACTACAGAACGCCCTGAACATCCAGGGGTCCCTGACAGCAATGTTTGAGGTGACCAAGCTGAAAGATAATAGCACTAAAACCGTTATTATTCGTATGTACAACGAAACCGTACTGCCTGAGGACGTTGCAGTAGGGCTGGGCAGGTACTGCAATGTGAGGGGGCCCCTGGTCCAGGTGAAGTATCCCGATGGGATCTGGACAGGGACCTGGAGGGTCACTGTCCAGCAGAGGGAGGACCCCGGGGGCTATGGTGGGTTGAAAGCCATCCCATCCACCATAGCCCTCAGAGAGAACAAGGACCATGTTCACTACCAGGACCAGCCCAAGCTGTGCCGGAAGTGTGGTGAACATGTGCACCTAGCAGATGCCTACAACAAGGTGGTGGGCCACCGCTACGAGGAATGCACAAACGGAAGGTCGTGCAACCTCTGTGGCGAGCGGTCCCACCGCATCCGCGGCTGCCCCTCTTCCTGGGCCAATAAGGTCAAGGCTGGCAGGAGGGAGATGGCGGTCGCGGACAGGGCTTCCGAACGCTAGGTGGAAAGAACAGCAGTTGCCGAGGTGGTGGAGGAGTCAGTTGTGGAGCCGGTGGCAGTGAAGGTGGTGGCTGTAGTGGAGGGCGCAGAAGATGCAGTGGTGGAAGAAGTGGGAGGAGAGGAAAAAACCCTCCCTTCCCCAATCCCCCTATCCCAGACTGACCCCTGAAGGAGAAAGGCCAGAGAAAGACGGCTCCAGAGAGACTTTGAGTGAGAGCTCCCCAAGTGGGACAAACCGCATGGGGACGGAGTCAGAAAGAACCATGGAGAAGGTGTCAGGAGATACGGGGGGGAGATTCTGGAGGAAAAATAAATACTGAGGAGCTGTCCGATCCCAAACAGGGTGAGGGAAAAAAAGGGCAAGTTGGAATGGGAGAGGAGGAAGAGAACCCCCCCCCCCCCAACTCCCCCAACCAAATCTCCTTTTTAAGTCCCGTTTCAACCTCCTCTCCCTGAAAAGTAACCCCCTTTAACTGTTCAAATGCCTTTTCTTTTAGCACTGTTTTTACTCACCCTTTTAT
Organism: Oncorhynchus gorbuscha; assembly: GCF_021184085.1. NCBI lineage: Eukaryota > Metazoa > Chordata > Actinopteri > Salmoniformes > Salmonidae > Oncorhynchus > Oncorhynchus gorbuscha. Next base: position 62,948,533 of record NC_060178.1, read on the forward strand.
GGTTATTAGCATCACCACTGTTAACGTAAGGAGTGTAACAGAGACACAGGGCATAGTCGGTTTTATCTTTTTTCTAAAAGGTTCAATTCAGATGTGTTTTTATTACAGGAGTGTGGTCTACCCTATTTATCCTCTTACAGTAAATGGGAGGATTAAGTGGCAGCACGGGCCCTCCATTTGGAGTGGTTCCAATTTTAACAAAAATGACGGTGTTGCCATTTTAATCAAGACCCCAAAGGTGGTGGTTACGGGGACGAAGGTGGTGGTTGGTGGGCGTGCTCTTTTAGCCAATTGCACTTTTATGGGGAAGGATTTGAATGTGTTAAATGTGTATGGTTTTAACGATAAACATGACCGGTGCGCACACTTAGAAGACCTGCAGTCCCACATGCTAGGGAGGGATTTCAACTGTCTTTTAAGTAGAGCAGACAGGAGAGGGGCGCGAGAGGATTTTAAGGTAGATAGGTCAAGTGTTTTATTGCAAGGGTTGTGCAGGGATTTTAAACTGACTGACTGTTTTAAAACCCTGCATCCAAGAGCGGAGGGCTTCACCTGGACCAGTGGTGACGGCACCAGAGCCTCTCGCATTGCCTATCTGTTTACCCGGGACTGTCCCCCAACTAATGATAGAATAAGCCCGGCTTTCTTCTCAGATCACGTAATGCTGACGTGCACCCTTTCACTGACTTCGGGAGTGACTGTGGGAAGAGGGCCCTGGAAACGGAACCGCTCCCTTTTAAAAGATGGTAGAGTAGTCAGTCAGTACAGGGAGCAGTTCAGCCAGTGGCAGACGCCACATGACTTCTTTAACACACGTGCACAGTGGTGGGAAATGGTGAAGGGTAGGACGAGGACTTTCTTTAGAGAGATAGGAAAGAAGAAAAGTAAAGAAAAAGATAGATGCATGGCGGGACTGCAGAGGCGACTGGAAAAATATTTTAATCTAGGTCAACAGGGCTTTGATTTTAACCATGAAATTAAAAAAGTAAAGAAGGAAATGCCCTTTTTAGCAGAACAGAAAAGTAAGGGGGTTATTTTAAGAAGTAAGGAAGGGGAATTAGAAGAAGGGGAGAAGTATACGAGGTACTTTATTAAGAAAATAGTAAGGGTAGGCCAATGACAGGATTAAAAAACAAAGATGGGTTTTTAAAAACAGATAGAGGGAATAAAATAAGTAGTCGAGGATTTTTATGGGGAACTATTTGGAGTAAAATGTGTGTGTGAGGAAACCATCGGGGATGTTTTAACATAGATTGACAGGACCTTACCCAACAGAAATACCTGACAATGATTTTACATTTTATCTGTGGCCAATCAGCCTTCTAGGATGGGCACTTCTAATGTAACACTATGGCAGCACCCAAGGGGCTTGAATTTTAGAGCACTACCCATAGATTTTGGGGTGACATAGTGTCCCCATGAGCGACAGAACACTGAGCCAATCAAGGCGCAACTAGAATCCATTGCCAACCCTACGCTCCATTTTCCACTGGCTGCCCCAACACCATGAAAAGCACTGAGCTAGGCTGAAATACCTGCATTTTGGAGCTGCCTTACTCAAGAAAGCAAAAAAGAGACCATGTTTGTATGCAGCTTTATTAACTCAATTATTATTATTTGTTACATTGTTTGCAAACTTATATGTGACACGTATTAATGCCAAAATAACATGCAAAACAGGCCAAAAAAACTAAACAGGTGGGGCTAAACACGTAGGGCTCCGCACCACCTGCCCTGAAGGACGGGTCGCCACTGGCGGCTTGGGTCTTAAGGAATATTTCATTTTCTCCGTTCATAGGAGTAACATGAATTTGTGCATGAGGCAGAAATAATGTGGTGCGACTCGTTTCACCATAAGCTGAAAGACGTCCCTTGTTGGTCAGTGTCAGTGGAGGAAAGGGAGGAGGGATGTTGAGAGGTGGACCCTCAGTCTACTGCTCTCTCCCTCTGCTGAGACTGACCATCAGATGCAGGAACCATCAGCCCAGTAAAAATATATATATATTTTTTTATTATTATTTAGATAGATAGATACAGTCGTATGAAAAAGTTTTGGCACCCCTGACAATTTCCATGATTTCCATTTATAAATAATTGGGTGTTTGGATCAGCAATTTCATTTAGATCTATAAAATAACTGATGGACACAGGAATATTTCAGTAGTGAAATGAGGTTTATTGGATTAACAGAAAATGTGCAATATGCATCAAAACAAATTTAGATAGGTGCATAAATCTGGGCACCCCAATAGAAAAATCACATCAATATTTAGTAGAGCCTCCTTTTGCAAAATTAACAGCCTCTAGACACTTCCCATAGCCTCTAATGAGTGTCTGGATTCTGGATTAAGGTATTTTGGACCATTCCTCCTTACAAAACATCTCCAGTTCAGTTAGGTTTGATGGTTTCCGAGCATGGACAGCCCGCTTCAAATCATCCCACAGATTCTCAATGATATTCAGGTCTGGGGACTGGGATGGCCATTCCAGAACATTGTACTTGTCCCTCTGCATAAATGCCCGGGTAGATTTTGAGCAGTGTTTTGGGTCGTTGTCTTGTTGAAATATCCAGCCCCAGCATAACTTAAACTTTCTGACTGATTCTTCAACATTATTCCCAAGAATCTGCTGATATTAAGTGGAATCCATGCGACCATCAACTTTAACAAGATTCCCAGTACTAGCACTGGCCACACAGCTTGTGGGTAGCAAGTGTTTTTCTTGGGACACTTTGTTCTTTTGCCGCCATGCATAACATCCCTTGTTACGACCAAATAACTCAATCTTTGTTTCATCAGTCCACAGCACCTTATTCCAAAATGAAGCTGGCTTGAATAATTTTGCATGCCCAATTTTTAAATTTTTGATTTGTTAAAAAAGTTTGAAATATCCAATAAATGTCGTTCCACTTCATGATTGTGTCCCACTTGTTGTTGATTCTTCACAAATAAATACAGTTTTATATCTTTATGTTTGAAGCCTGAAATGTGGCAAAAGGTCGCAAAGTTCAAGGGGGCCGAATACTTTCGCAAGGCACTATAGATAGATAGATAGATAGATAGATAGATAGATAGATAGATAGATAGATAGATAGATAGATAGATAGATAGATAGATAGATAGATAGATAGATAGATAGATAGATAGATAGAAATGCATGCTGACTCTGCGCACAAGTACTACAACAACTGATCATATAGCCTACCTCAAATTTTAAAAATTGTCCGATTGGGCTTATAGCTTACTGCACAAACCTCATTGCTACAGTACTGTTTTTAATTGGTTAATGTTGCATAGGCTTATGTTTTTTTAAGTCATGTTAAAGAAAAATCTGAGCGGTTGATCTTCTCTTGCATTTTGACTCAGAAAAGGTTGGAGACCACTGTTCTAGTGTTTTCCCTGTTAGGACTATCAACATCTCCTTTTACTGTGGCAACTGAACGAATCAATGCAATATGCCGAAACAAAACAAGAGAGAAAACAAGAGATTTTGTTGTGGGCAGAACACATCGGAGTAGGATTCTATTGACACTCACTACTCAGCCCGTACTGTGCACTACTCAGTACAGACTGGTGGGGCATAAACAATCAGAGCTGCAGTAGGTCTATATGCAAATAGACAATTGCCATGTATGGATCTGTGCCATTTACTTCGAAATGGACTGTGTTTACAGCATGAGTAGATGCGATTGTTAAGATCAAAGCGAGAGCTACATGTTGCCACATGTGCACATTTTGTTCATATCCTTTGCTAGTTAGTGAGTTATTATCCCAGTTATAGATAATTTGTAGTCAGCAATAGGGGAGTGATTGTTTCCTATAAAAGCACAAAACAGGTACATTTCTAGACACATTTGAAAAGCAAATCAGGTAAAGAGCTTTTATTTAGTCCTAAAGGGACGGTGTTGTATTTTGAGACAGGCTTGAATAAGATAAGTAACCAATAGGCAGAGGGTAGCAGATTTTGTCTGATTCTCTGTAAAAATGGTATGAAAATAATAATGCATTGTATTTTGTAACGTGGTTTTTCCATCAAACACAAGCAGAAACATTTTCAGTCACCTCCTTGTCTAAAGGACATGTGGATAAGCAGGTTGATGTCAAGCCCTGCATGTTCTTTTACAAAAGTCTCAAAATGTTGGTCTACATTGAACACCACACATTGGCAGCAACTGTAGGCTGGTTATCCATTTGATTTTTCTGTGTAAAATGTTGGTTTATATTGAACACCATACATTGGCAGCAACTGTAGGCTGGTTATCCATTTGGATTTTCTGTGTAAAATGTTGGTTTATATTGAACACCACACATTGGCAGCAACTGTAGGCCGAATGATAGAACAGCTACTTCCATGTAAAAATGTTATGGGATGCATTTTCTCCATTGTTTTTGATGGTAAGCCACTCTGGTAAGGCTACAGTATGATCAAATAGCCACAGTAGCCTACATGGCCACTGTTAAAACTAACTGAAAGCCTCAGTGTTCACAGTAAACATGAGGTGGAAGTTGCACAGGATTTTTACATTGTTCAAGTCTGCGCTCAGTAGACCTGAAATTTGCTCAGTGCCAGAAAAAAATAAATAGAGGGAACATTGCTAATGAGTTTCATCCATTCATCTTTTCCATTGATGGCGAGTTGACAACGTGGCTGCAGGGCATTGGTCTTTGGACAGACAGGCCAAATCTTGATGTTTGGATCAAAGGAGACAACAAGTTACCATTAGAATTAAGTGGCACTGTTTGGGATCAGAAACAAGCAAATGTGCACATAATGGAGCCATTACAATCACCAGTGCCTGTCATTTCAAGTTACTTTGAATGTACACTACCATTCAAAAGTTTGGGGTCACTAAGAAATGTCCTTGTTTTGAAAGAAAATGTTGTTTTTTTTGTCCAGAGGGCAACTACATTAGTGTCTAGTTTGTGAAACAGACGCCTCACAAGTTCTCAACTGGCAGCTTCTTTAAATAGTACCCGCAAAACACCAGTCTCAACATCAACAGTGAAGAGGCGACTCTGGGATGCTGGCCTTCCAGGCAGTCTGAAAGTTTCCAGCTACAATAGTCATTTACAACATTGTGAATCTGTTGGGGCGGTATGAGAATTGGAGTGGGTCTAGGGTGTTCGGGAGGATGCTGTTGATGTGAGCCATGACCAGCCTTTCAAAGCACTTCATGGCTACCGACGTGAATGCCACAGGGCGGTAATCATTTAGGCAGTTTACCTTTACTTCCTTGGGCACAGGGACTATGGTGGTCTGCTTGAAACATGTAGGTATTACATACTCGGTCAGGGAGAGGTTGAAATTCTCAGTGAAGACACTTGCCAGTTGGTCCGCGCATGCTTTGAGTACACATCCTGGTAATTCGTCTGGCCCAGCGGATTTGTGAATGTTGACCTGTTTAAAGGTTTTGCTCACGTCGACTACCGAGAGCGTTATCACACAGTCATCCAGAACAGCTGGTGCTCTCGTGCATGCTTCAGTGTTGCTTGCATCGAAGCAAGCATAAAAGGCATTTAGCTCGTCCGGTAGGCTCGCGTCACTGGGCAGCTCGCATCTGGGTTTCCCTTTGTAGTCTGTAATAGTTTTCAAGCCCTGCCACATCCGACGAGCATCAAAGCCGGTGTAGTAGGATTAAATCTTAATCCTGTTTTGACGCTTTGCTTGTTTCATGGTTCATTTGAGGGCATAGCGGGATTTCTTATTAGTTTACGGATTAGTCTCCCGCTCCTTGAAAGCGGCATCTCTAGCCTTTAGCTATATGCGGATGTTGCCTGTAATCCATGGCTTCTGGTTGGGATATGAACAAACAGTCACTGTGGGGACGACATCATCGTTGCACTTATTGATGAAGCCAATGACTGAGGTGGTGTATTCCTCAATGCCATTGCATGAATTCCGGAACATATTCCAGTCTGTGCTAGCAAAACAGTCCTGGAGTGTAGCATCAGCGTCATATGACCACTTCCATATTGTGCGATTCACTGGTACTTCCTGCTTGTAAGCAGGAATCAGGAGGATATAAATATGGTCAGATTTGCCAAATGGACTGCCGGTGCATGGAAAATCCCACCAGCTCTATATTGTCGGTTTCTTCGTTCATCCACGTCTCGGTGAAATATAAGATATTGCAGTTTTTAATGTCCCATTGGTAGGATAATCTTAGTATTAGGGCATCAATTTTATTTTCTAACGATTGCACCTTAGCAAGAAGACGTGAAGACATTAGGAGTTTAAATCAAATCAAATGTATTTATATAGCCCTTCGTACATCAGCTGATATCTCAAAGTGCTGTACAGAAACCCAGGCCAAAACCCCAAACAGCAAGCAATACAGGTGTAGAAGCACGGTGGCTAGGAAAAACTCCATGGAAAGGCCAAAATCTAGGAAGAAACCTAGAGAGGAACCAGGCTATATGGGGTGGCCAGTCCTCTTCTGGCTGTGCCGGGTAGAGATTATAACAGAACATGGCCAAGTGGTTCAAATGTTCATAAATGACCAGCATGGTCAAATAATAATAATCACAGGCAGAACAGTTGAAACTGGAGCAGCAGCACGGCCAGGTGGACTGGGGACAGCAAGGAGTCATCATGTCAGGTGGTCCTGTGGCATGGTCCTAGGGCTCAGGTGTTCCGAGAGAGAGAAAGAAAGAGAGAATTAGAGAGAGCATACTTAAATTCACACAAGACACCGAGAAGGGACAGGAGAAGTACTCCAGATATAACAACCTGACCCTAGCCCCCCGACACATAAACTACTGCAGCATAAATACTGGAGGCTGAGACAGGAGAGGTCAGGAGACACTGTGGCCCCATCCGATGACTCCCCCGGTCAGGGCCAAACAGGAAGGATATAACCCCACCCATTTGCCAAAGCACAGCCCCCACACCACTAGAGGGATATCTTCAACCACCAACGTACCATCCTGAGACAAGGCCGAGTATAGCCCACAAAGATCTCCGCCACGGCACAACCCAAGAGGGGGCGCCAACCCAGACAGGAAGATCACATCAGTGACTCAACCCACTCAAGTGACGCACCCCTCCTAGGGACGGTATGAAAGAGCCTTAGTAAGCCAGTGACTCAGACCCTGTAATAGGGTTAGAGGCAGAGAATCCCAGTGGAAAGAGGGGAACTGGCCAGGCATAGACAGCAAGGGCGGTTCGTTGCTCCAGAGCCTTTCCATTCACCTTCACACTCCTGGGCCAGACTACACTCAATCATATGACCCACTGAAGAGATGAGTCTTCAGTAAAGACTTAAAGGTTGAGACCGAGTTTGCGTCTCTGACATGGGTAGGCAGACCGTTCCATAAAAATGGAGCTCTATAGGAGAAAGCCCTGCCTCCAGCTGTTTGCTTAGAAATTATAGGGACAATTAGAAGGCCTGCGTCTTGTGACCATAGCGTACGTGTAGGTATGTAAGGCAGGACCAAATCAGAGAGATAGGTAGGAGCAAGCCCATGTAATGCTTTGTAGGTTAACAGTAAAACCTTAAAATCAGCCCTTGCCTTGACAGGAAGCCAGTGTAGGGAGGCTAGCACTGGAGTAATATGATATTTTTTGGGGGTTCTAGTCAGGATTCTAGCAGCCGTATTTAGCACTAACTGAAGTTTATTTAGTGCTTTATCCGGGTAGCCGGAAAGTAGAGCATTGCAGTAGTCTAACCTATAAGTGACAAAAGCATGGATTAATTTTTCTGCATCATTTTTGGACAGTAAGTTTCTGATTTTTGCAATGTTACGTAGATGGAAAAAAGCTGTCCTTGAAACAGTCTTGATATGTTCTTCAAGAGAGAGATCAGGGTCCAGAGTAACGCCGAGGTCCTTCACAGTTTTATTTGAGACGACTGTACAACCATTAAAATTGTCAGATTCAACAGAAGATCTTTGTTTCTTGGGACCTAGAAAAAGCATCTCTGTTTTGTCCGAGTTTAAAAGTAAAACGTTTGCAGCCATCCACTTCCTTATATCTGAAACACATGCATCTAGCGAGGGCAATTTTGGGGCTTCACCATGTTTCATTGAAATGTACAGCTGTGTCATCCTCCGCATAGCAGTGAAAGTTAACATGATGTTTTTGAATAACATCCCCAAGAGGTAAAATATATTGTGAAAACAATAGTGGTCCTAAAATGGAACCTTGAGGAACACCGAAATGTACCATTTACAGAGACAAACTTATATCTTTCCGACATATAAGATCTAAACCAGACCAGAACTTGTCCATGTAGACCAATTTGGGTTTCCAATTTCTCCAAAAGAATGTGGTTATCGATGGTATCAAAAGCAGCACTAAGGTCTAGGACCACGAGGACAGATGCAGAGCCTCGGTCTGATGCCATTAAAAGGTCATTTACCACCTTCACAAGTGCAGTCTCAGTGCTATGATGGGGTCTAAAACCAGACTCAAACATTTCGTATACATTGTTTGTCTTTCAGGAAGGCAGTGAGTTGCTGCGCAACAGCCTTTTCTACAATTTTTGAGAGGAATGGAAGATTCAATATAGGCCGATAGTTTTTCATATTTTCTGGGTCAAGGTTTGGCTTTTTCAAGAGAGGCTTTATTACTGCCACTTTTAGTGAATTTGGTACGCATCCGGTGGATAGAGAGCTGTTTATTATGTTCAACATAGGAGGGCCAAGAACAGGAAGCAGCTCTTTCAGTAGTTTAGTTGGAATAGGATCCAGTATGCAGCTTGAAGGATTAGAGGCCATGATTATTTTCATCATTGTGTCAAGAGATATAGTACTAAAACACTTGAGTGTCTCTCTTGATCCTAGGTCCTGGCAGAGTTGTGCAGACTCAGGACAACTGAGATTTGAAGGAATACGCAGATTAAAAGAGGAGTCGGACTCGTTAAAAGAAAACGTTTCTTCCAGTCCGTGGTGAGTAATCACTTTTCTGATGTCCAGAAGTTATTTTCGGTCATAAGAGACGGTAGCAGCAACATTATCTACAAAAATAAGTTACACAAAATGCAAAAAATGTAATAAAAAAATTGCACAACTGGTTGGGAGAATGTAAAATATCAGCCATGGTCTTCAGCACAATCTTTTTCAGAGACTTGTCCCAAGGCCACTTCTGCGTTGTCATGGCTGTCCTGTTGTAAGGTGAACCTTCACCCCAGTCTGAGGTCCTGAGTGCTCTGGAGCAGGTTTTCATCAAGGATCTCTGTACTTTTCTCCCTTCATCTCTCCCTCGATCCTGACTAGTCTCCCAGTCCTTGACGCTGAAAAACATCCCCACAGCATGATGCTTCCACCACTATGCTTCACCGTAGGGATGGTGCCAGGTTTCCTTTAGACGTGAGGCTTGGCATGCAGGCCAAAGACCAGAGAATCTTGTTTCTCATGGTCTAAGAGTCTTTAGGTTCCTTTTGGCAAACTCCAAGCGGGCTGTCATGTCCCTTTACTGAGGAGTGACTTCCGTCTGGTCACTCTACCATAAAGGCCCGATTGGTAGAGTGCTGCAGAGATGGTTTACCTTCTGGAACTTTCTCCCATCTCCACAGAGCTCTGTCAGAGTGACCATCGGGTTCTTGGTCACCTCCCTGACAAAGACCCTTCTCCCCTGATTGCTCAGTTTGGTCGGCGGCCAGCTCTTGGAAAAGTCTTGGTGGTTCCAAACTTCTTCCATTTAAGAATGATGGAGGCCACCGTGTTCTTCAGGACCTTCAATGCTGCAGAACTCTTTTGGTACCCTCGACACAATCCTGTCTCAGAGCTCTATGGACAATTCTTTCAACCTCATAGCGTGGTTTTTGCTCTGACAAACACTGTCAATTGTGGGACCTTATATAGACAGGTGTGTGACTTTCCAAATAATGTCCAACCAATTGAATTTACCACAGGTGGACTCAAATCAAGTTGTAGAAACATCAAGGATGATCAATGGAAACATGATACACCTGAGCTCAATTTCGAGTCTCATAGCAAAGGGTCTGAATACTTATGCAAATAAGGCATTTCTGTTTATTTTTATTACACCCACGCCAGGGTCTATGGTTTACAGAGAATGGAGAAAATAAAGAATAGCAAGAATCGTGAAAAATAACATTCAGGACACAAACAGGCAAATAATGGCACAATACAATAGTGATGTGCAGAACGGCATCATGGGAACGCACAGCATGTCGGTCCTTGTCACAGATGGGCTATTGCAGCAGACGACCACACCGGGTTCCACTCTTATCATCTAAAAATAAGAAGAAGCAGCTCCAGTGGGCACGTGATCACCAACACTGGACAATTGAGGAGTGTAAAAACATCACCTGGTTGGAAGAAATTCCGGTTCCTGTTGATTTATGCCAATGGCAGAATCAGGATTTGGCGTAAACAGCATTAGTCCATGGCCCCATCCTGCTGGTGTCAACGGTACAAGCTGCTGGTGGTGTAATGATATGGGGAATGTTTCCCTGGCTCTCATTAGGTCCCTTGATACCAATTGAACAACGTTTGAACACCACATCTTGCAGAATACATGTCTGAAGAATTCAGGCTGTTCTGGAGGCCAGGTACTAGATTGGTGTACCTAATAAACTGTGTATATGTATCCAGAATGTATAATTTACACGTTTTCCAAACTGCTCTATAGGCATACAAGGCCAAATTCAGTCGTATATATTCAAGCAAATTGCGTTACTTTCAACCAACATTCTTGTCCCCTTCAAGCCATGTTAAGGGGGCGTTTTCATTCTATTTTCCCCGGACTGAATTTTTCCCCTTTGCAGCATCAGTAGTAGTAAGCCAGCCCCCTATGTAGCCTATGTACGTACGGTGGTTGTAGTTTTATTAACAGGATCCGCATAAGGGCAGCGAATACCGCCATTCTTCTGAGACTTGTGAAAGAGAAGATCAGGCCTGCATCGATTCGTGTAAAGGAGGACAAACAGGTATCAAACTTGGATAAATTCACTCTGGCGCATATTCGGTTTATTGCGTTTTGGGTCGAGCTGCGTCTCCGAAAAAACGTTCCTTTCCGACCATGTCTGATGAGATTACACATCCAATGGATTGAAAACAAAATGGAGGTTGCGCTGTAGCATGGGAGGAACATAATTACAAGAAAGGTTATGGCCCGATGTCCCAGACATTTCTATTTGAGAACAACAGCCGCGAATGTCTAGTGGATAGGCAACCAATTTAAAGCAAGGCCATTGATTAGATAGACAGTTAGTTAGGTGTGCATAATCCTGTTGCGATAGGAGGAGACGGTCAGAAGAAAAACGTATCAAGGGGTTATTTTTTATTCCTGCATAATGGCGCGCAAATGTATAAACATTTGTCATATTCATTAATTTTTGTACATTTAATATTGCTATGTCGTTTAGGATCTGTAGTTACGTTTAAGACGTCATATTTGACACAAAAAAAACATTAATTAAATTACTGTTCGTCGAGTAGCCTATTGTAAGCTATTATATTAGGTGGCATGATCTTTTGTTCTTTTATTTTTCATGTGCATGTGAGCAATCCAGAATCCAAAACGCATTCAAGATGCACAAATCAATGCATTCGAAAGAATATATGTCGGGTCTCAGATTGCAAATGCCATTTCCAAAACTGGAGTCTGTAGGCCACCGCGGCCGTTTTCTGTACGGTATTATTGAGTTTGTTTACATAGTTACCTTTGGGAAAGTACGTTGGCTACCCTTACTATCTTCACCTTGAAAAGCAGACTAAATACTATACAAATATTAAGTATTTACAAAAAATAAATAAAAATACTAATTCGTTAATCAAATAATCCTATATGGCGCGCAATTTAATTCTTAAATATTGTAGGCCTCTTATTCCATCGTATTTTGGAATTGTCTTCCAATTATATCTGTTAGTGTGCTTTGCTAGTTTTAGTCAGTCTCTGATCTTATCAGCTTTGCAAACTAGACTGCAATATAATAGTGTAACGATGATGCAATGAAGTGGAGCGATAATGAGTGGTCAAATAGCCTGCTGACAAGTTCCAACTTTTCCCGCTCAGACTTGGTTATGCTACATGTACACGCCAGCATCTAGTCAATGTATGGAAGCTTCAACGTGGCACATTGCAAGCTTTTGGAGGCGTAAATTGAGTCTTTATAAAATTCATTTGGGCAAACAAAACAGGTGGTAATTATAAAAACTGTTTTGCACATTGCTGTAGTGTATTTCAATTGATTGATCGTTGCCTGTACAGTACAAGTGACCCATTTAGTTTCAATCGCCATCCTTAATAAAAACTAACCATGGTAAATGGACTGTTGTTCTCCCAGGTAGACGTAGCTGAGGCAAGATGTCAGCCCGAGGAGGGAAGAAGAAGAGCACCAAACTGTCCCGCTCTGCCAGAGCAGGGGTCATCTTTCCTGTGGGGAGGATGATGAGGTATCTACGCACAGGGACCCACAAGTACCGCATCGGCATGGGGGCACCCGTCTACATGGCAGCCGTCATAGAGTACCTGGCAGGTTGTTGTCTCACATCTTCAATTCAGTTGTGTATCTAAAATATATACTGAATAAAAATATAAATGCAACATGTAAAGTGTTGATTTCATGAGCTGAAATAAAAGATCCCAGAAATATCCCATATGCACAAAAAGCTTATTTCTCTCAAATTTTGTGCACAAATTTGTTTACATTTCTGTTAGTGAGCATTTCTCCTGTAGCCAAGATTATTCAACCACCTGACAGGTGTGGCATATCAAGAAGCTGATTAAACAGCATGACCATTACACACTTGATGAGAAAACAACAATTGAATACGTTAGAATAAGGCTGTAACGTAACAAAATGTTGAAAAAGTCAAGGGGTCTGAATACTTTCTGAATGCACTGTATTGTTGTTCAGTATATAACTGATACTTTATCATTTGTGTCTGAAGATTTTCTAATGACATTCATTTATTTGTTTAGCTGAGATTTTGGAGTTGGCAGGAAATGCAGCAAGGGACAACAAAAAAGGCAGAATAACTCCTCGGCACATTAAACTGGCTGTAGCCAACGACGAGGAGCTCAACCAGGTACAGTATTATTCCCATTAAAATAGGCCAACATTTAGAAAATGTCAGTGTTTGTCGCTCCACTTCATTGCATCATCGTTACACTATTATATTGCAGTATATTTCCCAATAGGGATCCATGAAACTATGATGAAGGTTGTCTCTGTCTTAAGGGTTCAAGAAGGTACAGATGACGCCATATGGCATTGGGCATTAACTGCCACCGCTTCGTGGTTAACCCCAAGTGGATTTAAAAAAAATTGAGGCCCGATATCCTGACAAGACATACAGTGCTGTGAAAAAGTATTTGCCCCCTTTTTGATTTTCTCTATTTTTGATACTGTTATCAGGTCTTCAACAAAAACCTAATATTATTAGATCAAGGGAACCATAGTTTACAAATAACCAGAAAAATGTATACTTTAATTTATTTAATAAACATCCAACAATCAGTAACTGGTTGTGGCACCTTTAGCTGCAATGACTGCAACCAAATGCTTCCTGTCGTTGTTGATCCAGTCTCACGTCACTGTGGAGGAGTTTTGGGTCACTCAGCCATGCAGAGCTGCTTTAACTCAGTGACATTTGTGGGTTTTCAAGCATGAACTGCTCATTTCAAGTCCTGCCACAAAATCTCAATTGGGGTTTAGGTTTGGACTTAAACTAATTCCACTTAATAGACCATGTTCTTTATCATTTCGGCAGGATTGTTTTACCACTTGACTAGTAAAGTATTTCTCAGAGCAAAGAAATTGACCAATGATAGACTGAATACCTATTGAATAGTAAACTAATTCACCTGTTCTTTGGCCTCTCAGCTTCTCCGAGGGGTGACCATATCAAACGGAGGGGTCCTGCCTCGTATCCACCCGGAACTATTGTCCAAGAAGAGGGGCAGCCGAGTGAAAGTGGACACTCAGGTGACCGTGCCAGAGAAGAGGGCGGAACGCGTCAAGAGCATCAAGAAACCCACCACCAAAAAAGGCAAAGGCAAACCAGGCCGCAAGTCAAGGGTCAGTACACATGAATGATGGCAAACAGCTCAATATTTGTCAATGTGTTTGTTATAGTGTTATAAGAAGCATGAATGTGTTTATTATAGTGTTATAAGAAGCATGAATGTGTTCTGTTTTTCATTGATTCCGTGATAAGAAGAGCACAGAAAACGACAAAGAAGCTGTCGTAGCCAACTCAACAGTGGAAGATGGACCAGGCGATGGATTCACTATCCTCTCAGCGAAAAGCCTGTTCCTTGGACAAAAGGTATCATGTCAGTTATGAAAAAACTGTCATTCTGTGACACCTATTGTAAAGATACGTATGTGTATATAATGTATTTGAACACCCCTTTAAATGAGTGGATTCTGATATTTCAGCCACATCCATTGCTGACAGGTATAAAATCGAGCACACAGCCATGCAATCTCCATAGACAAACATTGGCAGTAGAATGGCCCATACTGAAGAGCTCAGTGACTTTCAACGTGGCACTGTCATAGGATGCTACCTTTCCAACAAGTCAGTTCATCAAATGTCTGCCCTGGTCAACTGTAAGTGCTGTTATTGTGAAGTGGAAACGTCTAGGAGCAACAATGGCTCAGCCACGAAGTGTTAGGCCAAATCGCTTGTCCTCGGTTGCAACGCTCACTACAGAGTTCCAAACTGCCTCTGGAAGCAACGTTAGCACAATAAATGTTAGTCGGGAGCTTCATAAAATGGGTTTCCATGGCTGAACAGCTTCACACAAGCCTAAAATCACCATGCACAATGTCAAGCTTGCCGCCATTGGACTCCGGAGCAGTGGAAATGTGTTCTTTGGAGTGATGAATCAATCACACTTCACCATCTGGCAGTCCGTCGGACGAATTTGGGTTTGGCGGATGCCGGGAGAACGCTACCTGCCTGAATGCATAATGCTAACTGTAAAGATTGGTGCAGGTGTAATAATGTCCTGGGGTGTAATGTCGTTCGTCTGCTGTTAGAAGAGAGGCAGACCGAAATGCAGCGTGTAGGTTACTCATGACCTTTAATAAAGATAAAGCGGTACATGAAATAATTGAAAATACAAAAACAACAAACAAGTGAAACAAATTACAGCCTATCTGGTGACTAACACAAAGACAGGTACAATCGCCCACGAAATACAACGCGCACTCACTCAGGCTGCCTAAATACGGTTCCCAATCCGAGACAACGAGAATCAGCTGACTCCAATTAGGAATCGCCTCAGGCAGCCAAGCCTAACTAGACACACCCCTACTAATACACACTCCTAATTAATACAAACCCCAATACGAAATACAACATAAACCCATGTCACACCCTGGCCTACCCAAACATATAACAAAAACACAAGATACAATGACCAAGGCGTGACAGAACCCCCCCCTAAGGTGCGGACTCCGGGACGCACCTCAAGAGCATAGGGAGGGTCCGGGTGGGCGTCTGTCCATGGTGGCGGTTCTGGCTCGGGACGTGGACCCCACTCCATAAATGTCCTAGTTCCTCCCCTTCGCGTCCTAGGATAATCCACCTTCTCCGCCGACCATGGCCTAATAGTCCTCGCCCTGATCCCCACATAACTGAGGGCAGCTCGGGACCGAGGGCAGCTCGGGACCGAGGGCAGCTCGGGACCGAGGGGCAGCTCGGGACCGAGGGGCAGCTCGGGACCGAGGGGCAGCTCGGGACCGAGGGGCAGCTCGGGACCGAGGGGCAGCTCGGGACAGAGGGGCAGCTCGGGACAGAGGGGCAGCTCGGGACAGAGGGGCAGCTCGGGACAGAGGGGCAGCTCGGGACAGAGGGGAAGCTCGGGACAGAGGGGCAACTCGGGACAGAGGGGCAACTCGGGACAGAGGGGCAACTCGGGATAGAGGGGCAGCCCGGGACCGAAGCAGCCCGGTACTGAGGGGAAGCCCGGTACTGAGGGGAAGCTCGGTACTGAGAGGAAGCTCGGTACTGAGAGGAAGCTCGGTACTGAGAGGAAGCTCGGTACTGAAAGGGAGCCCAGTACAGAGAGGAAGCTCAGTACTGAGAGGAAGCTCAGGCAGGTAGTAGGCTCCGGTAAATCCTGGCTGGCTGGTGGACCTGGATGATTAAGGTTGTCTGGCCGATCTAGAAGATCTTGGTAGACTGGCACTTCTGGCAGACTGGCACTTCTGGTGGATCCTGGCAGACTGGTAACGCTGGGCCGACAGGAGACTCCGGCAGCACAGGAGAGGAGAAAGGCTCTGGCTGAGCTGAACAGGCGGGAGACTCCGATAGCACAGGAGGGGAGAAAAGCACTGGCTGTGCTGAACAGGTGATGCGCACTGGACGCGCTGGGCCGACTGGGAGCACTGGTGGCGCTGGACAGACAGGAGACTCCGGCAGCGCAGGAGAGGAGAAAAGCTCTGGCTGCGCTAAACAGGCGAGGCGCACTGGAGGCCTGGTGCGTGGTGCTGGAACTGGTGGTACTGGCGCGAGGACACGCACAGGATGCCTGGTGCGGGGAGCTGCTACCGGAGGACTGGTGTGTAGAGGTGGCTCTGGATAGACCAGACCGTGCAGGCGCACTAGAGCTCTAGAGCACCGAGCCTGCCCAAGCTTACCTGGCTCGATGCCCACTCTAGCCCGGCCAATAGGAAGGGCTGGTATGTGTCGCAGCTGGCTCTGCACCCGCACTGGAAACACCGTGCGCTCCATAGCATAACACGGTGCCTGCCCGGTCTCTCTAGCCCAACGGTGAGCACAGGGAGTATGCGCAGGTTTCCTACCTGGCATAACTATTCTTCCTTTTAGCCCCCCCACAATATTTTTTTTGGGGTGACTTTCCGGTTTCCAACCGCGTCGCCGTGCTGCCTCCTCATACATACGCCTCTCTGCTTTAGCTGCCTCTATTTCCTCCTTGGGACGGCGATATTCTCCCGGCTGCTCCCAGGGTCCTTGCCGTCTAATTCCTCCTCCCATGTCCAAATCTCCAAATGATGCATTCTCTCCTATTGCAACTGCTCTTCACGATTAACAGGGAGAGTAGGCTCAGGTCTGTTTCCTGACTCAGCCACTCTCTCTCTGCGCTTTCCCCTGTTACCTTCAGTTTTCGCTCTGTATAGCAATGCTTTCCTTCTCGATTCCATACGTGTATAGCCCTCTTCGCATTGCTGTAGGGAATCCCAGGCGGGCTCTTGCACTCGCTCTGGGTCGGCTGCCCACCTGTCGATTTCTTCCCACGTCGTATAATCCCTGCTTCTGCCGTCCATATCGTCCTCCTTTAGCTCCTGCCAGTTCACACGCTGCTCGGTCTGTGAATCGTGGTGGGTGAGTCTGTAATGTCGTTCGTCTGCTGTTAGAAGAGAGGCAGACCGAAATGCAGCGTGTAGGTTACTCATGACCTTTAATAAAGATAAAGCGGTACATGAAATAATTGAAAATACAAAAACAACAAACAAGTGAAACAAATTACAGCCTATCTGGTGACTAACACAAAGACAGGTACAATCGCCCACGAAATACAACGCGCACTCACTCAGGCTGCCTAAATACGGTTCCCAATCCGAGACAACGAGAATCAGCTGACTCCAATTAGGAATCGCCTCAGGCAGCCAAGCCTAACTAGACACACCCCTACTAATACACACTCCTAATTAATACAAACCCCAATACGAAATACAACATAAACCCATGTCACACCCTGGCCTACCCAAACATATAACAAAAACACAAGATACAATGACCAAGGCGTGACAGAACCCCCCCCTAAGGTGCGGACTCCGGGACGCACCTCAAGAGCATAGGGAGGGTCCGGGTGGGCGTCTGTCCATGGTGGCGGTTCTGGCTCGGGACGTGGACCCCACTCCATAAATGTCCTAGTTCCTCCCCTTCGCGTCCTAGGATAATCCACCTTCTCCGCCGACCATGGCCTAATAGTCCTCGCCCTGATCCCCACATAACTGAGGGGCAGCTCGGGACCGAGGGGCAGCTCGGGACCGAGGGGCAGCTCGGGACCGAGGGGCAGCTCGGGACCGAGGGGCAGCTCGGGACCGAGGGGCAGCTCGGGACCGAGGGGCAGCTCGGGACCGAGGGGCAGCTCGGGACAGAGGGGCAGCTCGGGACAGAGGGGCAGCTCGGGACAGAGGGGCAGCTCGGGACAGAGGGGCAGCTCGGGACAGAGGGGAAGCTCGGGACAGAGGGGCAACTCGGGACAGAGGGGCAACTCGGGACAGAGGGGCAACTCGGGATAGAGGGGCAGCCCGGGACCGAAGCAGCCCGGTACTGAGGGGAAGCCCGGTACTGAGGGGAAGCTCGGTACTGAGAGGAAGCTCGGTACTGAGAGGAAGCTCGGTACTGAGAGGAAGCTCGGTACTGAAAGGGAGCCCAGTACAGAGAGGAAGCTCAGTACTGAGAGGAAGCTCAGGCAGGTAGTAGGCTCCGGTAAATCCTGGCTGGCTGGTGGACCTGGATGATTAAGGTTGTCTGGCCGATCTAGAAGATCTTGGTAGACTGGCACTTCTGGCAGACTGGCACTTCTGGTGGATCCTGGCAGACTGGTAACGCTGGGCCGACAGGAGACTCCGGCAGCACAGGAGAGGAGAAAGGCTCTGGCTGAGCTGAACAGGCGGGAGACTCCGATAGCACAGGAGGGGAGAAAAGCACTGGCTGTGCTGAACAGGTGATGCGCACTGGACGCGCTGGGCCGACTGGGAGCACTGGTGGCGCTGGACAGACAGGAGACTCCGGCAGCGCAGGAGAGGAGAAAAGCTCTGGCTGCGCTAAACAGGCGAGGCGCACTGGAGGCCTGGTGCGTGGTGCTGGAACTGGTGGTACTGGCGCGAGGACACGCACAGGATGCCTGGTGCGGGGAGCTGCTACCGGAGGACTGGTGTGTAGAGGTGGCTCTGGATAGACCAGACCGTGCAGGCGCACTAGAGCTCTAGAGCACCGAGCCTGCCCAAGCTTACCTGGCTCGATGCCCACTCTAGCCCGGCCAATAGGAAGGGCTGGTATGTGTCGCAGCTGGCTCTGCACCCGCACTGGAAACACCGTGCGCTCCATAGCATAACACGGTGCCTGCCCGGTCTCTCTAGCCCAACGGTGAGCACAGGGAGTATGCGCAGGTTTCCTACCTGGCATAACTATTCTTCCTTTTAGCCCCCCCACAATATTTTTTTTGGGGTGACTTTCCGGTTTCCAACCGCGTCGCCGTGCTGCCTCCTCATACATACGCCTCTCTGCTTTAGCTGCCTCTATTTCCTCCTTGGGACGGCGATATTCTCCCGGCTGCTCCCAGGGTCCTTGCCGTCTAATTCCTCCTCCCATGTCCAAATCTCCAAATGATGCATTCTCTCCTATTGCAACTGCTCTTCACGATTAACAGGGAGAGTAGGCTCAGGTCTGTTTCCTGACTCAGCCACTCTCTCTCTGCGCTTTCCCCTGTTACCTTCAGTTTTCGCTCTGTATAGCAATGCTTTCCTTCTCGATTCCATACGTGTATAGCCCTCTTCGCATTGCTGTAGGGAATCCCAGGCGGGCTCTTGCACTCGCTCTGGGTCGGCTGCCCACCTGTCGATTTCTTCCCACGTCGTATAATCCCTGCTTCTGCCGTCCATATCGTCCTCCTTTAGCTCCTGCCAGTTCACACGCTGCTCGGTCTGTGAATCGTGGTGGGTGAGTCTGTAATGTCGTTCGTCTGCTGTTAGAAGAGAGGCAGACCGAAATGCAGCGTGTAGGTTACTCATGACCTTTAATAAAGATAAAGCGGTACATGAAATAATTGAAAATACAAAAACAACAAACAAGTGAAACAAATTACAGCCTATCTGGTGACTAACACAAAGACAGGTACAATCGCCCACGAAATACAACGCGCACTCAGGCTGCCTAAATACGGTTCCCAATCCGAGACAACGAGAATCAGCTGACTCCAATTAGGAATCGCCTCAGGTAGCCAAGCCTAACTAGACACACCCCTACTAATACACACTCCTAATTAATACAAACCCCAATACGAAATACAACATAAACCCATGTCACACCCTGGCCTACCCAAACATATAACAAAAACACAAGATACAATGACCAAGGCGTGACATGGGGCTGCTTTTTACGGTTTGGGCTAGGCCCCTTTAGTTCCAGTGAAGGGAAATCTTAACGATACAGAATAGCAAGGTCCATACAGAAATGGTTTGTCGAGATTGGTGTGGAAGAATTTGAGTGGCCTGCACAGAGCCTTGACCTCAACCCCATCGAACACCTTTGGTATGAATTGGAACGCCGAATGCGAGCCAGGCCTAATCTCCCAACGTCACTGCCCGACTTCATTAACGCTCGTGGCTCAATGGAAGCAAGTCCCTGTTCCAATATCTAGCAGCAATGTTCCAATATCTAGTGGAAAGCCTTCCCAGAAGAGTTGAGGCTGTTATAGCAGCAAAGGGGGTACCAACTCCATATTAATGCCCATGATTTTGGAATGCGGTGTTTGACCAGCAGGTGTCCAAATACACCTTGGTCATGACGTGTATCCATTAAGTTTCTTAGTAACTTTGTCATAACTTCAACTCTATATCCCCTTAAACAGCTTTCACTAACAGAGAGTGAAATTGGCAAGATTGGAACGATCAAGGTGGAGGGAATCATCAACCCCACAAATGCTGAGATGGACCTCAAAGAGGGAGTGGGTGAGGATGCCAGACCTGCTCATCTTTTCATCTTAGAATCGCGAAAGCTTTACAGCCCATTATACTTTTGACTCATTCTTACCTGTTGTGTGCTGTGGTCTGCAGGCAATGCCCTGGAGAAGGCAGGTGGGCGGGACTTCTTGGAGGCAGTGAAAGAACTGAGGAAAGCACAGGGACCTCTGGAGGTAGCATCAGGTATTTACATTTACATTTAAGTCATTTAGCAGACGCTCTTATCCAGAGCGACTTACAAATTGGTGCATTCACCTTATGACATCCAGTGGAACAGTCACTTTACAATAGTGCATCTAAATCTTAAGGGGGGAGGGATTACTTATCCTATCCTAGGTATTCCTTAAAGAGGTGGGGTTTCAGGTGTCTCCGGAAGGTGGTGATTGACTCCGCTGTCCTGGCGTCGTGAGGGAGTTTGTTCCACCATTGGGGGGCCAGGGCAGCGAACAGTTTTGACTGGGCTGAGCGGGAGCTGTACTTCCTCAGTGGTAGGGAGGCGAGCAGGCCAGAGGTGGATGAACGCAGTGCCCTTGTTTGGGTGTAGGGCCTGATCAGAGCCTGGAGGTACTGAGGTGCCGTTCCCCTCACAGCTCCGTAGGCAAGCACCACGGTCTTGTAGCGGATGCGAGCTTCAACTGGAAGCCAGTGGAGAGAACGGAGGAGCGGGGTGACGTGAGAGAACTTGGGAAGGTTGAACACCAGACGGGCTGCGGCGTTCTGGATGAGTTGAAGGGGTTTAATGGCACAGGCAGGGAGCCCAGCCAACAGCGAGTTGCAGTAATCCAGACGGGAGATGACAAATGCCTGGATTAGGACCTGCGCCGCTTCCTGTGTGAGGCAGGGTCGTACTCTGCGGATGTTGTAGAGCATGAACCTACAGGAACGGGCCACCGCCTTGATGTTGGTTGAGAACGACAGGGTGTTGTCCAGGATCACGCCAAGGTTCTTGGCGCTCTGGGAGGAGGACACAATGGAGTTGTCAACCGTGATGGCGAGATCATGGAACGGGCAGTCCTTCCCCGGGAGGAAGAGCAGCTCCGTCTTGCCGAGGTTCAGCTTGAGGTGGTGATCCGTCATCCACACTGATATGTCTGCCAGACATGCAGAGATGCGATTCGCCACCTGGTCATCAGAAGGGGGAAAGGAGAAGATTAATTGTGTGTTGTCTGCATAGCAATGATAGGAGACACCATGTGAGGTTATGACAGAGCCAAGTGACTTGGTGTATAGCGAGAATAGGAGAGGGCCAAGAACAGAGCCCTGGGGGACACCAGTGGTGAGAGCGCGTGGTGAGGAGACAGATTCTCGCCACGCCACCTGGTAGGAGCGACCTGTCAGGTAGGACGCAATCCAAGCGTGGGCCGCGCCGGAGATGCCCAACTCGGAGAGGGTGGAGAGGAGGATCTGATGGTTCACAGTATCGAAGGCAGCCGATAGATCTAGAAGGATGAGAGCAGAGGAGAGAGAGTTAGCTTTAGCAGTGCGGAGCGCCTCCGTGATACAGAGGAGAGCAGTCTCAGTTGAATGACTAGTCTTGAAAACTGACTGATTTGGATCAAGAAGGTCATTCAGAGAGAGATAGCGGGAGAGCTGGCCAAGGACGGCACGTTCAAGAGTTTTGGAGAGAAAAGAAAGAAGGGATACTGGTCTGTAATTGTTGACATCGGAGGGATCGAGTGTAGGTTTTTTCAGAAGGGGTGCAACTCTCGCTCTCTTGAAGACGGAAGGGACGTAGCCAGCGGTCAGGGATGAGTTGATGAGCGAGGTGAGGTAAGGGAGAAGGTCTCCGGAAATGGTCTGGAGAAGAGAGGAGGGGATAGGGTCAAGCGGGCAGGTTGTTGGGCGGCCGGCCGTCACAAGACGCGAGATTTCATCTGGAGAGAGAGGGGAGAAAGAGGTCAGAGCACAGGGTAGGGCAGTGTGAGCAGAACCAGCGGTGTCGTTTGACTTAGCAAACGAGGATCGGATGTCGTCGACCTTCTTTTCAAAATGGTTGACGAAGTCATCTGCAGAGAGGGAGGAGGGGATTCAGGAGGGAGGAGAAGGTGGCAAAGAGCTTCCTAGGGTTAGAGGCAGATGCTTGGAATTTAGCGTGGTAGAAAGTGGCTTTAGCAGCAGAGACAGAGGAGGAAAATGTAGAGAGGAGGGAGTGAAAGGATGCCAGGTCCGCAGGGAGGCGAGTTTTCCTCCATTTCCGCTCGGCTGCCCGGAGCCCTGTTCTGTGAGCTCGCAATGAGTCATCGAGCCACGGAGCGGGAGGGGAGGACCGAGCCGGCCTGGAGGATAGGGGACATAGAGAGTCAAGGGATGCAGAGAGGGAGGAGGGTTGAGGAGGCAGAATCAGGAGATAGGTGGGAGAAGGTTTGAGCGGAGGGAAGAGATGATAGGATGGAAGAGGAGAGAGTAGCGGGGGAGAGAGAACGAAGGTTGGGACGGCGCGATACCATCCGAGTAGGGGCAGTGTGGGAGGTGTTGGATGAGAGCGATAGGGAAAAGGATACAAGGTAGTGGTCGGAGACTTGGAGGGGAGTTGCAATGAGGTTAGTGGAAGAACAGCATCTAGTAAAGATGAGGTCGAGCGTATTGCCTGCCTTGTGAGTAGGGGGGGAAGGTGAGAGGGTGAGGTCAAAAGAGGAGAGGAGTGGAAAGAAGGAGGCAGAGAGGAAAGAGTCAAAGGTAGACGTGGGGAGGTTAAAGTCGCCCAGAACTGTGAGAGGTGAGCCGTCCTCAGTATGGAGACACGGACACCCAAACTATTATCAAATCTGCTGGATGAAAGGGTTTTTGCTTTTGTTTGGTTATAAAAGGATGCAATTACTGAATGTGCTTTACAGCATAATCCATCGAAATACAGCATAATCCACTTGATTGAAACATATCGTCTCACCTCACTTCAAGACCATCCTTATAGGTACACTGTCAATGCTACATTTAAACCTACACGTGAAGAGTGAAGTGTCAGTGTGTGTGTGTGCGTCTTCGTCCTGTAGTTGCGGTGAGCCAGGCCAGTGGGATGCCAGCTCGTTTTGTCATCCACTGTAACATCCCTCAGTGGGGCTCGGAGAAGTGTGAGGACCAGCTGGAGAAGACTGTCAAGGCCTGTCTCTCTGCTGCAGAGGAGAAGAAACTCAAGTCCGTGGCCTTCCCCTCACTTCCTGCTGGCCGGTGAGACTTACAGCTTTAAAGGACAATTCCACCCAAAAACTACCTTTTGGTATTTGTTTCGTTAGTACATTGTTAGATATGACATTCAAAATACAGAAATACAGCCAGTATGATGTTTAAATCTATACCTGTAGCTAGGTTTCCAGCAATTTGTCAAACGATATTCAAGCGAATATTCTCATTCACACAAAATAATATGCCCATACAGATTGCCATATCTTGATTTGAT
This sequence comes from Oncorhynchus gorbuscha, assembly GCF_021184085.1. Classification (NCBI taxonomy): domain Eukaryota; kingdom Metazoa; phylum Chordata; class Actinopteri; order Salmoniformes; family Salmonidae; genus Oncorhynchus; species Oncorhynchus gorbuscha. The sequence continues at coordinate 62,972,565 of NC_060178.1, forward strand.
CACTGTCAAAATTCAAATGAGCCTCGTGATTTACATACATTCACTGAAAACCCGCAGATCTCTTGCTTGCTCAAACACTAAAGCACCAGACAGAATACATTTCCCAGTACTCCAACTTTCAAAATGTTAAAAAATGCAGCCATACATCAACTGTCGTTTTATATAGCTTAGTAACAAGCTAGATGTTGGTCTCCACTATGACACACAAGTGTATCTGAAATGCAGCTGTACGCTACATATAGCCTATCAAAATTAAGATCTAACATCTGTATTACCAGCAGCGGTGTTTTTCTATCAAACTGGCGAACACAAAACACACTTAACTTTTTTATTTACTGAATAGAAAAACTGAAATTGTATTTGTTTTTAAATAGGTCGATGGTTTGGGCACAAAGTCTGCTTTAAACAGCAAATGTGCCCACTCTGGTCTCGGCGTGCGCTCTAGCCAACAGCTCGCCGATACAGTGCAGAGGGATACAGTGCAGAGGGCACCAATCAAAACATAAAATAAGAACCCTTGATATCTATTAAGCTTATCATGCACTTTCACCAACCTGTGAAGTTTATTATAATTTATTTAATCTGTAGCCTAATCTGCATGCTTTTTCAAGATGTAGTGGGAGGATTATACAACATATCACGTGACTGAAAATGTACCTCGACGTGGTTATTCTAACAACAATTGCACAATAAATTGTTGCATAATCGTATCACAGCCCCACCTTTGTGTAGCGTATTTTGTTTTGTCGACAATTTGACCGTTTCCATCAGGCCTGTAGTGAGTTTATCAGACAGGCACTTGACTCACACAAATGGTTGGATGGTAACCTGCTGAGTAACAATAACAATGTTATTTTAAAGGTACAATTCATAAGTTTGGTTTCCAGTAATAGAAAAAGGGGCCTCGGCGGTCTGAACTAGGGCTCTCAATTTCTTTCCTCGATTCCTTCTTAAAACACATTTGAGAAAAAGGTCCAGGGAGGGACCTTGAACCTTATACTCAAATAAGGTTCAGGAAGCAGCAAGGAGATAGGAATTGCAGAAAGACTCATTGAAATTGAGCTCACATCTGTGCATCTCTCCTGGTTCTAGGAATGGATTCCCAAAGCAAACAGCCGCCCAGCTGATCCTCAAGGCAATCTCCAACCATTTTGTCTCCGCAACGACCTCTTCCCTGAAAAACATTTACTTTGTACTGTTTGACAGCGAGAGCATCGGAATATACCTTCAGGAAATGGCCAAGCTGGATGCCAAGTGAAGATGAGCTAAAGAGATGCTCGATTTGGGGTGTTTTTTAACGGTTGCAGTTGTATTTCAGATGGATCTTTGTTTTTGCAGCTGGTATAGTGTGATGGAAGATGCTGTAAGTAGGTGTTTTTGACGACATCGGGTAGCCCTCGGAAGGTGTTAAAACATTTTTTTTTGTGAGTGAAGTACTGTATGCATTTATGTTACCGTCTTCCTTTTACGGGATTGCATTATTTTTAGACTAGATTAAATGAATAATCCCCATGGCTTGTCATTCGTATCCCTTATTTACTGATATTGTTTTTACATTCCATGTACAAAGACAATTTTAACAGTTGTTTTTCTGCCAGAATCACTCTGTAGTTTCTGATACAGTTAGTTTACTAAGAAAAAAAAAAGTGTTTCACATTCTGTATGAAATAAAAATCCAGATGTTTTGCACCACAGATCCAGCTGTGATTTGATTAATGCATCATTTACTAATACCCATGAATAGGACAACAATCCAGTTTCGTTACATTAAATTTATTACATTGTAAAAAGTACATGACCTTTTCTTCATATATACATTATATTCATGAATTTCTTGTTCACTCAAGAATGAGCTCCTGGTATACCTAACAATGCAGTACAACACATTAACATAACCACACCCCTGACAGAGGGGCTCCACTTCATTGTGCACAGACTAATGCGATTTCTGACACAAGGCAGAGGATTCAGAGAGTAATGTAACCTGACATGGAAGTAGTTGCTCCCAACTGTGCTTCGACGAGAGTATTAATTCCCCAACAGCTCATTCATAGCTGAATAAATACTATAGACAGAGGTGTTAACGGCCAAGAAATAAGCTGCACTGAAGTTTACTCCGATCACAAGGTTGGGTTTTCAAAATAGACACCTGACGTGGTTGAGGCTTTTGAAAACCATTGTTTGTTCTTCTGTCATCACATACAGTGAGAAGTCTGGTACGAGAGTATCGTTTGATAAGATGATCAAGGCTCTAACGTCAACATGTCAATGTTCCAATTCCTCTGCAATCCATAGCTTACTGTACAGACGGTGAAATGCAAATATACTTTCACTGAGTCAAGTGGGGTAATCATAGTCCCGCATGAAACTTGCGCAGATGATCTGGGCCAATCATCTCATCTCTTGAAAATGAAAACTGAATTTAAGATCGGCTTGTCCCAGATTTACTGATTGCGGTCTATGCTCAATCTGCTCAAGCCTTAAGTGGCCACAATTGCTGTATGCATCGTGTTGGACCAGTAACCGAAGGGTCGCTGGTTCCAATACCCGAGCTGACAAGGGGAGAAATCTGTCAATATGCCCTCGAGCAAGGCACTTAACCCTAATTTGCTCCAGGGGCACCGTACTACTATGGTGGACTCTGTAAAATAACACATTTCACTTCACCTATCCGGTGTATGTGACAAAACATTTATTACACAAACATGACAAACACACCCAGATACAAATGACAAAAGGCAATAATATACTCCATTAAATAATCTCATTACGACCTTACTATTAAACTCTCCTAACCTGTTTGACAAAAGCTGACACGCACAGAGTTCCACCATCACAGAACACAGCGAACCAACCACACACACACACACACCCAGGCCAGACCAGTTGTCACATTCGGAATGTTCTAGGTGCTGCCCTTGTTAGTAATGGCAGCATCTCAAATCCATCTTTCCAAGCCAAACCATGCACACCTTTTGTCCCTCTTGGGTATAACAGCATTTAAAGTACGTAAAAGTGTAGTTTTAGGGCCATTGTAATAAAAATTTGCAAACAAGATTGTGAAAACTTGTAGGCTAATTTCTAACCTCTGACACAATTTTATACTGGAAATATAGAAACTATGTATGCTTTATATTACTGTACACTTACATTTCGACCCTCCAATAAAATAGTTATGATACAGGTCTGTTTTTGTTTTAAGACAGTGCCCTGAACACTTTGACTGGAGTAAATGAATCTGTTCACATCCTATTCAGTAAACAACATGCAGTAACTAAAACCCAAATAAGTTATTCACTATGATTTTGTTCCTGGCAGAACCTCTAGATTAATGTTAAGCACAGGCATACTCAGGAAAAACTTTAGCCTTTTGGGGGCCTTAAGCGAGATTTGGTTGGGGAGGCCCCCCACCAAGCTGGCCATTTTTTTCGTGACCCCCCCTCTTGAAGGTGGAGAGAAATATATTTTCAAGTAATTTCCTGGAACACATTTTGCCATGGGGCGTAGAGAAAAATGTTAGCAGTTTTAAAGCAAGTTTACTGCAGTTCTATACATTTTGCCATGGGGAATAGACATTTTGCAATTTTATAACACATTTCATGCAATTCTACTGACTTTGCTGTTTTAAAGCCAATTTCCTGCAATTCTACACATTTTCCCATGTTAATATCTGAGTGAGAGTGACTAACAAAATTTAAAAAATGGGGGGCCCCCTAGAAGTCAGGGCCCCGGGCAAGTGCCCTGTCAGTATTTGGCCATGATTACTACAAGTATAGATAACTGGCTAAACTAATTTACCAATCAAAAAATTATTAGACGACATGGCTAATTGGAGTGACTGTTAGCGACTGACAAAACAAGAGAAATTACTGCTAATGCACAACCAATTTTCAAACTTGCACCTTGTGTATTCTACTAATCTAACTCTCAAAAGTAGAGTTGAGACCCCGACGGAGTTCCAACAAATGTCTGACGAATAAGTGAATATTGAGGGACAGCAGGCCCCAGGATGTTAGATAAGACTTCAAAGCTAGGTGTGTCTGTTGTTTAGTGTCGTCTGAGAGATGACCATGGATGTAAAGGGTCTCTGTGTCAGACTGTTTGTCCCCCTGTGTGAAGGGGGGGCAGAGCCTAAGGAGAAAGCTATGATGTTTAGGGGACAGGTGGGGGATGGAGTGCCCCCTGTGAGAGTAGGCATAGGGCTATGGTGGCTCTATTTGACCTGCGGGGTGTCACTATGTTCAGTGGGGTGAGGGGCGGGGAGCAGCGGGACAGGGCAACTGGCCTCAATGAGGGCGGGGTTGAGGATAATGGGGAGGGACATAGGGGGCACGCCCCCCACCTGCAGATGGGAGGCCAGGGGCTGCAGGATGAGGGGGGACTGACTCGTGGGGGACTGGATCAGTGGGCTAGAGATCTGGGGGGACATCTTCACTGGGGTGGGCATGGGGGGAGTCGATGGAGGCACTGGAGATGATCTGTCTGTTCCTGGAAGAGAGGACGTTGATTAATTCACTGATTGTTGGCTGTGATACTGACATTGACAAAAATTGATCGTTGGCGTTAGCCAGATTTCATCTTTGACTGGCCACGCTAACATGGTTACCGTTGGTACTAGGTGGTGGGGGATCTTGGGGCGACACTGGTCTGCTGGAGGTCTTTGGCTCTGTGGGGGAATCTGGCACTGGCACAGGAGATAGGGCCTGAGCTGGGGGTGGCGAGGCTGGGGGGGCAGGGGGCAGCCTGCTGGACAAGCTCCACTGGGGGACTAGGAGCAGGATCTATGGACACAGAGCACATACAGCCATTACATTTCAGAGATCTAGCTTGATGTATATAGCAGAACACTGAAACAAGACTAAGTATAAATCATGAAAAACATGTAGGCTGTGTATTCGAAAATCCGATTTATGCTTGATCCGGGAAAATGCGGTCCAGAGGCATCGCCATGTGCATCCCACATTTTGTAAGGTTTCCATATAGCTCCCCATTGACATGATTGGTTGACGGTAGGTGGGGGCGGTATGTCCTGTATAAACAACTCACTTCCTTGACAACTTCCTTCACAACAGCTATGCTCCGCGAAGCGCAAGAAGTATGAAGGCCCTGACTACTGCAGAGGCCGCATTGCAGTAAATGCTGTACTGCCAATACAGATCCAGATAACCTACCTTGTTAACACTAAAAGCAGAGTACATATCTGAGAAAACAGAGCCTTAATAGAAGTAGGTGTTCGTTCCAGTACCTGGTTGTAGTATGACTGTCTGTTTGAAGAGCTCCTCCCGGAGGTTAGGCAGGAAGCAGTCGATGCGTTCCCAGGTGATCTCCCACAGGTCAGAGTATCCCGTACGAGAGTCAGCGCTGTGGAAGATTCCTGCTGTGTCCATCACCAGCAGCATGTTCTTCAGAGACTCTGGGATGGCCTCCAGCTGGGGGGGGGGGGGGGGGGGGGGTGATAACAACCAGCCAATTAGCCATGCAATCACACACATAGATGGGAGGGAAAAAAATGCTTGAAATGAGCTGTACAGGAATAAACATGAGCTATTACTCAATGACCAGTTTTAGTTTCTTTCTTTTTGTGTGCCCTCCTTCGAGTTTGACCACTCAGATTAGAAGCACCTGCGCTAATAGGAGTTGAAATTGACATGTGCTACTGTGTGACAGCAGGCATGCTTACCAGCAGATCACTGGAGCCAGCGTGCATGTACTTGTCCATGAAGTCCAGGATGGTGAGCCACAGGGCAGTGAAGGTGGACAGAGACAACAAGGGAGAGAGGTGCTGCAGGAACACCTAGGGGAGAGCAGAGCAATGGAGAGCAACAGTGAGATATGCAGAGATGGCATGGGTAGACAGGCACACAGCATATTATACTATCGCTGTTCAGGCAGATGAGAAGTGCTAGACAGTGGAAGGATTTAGCAAATTATGGCAATTTCTCAACAACAACTAAAAATAACCCCCCAAAGGCAACAGACAGTTGTAGGAGAGTCTAAACCTGTGGTCTGAACACACTTTGAAATGGATGCCTGTTGTGTGTTGACTGAACTGACCTTTGACAGCAGGGTGCAAGCCCTCATCCTGGTCTCCTCCATGCCACACACGTCTGCAGGGCTAATATTGTCCAGAAGCTTGGTCAGCAGGGGGAACAGCACCTGGGACCACACAGTACACAGTACTTAAAACACAGTTAACACTGACAACGCTCAGATTAGACAGACAGACCACTTACAGTGCATTCAGAATGTATTCAGACCACTTTACTTTTCCACATTTTGTTACGTTACAGCCATATTCTAACATATTGTTTTCTCCCCCCTCATCAATCTACACACAATACCCCATAATGACAAATCAAAAACAGGTTGTAGAAATTTTTGCAAATGTATTGAAGATAAAAACTGACATATGACATTTACTTACGTATTCAGACCCATTAATCAGTACTTTGTTGAAGCACCTTTGGCAGCGATTACAGCCTCAAGTCTTCGTGGGTATGATGCTACTAGCTTGGCACATATTTATTTGGGGAGTTTCTCCCATTCTTCTCTGCAGATCCTCTCAAGCTCTGTCAGGTTGGATGGGGAGTGTTGCTGCACAGCTATTTTCAGGTCTCTCCAGAGATGTTTGATTGGGTTCAAGTCCGGGTTCTGGCTGGGCCACTCAAGGACATTCAGAAAGTTGTCCCAAAGCCACTCCTGCGTTGTCTTGGCTGCATGATTAGGGTTGTTGTCCTGTGGGAATTTGAACCTTCTCCCCAGTCTAAGGTCCTGAGCAGGTTTTCATCAAGGATCTGTACTTTGCTCCGTTCATCTTTCCCTCGATCCTGACTAGTCTCTAAGTACCTGCCGCTGAATAACATCCCTAAAGCACGATGCTGCCATCACCATGCTTCACCGTAAGGATGGTGCTAGGTTTCCTCCAGACGTGACGCTTGGAATTCGGGCCAAAGAGCTCAATCTTGATTTCATCAGACCAGAGAATCTTTTATTTATTTTTATTTATATACATTTGCAAAAAGGATTGTGTGTATATTGCTGAGGGGAAAAAAATATTTAATACATTCTAGAATAAGGTTGTAACATAATTTTGGGGGGGGTAAAAGTCAAGGAGTTTGAATACTTTCTGAAGGCACTGTATTTCCCATAATACGTATTTGCCATAGAAGCTAGGATTTGGCCCCAAGTGCCTACTCTTCTAATGAATCGTCTATTTTCAGAGGAACCATTCAGCAGCCATTCTTGTGACCCTCTATTCCCCATACGCACACCAATTTCCAGTGGTCCTCCTAGAATGTGGAAAATGATGTTCAGCATCCTCCTCTCACCTTGTTAAAGCAGGACTCCCACTCCACAGCATCTAGTGTCTGCAGGTCATGGACCAACAGTGCCCTCTGGAGGTAGGTCAGGGCCTGCATTCGCACCAGCCTCCTGGCGTCGCAGCACAACCAGGCTATCCCTTTAGGGTTCACACAATGTATGGATACTTGAGCTAAGACTGGCTATAGTGGAACGAGAACAAGATCACTGAGTTCACTAAGTCCCTTCTCTCAGGTATCACCAGTGAATTAAGGGGACCTAGGGAGTTATTTTTACCTTCAAGCTTATATTTAGATGACTCTCCAAATATTAGTTATCAGTTCCAATATTAGCAAAAAAATATAAACACGCGAAAAACTTGTCCATTAAAACAGGAAATGTGCATTTGGCTTCACACAATAACACACATTGACACTGAAAACATTACTCCAATGACTAAGAAACAATGATAAATTGTGTTTATTAAACACAGTTTAGAGGTGCCTTTATTTAAATAGGTTATAATGATAGCAATGGGGATAAAGTCTCTGACCTTGGAGCAGTGGGCACCAGCAGCTGGTCCACAGTGTCTGGGAGTCGGCCTCAATCTTCTTCCCTACTGGCTCCAGGCGGCGCTGCTCCTCTGCCCAGGAGCTGTAGATGCTGGAGGCCCTCGTATGTAGCGTGTGCATCAGATCTAACAGCTGAACCAGGGGGAAACACGGAACTCCATGTCAATGTGTTCATTGCTAATCTAATCACAGCTTGATTCCAAAACATGAATGTATGACTTAATGTCTGTTTTGTCTTGCTGGATCCAAGACACATACTACAGTATATTTACATTTATATGGCTGTGTTTAGACAGGCAGCCCAATTATGATCTTTTTCCCCACCAATTAGTCTTTGACCAATCAGATCAGCTCTGAAAACGATATAATGTGAAAAGATCTGATGTGATTGGTTCAAAAGACCAATTAGTGGAAAAAAAACATCAGAATTGTGCTGCCTGTCTAAATGCAGCTTAAGTAGGTAAGCTAACCATCTTAAGTGGTTAGTGCGTTGGGCCAGTAATCAAAAGGTTGCTGGATCGAATCCCTGAGCTGACACAGTAAAAATCTGTTCTGCCCCTGAGCAAGGCAGTTAACCCACTGTTTCCCAGGCGCCGAAGACGTGGATGTCGATTAAGGCAGCCCCCCGCACCTCTCTGATTCAAATACGGGAGACACATTTCAGTTAAATGCATTCAGTTGTACAACTGACTAAGTATGCCCCTTTCATTACTTATATATTTGGGTGCGTGATAAAAGAGTATTGATATGCATGTAATTCTGATATACTGATGGCGAAGAGAAGAGGACAAGACCATAGCATTGGAAGGTAAATATTTCCATGCAATAGTGTTTTCCATGTCTACATTATTTCAGCCATGTTACACAAACCTAGGGTTGCAAAACTTCTGGTAATTTACCAAATACATTTTTGGGGGACAAAACAAATCTAATGGAAACTTTAGCAATTTATTGTTAAATGTATTCATATTTCTTTATATCCGTGTCCATTGGTCCCTTGAGTTTCACCTCATGGTTCAGGAGACAACGCCATAATTAATGAGGGATAAAAAAATATATGTCATAATAAGAAATTAACTCTGCCACTCTTTCAACTATTGACTTTTTTTCACTCATGTTAAACAGTGAGAGTATTCAACATATTTTACATGCTATGAAGATCCCCTAAAAGCCTTTAACGTTTCCAAAATCCCTAAAGTTAGTGGTAATATTCCATCTCTTTGCAACCTTACACAGACCTAAATATCTAATAATAATACTACTAATGGACCTTTTCAAGCAATTGAATAGCTTCATCAACGAGTATTGATATTTCACATTTCAGCCCTTTCAAGACAGTGCATTTGTAAAATAGGCAAGGCAAGAAGTTAATATTAGTGTCAGTCGTCTGAGCATGAATACCTGATTCGTGCCAAATGAGTTCTGAAAAGAGATGGCAATTATTGCTGACAGATCACGTAACTTTGACTCACTCATATAGGGCCGGGATGATACCAGTATCGCGATATTCGTTAGTGCCGTGGCAAGGAAACAAAACGCAAAGCGGATTTCATTTTGGAAAACAAACATCATTATGTTGTCATCCAGAGTCATATTTACAATATTTTACATACAGCAGGTTTTCAGACCAAAGAGCTTGGTCTGCTTTGTGTTTGAATTATTGCCAAGGGGAAAATATTGCAATAGTGGTATCGTCACAGAATAGGATTAAACACCGCCACAACATTGCTTAATTGCCATGACAACTATAGTCTGCCACTCAGCCTCAGTCTCAATTGAGTATGCAGAGAGAGAGAAAAGACAGCTGAAATATCCCAAAATTCCCACCTTTCCCCGCAACCCCACCTCCACCCCACAGCTGAGAGCAAATCTGGGGCTTATTCAGGAGGGCACAACGTTACAGAACGTTCAGAGATATTTATATTGTGTAGAACAGACATGATTGTCTGTCATATAGTTCTGAACATTTCATCCAACTGAACAGAGCCCCTGAGCAGCACAGAGACCAAGGTAGAAGGGAAAGAGGGCTGTGGTACTTACATCCTGACTAACCTGTAATGACACCGTGTGGTAGCTGGCAGGGACCCCCTCGTCTTCCTCGTCATCACTATGGGAACGGGAAGGCCTCTGGCTGGAGGCCTTGGCGCGGCGGGACGCACCCTCCTTGTCCCGGGGCTTCCTCCTCACACGGGACTTCTGGGAGTCGTACTTGTGGTTCTTCTTCTTCTCATAGGTCCTGTAGCCTGTAGGTCAGTGGAGACGGAGAGACAGTGTTAGCCATTGTTACAGATATATCCGGAATAATTATCTTAATTTATATTTCTATAGATTGGGAAAAAATGCATTCCTTTTATGTTAAACCAGGCAACAAAAGGCTATATCAACTTTGAGTAATAGCAGGTTTTAGGGCTGTGCGGTTTCCATTAGCTTCCCATATAGATAAGCGCTGCTCTTAACTGAGGTCCTTGATCGACCAAACTTTATTATTAACTGTGTAAAGCTGTGTTGACAGCAGGTATCTAAGGGCCTGGAGCGCTGGGAGAAATGAAAAGGCTATCAGTGGTGCCATGCCTGCAGAGTGCACCAGCACCATCTTCCACTGTAATCCCGGCTTGACTTTAGTCTTTTCTAGATCAAATCAATCTAGATCACTAACAGACTGCTGTTGCTGGGGAGAAGGGAAGTCAATTAGAAGTCCTCAATTAGAAGGTTGGTGTGGAGGAAGCAGGTTAGTCACTCTATAGGCATGCCTTTGGATCCCCTTCCAAAGGGTTTTGAGACTAACCACCAAAAATGGCAAACTGTCAAAACTTAAATTACTCAAGCATAGTTTGATGACATGTGTTAGCTTGGAAAACAGCATTGATGGAAAGAAAGGAAAATACAATGCCGAATTCATTGTTGGAAGATTTCTAGTTGTTATGAAAAAACTAAAATCACTTTGGAAAAATACAAAATACAAAATTAACCTCAAACAAGTACATATGTCAGTCAACAGAAAGCCATACCTCCGTTTAGGCTGGCCTCCACAAACACCCGGATGGCCTTGACACACAGCTCAAAGTTCTCGGGGGTGACATGTGCAGCATCTCGTACTATGAAGGAGAGGGACTCCACACACTTGATGAGAGACTTGGTGTCGTGGAAACCCATGTCTTGACCCAGGGACAGGCTGTACTGGTTCACTAGAGGGTTTAGCAGGGTCTTGGACCCAGAAGCCGCTACCTTGCTGATGTCCAGGTCGTCTTTCCCAACCTGCAAATATAAACACACTGTGTGAGATGTGCCGTATGTTGAGGCATTGAGAGTATTGACTGACATTGATATGACAAAATAACACACAAGTTTCACCATTACTCTCAATGCTATGATGATCTCTGGAAATGATCGTCTGAGCACTTAAAAGTAAAGCGTGTGCATGTGACGTGGAAGTGTGTGTGGGTGGGGGCTCATACCACTAGCCATCCGCTGCTAGTCACGTCCACGTCAGTGACAGAGCGGGGCATCCTGGACTTTCCATGCTCTGTGTAGACCTCAGAGTCTGAGGTGTACCCCCGGTCCAGATTCACCTCACTGAGGTGGTGGAACGACAGCTCACTGTCCGACTGGGCACCTGGAACAAAGGTGGAAACAGGACATGAAAACAACAGTTTACCAGACATAAAAACGCACCACTTAAAAGTGTGGATGTGTGCCTCGTAATATAACAGCTGAGCTGTTTGTATAAAGTCAATACAATTGACCATAAACGTGTAGATTTTTTCTCAGCAGCTAAGGGCAACAATGTAGCCTACCATTCCACGTGATGGTGTGTGTAAGTAAGTTAAAGGCTGACCTGTGTCGATGTCTGGGGTAGTAGAGGTGACCTTGAAGGAGGCGGGGGGTTTGATCCCGGCCCCGATGCACTCGATTAGGGCGAAAAGGGTGAACCAGTCGTCTGTGCAGTGGATGTTGGCAGCGTTGGTCTTAAGCAGCTCATGGAGGCCATAGGCCACCTCCCGGCTAACCCGGGCCAGGACGTGTGGTTTCATCATCAACAGGAGACGCAGGGACAGCAGCACCTAAGAGATGGGGTGGTAGAGGGGTTAAGGGGTCGCGGTTACTTTAAAAGACCAACTGCTTGAATTGGCTGCGACCTCAATCTTACCTATTAGGGAAGTGAAGTATGCTCCTTACAAACAAAGTTCAATTTATATAATGACAGTTTTAGGTCTCACAGTTCTGCTAGGTCTCATGGCACGTTTGAAGGGATAAGAAGATTAGACGAACAAATGTAGGATTTGTGACAAATACGTTGTGGGGAAGCAAAAGGAAGAAGAATACACTATTAGTTTACCGTAACAATGTCCATCTGGGTTAGAGATAAGATTGAGAAAGGGGAGCAAAAGATAGTGCTCCATTTACAGTTTCTCAATTGCTTGAACACTGAAGGAAACTGGGATCCACATGGCCAAAACAACCTCTTTTGCACAACAGTTAGTAATTTCTCATCCTTTTCACACTAAATACAAATGTGGAACACTTCCTTTTGCTAAACAGATGCAACTCTGAATCACAAGACACTTTTTGCTAAACCGTAGACAACGCTCTACATAAGACACAAATCAATTGGACCTCTATACCAGGTGGTGTCAGAGGAAGGCCCTAAAAATGGTCAAGACTCCAGCCACCCAAGTCATAGACTGTTCTCTCTGCTACCGCACGGCAAACGGTACCGGAGCACTAAATCTGGGACCAAAAGGCTCCTGAACAACTTCTACCCACAAGCCATAAGACTACTAAATAGTCTGGATAACTATTTGGTAAACTATCTGCATTGACCATTTTTGTACAAACACTTTTTGACTATGCACACCCACACACTGGACTCTACCCACACATACAGTACAGTGCCTTCAAAAAATATTCATACTCCTTGACTTATTCCACATTTGGTTGTGTTACATCCTGAATTCAAAAAGGATAGCATTCAAAAAAAAAAAAAATCGCACTCATCTAAACACACAATACCCCCATAATGAAAACATGTGTAGACATTCTTGCAAATGTATTTAAAATGAAATACAGAAATATCTAATTTACATAAGTATTCACACCCCTGAGTCAATACTTTGTAGAAGCACCTTTAGCAGCGATTACAGCTGTGAGTCTTTCTGGGTAAGTCTCTAAGTGCTTTCCACACCTGGATTGTGCAACATTTGGCCATTACTCTTTACAAAATTCTTCAAGCTCTTTCAAAATGGGTTGTTAATCACTGCTAGAAAAACATTCAGGTCTTGCCATAGATTTTCAGGGACATTCACTGTCTTCTTGGTTAGCAACTCCAGTGTACATTTGGCCTTGTGTTTTAGGTTATTGTCCCGCTGAAAGGTGAATTCGTCTCCACGTATCAGGGAGACCAGGTTTTCCTCTAGGATATTGCTTGTGCTTGTCTAGTTTATTTTTCTATCCTGAAAAACTCCCCCGTCCTTAACGATTACAAGCCTACTCATAACATGATGCTGCCACCACTATGCTTGAACATTTGGAGAGTGGTACTCAGTAATGAGTTGTATTGAATTTGCCCCAAACATAACACTGTATTCAGGACAAAAAGTTAACCTGTTTGGGATGGGGGGGGGGCAGCATTTTCACGTTTGGATGAAAAGCGTGCCCAGAGTAAACTGCCTGCTACTCAGTCACAGTTGCTAATATATGCATATTATTAGCATATATAGAAAACACTGATGTTTCTAAAACTGTTTGAATGATGTCTGTGAGTATAACAGAACTCATATGGCAGGCGAAAATCTGAGAAAAATCCAACCAGGAAGTAGGAAATCTGAGGTTTGTAGTTTTTCAACGCTTGGCCTATTGAAAACAGTGTCTATGGGGTCAAATTGCACTTCCCAAGGCTTCCACTAGATGTCAACAGTCTTTAGAACTGTGTTTGATGCTTCTACTGTAAAGAAGGGGCTCATAAGGGCTCTTTGAGTCAGTGGTCTGGCAGAGTGCTCGCAGTGGTCTGGCAGAGTGTGGTTTAGCAGAGTGCTTGCAGTGGCCTGGCAGAGTGCTTGCAATGGAATGCGGGTTAGCTCGCGTTCCATTGCATTTCTGAAGACAAAGGAATTCTCCGGTTGGAACATTATTGAAGATTTATGTTAAAGATTGATTCTATACATCGTTTCACATGTTTCTACGGACTGTAACGGAACTTTTGGACTTTTCATCTGCACCTAGTGATCGCGCGTCATGAAGTTGGATTACTGGGCTGAACGCGCGAACAACAAGCAGGAATTTGGAGATAAATGGACTTTATCGAACAAATCAAACATTTATTGTGGAACTGGATTCCTGGGAGTGCATTCTGATGAAGATCATCAAAGGTAAGTGAATATTTATAATGCTATTTCTGACTTCTGTTGACTCAAACATGGCGGATCTCTCTTTGGCTTGTTTTGTCGTCTGAGCGCTGTAATCAGATTATTGCATGGTTTGCTTTTTCCGTAAACCTTTTTTGAAATTTGACACAGCGTTTGGATTAAGGAGAAGTCTATCTTTAATTATGTGAATAACACTTGTATCTTTTATCAATGTTTATTATGAGTATTTCTGTAAATTGATGTGGCTCTCTGCAAAATCACAGGATGTTTTGGAAGCAAACCATTTCTGAACTTAATGCGCCAATGTAAACAGATTTCTGGATATAAATATGCACTTTATTGAACAAAACATACATTTATTGTGTAACATGATGTCCTATGAGTGTCATCTGATGAAGCTCAAAGGTTAGTGATTAATTTTATCTATATTTCTGCTTTTTGTGACTCCTCTCTTTGGCTAGAAAAATGGCTGTGTGTGTTATTGTGACTTGGCTTTGACCTAACATAATCATATGTTGTGCTTTCGCTGTAAAGCCTTTTTGAAATCGGACACGATGGGTAGATTAACAAGACATTTATTTCATTTCGTGTATTGCACTTGTTAATGTGTGAAAGTTACGTATTTCCCCAAAATATTTTTGAATATCGCGCACTAACTTTTCAGCGGAATGTTGTCGAGGGGTGCCGCTAGCCATAATAAGTTAATAGTCCCACTCCACTTCAATGGCTGTGCGAACTGGAACACACTATTGTACACGTTGATCCAGAGCATCTGGTGAGTATGCAGGTCATGAAAGAACGGAGACATTTTCAGATTCCAGGAATGGTGTACAGATCCTTGCGACATGGGACTGTGCATTATCATGCTGAAACATGAGGTGATGGAGGCAGATGAATGGCACCACAATGGGCCTCAGGATCTCATCACGGTATATTTGTGCATTCAAATCGCCATTGATAAAGTGCAATTGTGTTCGATCTCTGTTCACAACGTTGACATCAGCAAACCGCTCGCCCACTCGATGCCTTACATATATGTCATCTGCCCGGTAATGTTAAAACCGGGATTCATCCATGAAGAGCACACTTTTCCAGTGTGCCAGTGGCCATCAAAGGTGAGCATTTTCCCACTGATGTCGGTTACGAAGCCGAACTGCTGTCAGGTCAAAACCTTGGTGAGGATGACAAGCACGCAGATGAGCTAACCGGAAAAGGTTTCTGACAGTTTGTGCAGAAATTCTTTGGTTGTGCAAACCTTGAGTTTCATCAGCTGTCTGGGTGGCTGGTCTCAGGCAATTGATCCTGCAGGTGAAGGAGTTGTATGTGAAGGTCCTGGGCTAGCGTGGTTACACGTGGTCTTTGGTTGTGAGGCCGTTTGTACGTCCTGCCAAATTCTCTAAAACGACGTTGGATACGGCTTATGGTTGAGAAATGAACATTAAATTCTCTGGCAACAGCTCTGTTGGACATTCCTGCAGACAGCATGCCAATTGCACGCTCCCTCAAAACTTCAGACATCTGTTGGATTGTGTTGTGTGACAAAAATGCACATTTTACAATGGCCTTTTATTGTCCCAAGCACAAGGTCCACATGTGTAATGATCATGCTGTTTTTAATTTAATTTCTTGATATGCCACACCTGTCAGGCGGATGGATTATCTTGGCAAAGGATAAATGCTCACTATCAGGGATGTAGACACATTTGTGCACACAATTTGATAGAAATAAGCTTTTTGGAACATTTCTAGGATATTTTATTTCAGCTCATGAAACATGGGACCAACACCTTACATGTTGCGTTTATAGTTTTGTTCAGTGTATCTACCTCAATGTCCTCATACCCCTGCACATCGACTCAGTACTGGTACCCCATGTACAGTACCAGTCAAAAGTTTTTCTTAAGTTTGACTATTTTCTGCATTGTAGTGATGAAAATGATGAAATAACACATATGGAATCATGTAGTAACCAAAAAAAGTGTCAAATCAAAATGTTTGATTCTTCAAAGAAGCCACCCTTTGCCTTGACAGCTTTGCACACACTTGGCATTCTCTCAACCAGCTTCACCTGCAATGCTTTACCAACAGTCTTGAAGGAGTTCTCACATATGCTGAGCACTCGTTGGCTGCTTTTCATTAAATCTGTGGTCCAACTCATCCCAAACCATCTCAATTGAGTTGAGGTCAGGTGATTGTGGAGGCCAGGTCATCTGATGCAGCACTCCATCACTTTCCTTCTTTGTCAAATAGTCCTTATACAGCCTGGAGGTGTTGGGGTCATTGTATGTTGAAAAACAAATGATAGTCCCACTAAGCGCAAACCAGATGGGATGGCATATCGCTGCAGATGCAGATGTCATCTGATGCAGCACTCCATCACTTTCCTTCTTTGTCAAATAGTCCTTATACAGCCTGGAGGTGTTGGGGTCATTGTATGTTGAAAAACAAATGATAGTCCCACTAAGCGCAAACCAGATGGGATGGCATATCGCTGCAGAATACTGTGGTAGCCATGCTGGTTAAGTGTGCCTTGAATTAAGTAAGTCACAGACAGTGTCATTTCTTGAAGCACCATCACACCTCCTCCATGCTTCACTGTGGGAACCACACATGCGGAGATCATCTGTTCAACTACTCTGCGCCTCACAGTCTCCTCTGAACAGTTGATGTTGAGATGTGTCTGTTACTTGAACTCAGTGAAGCATTTATTTGGGTTGCAATTTCTGAGGTGCAGTTAACTCTAATGAACTCTGAGTTTTCCTTTCCTGTGTTAGTCCTCATAAGAGCCAGTTTCAGCATAGCGATTGATGGGTTTTGCGACTGCACTTGATGTAACTTTCAAAGTCCTTGACAATTTTCGGATTGACTGACCTTCATGACTTAAAGTAATGATGGACTGTCGTTTCTCTTTACTAATTTGAGCTGTTCTTGCCATAATATGGACTTGGTATTTTACTAAATAGGGCTTCTTCTGTATACCAACCCCATCTTGTCACAACACAACTGATTGGCTCAAACGCATTGAGGAAAGAAATTCCACAAATTAACTTTTAACAAGGCACACCTGTTAATTGAAAAGCATTCCAGGTGACTAACTCAGGAAGGTGGTTGAGAGAATGACAAGTGTGCAAAGCTGTCATCAAGGCAAAGGATGGCTACTTTGAAGTGTAGTAACACAACATGATTCCATATGTATTATTTCATAGTTTTGATGTCTCCGCTATTATTCTACAACGTAGAAAATAGTACAAATAAACAAAAACCCTTGAATGAGTAGGTGTCTATAAACATTTGACTCGTATTGTATATAGCCATGCTATCATTGCTCATTGTGTATTTACTCCTTGTGTTACTATTTTTTTCTCCCCCCTATTATTATTTAGGTATTTCATTGTTTTCTGCACTGTTGGGAAGGGCCCATAGGTAAGAATTTCAGTTAGTCTACACCTGTCGTTTTCGAAGCAAGTGACAAAATTTGTATTTGAATTGTGTTGTCTTTTTTTCACATTAAATAACAATAACTCGCATAATATTATATTTGTACCATCAACCTGTAAACTACCTTTGCATAATAAGTCCATAACTAGACAAAGTGTTTTCCGGTGAGTTATTTGGTTTTCCATAGGTTTATAAAGTAGATCACATTCCATTTTTTTTTTATTTTTTTAAATAATACTGATAAAAGTGTTCAAGCAATCAAGAGAAGCTGTAATGACATAACAGTTCAAGGTCAATAGGACAGTCACATAATATACACTATTGAGGTTACAGGCCAGGGCATCAAGAAGCCAGGTCCCTCTTGGAAAAAAAGATTAGACCAGTTCAAACCTGGATAATCAAACAGTCCCACTGATCAACACAGACTGTAAGGTAGTTCATTGTGTGCCTTGATGCCCGAGCAAATACAACAATTGACAGAAACATCTGACACCAGCAAACAACTATCTCAGGAAGCATCCTTTGTGACTTGTTATACAACAAATTGAAGCCTCCTTTTTAATAGCTTTTAAGACTAGGCCAGATAAGACCAATTGCAATGGTTAAAGGACATTGAACTAACAAAGCTGAGTGTGTCCCCATCAGATGTAAGACTCATTGGATCAACAGACCAATCATCCAATCACTCAGTGCTATCACTGCATCATTTCTGCGTTAATGCAACGATGCACTCCTAGATAGTTTGGTTTCCCCTTTCGTGTGCGTGTACCTGGGAGCTGATGTCCTCTCTGCGCAGCAGGCGGATGGCCAGTCTGATGAGGCCCACCACGGCCCTCTCCACCAGGAAGCAGCTCTCTGTAGCCTGGACACACAGGTGGCACAGGTGATCTCGCACCGTCTGCCATACACACGACACACGGTCCCTAAACACACAGACACACACGATAAGGAGTCGATAGCATAACAAAGCCCGATGTTGAAACAGATGATTTGACTGATGTCATTCCTAATGGACGTGGGGCAAAACACACTGGCCCTGACTCAAAGCAAACATTCTACGCTTTCTTCCCTCTGGCTGTACCTGTTCTCCATGACTATGCGTAGCAGCATCTCCAGGCAGAATGCAGCATCCTCCTCATCATACGTCTCCTCATCAGGTGTGACTGAGATCAGGGCCTGTCCACAAGAGACATCTCTTAGAAAACAATACTAGTACGTTTTATACTCCCTGCATTTATTAATTAATATTCAGACAATGCATAGACAATATTTGCCTGTAATGTTATGATTACCTTCATCAGCTCCTGTAGAGACTCCAGCTGCAGGAATTTACTCTCTGTGATCAGCTTCTCTGGGTCACATTGCTGGAGGGGGAGTGACAACCCCCCCAAATGTTTTTGTTAATAAAACAATTAAATGCACTATATGAAATTATCAAAAGAGGCAATTTGGATGAGTTTGATAGAGAGAAAGCAGTGGGCTAAGGGGCGATGGGTGTTGTAGTTCTGGTACCTTGATACAGAGCATGGCTGCCTGCTTGGCCTCCTGGTTCTCAGTAGAGGGCCCACGTTGACCAGACTGCTCCGCTCCACTCAGTGTCAGCCAGTTCACAAAGCTCAGCACTGCAGACTCACCCCTAGAAGAAAGGAAGACATAGAGATGTCAAACACTTTAAAAACACATGTAATGTTTAATGATAGCCACCCATTTTACAACATGGAACTGGATTTAAATGTCAGAAAAGCTCTAGGTTTTTTTAAGTGAAAGAGCTCAGCCTGGTATTTGAGGGAAACATATGATGTGACATGATTTTTTAAGGTGACTTTTACCGATTTGACGGTGTCTCTTCTCTTTGAAGGGAAATCGTTCCATTTGGCTCCACAAAATCCTCCACCTGAATGGACATAAGCACACAAACGCCACAGACATTCAAGAAGGAAGTAATGTCTAGATTAATATCAGTAGGTGGCAGTATAACATTCATAATGTCTTACAGAAGAGTCCGCAGTCTTCCAAATTCAAACAGAGAACCATTTCATCCAGCAAAATGAATGGAAGGTTTGAATGTTCCAAAGGTACTCATAAACATGTTTGAGGCTTTAGTTTTTTCTGACCATGTAACCTGACCAGAAAAAAAAATGCTCACCCTTTCTGATCACATCACAACAAGGTCAGGTAAATCTCCTGTCCCTGACCATTGTCAGTAATAAAGAAGCAGTTCTGACCTCCACCATGGCCTTGGGCAGCAGCTCGGCTCTGAACAGCTGCAGCATGGAGTCCATGATGTTTTTCCAGCCCTCCCTCAGGATGTCACCGTGCCGGTGGGCCAGGTGGAACATCGTTTTCGCCGCTATCTGTGCCTTCCCGTTACTCCCAAACACTGTGGGCAGGTTCTCCACCGACTGTATTGAAACCATCCAGTGGAAAAAGTTAGAATACTCTAGTGCACTAGTTGAAATGCGAAGGTTCCCACATTTGAAATTAAGCACTTACCTCACTGCTGAGCGTTGTAAACTTGCAGAGGGAAATGATCAAATTATCAAAAACGTCACTGAATCCATAATGAGCTGATATCATGGCACATTTCCTAAAAGGAGAGAAACAGATCATCAAGTCTCGCTCTCATTTGTTGCTTTCCCCAAGGAACCCTTCTTCACCATCTCCTCAGAGCCA
Source organism: Oncorhynchus gorbuscha (assembly GCF_021184085.1). Classification (NCBI taxonomy): domain Eukaryota; kingdom Metazoa; phylum Chordata; class Actinopteri; order Salmoniformes; family Salmonidae; genus Oncorhynchus; species Oncorhynchus gorbuscha. The sequence goes on from NC_060178.1 coordinate 62,992,909, forward strand.
CATCACTGGGCCCAGAACCATCTGTGACTCGATTTTGGAAACTAGGCGTATGTTGTGCGTCACTACTTCACAGGAGAGCCATTTGAACATAAACTTTTTTTAAATCAAAATGCGTTTTTTGGAAGAAAAGCCATCTGGAACATGTGAACTTTCATGTGCGTTAATAATAAACTTGTATGCCATCTGTAAATACGAATAAAATTGTTAAATTACGAGCCTAGTTGGTTTAGCCACAGAAAAGTTTTGAAATCAGTGGAAATAGAGTATGATCGCTAACGAGATGGAGAAAATGTTGGCGTTTGATTGCAAATATGCAGACGGAGTCGAAAAGGGAACACATAAAAGGCTGCTACATCTTCAAACTAAGGGCAACCATTGCGTCCGTGACAGAGGGAGAAGCGTCCATCCATGTTTACGGGTAGCTACATTTTCAGATATTAAACGTTTCTAATTTTGTCAGAAAATGGTTTTCCTTTCAAGTGAAAGTGTACTGTTAGCTAACAGGCTAGCTATTTATTTGAGACTAAATTGATTTTATTTACGTAATACAACTGACACGAATTAGCATAACGCAACGGACATAAAGATTACTATAAAAATATTCCTATTCATGAAATCACAAATGAAATATATTGAAATGCAGCTTAGCCTTTTGATAATCACCCTGTCATCTCAGATTTGGAAAATATGCTTTACAGCCAAAGCAAGACAAGCATTTGTGTAAGTTTATCGATAGCCTAGCATAGCATTATGACTAGCTAGCAGCAGGCAACCTGGTCACGAAAATCAGAAAAGCAACCAAATTAAATCATTTACCTTTGATGAGCTTCGGATGTTTTCACTCACGAGACTCCCAGTTAGATAGCAAATGTTCCTTTTTTCCAAAAATATTATTTTTGTAGGCGAAATAGCTCTGTTTGTTCTTCACGTTTGGGTGTGAAATTGACCGGAAATTGAGGTCACTACAACGCCGAAAAAATATTCCATATTAGCTCCATAATATCAACAGAAACATGGCAAACGTTGTTTATAATCAATCCTCAAGGTGTTTCAAATATCTATTCGATAATATACCAACCGGGACTGGTGGCTTCTTAGTAGGATAGAGAGAAACATTGGCCGCATTTGTCCTTTACGCACAAAACACTCTGAGAGACTTCAGCTGACCACTGACGCAATGTTGACGTTCAGGCTCATTTTTTAAAATAAAAGCCTGAAACTATGTATTGTGACACTAGACATATTAGGGAAGCCATAGAAAAAGGAATCTGGTTGATATCTCATTCACTGCTCAATAGGGACGCAGAGCTTTCTAATTATATGCATATTCTAGCATCTTGTCCTGACAAAATAGCCGTTTACTTTGGGGACGTTATTTTTCCAAAAGTGAAAATAGTGCCCCCTAGATTCAAGAGGTTAAAATAAAAGTGTTAATTCAGTATTGTTGTAATTGTCATTATTACAAATATACACACACACACACATATATATATATGTGTATATACACACACACACACACACACACACACACACACACACACACACACACACACACACACACACACACACACACACACACACACACACACACACACACACACACACACACACACACACACACACACACATATATATAAAAATCGTCCGATTAATTGGTATCGGCTTTTCTTGGTCCTCCAATAATCGGCATCGGCGTTGAAAAATCACGTTCGGTCGACCTCTACTCTGGATTAGAAATTTTAAAAAGCTGATACCAATTAATCGGCCAATTTTTAAAATGTATTTGTATGAATGACAATTACAACAATACTGAATGAAAACTTATTTTAACTTAATATAATACATCAATAAAATCAATTTAGCCTCAAATAAATAATGAAACATGTTCAATTTGGTTTAAATAATGCAAAAACAAAGTGTTGGAGAAGAAAGTAAAAGTTCCTTGCTCAGAACATATGAAAGCTGGTGGTTCCTTTTAACATGAGTCTTCAATATTCCCAGGTAAGAAGTTTTAGGTTGTAGTTATTATAGGACTATTTCTCTCTATACGATTTGTATTTAATTTACCTTTGACTATTGGATGTTCTTATAGGCATTTTAGTATTGCCAGTGTAACAGTATAGCTTCCATCCCTCTCCTCGCCGCTAACTGGGCTCAAACCAGGAACACATCGACAACAGCCACCCTCAAAGCAGCGTTCCCATGCAGAGCAAGGGGAACAACTACTCCAAGTCTCAGAGCGAGTGACGTTTGAAACGCTTTTAGCACGCACCCTGCTAACTAGCTAGCCATTTCACATCGGTTACACCAGCCTAATCGCGGGAGTTGATAGGCTTGAAATCATAAACAGCGCAATGGTAGAGCTGCTGGCAAAACGCACGAAAGTGCTGTTTGAATGAATGCTTACGAGCCTGCTGGTGCCTACCATCGCTCAGTCAGACTGCTCTATCAAATCATAGACTTAATTATAATATAATAACAGACAGAAATACGAGCCTTCGGTCATTAATATGGTCGAATCCAGAAACTATCATTACGAAAACAAAATGTTTATTCTTTCAGTGAAATACAGAACCGTTCCATATTTTATTTAACGGATGGCTTCCCTAAGTCTAAATATTGCTGTTAAATTGCACAAACTTCAATGTCATGTCATAATTATGTAAAATTCTGGCAAATTAGTTTGCAATGAGCCAGGCGGCCCAAACTGTTTCATATACCCTGACTCTGTGTGCAATGAACGCAAGTGACACAATTCCACCTGGTTAATATTGCCTGCTAACCTTTCTTTTAGTTAAATATGCAGGTTTAAAAGTATATACTTCTGTGTATTGATTTTAAGAAAGGCATTGACGTTTATGGTTAGGTACACGTTGGAGCAACGAGTCCTTTTTCGCGAATGCGCACCGCATCGATTATATGCAACGCAGGACACGCTAGTTAAACTAGTAATATCATCAACCATGTGTCGTTATATAACTAGTGATTATGATTGATTGATTGTTGTTTTATAAGTTTAATGCTAGCTTGCAAATTACCTTGGCTTCTTCCTGCATTCGCGTAACAGGCAGGCTCCTCGTGAGGCAGGTGGTTAGAGCGTTGGACTAGTTAACCGTAAGGTTGCAAGATTGAATCCCTAAGCTGACAAGGTAAAAATCTGTTTTGCCCCTGAACAAGGCAGTTAACCCACCGTTCCTAGGCCGTCATTGAAAATAAGAATGTGTTAACTGACTTGCCTCGTTAAATAAAGTTGTAAAAATAAATAAATAAATAAATAATAGGCAATATCACCATCCAAAAATACAGATTTCCGATTGTAACGAAAACTTGAAATAATCCCCAATTAATCGGCCATTCTGATTAATCGGTCGACCTCTACTCTGGATAACATAAAAACAGCCTAACCAGCTCTGCTAGGGCAAGTAAAATGGTCAGAGTGAGCTCTTCTCTCATTTGTGTCAGGAAGCAGCCAGCAAGATAGCCAACGTTAAACCAGGTGCTGTAGCTTGGGTGCTTGACTGCTGTCAGGTCAGAAAGCTCTGAAGCTCCCAGAGCGAAACACTCTGAATTTACAAATGGCCAATCTGGCAACGCTCTGAGTTTATGAACGCCCAGAGCATAATCTGGCACTCCAGATTAAATTTAAGAACACACCCGTAGTATAAACCAGCCTTTAGTCTAGAAATCTTTGGTTGTTTAGTACATAGACTCACATGTGAATCCTTAAAGAGATGGGTGGGGCTAAAGCTTAAAAGGGGGTGAACAAAGCTGAATGGGTGTAGAGAAAGAGCTCTTCCAGTAGGTAACAAAACATTTAAGGGTCATTTTCTCAAAAGTGAGATTACAAGTTTATCAACTTTCAAAGCAGAATTATTTTCCCAACTGTAGTGTATGACATACCATTTTCTATCTCTGAGTCTCTACTTTTATTCACTGTAAAAAAAACACAATTTAAAATGTTGATACATAAGACCGAATCGAGCTGGTCGGTCACATCTGAGCAGGCCTAGTGTACCTAAAGCCAGCTATGGCCTTCTGGATGATTGTGTCGTCCAGGCTCTTGTCGAAGACGTAGGAGAGGGCTGCGATGGTGGGTCCCCAGGTCATGGTGAACAGGTCGTGGTCGTAGCTGCCGGCAGGCACATGGAGGAAGACCCCCTCGGAGGTGGCCCCCCGGTGGAGCAGCACGTTCCATACATAGTTCTCCTTCACCAGACCAGACTGCTCGTCTGGCATCACTATCTCTTCATTCCTACACAACAGAGAATACCATGATTGCTAAGGCAACTTCGATCATCTAGGGTGGGTCATTTGACATAAAAATAAAAAAAAGACACTGTCAAAGTGCCAACACTGAAACAAATAAGTACATCCTCTTGAAATGAAGATTAATTTCCTTCATCTTGTGTGTGTGTGTGTATATGTCACAAACATTTCTATATAAGATCTACATAAGACTATGGCTTACTTGATTGCATTGTAGATGTCCTCCAGCATATCCTGATCAAAGTCTGTATTTCCATTCACACCCTTCAGATTCTTCTTGAATTGCTACATGAAAGGGGGGGGGGGGGAAGAAAGACAGTTAACACTGATAATATGGGAATCAGGGCACCCTCATCACACCAATCATTGTGGAGCTCTGCCAGCTAGCCTGGCTCTGGTATCCAATGCTTTGGCATGCAATGCTCTTGCTAATTGAGCATCCAAAAATTAAGGGGGTAGGGGTCCAAGCTTTACCAACGTATGTGTCACTTAATACAGTTAGGTGTGGTGTTAGTCAAACAGGATCGAGGCCAAGAGCCACAGCAAATAAACACATCCACCGTGTGTTGACTGATCGAATCAAGGCTCCTGGTTGGCTGCGTGCTTTGCCTAATGGCAGGTAAACCAGAGGGGAAACTCGAGATGCTTTGCAGCGGGATGGACAGACAGAGAAATAAACAAAGTGAGGGCTCAGGGTCGGCGTGGAGCAGACGACGGTAACAATAGCCTCCACAGACACAAAGCAGCTGGTCGTGATGCCTGCCAAGTAATCATGGGACTGACAGCCAGAGACAGCAGAGCTGTTTCCACACCAACATATTTGTTGAAGAGCTACAATGTTGCACTATGTACTAGCTGAGTATAATTCAGAGCAATAGCATCTTTGACTATTGCCATGAGCCTCACAGAGTATCGTATCATGGCATTTGACAATTGCCAATGACAATTGGAGGTCACATCATAAGAATTTTCATTCGTAATAACGGTGTTGTGCTTAGAGTCAGTAAACTGAACAGTGGGAATTTCATTGCCCTCTAAAATTTCTTATCTAAGGTCACAATTCCAAATGGCAACCGAGGATCGGGTATGTCTTCTGTGGGAGAATGGCCCACCATAGGCCTCTTCAGAACCCTGCCCATGGGACTTGTGTTTAGTCTTCAGGTGCTGTCACTCACACAGAGAGAGGGAGCCAGGACACCTCCCCCCGTCCTCACCCTATCCTCGCCCACCCCCCTCACTTCTCCCACCCCTCCAGTCACGTCCTCTCTCCCTCCTCCCTTCTTCCACCCCTGACTAAGCAGGATGACCTAATCCCATAGACCACCACTGGGCACAGCTGTTACTGGAGGTCGGCTTTCTTCAGACCATCAGAGGGTCTGGAAGAACCAGCAAAACATACTAAATGTAGGGTGTCTAAAAGGGGCCTCTTGTGAAACCCAACGTTGCATGGCACAAAGCGCTCATAAGAGGTGATTCATATCATATCTAACATATGTGGGTTATAGGTGCATTTCTGAACATTTGAATTTAAGACAAAATAAGATCGGATAAGATTTTGTTTTGTAGTAGTAGAAAACTTAAATTGGTAGGAATAGTAACTTAGTCCATTTATATCAATAAAATATATTTTAAATATAAAAATAGTGAGCGAGTTTTCATGGGAAATAAATAGTGTGTGTGTGTTTACCTCAATAGTCATGGGGATGTTCTGCTTGCGCACATTGTTGTTGTGTTGGTCCGTGTTGAGCATGATGACAGCATAGGCCAGGGCGAAGCCTGCGTCGTTGGTCATGAAGGGAGAGCCGTTCACTTTCTACACACACAGGGAAAGACACACTAATATAACTCTCTGTCCATAGAAATACTTTCCAGGTCACGAGGGCAACCCTCTCTGGTTATTTAAGGAGCAGTCAGTGGCCCTGCTGGTTGTGTCTCCCTGCCCTCGACAGACAAGCCGGCTCTGTTTATTATGCATGTCTAGTAACTTTACCCCTACCTACAAGTACATATTACGTCAATAACCTCAACTAACCTTGTAACCCCGCACACAGACTCTGTACTGGTACCCCATGTATATAGCCTCATTATTGTTATTTTTGTGTTACTTTTTTTTAATACAATTTATTTTACTTATGTTTATTTAGTAAATATTTTAACTCATTTTTGATAAAACTGCATTGTTGGTTAAGGGCTTGTAAGTAAGTATTTTACGGTAAGTTTGTACCTGTTGTATTCAGCGCATATGTATAAATCAAATCAAATTTTATTTGTCACATCAACAGCTGAGTTCCAGATACACACATCAATATAACAACCTTTGGGCATATCAAAACATCTAAACTCAGCAAAAAAAGAAACGTCCCTTTTTCAGGACCCTGTCTTTCAAAGATAAATCGTATAAGTCCAAATAACTTCACAGATCTTCATTGTGAAGGGTCTAAACACTGTTTCCCATGCTTGTCCAATGAACCATAAACAATTATGAGCATGCACCTGTGGAACGGTCGTTAAGACACTAACAGCTTACAGAAGGTAGGCAATTAAGGTCACAGTTATAAAAACTTAGGACACTAAAGAGGCCTTTCTACTGACTCTGAAAAACACCAAAAGAAAGATGCCCAGGGTCCCTGCTCATCTGCGTGAACATGTCTTAGGCATGCTGCAAGGAGGCATGAGGACTGCAGATGTGGCCAGGGAAATAAATTGCAATGTCCGTACCGTGAGACGCCTAAGACAGCACTACAGGGAGACAGGACGGACAGCTGATCGTCCTCGCAGTGGCAGACCACGTGTAACAACACCTGCAAAGGATCAATACATCCGATCATCACACCTGCGGGACAGGTACAGGATGGCAACAACAACTGCCCGAGTTACACCAGGAACGCACAATCACTCCATCAGTGATCAGACTGTACACAATAGGCTGAGAGAAGCTGGACTGAGGGCTTGTAGACCGGTTGTAAGGCAGGTCCTCACCAGACATCACCGGCAACAACGTCGCCTATGGGCACAAACCCACAGTCGCCGGACCAGACAGGACTGACGAGTCACGGTTTTGTCTCACCAGGGGTGATGGTCAGATTCACATTTATCGTCGAAGGAATGAGCATTACACCGAGGCCTGTACTCTGGAGCAGGATTGAGGTGGAGGGTCCGTCATGGTCTGGGGTCGTATGTCACAGCATCATCGGCCTGAGCTTGTTGTCATTGCAGGCAGTCTCAACGCTGTGCGTTACAGGGAAGACTCCTCCTTCATGTGGTACACCACCTGTTACTTTTGATTTTGACGCCCCCTTTGTTCAGGCACACATTATTCCATTTCGGTTAGTCACCCGTCTGTGGAACCTGTTCAGTTTATGTCTCAGTTGTTGAATCTTATGTTCATACAAATATTTACACATGTTAAGGTGCGAGGACTTTTCTTTTTTTGCTGAGTTTATATTTGTCCTACTGAAAGTGCAATCACAACTGCTCAATAGTGGGAAAGAGACGTGTGTGTGTGTGTGTGTGTGTGTGCAGTAAGAATATCTGTGAACTCATTCAAGGCGATTGTGTATGGACAGGGAGACTATGAAAAGACATTACAATAAAATATTTTCCAGGTCACGAGGACGACCCTCTCCGGTTATTTAAGGAGCAGCCAGCAGTTTTGTCCCCCTGCCCTTGATAGACAGGCCGGCTCTGTTATGTCAGCCTTGCAGTTGCAACTTTATCCTGTTCCCCCAATTACCTGATTGACTAATGTCCCTGTCCTTGATTCAGATCAGGGTCACAGTTCCACTGGACGTAATTACATGATGATAGGGACAGTTGGTGGCAACGATTGCCTTGCGGTAATGGAAGAAGTGTGTCCCTCCCTGTGCCCCTGTGCATGTGTGTGAGGAAAAAGAGAGAGTCTTCCAAGGGGGGTAAGGCAGCTGACTTACATGCCAGGTGTCTGTGAAGGTTTCCAAAAGTCTATGGATGACCGGAGCCTCTCCTGGCAGTCGGAAGGCCTCCAGATACAGACGCAGCGCCTCGTCAATACGCAGCCCTCGGAAGGTGAACGTGCTGCACGTGAGAATGAGTATAATTCACTAATATGGATATTCTGAAGTATATTCTTCAGTTTCTTTTTACTCAGCTATACATATACATTTTTGTACTGCATTTTATAATTGTTAGCGATTAAAGACCATTTATAGGGTTCAACTAAATAAAACGTCACTGCTTCACTATTCTGCACTAGTAACCCGAGCCAAGCTTCAGTGCAATTCAATGAAGGAGCAGATCCAACTGGTTGTACATCATGCTGCCCGGTAATAATAAGAGGACTGGGGCTCCTACTTGACAAAGCTGTCCAGTAGCTCCATGTATTTGCGGTCACTGATGAACTCTCCGATCTGCTTCTTGTCGAGGCGGGGGTTCTCCCGGAGCCACTGGGCCACCTCGTTGTTGTCCATGGGGCTGCTGAGGAGACCCTTCTCCTGCAGGAACTGGATGCCCTTCTTAGGCTTCTGGTTGAACTGCTCTGTGCCACTGTTCAGCAGCTGGAATCGTACAATATAAATATGATCACTTTGTCAGATCACAACTTGAGATCCACAAGCAGACTCAAACGCCATTGTTGTCAATGCATGGTTTATGTCAAAGTCTGAGTTACAAGACGTGTGGAAACGTCATTAACGGCCACGCATGTCATTTAAAACAGATGCACAACAAAATCATAAAACATACCTTCTTTTTATTTCTGATGTCCAACAGCTCTTGAGAATCCGGTAAACAAGACGAGAAGCGTTGTGGCTTTTTTGGTTCTTTCTTCTCAGCTAAAATCAAAATTGAATTTTCACTCTTAAATCAATTTCATTCATGTCTATGAACCTGAATGCTAACCCAGTGCTTGAGGAGACCTGGCCACTGGTTAGTAAAATCAAACTTACCTGGTTCTGTCTCCTCCTGGTCTTGTCTGCCCAGTCTCATCTTCTCTGCCATTAGGTGCCCGCTGGTAGGTGGTAGGGGCACACTGTCAGCCTCTGGAACATTCTGACCGTTGGCACTGTTCACCTGCCTGCTCGCTTCTACAACCACATCAGAAAAACATTAATGAATAACCCTCTATGCACATCTAATACAACCATTGTCAATGTAAATGATGGACAAAGACCATTATAGTATAAGACCAACTAAGCAGAAAGTATACCAAGTGTATGAGAGCAATCGGCGTACCCGTGGTTGTGTCTGTACGGTCGTTGGTTGAGCAGTCCCCTTCTGCCAACACCATTTCTGTTGAGTGGTCCTGCTGAGTGGTGCTGTTGAGCACCTTGGCCTGGCAGTGGGCCTCAGTGCTGTCAATCACAGTGAGTAGGGCCTCTAGTGAGAGGAGGTGGGTTGTGTAGAGCTGTCCGGACACAGGGAAGGCATTCTGCAAGACCACATGACACAAACACACCATAGTTCAACAAAAGAGAACAATGTTCCCCTGAAAATGAAAAGCATGGAGCGTGACAGTGTGCATCAAAAGGAAACAAATGAAGTATTAAGCCTTGACTGAACGGGACAGTGGACACTCTCCTAATGCAGATTTTAGAAAGTAAACAAAACCCTAAGCTCTCCGGAGTGATCATCAAGTGAGTGTGAGTGGCCAGAGAACAGGCATCATCAGTTCCCACCTTAGAGAGCAGCTTGGTGAGGTCTTCAAACAGGTTAGAGCAGTAGAAGTCACAGTCATGATTGATGTAGAGCTCGGTGACGAAGCTGGGGATCCTCGAAAGCTGCACCAGGGCCTCCAGGGCCATCTCCTTCATCTCATAGGGCATCTTCATGTTCTCTGACGTGATGATGTCCATCAGCTTCTTCAGATACATCTGCAGAATGTGAGAAGGTGGTTAAGTTGGTCACTCTGTTCAGTTGCTGGTTTTTACCATGACTCAGCTTGTGTGTGGTTGTGTTAAACTAGTCATTAGTGTGTGAACCCTTGTGACAATATCAAATGCAAAGAAGATGAACACTCCCAAGTACCTCGAGCTGAAACTTCAAATGTCCTCGCATGCTCTCAAAGAGCAAGAAGCACGCTCGGATGGAGGCGGCATACAGGTTCATACGGTCCACACTTAGCAACTGAAATAGAAATAAACAGCACGGTCGTTACCTTGTATTGTGTTGAACAGACGCAATAGAAGGTTCCCCTCCTGAACAAACCTGTGGTGTACAGTACCTGGAAGAGGTGTCTGCAGAGCTCGTCTTTGACCAGGCCCAGCAGTGACTGGTAGGGGGCGATGTGAGCCGCCTCCAGAGCCACGGTCAGCAACTGCAGGCCCATGTGCATCATGGCGTCCGTGTTGTGGCGGTCATGGGGGTTGGTCAGTGAGATGAGGAAGCGGAAGAGCTCCCGCAGACAGGGCAGAGAGTAGGGGATGAGAGCCGCACCTGGGAGGTTAGGAAAGTACAACATGACAGTTAGGAGAGGATTCAAAGCCATCATTTGGGTGAGACGCCAGGTTGGGGTGAGACACGGGATATAAAAGGAGACACGCAGAGACAAGTTGTGAGACATGGGTTGAGACTTGAGACATGAGACACAAAAGGAGACAAACAAGGTGAAATGCGAAGTGGAACAGGGTGAAATCCAAACAATGCTGGCGGTGGTGGGATGGCTCACCATCCTCACCGTCTCTCTGTGTTTGCTGTGGTGTGAAGCGGACTCCTCGGGGGTTGACATAGTCCATGTCATGTAATGAGGCTGAGTCCGAATGCTCTGTCACAGATTCTCCGTCCTCCAGGACCTCAGGGATGGACTCCACCGAGGCTGACTGGGCATGCTCCACCTGCCTACCCTCAGACTGGCAGGGGAAACAGAAACATCAGCGTATGAACATTAATGAGCACGAACGAAGACTAGGAATATGCAAAAAGTGACATAACATAGCTGATTCCAGTGTCCCCCCACCTGAGTGTACAGGTGTCCAGGCTCTGTGGAAGGGGTGGTGGCGGCAGAGCTGCTCTGGTCCAGGTCTGTCAGGTCCTCTCTGGAGGTGGCCTTGGAGCAGGTGTCCAGGCCACTGTCTGTGGGGGTGGACATGGAGGCCACGCTGTCTGAGACAGACAAAATATCCTGCTCGATGAATGAGACTCCACCTGGTAGAAACACACAGACCTGTGTTAGCTACATAAGCATTTTTTTTGTTGAAGATCACCTAGACGTATCCATGCTATTCATCTCTCCGCTTAAAATGCATGACAGTATAAATGTTAATATATCTATGAGGTTTAAGTTTAAAAGAGACATACAATGAAGCCCCCTTGGACCAAATATGATTTTCTAAGCTGTTCTTTACCGAAGAGGCATTTGTTATTGATGTGTGGCGGGCGGGGCATGCATTGATAATGTTTGATCAATTGTCTGTCTTCCGGGTTATTACAACTGCCCGAGTTACACCAGGAAAGCAATCCCTCCATCAGTGCTCAGACTGTCCGCAAGATGCTGAAAGAGGCTGGACTGAGTGCTTGTAGGCCTGTTGTAAGGCAGGTCCTCACCAGATATCACCGGCAACATCGTCACCTATGGGCAGACAGGACTGGCAAAAAGTGCTCTTCACTGATGAGTCGCGGTTTTGTCTCACCAGGGGTAATGGTTGGATTCGCGTTTATCGTCGAAGGAATGACCGTTACACCGAGGCCTGTACTCTGGAGTGGGATCGATTTGGAGGTGGAGGGTCCGTCATGGTCTGGGGCGGTGTGTCACAGCATCAACGGCCTGAGCTTGTTGTCATTGCAGGCAATCTCAACGCTGTGCGTTACAGGGAAGACATCCTCCTCCCACATGTGGAACCCTTCCTGCAGGCTCATCCTGACATGACCCTTCAGCATGACAATGCCACCAGCCATACTGCTCGTTCTGTGCGTGATTTCCGGCAAAACAGGAATGTCAGTGTTCTGCCATGGCCAGCAAAGAGCCCAGATCTCAATCCCATTGAGCAAGTCTGGGACCTGTTGGATCGAAGGGTGAGGGCTAGGGCCATCCCCCCAGAAATGTCCAGGAACTTGCAGGTGCCTTGGTGGAAGAGTGGGGTAACATCTCACAGCAAGAACTGACAAATCTGGTGCAGTCCACGAGGAGGAGATGCACTGCAGTACATAATGCAGCTGGTGGCCACACCAGATACTGACTGTTACTTTTGATTTTGACCCCCCCCTTTGTTCAGCGACACATTATTCCATAACTGTTAGTCACATGTCTGTGGAACTTGTTCAGTGTATGTCTCAGTTGTTGAATCTTGGTATGTTCATAAAAATATTTACACATGTTAAGATTGCTGAAAATAAACGCAGTTGACAGTGAGAGGACGTTTCTTTTTTTGCTGGGTTTACAAGATTGAGTCTCACCAGAGAGGTTGTTGTTGCTGAGGGTGGTGGTAGGGGCCTGCTCCAATCCGCCCGAGGCACTTCGCACCATGTGGCGGGGGGGGTGGGGCGAGCGCTTCTGCTTCTTCCACTTTGACGACTCACTCATCCCACCAGCACGCATCTTCAGCTAAAACCGGTAGAACACACACAGTCAGTACACAAATACACAAAACCACTGGCTGTGCTCTTGGCTAGAGGGTGTTGTAATATCATCATATATTGTACAGATGATGGTATCAGGTTAATCTTTTAATAGGATCCTTTTCCATACAGTATTTGGACAGTGCCCCAGTATAACAGTCTTAAAACAGAAAAGTCATACACAGACGTCTGAAAAAACAACACTGTTTACTAACATATGAGATTGCATAGCAGTCACCCCAATGGCAAGATACAATATCTGTACGAAGGTGGAATAAGAAAATTCAACAAAAAGTCCCACAGGATTAAACACAAGAAACAAATTCAAGCAGCCACAATGAAAAGGGTCATGGCATGGTTTTGTTAGTGTACTCCAACACTTTATAATGAATCTAACTACATCAATACATATGCAAATTGTATTTTGGTTTAAAATAAATTGCCCCTTAGCATTGTGTATTGAATCTTTAGAAGTGGGTAGTTAGTGGGTTCAGAATAAGAGGACAGGAGGGGCAGGGAAGATGAGGAGGAGGGATGGTCATTCTCCAACTGAGTCACCAGTCATCTCCTTACCTGCACTCGTTTGTTTTTCCACAACATATTGTAAGCCTCAGGAGAGAAGGGGGCAGGTGCCCGTGATTAGTGATGGACGACATGTCAGCAGCAGCACACAGACAAGGAACTCACTCAGTGATGCATGGGGTGTAGGGGGGGGGTTCAAACAGAGTACCATGCAAACCCCACCGGGATGGGCTTGTTTGCAGAAGAGGGTAGCGGGTTACGGGGGGGGGGGGGGTCGACACAGGCAGGATCCATACGGAGACATTCACAAATGAGCAGGCCAAACCAGACAGCACAGTGAAGGGCAGGCAATCAGACAGAATGGCAAACGTCACATTGTAACAGCTCAAGCTGACATTTTTTGACACCCTTTTTCTCCCCAATTTCTATCTTGTCTTATTGCTGCAACTCCCCAACAGGCACGGGAGGCATACGTCGAGTCATGCATCCTTGGAAAAACACGACTCGCCAAACCGCGCTTCTTAACACCGGCCGCTTAACCGGAAGCAGGTTGCACCAATGTGTCGGAGGAAACACTGTTCAACTGACGACCGAAGTCAGCCAGCAGGTGCACAGCCCACCACAAGGAGTTGCTAGAGCGCAATGAGCCAAGTACAGCCCCCTGACCAAGCCCTCCCCTAACCCTGACGATGCTGAACCAATTCTGTGCTGCCCTATTGGACTCCCGATCACGGCCGGTTGTGATACAGCCCGGGATTGAACCCGGCTCTGTAGTGACGCCTCTAGCACTGTGATGCAGTGCCTTAGACCGCTGCGCCACTTGGGAGACCCCAAGCTGACATTTCTGGTGCCCATCAACATTTGTATTTGTACACATGGAGTCTAGGTTTGATGGGGTATGACTGAAATAAAAGCACCACTTGTGTTCTTCTCTACTGTTTGTGGTATGAAGCTAAATCAGAAATGCCAGGGAAATGTCCAATCCAAACCACACGATGCATACAGTGCATTCAGAAAGTACTCAGACTTTTTTGCACATTGTTACATAACAGCCTGATTCTAAAATTGATTCAATTGTTTTCTTCCCCCCCATCAATCTACACACAATACCCCATAACGACAAAGCAAAATCTGGTTTTAATAATTGTTGGAAAAGTTATATATAAAAATGTAAAAACTTAGATATCACATTTACATAAGTATTCAGACCCTTTAATCAGTACTTTGTTGAAGCACCTTTGGCAGCGATTACAGCCTCGAGTCTCCTCGGGTATGACGCTACAAGCTTGCCACATCTGTATTTGGGGAGTTTCTCCAATTCGTCTCTGCAGATCCTCTCAAGCTCTGTCAGGGTGGATGGGGAGCATCGCTGCACAGCTATTTTCAGGTCTCTACAGAGATGTTCAAATCGGGTTCAAGTCCGGGCTCTGGCTGGACCACTCAAGGATTTTGAAAGACATCCCGAAGTCAGTCCTGCGTTGCCTTGGCTATGTGCTTCGGGTCATTGTCCATTTGGAAGGTAAACCTTAGCCCCAGTCTGAGGTGCCGAGTGCTCTGGAGCAGGTTTTCATCAATGATCTCTCTGTACTTTGCTCCCTTCATCCTGACTAGTCTCCCAGTCCCTGCCGCTGAAAAACATCCCTATAGCATGATGCTGCCACCCCCATGCTTCAACTCAGGGATGGTGCCATGTTTCCTCCAGACGTGACGCCTGGCATTCAGGCCAAATAGTTCGATCTTGGTTTCATCAGACCTGATCATTTTGTTTCTCATGGTCAGAGTCCTTTGGCAAACTCCAAGCGGGCTGTCATGTGCCTATTACAGAGTGGCTTCTGTCTGACCACCACCATAATGGCCTGATTGTTGGAGTGCTGCGGAGACGGTTGTCCTTCTGGACACCATCTCCTGTCTCGGAGCCCTACGGACACTTCCTTCGACATCATGGCTTGGTTTTTGCTCTGACATGCACTGTCAACTGTGGGATCTTATATAGACAGGTGTCTTTCCAAATTATGTCCAATCAATTGAATTTACCAAAGCAGTTTCCATTTGCAGCGAGCTCCAATCAAGTTGTAGAAACATCTCAGGGATGATCAATGGAAACAGGATGCACCTGAGCTCAATTTGGAGTTTCATAGCAAAGGGTTTGAATACTTATAAGGTATCCGTTTCTTATTTTTAATACATTTGCAAACATTTCTAAAAACCTGTTTTCGCTTTGTCATTATGGGATATTGTGTGTAGATTGATGAGGAAAAGAAAAATGCATTTAACAAATTTTACAATAAGGCTGCAACGTAACAAAATGTGGACAGAGAGAAGGGGTCTGAATTCTTTCCAAATGCACTGTATATAGAAATGGGTATGAATACATGAACAGTCTGAAATAACATAATTTGTCGTACAGCCTGAAACCATTAACCTGTATTTATTTTCATTTAAATTAAATTGAGTTTAGTGGGATAAAAATAAATCATCTAACCACAAAATAATGAAATGTCTTCTTAAGTTGTTAATAATTTATGTGAAATTTATGTTGTAGAAATATGAAATTCCTTTCAACCGAGGTTACAAGAAAATGATAAAATATCTCATGCATTCACTCCAGATAGCCATGCTACTCTGGCCTATTTCAATGCACTCGTCGAGAGCCAATCGAAAGGTGTTTTTAACAAGTACCCTTTCTAAGCCTCTGTGATTGGTGTTTTTAGGCTGCTCTGTACACATAAGAGCCTGTGTGTTCAGGATACAGGATGGGATCTGTGGGAGGGAACACAGGCAAATATGCATTTTGTAAAGAGGAACTCAAATAAAATAAAAAATGAGGCATTTAATGAGATGGCGGTGATATTGGGAAAAGCACGCCAACACGATGGGTGGAAGCAGAGGGAGGGAAAGGCATATTGGGTATGCAGTTGCAATTCTACACGCCAAGACAAGATATTATTATGATTGTTTTGACAGTTTTCTTTTTGGCCGTGGGGGAGCAAAGTCCTGGCAAAAAGAGGTGTTGTTGCGGTGGACATCCCTGTAGAGTACAATGATTATTCACAGCACCATGGGGATGACAGGAACCCGGAGGAGAAAAGGGGAGGGGTGATGCAAGAAAATCAGTCATAGCCAGACAGTACTGGCACAGTCAACATTAAGCCTAATTTGATTTTACCTTCTTCATGTTGGCGCCCACAAAACTTTTGGCCTCCTCTTTAAACTGGGGTAGTCTATAAAAAAAAATAGGGGGGATGTCAATTATCAGACTTATACATTCATTAATGTAGCTATGTGATACATTGCCCTGTCCTCTCCTCCCTCTACGTTGAGTTCCTGTGCCTTCTCAAACTCAACCGTCAATTCAAGGTCATTCATTCATCAGCCACCGTGAGTTGACAGGAAACCTGTTATCCACACCAACAAAACAGTTTCCGTTTGCAGCGGATATTTGAAGTTGAGTCACTTTTATATGTAGAGCTAGAGCAATCAATCAAATGAAATGCAGTTGTAAAACCCTTTTTACATCAGCAGTCGTCACAAAGTGCTTATAAAGAAACTGATCCTAAAACCCCAGAGAGTAAGCAATGCAGAAGCACAGAGGCCAGGAAAAACTCCCTAGAAAGACTTGAACCCAGGAAGAAACCAGGCTCTAAGGGGTGGCCAAGTCCTCTTCTGGCTGTGCGCGGTGGCGATTATAAGAGTACATGGCCATTAAGAGCACAGAAGGCGTAAAGCCCTTGCAAACTGTATGATACCAAAGGGCAGTACTTGAATATCACAGTTTAGACTAACATGGAGACTCAATGTCATTAACGCCACACTGAAAATAAAATCTGTATTGTGTAACCACATGCATGTCAATATCCAAGCAGGGACAAAGAACGGAAAATTGTTTGTCATCTTAGATGAAATTCAATTAAATCCCCCAAAGGCTTGCAGACAGTAAAATCAAAACAGCTGGTGTAAAAGTTGACAACTGCTAAACAAAGCTTGTTAAACTAACCAAAGCTCCATGAAAATAACCATAAACACAGAGAGACCAATGCTTATAAGGCACAAGGCTGACAGAAGCAATCTGTCTAAGGGCCCTGCATTTCCATCCCGAACCCAGATGAGCTTCTCAGTGGCTTGACGAGATGAGCTGTGCAGCGTAATGTTTCTAGTCCGCACACACTGTCCAAGAGCCCTGTGCTTTGTGGACTCTTGGGCTTTGCGGCGAATGAGATGTCACTGGCTACCACACACACGGAGACGGGGGTCCCCCCGACGTTAACTCTGCGTTAATAGAGTGTTGTCTTGCAAGCTCGATTATTGGATGATCTGTGAGTCCAACAGATTAACATTCATAATACTTTCAGTAGGCAATCTAAGCCTCCTCCTGAGCACTCAATGAGATCCACTGCTCATTATGCCCAGGCTGCCCAAGGCTCTTAAGTCTATATTATGGATGAGCTGCTGACAAGAGGGGGGGGGGGGGCTGGGTGAGTGAGTCTACGTAATAGCCATCCTTAACGTACTCGCACATTGTTGTGGGAAGGAAAGTTGTAATAACAGGCTTTAATTTTTTCACCATGGGACGCACCTTTTATTTGACCTTTATTTAACGAGGCAAGTCAGTTAAGAACAAATTCTTATTTTCAATGACGGCCTAGGAACAGTGGGTTAACTGACTTGTTCAGGGGCAGAACGACTGATTCTTTACCTTGTCAGCTCGGGGACTCGATCTTGCAAACTTTTGGTTACTAGTCCTAACCACTAGGCTACCTGCCGCTACGATGGCTGTCATTCATTTCTATTTGCATATCCGACAACTAGTAAACAGTGTTGTAAGAGATATGATAACAAGCTGCTGCAGTGCATGACACACAACTCCCAACGACGACACAAATACACAAAGAATGTCCTGATGGTGACTTAGCGATATCAACGGGCTCTACTGTGAAAGACACCACGTTTCTTAACAAATCCTGCATCAAATAGCCTCATCTGAGATCCATGCGCCTCCAAGAGAGAATTACACCGTGACTTTGTTTTGAGCTCTGTTTATTCTTGAGGTGGCGAGGGGAGGGGGGTAATACATTTAGAGAATGAGACGACTCTATTCCGGCTGGTTTGATGATCATTTCTGGCAGGATTACTGGCCATGCTAATTCTGTGTGTGTTTATGGGGGAGACGCTCTTCTTCATCTATATGCAGATCATACAGTCTGGCGCACTGCAGGCTCATCCACTCGTCTGTGAGACGATGTGACTGGAAGTCTAATGTACAGGCCTCTGTGACAGGGGGTGGGGGAAGCGATGTGGCATGCTTCCCCACTATGCTGAAGTCGGTAGAGAATCATGTTATTGCATTAGTGGACCGGCGCCCTGTTGACCTCTGAATGCAGAGGGCAATTAAGACGCTAAGTGTCACTGAATACATTAACGTACAATGCCTTCAGAAAGTATTCACACATTTTGTTGTGTTACAAAGTAGGATTAAAATTGATTTAATTGTCATTTTCTGTTAACGATCTACACAAAATACTCTGCAATGTCAAAGTGGAAGAAAAATGACATTTGTAAAAAATGAAAAAATCCTGAAAAATAAAACACTAATATATCTTGATTAGATAAGTATTCAACCCCTTGATTCAATACATGTCAGAATCACCTTTCGCAGTGATTACTGCTGTGAGTCTTTCTGGGTAAGTCTCTAAGAGCTTTCCACAACTGGATTGTGCAACATTTGCCCATTATTATTTTCTAAAATCTTCAAGTCAAATTGGTTGTTGATCTTTACTATCTTTACCATTTTCAGGTCTTGCCAAAGATTTTCAAACAGATTTAAGTCAAAACTGTAACTAGGCCACTCAGGAACATTCACTGTCTTCCTGGTAAGCAACTCCAATGTAGATTTGGGCTTGCATTTTAGGTTATTGTCCTGCTAAAAGGTGTCCTCTAGGATTTTGCCTATGCTTAGCTCCATTCCATTTTATTATTCTGAAAAAATCCCCAGTCAACGATTACAAGCATCCCATAACATAATGCAGAATAGTTTAAAATATGGAGAGTGGTACTCAGTAATATGTTGTATTGGATTTGCACCAAACATAACACATTGTATTCCAGGACAAAAAGTGAATTTCTTTGTCACATTATTTTGCAGAATTACTTTAGTGCCTTGTCACAAAAACAGGACGCATGTTTTGGAATATTTTTATTCTGTACAGGCTTCCTTTTCACTCTGTCAATTTGGTTAGTATTGTGGAGTAACTACAATGCTGTTGATCCAACCAGTTCTCTCTTATCACAGCCATTAAACACTGTAACTGTTTTAAAGTCACCATTGGCCTCATGGTGAAAAAATCCCTGAGCGGTTTTCCTTCCTCTCCTGCGTTAGGAAGGACGCCTGTATCTTTGTAGTGACTGGGAGTACTGACACACCATCCAAAATGTAATAATTTCACCACGCTCAAAGGGATATTCAATGTCTGCTTTTTTTCTTAATCTACAAATAGGTTCCCTTCTTCGCGAGGCATTGGAAAACCTCCCTGGTCTTTCTGGTTGAATCCGTGTTTGAAATTCACTGTTCAACTGGGGGACCTTACAGAAAATTGTTTGCGTTGGTTACAGAGGAGAGGTAGTTATTTTAAAAAATATATATGTTTAACACTATTATAGCATACAGTGAGTGTCCATGTAACTTATGTGACTTGTTAAGTTTACTCCTGAACTTACACTATACAGTGCATTCGGAAAGTATTCCCGACCACTTGACTTTTTCCACATTTTGTTACGTTACAGCCTTACTCTAAAATGTTTCCCCCCCTAATTAATCTACACACAATACCACATGAGAATTCAAAATAAGTTTTTAAGATCTTTTTTAAATTAAATAAGTATTCAGACCCTTTACTTAGTACTTTGTTAAAGCACCTTCGGCAGCGATAACAGCCTTGAGGCTTCTTGGGTATGACGCTACAAGCTTGGCACACCTATATTTGGGGAGTTTTGTCCATTCTTCTCTGCAGATCCTCTCAAGCTCTGTCAGTTTTGATGAGGAGCGTTGCTGAAACAGCTATTTTCAGGTCTCTCCAGAGATGTTAGATCCGGGCTCTGGCTGGGTCACTCAAGGACATTCAGAGACTTGTCCCGAAACCACTCCCGCATTGTCTTGGCTGTGTACTTAGATTTGTTGGTCGAAGGTTCACCTTCCAGGACCAGTCTGAGGTCTTGTGTGCTCTGGAGCAGGTTTTCATCAAGGATCTCTCTGTACTTTGCTCCCTTCATCTTTCCCTCAATCCTGACTAGTCTCCCAGTCACTGCCACTGAAAAACATCCCCATAGCATGATCCTGCCACCACCATGCTTCACCACAGGGATGGTGCTATGTTTCCTCCAGACGTGCCGCTTGACATTCAGGTCAAAGAGTTCAATCTTGGTTTCATCAGACCAGAGAATCTTGTTTCTCATGGTCAGAGTCCTTTTGGCAAACTCCAAGCGAGCTGTTATTTGCCTTTTACTGAAGACTGACCACTACCATAAAGGCCTGATTGGTGGAGTGCTGCTGAGATGGTTGTCCTCAGAGTGACCAGGAAGCTCTAGGAAGAGTCTTGGTGGTTCCAAACGTCTTCCATTTAAGAATGGAGGCCACTGTGTTCTTGGGGACCTTCAATGCTGCAGACATTTTTTGGTACCCTTCCCCAAATCTGTGATTTGACCCAATCCTGTCATCTCGGAGCTCTACAGACAATTCCTTCAATCTCATGGATGATCAATGGAAACAGGATGCACCTGAGCTCAATTTCAAGTCTCATAGCAAAGGGTCTGAATACTTATGTAAATAAGGTATGTTTTTTATATTTTTTATAAATGTGCAAACATTTCTAAAAACCTGTTTTGCTTTATCATTATCGGGTATTGTTTGTAGATTGACGAGGATTTTTAAAAATGTAATCCACTTTCGAATAAGGCTGTGGAAAAAGTCAAGGGGGCTGAATACTTTCCGAATGCAATATATACAAAAGTATGTGGACAGCCATTCAAATTAGTGGATTCGTCCATTTCAGCAACCCCCGTTGCTTACGGGTGTATAAAATTGAGCACACAAACATGCAATCTCCAAAGACAAACATTGACAGTAGAATGGCCTTACTGAAGAGCTTCGTGACTTTCAACATGGCACCATAATAGGATGCCACCTTTCCAACAAATCAGTTCATCAAATTTCTGCCCTGCTAGAGCTGCTCCGGTCAACTTTAAGTGCTGTTATTTGGAAGTGGAAACTTCTAGAAGTAACAACAGCTCAGCTGTGAAGTGGTAGCTCACACAAGCTCACAGAATATGACCGCCATGTGCTGAAGTGCGTAAAAATCCAAAATGGTTTGTCGAGATCGGTCTGGAAGAACTTTACTAGCCTGCACAGAGCCCTGACCTCAACCCCATCAAACACCTTTGGGGTAAATTAGAACGGCGACTGTGAGCCACACCTAATCGCCCAACATCAGTGCCCGACCTCACTAAGGCTAGTGGCTGAATGTTAAGTCCCTGCACTAATGTTCCAACGTCTAGTGGAAAGCCTTCCCAGAAGAGTGGAGGCGGTTATAGCAGCAAAAGAGGGACCAACTCCATTTTAATGCCCATCATTTTGGAATGAGATGTTCGACGAGCAGGTGTCCACATACCTTTGGTCATGTAGTGGAATTAGGCTTGCAATAGAAAAAGGGGTTAAATACATAGACTCAAGACAATTCAGCTTTTCATTTTTTATGAATTTATAAAAATGTAAAGAAAACAAACATTATTCCACTAACATTGTGGGGTATTGTGTGTAGGCCAGTGACAAAACCTCAATCTGAAAAAGTCAAGCGGTATGAAAATGTTCTGAAGGCATTGTATTTAGTGATAATTTCAATTGAGGCGTTACAGAGATTATACCATTATTAGTAGATGGTAAACTGACTTTTGCATAAAAAAGCTTGAATGATTATCATTGGCGCTTTAACATGGTCGTTTACAGAGCCAATGGCTCACACGTCTGATGACGAGGACTGGGATTTTCAGTTGGAGTTTAAGTTCACCAAATGACCTTCATACTAAAAAGTCAGACATTGATTATGAAGCAACTTGTAAACAGACTTGTAATTTACACACAGCACAGTGAGGTAAGCCCTAACCCTACAACTTTCCCTTCCCAGTGGTTTTCATGGTAGGCACTCTAATCCAATATCCTACTTGAAAGGGTTCTCTATAGACAAACTGGAAGTTAATTTCCTGAAGTTTTCCAGTCCCAGTGTACGGTGTGGAGGCTTGGGCTTGTCTCACACACACATATATCTCCCCACCCTTCCCGTTACCTGGAAAACAGCAGCTGCACCATATCCACCAGTGTGTGTTCGGCTGATTTCCTCAGGAGCTCTGTGGAGAGGGCAAAACAAACAGAGGAGGTGCCATTAGAGCCCAGAGGACAAGAGGAAAGAGGCCAGGCTGAGACCTCTTGTATGTCTATGTTTGGCCTGAATAAGGAGGGCATTTTATTAAAGCACAGCTCAGGGACTGAGGGAGGGTTGGGGGGTAGGGGGGGGGGGCTAGTGAACTACTAACGCCTGAAGGTCTGGAGGGGGTGAGAGTTGTAGTTGAGTAGTAGAGCTCATCAAAATGTTAGGCTGTAGTGATGAAGATTCCGGAGGCCATGGAAGCTAAACGTGATAATCAGGTTCATCCATGAGTTCCAGAATTTTTCCCCTGGAAAAGCTTCATAAAATACAGCTGTGTGTCTTTCTAGCAAAGCATGTGGACTAGCTGCAGTTCCTTCCAGGTGCATCAATCACTGGGAGAATTACTGAGATGGAGAACTCACCGCTGAGGCGCATCTCGAAGCAGATGCGGAAACACGACTGCATGATCTCACACACAGACTCGTTGGTCAGGTGGGCTCCTACGGGCGTGAGCAGCAAAGTCCTCAGGACCTGTCAAGGCAGAGACAGTGTGTATACATGCGAGTGTGTGCATGCGTAACATTCAGGGTTGCCACCTCAGTTCCACATGGGCTTTTACAAGCAGAGGAGGACGGGCTCATTGTAATGGCTGGAATGGAATGTTCGGAATCAAACACATGGAAACCCCATTTGACACCGTTGATTTATTCTATTCCAGCCATTACAACGAGCCCATCCTCCTACAGCTCCTCCCACCAGCCTCCTCTGTTTACGAGGTATGCCATCATACGGTAAATGTTCAACCTCAAAAGGGAATCCAGCCAGGGTATTCATGCATGTAATACACTTGTAGAAAGTTTCAAATGTTCTAGGCCCTCTCCTATTCTCGCTATACACCAAGTCACTTGGCTCTGTCATAACCTCACATGGTCTCTCCTATCATTGCTATGCAGACGACACACAATTAATCTTCTCCTTTCCCCCTTCTGATGACCAGGTGGCGAATCGCATCTCTGCATGTCTGGCAGACATATCAGTGTGGATGACGGATCACCACCTCAAGCTGAACTTCGGCAAGACGGAGCTGCTTTTCCTCCCGGGGAAGGACTGCCCGTTCCATGATCTCGCCATCACGGTTGACAACTCCACTGTGTCCTCCTCCCAGAGCGCTAAGAACCTTGGCGTGATCCTGGACAACACCCTGTCGTTCTCAACTAACATCAAGGCGGTGGCCCGTTCCTGTAGGTTCATGCTCTACAACATCCGCAGAGTACGACCCTGCCTCACACAGGAAGCGGCGCAGGTCCTAATCCAGGCACTTGTCATCTCCCGTCTGGATTACTGCAACTCGCTGTTGGCTGGGCTCCCTGCCTGTGCCATTAAACCCCTACAACTCATCCAGAACGCCGCAGCCCGTCTAGTGTTCAACCTTCCCAAGTTCTCTCACGTCACCCCGCTCCTCCGCTCTCTCCACTGGCTTCCAGTTGAAGCTCGCATCCGCTACAAGACCATGGTGCTTGCCTACGGAGCTGTGAAGGGAACGGCACCTCAGTACCTCCAGGCTCTGATCAGGCCCTACACCCAAATAAGGGCACTGCGTTCATCCACCTCTGGCCTGCTCGCCTCCCTACCACTGAGGAAGTACAGTTCCCGCTCAGCCCAGTCAAAACTGTTCGCTGCTCTGGCTCCCCAATGGTGGAACAAACTCCCTCACGACGCCAGGACAGCGGAGTCAATCACCACCTTCCGGAGACACCTGAAACCCCACCTCTTTAAGGAATACCTAGGATAGGATAAAGTAATCCTTCTCACCCCCCTTAAAATATTTAGATGCACTATTGTAAAGTGGTTGTTCCACTGGATGTCATAAGGTGAATGCACCAATTTGTAAGTCGCTCTGGATAAGAGCGTCTGCTAAATGACTTAAATGTAAATGTAAATGACAACCCATTCCCCATATAGTGCAGTGTCTAATATGTGCACTACTGTAAACTGGGAAAAGGGTGACATTTGAGATGGAGGCCTTGAGCTTGTTTGATTGATGATCGTCTGGTGCACGTTTACCTGTAGGATTTTCATGAGCACTACTTCATCGCTGGCGGGGTCCGTCCCTACGAATCTGGCGTGTGTGACGGCAGCCGCCATGTTCTCGATGGCCTCCGTCGCCGCCTCATGGTTAGCATCTGCACAGGGCAGATAACAAGATGGCCAATATGATCATCTCCTTAGAAATCAGCGGACATTTTTTAAAAACATAACACTGCTCATTCAAGCCTCAAGTCTGCCAAGTTTCACTCAGCTGAATTTAAGTGACAACTCCAATTGGAAGTTGTGAGGCACACGACAATGTTCAAATATGGATAGCATTGTCATTCAAAACAAGATAGAACAGAGGAAGTGAAATAATTGTTAGCCGCTAGCAAGTGTTGCAGTATCCCCTGCATGGAGGCCAGTTCAAAGCAGGCAGGTTGAGGAGGTTATTATTGAGAGGAATGCACATTGATATTGCCATCTTCTTACCAGATGTCAATACAGTGCAACAAGCCAATCTGTGAAACATTTGATGTTAAGGAAACCCTTATGATGGCATTCAACCTCGAAACGAACATACCTGTGTGGCAGACATTGTTTTCCAGACCAACTAAACCACTATTCTGTCCGATATGATCAATGACGACACATTTTTGTCATCTGAGCTATTGAATAATTAAAATAGGAAAAATTCCAAGTACAAGACCTAGTGGGGCGGCAGCGTAGCCTAGTGGTTAGAGTGTTGAACTAGTAACCGAAAGGTTGCAAGTTCAAATCCCCGAGCTGACAAGGTACAAATCTGTCGTTCTGCCCCTGAACAGGCAGTTAACCCACTGTTCCTAGGCCGTCATTGAAAATAAGAAATTGTTCTTAACTGACTTGCCTAGTTAAAGGTAAAATTAAAAATTAAAAAGTGTAGCTCCACCTCAAAAAGCACAAGGAAGAGGATTTTGACAAGGTATGACAGTCTAGTGACAGTCATGTGTTGGTTTTGTTGTCCATTGTTTCAAATGCTAACTTTTTAGCATGTGTCACAAATTCAATGCAAATCAATGGTACCTATATTGGCATTTTCACACTTCATGTCTAACAACTTCAAAAGCCGTGGTTGGCTTTTGACAATTCCTCATGTTCTCAATGTTTGAAAATGTTTTGGTCCATATCGGATGTTAGGTACATGTTAGGTACATATATTTATTGAATATTCTATAAATTAAAATAGCCAATTTGCGTGCAATCAATTAGCTTAATTTCTCAGAGATCAAGTTATATATTTCAAAAAAATGTTGCGGAATGCTAATTTGACCTGTTTCTAGCCACAGAAATGATTTCAGAACAATCTGAGATGGGGGGTGTCATGGCTTGTTGAAATGACATGGAACGACCCCATGCTAACGCAAGAGGGGAAACAAAACTATCTAGGAGTGCATCATTACATGAATGCATGTTTAATGCACAGACAGCTGCTGTCAAACAGATAATGCAGAGGACAGGTTTTCTGACAAGTGATAGCACTGCATGATTGGATGACTAGACTGTCCTGCCAATACGTCTTACATCTGATGGTCACACACACACACACACACACACACACACACACACACACACACACACACACACACACACACACACACACACACACACACACACACACACACACACACACACACACACACACACACACACACACACACACACAATCTAGCATGGTCCATCCAGAAGGTCCTTCCAAGCCTGGAGATCTGATCACCAAATGTGGCCTTTTGTGGGTCGTGCTGGCCAATTGGCTGTCTAGGCAACAGGAGCTAGTGTTTTGAAACCCAACAAGGCCAGGCAGCGGCCTGGAGCCAGCATGTTTTTCTTTCCCATCGCTCTTAAAGGAGCATTTAATTAACTTGGCCTAATAAGCAGAGAGCATACTAGGGGGAGGAGAGGGATAACAAGCGAAAGCCTTTCCAGGTAGAGGTCTGATGCCACACAACATTCTATCTATTGACGGATAAATAGGAAGGGTTTAGGCAGGGGAGGGGGGAAAGGTTTAGGCTGGTGCCATCCTTCCCACTGACAATCGATAATTGCTGTCATTAGCAAAAATGAAGCGGGGTGAAGTTTTAAAAAACTTGAGTGAATGCCGAGAAATGGCACAACGTGGTTAGCCGAGTGAAACGGTGTACTGCCAAAGTCCCTCAATGAGGCGAGGGTCACAACACAGAAACTGGAGCCACGGGCTATCCAGCAGAATGCCAGAAGTGATATAAAATACTAATCCCCCGTGGCAAAGTCTAGCCTAAGGGGAGGACTATTGTTAAAATATCACAGTTGGCTGGGCATGCGTGGCTGGAACAGCTGTTGTGTAGTATGACGTTAAAAAAAGAACATTCAGACTGCCAAGTAAGAGAGAGCGGAGAGTGGGTTTCAGAATGCCACACACAAAAACCCCAGAGGCACATACTGTACAACGACCAATACATCTCCTCAAACCAAACAAAAGGGTGTGTACTTTTCCTTAGTGTAAGTGAAGTCAAGTTTGTTCACCTGTTCCCCTTCTGAGACAACTGCTGAAGTAAAAAGGGCTTTATAAAATAATTGTGATTGAATAGCACTACAACCCATTAGCAGACAGGCCCAGATAACATTATTGTAAAAATACCCGATCTTCAAATATATATACATACACACACACACACACACACACACACACACACACACACACACACACACACACACACACACACACACACAATATAGGCATTTATATATATAACAACTCATTAGAAAACTAGTGTGATATTTTGCGCCTCTCTTTTGAACGGGTAATGAAGGCAAATGCTCAGTTGCGCTGTTCTATGAGCCTTATGAGGCTGGTGTGGCCATGGCTGCTTTCAGCAGGCTGAGTGGAGGTGCCTCTAGGCTCTGAGGGATGTTGGAGAGGAGGGGATCAGGATGTCCATCAGTGGAGGGGCTTAGGCCAGCACTCCCTCCGTGCCAGCAGACCTCAGGCCACAGATTGAGGGGAATTAGCCCTCACTCAATGAAATGTGTGCGCGAGTGGGAGTGTGTGTGTGATTTCCCTTGGTCTTTTCCGGACCCCCCAGGGCGACAGAGGGGGTAAGGCAGGGCCCATTGCAAACAGAAGAAGGGTGACGGGGGGACAAAGGGACGACACGAAGGGGAACATGTTCGGAGTGACACGCAGGGTAAAAGCAACAGGGCTAAGTTACATGCTGTGGTGGGTTTCTCCTGAGAGGAGCCTTGGAAAGGGATATTAAGAATGTGTGCAAACTTGCAGAGTCCTCTCCACCACATCAGATACGGGAGACAAAGAAAAGCCAAAGAAAAACCTCCACTACGTCTATACAACAAAGCAGACAGACTAAGAGAGATGTATTTAGCCTGCCACCAGTGGCCGCTTTATCGCTGCTATTATCTTTTGGCAATTGGACCTTTTCAGTTGTGATACTTGAAGAAAACGGTTCATATTTTCCATAACAGACAACTTTATAGTGAGGAAAAAACTATGCCAAAGTGAAGCGATCCCTAATCTATGTAAGCTGACGTTGAGAAATCTATTGTGAGATTCTAATTAGCATTAGGCTTACCATACATCTAATGGGAAACATTTGAGAAGTTATTAAAAATGGACAAATAATAATTAATAATAGTAATTATCAAAAACGAGTGAATGACCATTAAATCTGAACATTTTTGACACTGCAACCAGCAGATGGCAGTGTTCAACAGGATCAGGCCCTTTGCCTGTCTCTTAGTATCAGTCTTTCACCACCAACAGAAGTCATTTTAAACCTCTTACTCCACTTGTACAACGGTGTGGCATGTGGACAATTGAGCAAAAAGGACTTTTTTTGAGACATTTCCTTTGGCTTAGGTTTTGAAAACAATTACTGCATTTTCCAAAGGTTTCATAGATTGAGTAGGTCTACTACGTGTGCAGTACTAATGTAGGCTACATGTCATACATATCGTTAGCTAATACAGACAGCCAGCTCTCATAAATGTCTGAACAGAGGGATACTAAAGTTGACTTTTCACTGGAGAAGGGCCTAATCAGAACTGCTGGTGCAGGCTCATTAGTATAAAAGCCCTTTGACACTGAAAGATGGTTCATTCAATCTCACATGACTCTATGAACATGAGACAGACCGTCTCTAGTTCACCTGGTTATTAAGATAAGAGGCTTCTCTCCGACTCTGCAATCAATTCTAAATAACTAGGTACTGGCATTTCCTCTAAATGACCATGTCATAAGTACCAGAATACCACCAAGGCAGTACTTAGGAACTATTTGGATTTAAATGGTAACTAAGCCCTGTAAATTTGGCACTACTTACCGGCTAATCAACAAGACATCAGGGCCAACTCCATAGTAAGTACATATTCTAGTAGTGAAGTGAATAAGTTATTCAAGTGAATACGTGAATCTAGTGAATAACGATGTTAATGTCGAAACAGATCACATTTAGAAATCAATTTCAGTACTTTTCGGGAAGGTCTAGAATGAATCAGTTCTAAAAATCAAAGCTCTAGAATTTATTTTACAATTGAAATCATAATACTTCATAGATGCAGAATCTCTGTTGAAACTCTCAATCATTATTTAGCATTTTATTAGAAAGTTTAGGTATTTAACTACACTCCATTTATTGTCCAGTAATATGCTGTTGAAAAATGCATGTATTTATGTACGATCAGAGTCCAATACAACCAGTGCTTCCTCAGTTCCTCAATACATCTAACGACTGTGATCCGACGAGCCGCTTGCTGTGAGAGCAGACAGATGGTGTAGGGGAAAGTGATGCCGCTGAATTCAGTGTGTTAACAAGCTGGGAAAGACCTCACAGCATTTGAGGAACACGGGTTGAATTCAAACGGAGGGTAATATCTGAGCGTGTCATATCCTTCTCTTCATTCTGCGCTGGAGGGCCATTGTCTTGAGGGCTGCAGGGTCATGTTGCCATGGTTTCCCACCCATTTTAACTCCACTGATGAGGTGTGTGTGTGTGTGGGGGGGGGTTATAGGATTAGGAAGCAGGCGTTGGGTTTGGAGTGACAGACAGGGGCTCTGGGAGTGATTTGTGAGAGGCTGATCTGTGATGGTGTGTGCTTGTGGTTTGTGAGAGAGTGGTGTGTGTGTGTGTGTGTGTGTGTGTGTGTGTGTGTGTGTGTGTGTGTGTGTGTGTGTGTGTGTGTGTGTGTGTGTGTGTGTGTGTGTGTGTGTGTGTGTGTGTGTGTGTGTGTGTGTGTGTGGACGTGCATCTAGACTCAGTTTGCCAGGTATTCCAAGGGCTTGTGGGATCAGACTCGAAAAAGACAACTACGGTACACCTCAGGACACATGCCAAAAGCGATGGTCGTAGAGCTGAAATCAAATTACAAATAGCCTACCCTTCCAACATATGTTGTATTCACTGAATATTTGGCCAATATAACAGCTGAATGATAAAATTACAGCCGAATAAAAACATGTTCAGGACAGGGATGCGATAAATGGTGTTATTCAATGTTACAATGGAGCTTATTTTATTTCAGCGAGGCGTCGCAGCTGTTTTGACGGTCGGAGATGTAACATTTATTCAACCCCTGCCATTTAGAATAACATCTGGAGCTACATGCTTTCTTCACACTTTTGACAACTGGCAGACGCCTGCCATATTTCCATGATGATGCTAGCAAGGACGGGCTGTGCCATTTCTGTAGTAAACAACGTCCATTTAAGCATCGATAAATCAGAACTCGGCATTCTTGGCATGCCTGGAGCCAGAAGGAGTCCATGATGACTGTGTTCTCACAGATTGACAATATAAACAAGTCACCCCTCCAAATGGAAAGCTGTCTTTAACAACAACGTAGTGGTCTCACACAGAAATCTCTGTCAATGCTACATTACTTACAATATCAAGGCTAAATAACTGACAGACCACCTTACAGTGTTCTCTGTATATAACATAAATGCTTAGACAACAGCCCTGACCGGTCTGTCTGTGTGTGTGTATGAGGACAGCTGTGTTGCTCACCTATGAGGCCGTAGGAAAGGAACTTGTTGACAGAGGTGAGGGCCAGGCCTGTGATTGGTCCGGTGGTGTCTTCAGATCGTACCACCTCCAGGAAGGGCCGCAGGAATATGTTGGGCTCCACATCTGACAGCTCTGCGGAGACAGAGAGGAGAGGTCAGTCAACACAGCAACACTGAATACAAACAGCTTTAAATGTATTGATAGGTTTGTGTTTTGGTGGATCAATTTAAGTGATCATTTAAAAAACTATATACAGTGGTTCTTCCTTTAAAAGTTGTGTCATACTGCAGCACACCTTGTGGGCTGCCGCAAAATTCTATGGCACGTTAATGAAGTGTCAGCTATAGTTGCCATTAATGCTAGTTTGACCACCAGAGGGCATCTTTGAAAAGCGATTGAGAGTTTTTAATAGGCTGTACTCGAGAATTTAAAACCTTTTTTTGTAAGAACATAGTATATGGGATTGATTAAGAAATTTAGCTTAATTAATTTGATTAATATTATAGTGATTCTATTCCAAGAAAATTCAGGGTTTCGCTGTACAACGTGACCAGTCAGGAGTAGGCCACTAAGAGCAAAATAATCCTAACATTTCCACACTCTAATTATAGGCTAAACAGCACCAAAACAGAGAGAAAAATCTCATTGATTTGTCAAGACCAGTCCCCATGCTCATCTCAGAGCAGAGCGAAATGGTGCTGAAATAGTTGACCACACGAGGGTAGGCTATTGCTTCAAATCCTATTATAACAATTGGATGACTTTGGGTGTTCTAGTAGGCAACAATTTGTTGCCTTCCTTAGCCTACTTTATTCTGAAAAATGAATTTGTAACTCTGCTAAGCCTACAAGGAAAGATGAACTGGTGAAGGCCATCAAGATGTTTTGGCTTGAGAAACTGACCATGCAACAATGCAACAAATATATTGATCATCTCAGCAAGGTTTTATCCATGATCATGGAGCTGAGGGGGGGGGGGGGTGCAACTACATTTACATTTACATTTAAGTCATTTAGCAGACGCTCTTATCTACAACGTAGCTGAGATGTACAGTAGTTGAAATAAACATCTGCATTTTGAATGTCTAGCGTTATTTTATTAACGAAAGTATAAAGACGTTGATGAACAGATACTGTGTAAAACTTAAAAGTACTTAACTAGTTGGATATAGGGGGCACTCTTAATTTTTGGATGAAAAACTTTCCCGTTTTAAACAAGATATTTTGTCACGAAAAGATGCGACTATGCATATAATTGACAGCTTTGGAAAGAAAACACTGATGTTTCCAAAACTGTAAAGATATTGTCTGTGAGTGCCACAGAACTGATGTTACAGGCGAAACTCAGGAAGTGCCGCATTTTTTGAAACCGCTTCATGCCAATGACTCCTTATATGGCTGTGAAGGAGCTAGGAGTCAGCTTACGTTTTCCCCAAGGTGTCTACAGCATTGTGACGTCTTTTTAGGCATTTCCATTGGAGAATGGCTAAGAGACCATATAGGGCGAGTGGTCGCATGGTGTCTCCCGGAGAAGATCTTCCGTAAAATACTGAGGTAGCCATTTTTCCACTCGTTTCTTATGAGAAACCAACTGCCTCGACGGATATATTATCGAATACATATGTTAAAAACACCTTGAAGAGGGATCCTAAACAACGTTTGCCGTGTTTGACAATATTATGGAGTTAATTTTGAAAAAGGTTCGGAGTTATAGTTTAAGTATTTTTCAGTCGATTTCTCAGCCAAGCAGGATGAACAAACGGGACGCCTACAAAAATATTATTTTTGGAAAAAAGGAACATTTGCTATCTAACTGGGAGTCTCCTGAGTGAAAGCATCTGAAGTTCTTCAAAGGTAAATGATTTAATTTGGTTGCTTTTCTTATTTTTGTGAAAATGTTGCCTGCTGCCAGCAGAGCTAGCATAGCATTATGCCATGATAAACTTACACAAATGCTTGTTTAGCATTGGCTGTAACGCATATTTAGAAAATCTGAGATGACAGTGTTGTTGACAAAAGGCTAAGCTTGTGTTTGAATATATTTATTTAATTTAATTTGCGATTTGCGATGAATAGGAAAAGTTGCGTTATGGTAATGCGCTTGAGGCTATGATTACGCTCCCGGATACGGGATTGCTCGTCGCTAGAGGTTAAGCATCAAATACACTGCAAGTTGGGGGGATTCACACCTACAGTAGCCGGGCTATTAAACTAATCGTTGGATAACAGATCGGCTCTCTGAACTCATTAAGAGGCTGCTTCTATCTTCAATATGCTTTAAAACGCCACTATGTCACAAATAATTGAATACACAAAACATGAGCAGATTAACTTGGTCAAAACAGTCAAAACATGTATTTATTAAAGACTATCAGAAAGAATGTTGGTACTTATTTTGATCCAAAGCCATTAATGAGTGAATAATCCAAAGATAAGCATAGCATCATGTGAATTCTGCGAACAAGCCAACCTAACTAAGAAATACATTGGTTGCCATGGTGAATATTCCAACAATAATTGGTAGGACACAAAAGGAAACATTAAAGAGTTTACCGGAATCTTGAAATGAACATACTGGCAGATCAATAAAATGTCCTTGTACAATAGTAGATCTAATTCAATTTAGAGGATTCTAAATTAATATCTAAGGGGCTTTTATACAATTACAATGCAGGGTTATTAATACATTTCTATATTTGTATGGGTTCATGCAATTTTTTGTTGGGGAAAATCTGGTTTTAGAGTACTTAAGCATCGAATACATTGCAAGTTTGCCCATTTTGGCCTTTAGGTTACACTTTACAATAGGACAAATTTATTATTCAATTCAATTTTAAAAAGCTGTTTTAAAATGTATATGTTTATTAAGAAGTCTTGCTTGTCTCAGAGCAGAGTGAAACGGTGATGAAATAGTTGACCACACGCAGGTAGGCTATTGCTTCAAATCCTACTTTAACAATTGGATGTCTTTGGGTGTTCCAGAAAGCAACAATCTTTGCCTTGATTAGCCTACTTTATTCCAATATATCTGTCATTCAATTATATTTTTTCCCATAGTAATTCGTTATGGAGCATTCCAGATGTGGTTAGAAAACATTGCATTTGGTGGACTCTGTAAGCCTACAAGCAAAGATGAACTGGTGAAGGCCATCAAGACGTTTTGGCTTGAGAAATTGACGATACAACAATGCAACAAATACATTGATCATCTCAGCAAGGTTTTACCTGTGGTCGTGGAGCTGGGGGGGGGGGGGGGGGGGGTGCAACTAAAATGTAGTTGAAATAAACATTTAATACAATGCAAGTTGGGGGGGTGGGTTTATCACACCTAGAGTAGCCGGACATTTAAAATTACAATTTTGTAAATGAATCAGAAAAAAGTTCCAGAGCTCACAGGTGACTCTCCGCCAATACCACCTGGCTCTAGACCAATGCATCAGCTGATTAATTTTAAAATCATGGCTAAAAGGTTTCAGTTAGGAAAATATGGCGCTGTACAACTGGACCAGCTGAGAGTACTGTAGGCCTAAGCTACTAAGTGACTGCAACTGCAAAATAATCCTAACATGCCCAAATAAAAAAATTGCTTGATTCATCAAGACCAGTCTCCATGCTATGTCATTCATTATTATTAATCATAATCGCTGAATAACAGATCGGCGCTCAGAACTAATTAAGAGGCAGCTTCTATCTAAAATATAATCACTCATTCATAAGGTTAAACCCATAGGTTTAAGGTCTGCAGTAGGTTAAAATGAACAGAAAATTGAGTGTCAATTCATAAACCATGTGAAAAATCTCTTCCCAACTATTTTGCAATCTATATGGCACAGCTGTCCATTTCTTGGTCCTTAAATAAAACTTGAATATTTTTTTAATTATCACAATTTATTTGAACCAATTTGGGTCTTTAATGCAGGGCCAACAGACAAGTTATTTTCTTTCCTCCCCCTTTTTCTAACTGAAATTGCAACCAACTTTCTATGGCTTGTTTAAAAAATAACAATATTTTGGAGATGATTTTGTTTCAAATACCCGAAAGTGAGAGATTGTAATCTGAATAAAGGGGAAAAAGCCATTCTTGAACATGGGGTGAGACACTCTTACAAATTTGTAAATAAAGACAGTTTGTTATTTAGTATTGTTTATGTTTTTAGAGGGAGAGAACACCGTGCCTATTTTTCAAAAATCATCAGTCCACATGTCTAGTGAAATTCCCCAATTGTAAATTCAGCAACAAAAAAAGTCCTCTGTCAACTGCGTTTATTTTCAGCAAACTTAACATGTGTAAATATTTGTATGAACTAGAGGTCGACCGATTAATCGGAATGGCCGATTAATTAGGCCCGATTTCAAGTTTTCCGATAAAAATCGGTAATCGCCATATTTGGACACCCATTGTGGCCGATTACATTGCACTCCACGAGGAGACTCCGTGGCAGGCCGACTACCTGTTACGCGAGGGCATTCGCGAAAAAAGCACTGTCGTTACACCAATGTGTAACTAACCATAACCATCAATGCCTTTCTTTAAAATCATTACACAAGTATATATTTTTAAACCTGCATATTTAGTAAATATTGCCTGCTAACATGAATTTATTTTAACTAGGGAAGCAGTCAGGATATATGCAGCAGTTTGGGCCACCTGGCTCGTTGCGTAATGTGTGAAGACCATTTCTTCCTAACAAAGACCATAATTAATTTGCCAGAATTGTACATAATTATAACATAACATTAAAGGTTGTGCAATGTAACAGCAATATTTAGACATAGGGATGCCACCCGTTAGCTAAAATACGGAACGGTTCCGTATTTCACTGAAATATATATATTTTTTAATGTTTATGATAGTTAACGGATTTGACCATATTAATAACCTACGGCTTGTATTTCTGTGTGTCATTATGTTCTAATTAAGTCTATGATTTGATATTTGATAGAGCAGTCTGACTGACTAGTGGTAGGCAGCAGCAGGCTCGTAATCATTCATTCAAACAGCACTTTGATGCATTTGCCAGCAGCTCTTCGCTGTGCTTCAAGCATTGAGCTGTTAATGACTTTAAGCCTATCAACTCCCGAGATTGGGCTGGTGTAACCGATGTGAAATTGCTAGCTAGTTAGCGGGGTGCACGTTAATAGTGTTTCAAATCGGTGACGTCACTCGCTCCGGCAACAATGTCGCCTACGAACCCACCGTCGCTGGACCAGACAGACTGGCAAAAAGTAGGCGAAAAGCACTTTTTGCCAGTCTGTCTGGTCCAGCGACTGTGGGTTCGTAGGCGACATTGTTGCCGGTGACGTCTGGTGAGGACCTGCCTTACAACAGGCCTACAAGCCCTCAGTCCAGCCTCTCTCAGCCTCTTGCGGACAGTCTGAGCACTGATGGAGGGATTGTGCGTTCCTGGTGTAACTCGAGCAGTTGTTGTTGCCATCCTGTACCTGTCGCGCAGGTGTGATGTTCGGATGTACCGATCCTGTGCAGGTGTTGTTACACATGGCCTGCCTCTGCGAGGACGATCAGCTGTCCGTCCTGTCTCCCTGTAGCGCCATCTTAGGCATCTCACAGTACAGACATTGCAATGTATTGCCCTGGCCACATCTGCAGTCCTCACGCCTCCTTGCAGCATGCCTAAGACAAGTTCATGCAGATGAGCAGGGACCCAGGCATCTTTCTTTTGGTGTTTTTCAGAGTCAGTAGAAAGGCCTCTTTAGTGTCCAAAGTTCTCTGTGACCTTAATTGCCTACAGTCTGTAAGCTGTTATTGTCTTAACGACCGCTCCACAGGTGCATGTTCTTTAATTGTTTATGGTTCATTGAACAAGCATGGGGGAAACAGTGTTTAAAGCCTTCACAATGAAGTAGAGGTCGACCGATTATGATTTTTCCATGCCGATACCGATACTGATTATTGGAAGACCAAAAAAGCTGATACCGATTAAATCAGACGATTTCTTTATTTGTAATAATGACAATTACAACAATACTGAATGAACACTTATTTTAACTTAATATAAAACATCAATAAAATCAATTTAGCCTCAAATAAATAATGAAACATGTTCAATTTGGTTTAAATAATGCAAAAACAAAGTAATATGTGTAATATGTAAGAGAGCTAAAGTTTAAGTTCATTGCTCAGAACATGAGAACATATGAAAGTTGGTGGTTCTTTTTAACATGAGATTTCAATATTCCAAGGTAAGAGGTTTTAGGTTAGGGTTAGGGTTAGTTAATATAGACTAGTTAATATAGTATTTATATGACTATTTCTGTCTATACCATTTGTATTTCACATACCTTTGACTATTGGACGATCTTATAGGCACTATAGTATTGCCAATGTAACAGTATAGCTTCCGTCCCCCTCCTCGCCCCTACCTGGGCTCGAACCAGGAACACATCGACAACAGCCACACTCGAAGCATCGTTACCCATCGCTCCACAAATACCGCGGCCCTTGCAGCGCTAACTACTCCAAATCTAAAAGAGTATTAGCGCACACCCAGCTAACTAGCTAGCCATTTCACATTGTTTACACCAGCCATTAGGCTGATAGGCTTGAAGTCATAAACAGCGCTGTGCTTGCGAAGAGCTGCTGGCAAAACGCACTAAATTGCTGTTTGAATGAATTATTATGGGCCTGCTGTTGCTCAGTCAGACTGCTCTATCAAATCAGACTTAATTATAAAAATAACACACAGAAATACGAGCCTTTGGTCATTAATATGATCGAATCCGGAAGCTATCATTTCGAAAACAAAAAGTTTCTCAGTGAAATACGGAACCGTTCGGTATTTTATCTAACGGGTGGCATCCCTAAGTCTAAATATTCTTGTTACATTGCACAACCTTCAATGTATGTCATAATTACATAAAATTCTGGCAAATTAATTCACAATGAGCCAGACAGCCCAAACTGTTGCATATACCCTGACCCTGACAGTCATTGAAAATAAGAATGTGTTCTTAACTGATTTGCCTAGTTAAATAAAAAAAGGTATAAAAACAATAATAGTAATAACTAAATAACAATGGGAAATCGGCGCCCAAAAATACCGATTTCCAATTGTTATGAAAACTTGAAATCGGCCCTAATTAATCGGCTATTCCGATTAATTGGTCGACCTCTACAATGAAGATCTGTGAAGTTATTTGGATTTTTTCCAAATTATCTTTGAAAGACAGGGTCCTGAAAAAAGTTTTTTTTAAATACACAAAAAAAGACTGGAGGGCACTGTGTTCTTGGGGAATTTAAATGCTGCGGAAATGTTTTGGTGTTCTGTGCTTCGACAATCCTGTCTCGGAGCTCCTCCAACAAGTTTTTCAACCTCGTGGCTTGGTTTTTGTCCTGACAACTGTGTGACAGGTCTGTGCCTTTCCTAATCATGTCCAATCAATTTATTTTACCACAGGTGGACTCCAATGAAGTTGTAGAAACATCTCAAGGATGATCAATGGAAACAGGATGCATCTGAACTCAATTTCGAGTCTCATAGCAAAGGGTCTGAATACTTATGTAAATAAGGTATGTATTTTTTTTTAAAATAAATTTGCTAAAATTTCTACAAACCTGTTTTCACTTTGTCATTATGGAGTATTGTGTGTATAGATTGAGGGGAACAAATAATTATACATTTTAGAATAAGGCTAGTGTAACATAACGTGAAAAAAGAGAAGGTCTGAATACTTTCCTAATGCACTGTATACAAATAAGAAAATGACTTTATTAGAAATCACATGGCCTCTACTCTGAAAAAGTAGCAATATTATTTTCCAATATCTTCATTCTCTCAGATCTCCCCTCCTGGCAGTGGGATTTTCAAATCCCAACCAAGTGTGGGAAGTCTCAGTAGGGCCTTAGCCCTCAGTTCTGCTGTTGTGCACAAACATGCAGAACAGAGTGGTCAACAGCAGCGTGCGGACTTTTCTCTGCCTTTAATATGCTTTGCTCTCTATAAAAGGTCTGTGTAAACAGCTATGGCGCCCCAGGGCAGATCAATGGGGAATTAGCTGCTGTGGAGGTTGTAACCTTTTCCCACAGCTACAGCACGGTAAGAGATGGGAACAACATGGAGCAAAATGTGTGTGTCAGAGAGAAAGACAGAGGGTGAGACACAGAGAGAGAGAGAGGCATTCAAGAACCGCCTCTTATTCACCTTGGCAGCGCAAGGTATCTTATTACAACTCAATTTCCAAAAGCTCTTTTTAAAGGCAGCTGTGTAGGATGTGGGATTTAGCATTAATGAAATTGACTGGAGAGTGACTGGGCTTGGTGTGGGGGTGGGGGTTGCTGGTGGTGCAGCAGGGTCACAGTGACTTGAAGAAATCCCATAATGCCTGACAAGAGTGCTCGTATGTTTACATATTCCAAAACAATGACAAAAGATGTGTACAATTGACAGTGTACAATTGACAGAGTGAAAAACAATGAACAAGCTTATTCTAAAGCACCCACAAGAGGCAGATTGTGGTGTCAATTAAAGATTCAAGTCAGGTTACATCATTGAGCCAACCAAACACAGCTGCAGAACATGAACCAAATCTTCCTCTTAATCAATTCACAGAAATCCAGTTCGCCTTGCATCTCTCGCGATTGGGAAACCACCTCGGGCCAATCCACAGAGGCTTGGGTAACAGCTCCCTCTGAGGGTAACTAAGAGAGAGAGAGATGGGGGTCTAGAGGGGCTGCAAAATACAAAGCAGGTAAAACAACAACGGCAAATTAGTGGAGTCACGAACACTGTTAGGAGTGTTGTGTAGAAATACTGCTTGCCATAGCAATATCGCATGGATTAGGCTTCCTCTGGAGCAGCTACTCTAAACGCGAAAAAACAACTTGTGACATCAAAGGCTGAGAAGAGCCTCAACCAAATTTCCAACAGTGCACATGTGACCGCCACGCATTAGCTTGTGATATCCAATACCCCCGCGGCTTGTTTGGAAATCAAATATGTAATCATTTTGAAATTTCCACAATCCTTCATCGGACGCCAGGTTGCTCTTAGACTTTCTTCTAAAAGTAAATCTCCTCCCGCTTGCTTTTTCTTTTTCTTCATTTTTTGGGGGAGCTGATGTTTTCTTTGTTTTCTCCCTCAATGCTCCTTTGATGGGGTAGGTCTATTTGGTGTAAGTCTTGCCACAACGCTGCAGTATCGGACTGAAGAACGGTCTCAAAGAACCATAGGGGTCACCTGAACTCCGCTGAAAAGTAATTTCCTCCATCAGATATCAAGGCAGAAATAACAAAAACAAACTTAAAGGGGTTGTGTTCCTATCAATCATTCCATCAGCTCTTAGAAACTTTTAAAGGAGGGGGCTTAGTATCCATTACTTTACAGTTGGGAGAGGAGCAAGGGACGGGAGAGGAAGTTGCTCAACTGAATCTGTCAATAGAGGCTGATAAAGACTTCATCAAAAGCGATCACCCCGTAAGTGCCACGGCTGTGTCTCAAAGACCCTCAGATTGGAGAACTCAATTGTATTGTATTGATCCGACTGGCCCTCGGTAAGCAGGAGCTAGGCTATCGGACAGTCTGGCTGGCCTGCCCAATCTTCTTAAATAAAGGCTAAATATGGCTCTGTAGTTCAGCTCAATCTCCAAGGCTTGTAGAGTGAAATAAATAAAAATGGCCGCAGCACCACCACGGTGAGACGATCACACCATAACCAGGTTGACCTCTGGCTGACATTGTGCTATATAAAAAGAGGATGAAAGTCACTCACCATCCATGTAAATTGCCTCCCAACTGTCCGTCTGTGTGTGTGTTAGAATAATTTTCTGAGGCTGTTAAGAGGACATTTGGCCATCTTGGAACCATAGCCCATTGTTCTGTTTGGTGTGAGCAGCCATGTGTGGCCTACCTCTGCAAACGACCAAAGCAGAGGCAGGGAGAGCCTGATCCTTTGCCCCCAGGAAAACACCTCAGTCCGTGCCATCTAATGTATGTACATTGGCAGTGGAGCAGAAAGGGCTTAAAACATTGAATACTAGGAGGGACAAGGAGTTGAGCTCCTACTAGGCACCAGTGGAAGAGATTCACAAGACCTTCAAAATGTCCTGATATCAACATTCATATAAGTTTTTTTTAACTTTAATGTAGCATTGTTCTTGTTTGTTGCAGATGTATGGTGAATCTGAAGTCAAGTAGAAAAACTATCAGCAGAAATCAGTACGAGATCAAGGCAGAACATTATTTCTGAGAGGGCTGCTTAAGTGAACAGCAAAAAACACACACAGGTACACAGTATAATATCTAGGGTTTTTTTCAGACTCAACACACTTTTCAGACTCAACATGTACATTCTTAGCACATTGGCATTAAGCCTTAGGGTGCCTTCCAACACCTTCCCAGTTAGGAGGCTAATAGAGGCTAGCTGAGAATCCTTAATTAGCCCAAACAATTGAGTAGGTTGCTGCAGCAGACAGGTTGGGAGATAAGATTTTGTTTAAGAGAAACCTTAGTAATTGAAGTTATACTTTAAGTTCCTTATTCCTGAGCATTTCGGTTTGTAAAATTATACAATAAAAGCTTGAACTGTTTACTCGGCCCTCTGTACCCTGAGACCCGTCCTAGCTCTGGTCCATGGCAGTGGCCACTCCCCAGGCTCTGCTACAAATGGTGAAGAAAGCAGGTACCAGCACGACCTGCTGGCCAGGAGGACCATGAGCTAGGTCGTTCGGTCTCGGTACATTGTTCCCTAGAGGCAGAGGATGGTTAATTTAAAGTTAAAGTAATGCCAAGAAGAAAAGCTCAAAGTAGGCAAGCAAGGGGATCAAGCTCAAGAGGACCTCTTCACACTGCTCTACAAGACTCTGATGGGAGACGAGCATTTCACCCCGCTTCCGGAACAGAAGATTCATAGCCCCTCTGCACCAGCTACCCAGGGCTGTTTACATCCCTGGGCACCAATCTCTCACAGCTGGAGGGGTAGTTTGGCTTGTGTGAGTTGTGTGTCAGCCCTAGGCATCACTGGATGGATTGTAGGGCCGGGCGGTATACTGTATTTTACTATATATTGGTATTGATACAAGGACCGGTTTGAGTTTCTTTACATTCTATAATGGTATGTCAATGTTTGGTTTGTTAAATGTGATACT
Source organism: Oncorhynchus gorbuscha (assembly GCF_021184085.1). Lineage (NCBI taxonomy): Eukaryota > Metazoa > Chordata > Actinopteri > Salmoniformes > Salmonidae > Oncorhynchus > Oncorhynchus gorbuscha. The sequence goes on from NC_060178.1 coordinate 63,034,796, forward strand.
CAACTTCTGTGCCTATGTCAGTTTGTATAGTTTACTTAAATTGCTACTTGAGTCTCTCTCCCTCTTCTTTTTGCTGCTAACCACACCAAGCCCTGCCCCCTGTCACTCAAGAGAGCAGTTGCTTGACCATGGAGTCACAAGTACTTTGACGTTCACTCTGCATGTTCAGATGAATGCTGCTTTTCACAAGCATTCTATAATTACACTATTAGTTTGTGTATCTTATGTTTTTTTGTATTTATTTTTATTTAATATTAAACAGTCAAAGGGGATTTATTTCTAAGGTTTCATCGGCTGTTCGGGTGGCTAGTCTCAGAAGATCCCGCAGGTGAAGAAGCCAGGTGTGTAGGTCCTGGGCTGGCGTGGTTACACAGTGGTGAGACCAGTTGGACGTACTGTCAAATTCTCTAAAACAACGTTGGAGGCGGCTTATGGCAGAGAACATTAAATTATCTGTCAACAGCTCTGGTTGCCATTCCTGCAATCAGCATGCCAATTGCACGCTCCCACAAAATTTCAAGACATAAAACTACACATTTTAGAGTGGCCTTTTATTGTGCCCAGCACAAGGTGAACCTGTATAACTTTCATGCTGTTAAATCAGCTTCTTGATATGTCACACCTGTCAGGTGGATGGATCATCTTGGCAAAGGAGAAATGCACACTAACCCCTGCACACTAACCCCATGTACCCAAAACTTAGTTCCAAAAATGTGAAAGAAATAAGCCTATGGTTCATATGGACAATTTCTGGGTTCTTTGATTTCAGCTCATGAAACTGTGGACCAACACTTTACTTGTTGCGTTTATATTTTTTGTTGACTATATTTAGGCCACATTTTTTTTCACAGCAAGAGAGGAGTTATCATATTTATACAATAAACCCTTTTTCCATATTGCTATTGAGCCAATTAAGCAATATCGTAGTAACTTGTAATGACATTAATGATGTTTTTTCTCAAAATAAGAATTATTGCAAGCTATGACATTACATAATAAAGGAATTTGAATATGTCACAAGAGAAAATAAAATTCACCCCTATTAAACTCACCAGATAATTTTCCATTAATGGATGTCGATTTAACTAATTTGATTGAATAAAGCACAAGGGGGTATGGTATATGGCGAATATACCATGGCTAAGGACTGATCTTAAATATAGTTTTATACATACAAACTTTTGTCAGTAATGTGGCATCAGCAAAGGACAAGAACCGAATGTAGCTAGTCGAAGCTAGCTAGTCAATCAAGCGACTCTAGCCCAGACTTTAGAGTTACTTTCCAGCTTCCGGTTTCATTTCCAAAATAAGTCTAGAGCTTGTTTTAGAACTGTAATCAATAACGACGTTATACCAACAGAAGGCGTAGTATAGGCTTGGGCCTTTCAGTAAATTACTTGTGAAATAATGCTAATGACACAGAAGAGCCTTATCTAGAATACACGCCTAAGCTGTAAAATATAAAGTAAATATGATGTAGGCTGGGCAGCCTATTCCGCTATCTAAATATGAAATGCTGTTGTGTGTTACTTAAAGGCCATATAATGTATTGTTATAGCTGTGTTGGGCTACTGTGGTGATCATGTAACCTAACGAATCACACTTTTTCCAGTATTTGGGAGCACGGACTGTCGGCCTTACATTAGACATTTTGACTGTTTTATTAGTGAATTCCACTCTGTAGGTAGCCTTGTTATAACCATTTGTGAAGCACAACCCCACCACGCAGAGGCTATATCCATATCAATACACGAGACAAAACAAAATATTGATTAAGTCTTGGCTATAACCTGTCCTGAGTGAAATAGCCAAGGGGTCCCAAATGGCCAAGACTATATGTTCTTATTGACAGATCTGTTTTCCCTATCAGCCACTGCACGTGTTTCTTCAACTATTTTGTTTAAAATGTATTTAGAGGCTATATTTAGGCCTGTGAGCTGGGGTCTCCTTTTTAAGGGGAACCCTCTAATAAAAACGGTTATAAAACAAATATTACACCAACACCCAAAATGATAGCCTACACTGCAATGCCTACAAATTGAAGGCTTATTTTTTATTTGAATAGGCCTAAATTAAAACATTGAATTATTAAAGTGATAGGCTAACAGAACTTGAGAATTTAGCTCATATTGAACATACATGATTTCAATAAACTAATGGATACGACTGTTTTATTCTCTTTGAGATAGTTCTTATTGCAAATACTGAATGGATGACATACTGACTGACTGAACTGAATGAAGGATGAATTAAATGTTCAAATATGTTGGAGTTGTACGCATCATGCGTGCTCTGCACTTTATGTGGCTAGTATGAAAATAGGCCTACATTATTAAAAAAATAGGCCTACTTATAATGACTATGCAGAGCATGCATGCCTCCAGAAGAGTTTTTCAGAAGGTGCATGGTGCTGTGGTGGTGCATGGAGATCAACTGGGCAGCAGTGTCGCAATGGAGAGAAAAGCCTATACAGAGACAACCTCAGGCCACTGCAACAGTTATTCTAAAGTGTGGGATTAAATTTATGCCAGACAGCCTACGTTTAATCTCTCCCTTGTTCATTTCAAAGTCCATTTGTTCATGACCAGATTCATATAAATATTTTCAAATGATTTTACATTTATATTATAACCTCCTACAGAATATGCTTTGGCAAGATTTTCAGTGATGAAATAAATATCAAAATATTTGAAATGGCCACTCAGGTGGTCATAAATAATGCATAGATTTAGCAAACATCTATTATTGTTTCATTATTTCTGGTAGATACGACGGGTTATGATTGCAGATAGAGCACAGGGAATGTGATGATGCAATACTGAATGAGTCATATTTTGATAAGATGCATGCATGGGGATGCCTATGCTGTTGTAGGCATAATACAGCTAGTGGAATCTAGACTTGAGCTGGCAAACAAATCCATGACATTAGCTACCTAAACGTGAAGTAAACTGAGGAGTAATAGAGAATGGAGATTTAACTTGAAAACATGCAGGATACTTCTTTCCGGTTTCCCTGACTTCCGTTTTTTACACTGCGTTATGCTTGTTCTCGTAGCACTCCTCACAGGCCATTTAGTGTACAGGGCTCCGGGCAGCCGAGCGGAAATGGAGGAAAACTCGCCTCCCTGCGGACCTGGCATCCTTTCACTCCCTCCTCTCTACATTTTCCTCCGTCTCTGCTGCTAAAGCCATTTTCTACCACTCTAAATTCCAAGCATCTGCCTCTAACCCTAGGAAGCTCTTTGCCACCTTCTCCTCCCTCCTGAATCCTCCTCCCCCCCTCCTCCCTCTCTGCAGATGACTTCGTCAACCATTTTGAAAAGAAGGTCGACGACATCCGATCCTCGTTTGCTAAGTCAAACGGCACCGCTGGTTCTGCTCACACTGCCCTACCCTGTGCTCTGACCTCTTTCTCCCGATGAAATCTCGCGTCTTGTGACGGCCGGCCGCCCAACAACCTGCCCGCTTGACCCTATCCCCTCCTCTCTTCTCCAGACCATTTCCGGAGACCTTCTCCCTTACCTCACCTCGCTCATCAACTCATCCCTGACCGCTGGCTACGTCCCTTCCATCTTCAAGAGAGCGAGAGTTGCACCCCTTCTGAAAAAACCTACACTCGATCCCTCAGATGTCAACAACTACAGACCAGTATCCCTTCTTTCTTTTCTCTCCAAAACTCTTGAACGTGCCGTCCTTGGCCAGCTCTCCCGCTATCTCTCTCTGAATGACCTTCTTGATCCAAATCAGTCAGGTTTCAAGACTAGTCATTCAACTGAGACTGCTCTTCTCTGTATCACGGAGGCGCTCCACACTGCTAAAGCTAACTCTCTCTCCTCTGCTCTCATCCTTCATCCTGCCTTCGATACTGTGAACCATCAGATCCTCCTCTCCACCCTCTCCGAGTTGGGCATCTCTGGCGCGGCCCACGCTTGGATTGCGTCCTACCTGACAGGTCGCTCCTACGAGAAACTGTCTCCTCACCACGCGCTCTCACCACTGGTGTCCCCCAGGGCTCTGTTCTAGGCCCTCTCCTATTCTCGCTATACACCAAGTCACTTGGCTCTGTCATAACCTCACATGGTCTCTCCTATCATTGCTATGCAGACGACACACAATTAATCTTCTCCTTTCCCCCTTCTGATGACCAGGTGGCGAATCGCATCTCTGCATGTCTGGCAGACATATCAGTGTGGATGACGGATCACCACCTCAAGCTGAACCTCGGCAAGACGGAGCTGCTCTTCCTCCCGGGGAAGGACTGCCCGTTCCATGATCTCGCCATCACGGTTGACAACTCCATTGTGTCCTCCTCCCAGAGCGCTAAGAACCTTGGCGTGATCCTGGACAACACCCTGTCGTTCTCAACTAACATCAAGGCGGTGGCCCGTTCCTGTAGGTTCATGCTCTACAACATCCGCAGAGTACGACCCTGCCTCACACAGGAAGCGGCACAGGTCCTAATCCAGGCACTTGTCATCTCCCGTCTGGATTACTGCAACTCGCTGTTGGCTGGGCTCCCTGCCTGTGCCATTAAACCCCTACAACTCATCCAGAACGCCGCAGCCCGTCTAGTGTTCAACCTTCCCAAGTTCTCTCACGTCACCCCGCTCCTCCGCTCTCTCCACTGGCTTCCAGTTGAAGCTCGCATCCGCTACAAGACCATGGTGCTTGCCTACGGAGCTGTGAGGGGAACGGCACCTCAGTACCTCCAGGCTCTGATCAGGCCCTACACCCAAACAAGGGCACTGCGTTCATCCACTTCTGGCCTGCTCGCCTCCCTACCACTGAGGAAGTACAGTTCCCGCTCAGCCCAGTCAAAACTGTTCGCTGCTCTGGCCCCCCAATGGTGGAACAAACTCCCTCACGACGCCAGGACAGCGGAGTCAATCACCACCTTCCGGAGACACCTGAAACCCCACCTCTTTAAGGAATACCTAGGATAGGATAAGTAATCCTTCTCACCCCCCCCTTTAAGATTTAGATGCACTATTGTAAAGTGACTGTTCTACTGGATGTCATAAGGTGAATGCACCAATTTGTAAGTCGCTCTGGATAAGAGCGTCTGCTAAATGACTTAAATGTAAATGTAAGTGTACGTGGGTAAGGTGAAACTGCCAAAACTCGGAAAGGTAATATTGTATGTCAGAATTGCAAGATTTGTTCGAGCTAAAAATGTTAGTCTGAAATCGTAACATGTTCACAGATGAAATTTAATGTTTACATTTCATGTTTCACACATGGCTTTCCTTACAATCCTAACAATTTACGTATGGATTGTCTTACGATCCAACCTTTTGGCAGGTATTTCGCTCCATAAATAATACCCAGGCCTGAAACTAAATCTAGAATAAAAAATGATTTGAAAGTAATTTTATAGGAAAAGACATCGGCACGAATTTGTACGAAGTGGGCAGTTCGGTTTTGTCGCGTCAAGCCCGAATATATCATACTTAGACTAAAAGTTAGATTTAGCCACAGACTCAAAAGAAAATAACATAAAACATATGCTTTACACAGTATACGCCTACACAGCACAGCAAACTTTGGGAATAACTTTGTGATTTTAACGACAAACTTCCATGTATAAAACATCAACTAAGAGCTCCAATGGCCATCATATCCAGTTTCATTAAATTGTGATAAATGTCCCCCTTGTTGTGCATTCAACTGAACCAACAGAGAGAAATCTGAATTCCATGAGAACTATGCATCACGCTCTACAAACACAAAGCCAATTTTCCAAACGGTGTATGTGTATGCATGTGCGTGAGGGAGATGGGGTGGGCAGTGGGACAGCTATTCAGAGCAGCACGATTACAACACCAGAAATACAAACACTGCTTGACTCTCGACACTCGGGCTGGCGGCCCCTTTGTATTTGCTTAATTTAATCACAAAAGGATGAATAACTTAATTTGTCAGACTGCTGTGTCACATTTTACACAGTCATACAGTCCTGGTGCCCTCTGCCCAGTCTAACACAGGTCCCCCTACACCGCCTCCATTAAGACCCTGTTAGTCACTGACAACTCCACAATTAAAAATATTTTTTTATTTATTTAAAGGGGCAGTGCTTTCAAAAACAAGATTTGTAAAAATAAAAATAAAATAAAAATTACAAAAAATCTTCCCACAACTATGATGTCGAAATAATACTCAAATTGTGAAAATTATGATAATGCCCTTTTAGCGGAAACACTTTTGGGGGGGAAGACGCCTGGAACCTCAGCTTGTTCAGGTGTGATGAGTTTTTGGACAACAGCATGACATCACAATCTGATCTGATTATTCTGACCAATGAACAGTCGGGCATATGAATCCTCCAACTTTGAAGGGGTAAGAAGGGTAGGCTCTCTAGTGTCTAGACCAGGGGTAATCAATTCTTACCCTACGAGGTCTGGAGTCTGCTGGTTCTGTTCTACTAGATTTGCCAGTTTTCCATGTTCTGACATTTTAAAACTGGTCTCCACTGCTAAAAAAATTAATGTAACGTAACGCCTTTCATGAGCTAGCAGAACCGTTATGAATGTGTATGAGCTAGGGCTGACCCCATTTAGCCGACTGGCCAATTGTTTGGTTGATAGGCTGTTGGTCGACGGAGATTTCTTTAGTCCAGCAGTAGAGAAAAAAATATATATCGTTGAAGTCGGAAGTTTAGATGCACCTTAGCCAAATACATTTAAACTCAGTTTTTCACAATTCCTGACATTTAATCCTAGTAAAAATTCTCTGTCCTAGGTCAGTTAGGATCACCACTTTATTTTATGTCAGAATAATAGTAGAGAGAATGATCTTTCAGATTTTAATGTGATTTTCATCACAATCCCAGTGGGTCAGAAGTTTACATACGCTCAATTAGTATTTGGTAGCATTGCCTTTCAATTGTTTAACTTGGGTCAAACGTTTTGGGTATCCTTCCACATGCTTCCCACAATAAGTCGGGTGCATTTTGGTCCATTCCTCCTGACAGAGCTGGTGTAACTGAGTCAGGTTTGTAGGCCTCCTTGCTTGCACCCGCATTTTCAGTTCTGCCCACAAACTTTATGGGATTGAGGTTGGCCACTCCAATACCTTGACCTTGTTGTCTTTAAACCATTTTGACACAACTTTGGAAGTATGCTTGGGGTCATTGTCCATTTGGAAGACCCATTTGCAACCAAGCTTTAACAGACTGATGTCTTGAGATGTTGCTGCAATATATCCACATAATTTTCCTTCCTCATGCTACCATCTATTTTGTGAAGTGCACCAGTCCCTCCTGCAGCAAAGCATCCCCACAACATGATGCTGCCACCCCCGTGCCTCACGGTTAGGATGGTGTTCTTCGACTTGCAAGCTTACCCCATTTTCCTCCAAACATAAGGATGGTCATTGTGGCCAAACAGTTCTATTTTTGTTTCATCAGACCAGAGGATATTTCTCCAAAAAGTACTATCATCCCCATGTGCAATTGCAGTCTGGCTGTTTTTATGGCGGTTTTAGAGCAGTGGCTTCTTCCTTGCTGAGCAGCCTTTCAGGTTGTCGATATAGGACTTGTTTTACTGTGGATATAGATACTTTTGTACCCGTTTTCTCCAGCGTCTTCACAGGGTCCTTTATTGTTGTTCTGGGATTGATTTGTACTTTTCGCACCAAAGTACGTTCATCTCTAGGAGACAAAAATTACTTTTGTCATGCACAAAGTAGATGTCTTAACAGACTTGCCCAAACTAGTTTGTTAACAATAAATTTGTGGAGTGGTTGAAAAATTAGTTTTAATGACTACAACCTAAGTGTATGTAAACTTCTGACTTCAACTGTATATCATGGTGTACAACACACCTGTCTGATTCACGCTGAGTGGACAGATCCATTGTGGAGACTGTGGGGATGGCACAGTCCATCAGTCTAACACATGTGCTATTGAAATTGTGTATGGTTATATTCCATAAACAAATAGTGCAACACTAATAGAAATATAATTTTTTAACAAATGCTCTTCCTCACTCATTCGATAGCGGTTGCTATTAGCATCAGTGTGCTGTTGAACTGGCGCCTTAGACAATGTTGCTATGTGCATAACAGAAAAGTTAACCAGCATATAGGGTTAAGAACAATGAGGCGGAGGCAGCAGCATAATGAAGAGATGAGAAAACAGCACTTGCCTTATTGTTTAAGAAAAGTGAGGAGTGAAAATCCAAACTTAATTAGGTCTAAAAATCAATAGCATATTTATTAAATGTGCCTGGCTTTATAAATCATCAATTTATCTACAGAAATATGACAGATCCTGCTTCTGTTGCCTGTTTGAGTGTTTGTTTAATAGCCTACTCATTCCGTGTGCACCAAGCCTCAAGCAAGGACATGTAAAGTAAACAATTTTACAAATGCGTCCGTTTTTAATCTTTGCTTTGCTGTAATAAAGGCTTTACCCTTATTTTTGTCAATAGAACAGCCTCTGGTATTATTTATAATATATTTAGTGTTTACACTGTTCCAAATTGTCAGGGAAATTATATTTATAATAACCATTTTTTCTTGATCTCCTTATTACTATTATAATTTTACATTTAAGTCATTTAGCAGACGCTCTTATCCAGAGCGACTTACAAATTGGTGCGTTCACCTTATGACATCCAGTGGAGCAGCCACTTATCATTAGTAGGCTCCCAAGTGGCCCAGCATCTCAGTGCTAGAGGCTTCACTATAGACCATGGTTTGATTCCAGGCTGTATCACAACCAGGCTGTATCACAACCGGCAGTGATTGGGAGTCCCATAGGCGGCTCACAATTGGCCCAGCGTCGTCCGGGTTAGGCTGGGGTAGACTGTAATTGTAAATAAGAATTTGTTCTTAACTGACTTGCCTTGTTAAATAAAGGTTACTTTTAAAAAAAGTAGCAGCCTTGTATAACCACCATCCAGCTGTAAGCCTAAGAGCACATCCTGTTTAGTCTAAATACCGTAACTTACTTAGGCCTACATTTCTAGAGGCTACTGTATCAATCAATCATTAATTTGTTCATGTCATCACACAGCATATGAGTCATTCCTGATTTGAAATGCAATCAAGCATTTCGGGTTTTAAAATAAAACGAGCCTTGAATATTTAGCTTAAACATTATATAAGCCGTTACATTTCGGAAATTGCATTCACGACGGAATGCGACAGTTTTTAATCTTTGCTGTAAAAGGCAAGGTAAAAAAACTTTAGGCTTATACTTTATTTAGTGTTTGCAATGTTCAAAACGGTCAGGAAAATTATATTGTAATCATAATATGCACACAGAGTTTGCTCCTTATGTTTTTCACCAGTATTTTCCACAACTAGTCACATTTATTCCACACATCTGACTTTCCCTATACCTCCTGAGCAAAGTATTTCAAGTTTCACGTCCTCTGCATCCATTTTTCTGGTCACATGTGTTACGGTGTTCAGAGTTTGTTAGAACCAATTTATTGACGTGATTATGATATGCTATAGGCACGGCCTGCCCGCTCATTAGGCAGGATTAAGGGGCCACCTATGGCGAAAGACTGACGAGGGCAGAATTTTAATATATAATAATATATGCCATTTAGCAGACGCTTTAATCCAAAGCGACTTACAGTCATGTGTGCATACATTCTACGATAACAACATTAGACCATTAGACCATAACAACATTAGACCATAACAACATTAGACCATTAGACCATAACAGCATTAGACCATTAGATCATAACAACATTAGATCATAACAACATTAGATCATAACAACATTAGACCATTAGACCATAACAACATTAGACCATAACAACATTAGACCATAACAACATTAGACCATTAGATCATAACAACATTAGACCATTAGACCATAACAACATTAGACAATTAGATCATAACAACATTAGATCGTAACAACATTAGATCATAACAGCATTAGACCATTAGATCATAACAGCATTAGACCATTAGACCATAACTAATAATAATTTATAATAATTTATAATAATAATAATTTTCATAATTTTCTGAGCTAAACTGACCTAGACACACCAACGACACGTGAAAACCTCACATAATTCTCCCCCCCCTCCCAAAAATGACAATCTCCCTCAACCAGCGGCATATGGGCTTTTTAAGGGGAGCACTGATGCCACCCTTTGATAAGTAGTGCCCACTTAGTCAAAGGCAGAGACGCAACATATTTTTCATGTCCATTCCCAGCATGCATCTCCAGGGTGCTGTTGGAGAGACGCATCCACCAACGTTCAGTCCAAAAAATTATCCAACATAAATCATAAAGCAGATATAGGATATGGTAGAATGAGTATGCAGCCTTTTCTGAAGCCTACAGGCTGGACATAAAATGTATGACAATGTAATGAGACGGACACTATTTGATCGCAGGTTTCTCCGATCAAATAGCCTAAAGTAAATGGCGCTCAATCAAAAAAAATAACGAGTTGTCATGTTAACAAAGCAACATATTCTAAAAACAGGACAGGTCAAAGTAAAATGGACATTATGGAATGAACCATCACAACTGAAGGAGTTCCACCTCAATGTCATGATCACTGGTTTCAAGTTTGTGTCCGTACATTTTTTTTGACAGGCTGATCATAGCGAAAAAGAAAATACTTCTGCATTTCCCGCTGTGTAAACACATTGTAAATAGGCTCGCAATATCGAACTTCATCAGGAGTTAGCTTCTATTCAGTGCTTATATAGCTAAATTGATTAGCCACGGGAATAAGGACTAATAAAGCCAATGCAACGGCCTATTTTACAAACGGTGAAAAATGCCATTGCACACCACCCTGGTAGGCTACACCCTAGTAAGCACGAGCAGTCTTTTTTTTGGTCCTGTCCGGAAATCGTTCGTTGTTGTTTTACAAACAGTAGGCTTCTCACAGATGGGCATTCATAAAATTCAATTCCAGGCAACACTGTAGGTTACACCTCAGTAAGCATGCACCGACGCCTACACCTTTTGGATGTCTTTTTTTTGCTGCAGTTCCTGACCGGCCATCATTTCCCCATCCACGGACATTGGTTTCTGGTCCGGGCCGGACCAAATCTTATACAATCATAGACGTCTAGGTTTGGTTCAGGTTTGATGGGGTCCAAACTGGCCTTGATTTCAACGTCCACGGACAGAGTTTTGGTCCCTATTTTTCCCAATTTGGATGGGATTAGTTTTACTTGTGGAGGTTGGGTAATGTAATTATGTGCACGAGCACAAAACACTACATCTGTCATTTTTGTCCCGTCTGGATCTGCCATGTCAGTACCTTTCATGGCCGGAGTGTAACAATTCCAACCAGAATAACCTCAAGTTTGTCAAACTCCAAAGTCCTCTTATAATACTAGTCCAGTGCGAATCGACATTCCTGTGTTTTGAGAGAATTCTGAAGTCTGACAGGTGTTGCTCGCGGTTTTCGCAAGTAACTAATTTGATAAATTTAACTAAGTGCTGCACATAAGCTATATTTGAATGGCCTACATGTAGCCTATCAACTTTCACAGTGAATGTGTGTATGAATTGAATATTACCAAATGCTTCAGAAAAATGTTTTGCCTATTTAATGCAACCCTTACTGTTAACAGATAGCAAAGCAACAGCATACAACTGACCTAAATTTACTTTCTCATCCATAGCCTTAAAATGGATCTCAAGTGCAATTGCACTATTTAACACACATCGGAAGGCTCGGGGGTAATTTAGGAGGTACTGCGGATCCCTTCAAAATCCTAATGATTATGATCACACTTCCGCAATTAAAATATTATGGCGACACTATAGGAAAGATGGTTTGGTATGGTTTAGAAACTTGGGAACCAAGCTTGAGTTATCAGTGTGGCCCCATCAACTGGACATGATGAAATACTGTATCTTCACACCTAGAATAAAAGCCTCCAGGCTTGCGTCATAACTGTCAATTTATTGGGGGAAAAGAAAGCACTACACAGGACAGTTTGGAAAGAAATTGTGAATTGTCCTCTGGAATAATGGACTTTCTGGAGTAATAATTACATAACCAACGTTCTCTGGTAATAGTAGTCCCGTGCGAATAGGTCTTTGGTCACGTGCATGCGAAACAAACACGTGACACAAAAAGAGCAAGGATGGAGAGAATAGGGAATGCTTTTCCTAAACAAATGAGGTATTTCGGTAACAGAACTTTTCAGTCAGAAATGGAGTCTATACAGTACCAGTCAAAAGTTTGGAGACACATACTCATTCAAGGGTTTTTCTTTATTTTTACTATTTTCTACATTGAAGAATAATAGTGAAGACACCAAAACTATGAAATAACACATATCGAATAATGTAGTAACAAAATAGATTTAACATTTGAGATAATTCAAAGTAGCCACACTTTGCATTGACAGCTTTGCAAACTATTAGAATTCTCAACCAGCATCATGAGGTAGTCACCTAGAATGCATTTCAAATGTTACATTTTTTTTATTTAACCTTTATTTAACTAAGCAAGTCAGTTAAGAACAAATTCTTATTTACTATGACGGACTACCAAAAAGCCTCATAGATGACCAGTTTACAGAGCAGTATAGAGTGCAATGATGTGTCCTATAAGAAGAATTGGGCAAGCAAATCTGATGGCCGAATGGTAAAGAAAATATGGCCGCTTGAGAGCATCCTTACCTGCCGATCTATAAATGATGTCTCCGTAAACTAGCATGAGTAGGATAGTCATCTGAATCAGGGTTAGTTTGGCAGCTGGGGTGAAAGAGGGTTTACGATAGAGGAAAAAAATTCTAGATTTAACTTTAGCCTGTAGCTTTGATTTGTGCTGAGAGAAGGACAGTGCACCATCTAGCCATACTCCCAAGTACTTGTATGAGGTAACTACCTCAAGCTCTAAACCCTCAGAGGTAGTAATAACACCTTGTAGGAAGAGGGACATTCTTCTTATAAAACCACATGACCTTTGTTTTGGAGGTGTTCAGAACAAGGTTCAGGGTAAAGAAAGCTTGTTGGACACTAAGAAAGATAGGTTGTAGAGCATTTAACACAAATTCCGGGGAGGGGCCAGCTGAATATAAGACTATCATCTCCATATAAATGGATGAGAGAGCTTCCTACAGCCTGAGCTATGTTGTTGATGTTAATTGAGAAGAGCGTGGGGCCTAGGATTGAGCGTTGGGGTACTCACTTGGTGACAGGTAGTGGCTGAAACAGCAGATTATGACTTTATGCACTGCACTCTTTGAGAGAGGTAGTTAGGAAACAAGCCCAAAGACCCCAATACTGCTTAGACGGCCCACAAGAATGGAATGGTCTACTGTATCAAAAGCTTTGGACAAGTCAATAAAAATATCAGCACAATATTGCTTAGAATCAAAGGCAATGGTGACATCATTGAGGACCTTTAAGGTTGCAGTGACACATCCATAACTCAAGCGGAAACCAGATTGGTGTGCCTTGTTAAAAGTTAATATGTGGAAATTCTTTTGTTTGAGCCAATCAGTTGTGTTGTGACAAGGTAGGGTTGGGTGTACAGAAGATAGCCCTATTTGGTTAAAGAAAGTCCAATTATGTCAAGAACAGCTCAAATAAGCAAAGAGAAACGACAGTCCAACATTACTTTAAGACATGTTCAGTCAATCCGGAAATTTTCAAATACTTCTTCAAGTTTCTTCAAGTGCAGTCGCAAAAACCATCAAGCGCAATGCTGAAACTGGCTCGCATGAGGACTGCCACAGGAAAGGAAGACCTAGAATGACCTCTGCTGCATAGGATAAGTTCATTAGTTACCAGCCTCATAAATTGCAGCCCAAATATCTATTTTTATTCAATAAGGCAAGACAGTTAAATTCTTATTTACAATGACGGCCTACACAACTCTTCACAGAGTTCAAGTAACAGACATCTCAACATCAACTGCTCAGAGGAGACTGCATTAAAATCAGGCCTTCATGGTCAAATTTCTTGCGAAGAAACCACTAGTAAAGGACACCAATAATAAGAAGAGACTTGCTCTGGCCAAGAAACACGAGCAATGGAGATTAGACTGGTGGAAAGTCCAAATTTGAAATGTTTGGATCCAACCACTGTGTCTTTCTGAGACGCAGAGTAGGTGAACAGATCTCTGCATGTGTGGTTCCCACCATGAAGCATGACGGAGGTGGTGTGATAGTGCTTTGCTGATGACATTGTCTGATTTATTTAGAATTCAAGGCACACTTAAACCAGCATTTCTACCACAGCATTCTGCAGTGATAAGCCATTGCATCTGGTTTGCACTTAGGGGACCATCATTTGTTTTTCAACAGGACAATGACCCAATACACACCTCTGGGCTGTGTAAGGGATATTTGACCAAAAAGGAGAGTGATGGAGTGCTGCATCAAATGACCTGGCCTCCACAATCACCCGATTAAAACACATAGGACGTGTCAATGTGGAAAAATGCACGTTTATAAAATGTCAAACGAATCGCTTGGTCGAAAGAATAGACTACTCTTTTTTTGTGTCAGGGACAGCCCTAGTATGAGCACACTCACTGTAGTACATGCACTGCACACAACCTGATGCTAATGTGCCATCACAATAACCAAAATAAATGTGCAACAGCAGACCTGTCAAATCCCTTTATCTATGAGGCTCTACTACACCACACACACAAACTCCAATTGAGACGGTCCATGAGGTCACAGTGAAAATTACCTCAAAATGACACCCTCACCCTGGGTGCATGAATGGGGAGCAGGGGTAAGGGGGTGTGGGGGTTGACCAGTGCAGCAGCCCAAAACCAAATACTGATGGTTATTGATCTGGAGCCCCGCTCCTGGAATTAGAGTTGGGGCCCTTCCAGCAGCCGGCTCCTAATGCTGGGGGAAAGGGGACGTTTTAACAAGGCCAGCAAGCCTAAAATGAAATCCAGGGAGAATTTTCATCTCGCGCTGGCAAGTCCTGGACTACAGTCTTATCCATCTGTTGGGAGAAGCTTGATGCATGTCAACTCGACGAGCCCCCCCCTTACTCTTTTTTCCCCCTCTCTCCCGCCTTCTCTTGAAGGAAATTGGCACTTGTCGAAGGGGGCAATTAGGATGTAACAATGTTATGGAACTCCATATGGTCGTTTCGTCCAACCCACAGTGGTATTTTATAGATGCTTTGAACAATGCCTCGACACAACCTAAACAGGCAATTTAAAAGCCCCAGAGAAATTAAAACTTTTCCAAGTGCTTCAGAAGTAACTATGTAGCTTTTGCAGGGCTACCGCAGGAGTGTTTTCCAGTGGGGAATGGAATATAGTTTGCATTTGTATTTACAGTTGTCCAAAACTATCGACACCCTTGATAAAGATGAGCAAATATTACTGTATAAAATAATTCAAATACTGAGCTATATTGTATGCTTAGACAAATTGGGAAAACATCAGATTTTATACTATTACAATTACTTGAGGGTTTTTTTCTCAAAAAAGTAGGGGTACTTTGTCCCCAGCCAGCAGTGGGGGGGAAAGAGGTGGAGGCACGCAGTGTGAGTGTGTTCATGTGCACTGTGCACGTCCATGCATGCGTAGGGAGCTGTGAAAGTGACAGCACAGCATAAACTTTAAATCACAGATAAACAAGAGGCCTGTTTGGTCTCCTAATCCAGTCTTTCATGCCGTCTCTTCATAATTGCTCCATCAGTCTTTCAGCAGGTCAACCAAACGGAGGCCCCTGGCCACCAAGGCTTTGTTTGCCACACCTTGGACCAGATATTAAAAAAGGCAGTGCTAAAGACCAAACAAACACACACAGCCTGGCCAGCACCTCTGACCCAGGGGGCTCTGTTCAAACTGCCCTTTGGACTTATATTGACTACAAACAGGAGAGGACCTCACTCGGGAGAAATTCCCCTGTTTATGAGAAAAAGAAAAAGCGAGACAGCCGGACAGACCGAGAAAGAGAGAGCGAGCATGCTAAACGTTTAATATTGGAGGGGCATACTACCATGGTAATAGCCAGGCAGTCGGCTTGAGGAATGTGGGCGACAAATTCAACCACACTCTTCCATTTTCAATCTCAATCAAGTCCTAACCTCATATTTTTCCTCAAATCAATAGTTGTATTGCCTTTCATCAAGGCTAAACAACTAAAATGTCCATGTTCTCAGACGACCTGTAGCTAAAACACTCTTAAAAAGATCAACTCAGCGCTTCTTATGTCCTAACATAAAAATGGAAGCAAGTTGATAAAAAGCATAACCAGCGCATTCAAAAAGCATGACTTCCTTAGTAAACCTTCCCGGCCAGGGGAACCGGTGCTGCGCTATACTGCCTTGCACCTGTTATCCTGTACATAAAATGTATTTTCTATGCTGCATACTTTGCACAGAAGCCGTATTATTCCAGCCGAGGGTTGGCCAGGCCCTGGCGTACAGTTAATGTGTTTCACAGCCTGCAGTCGCCACTATGATGGATGGACACACTTTACGCTCAATCAACTTATAAATAACGGATGTTTTATCATGCTGAATTAAAACATTTGAGAGAGAGAGAACGAGAGGGGAAGGGGGGTGAAACACATGGAGTTCAGTTCCGTTCTCTGTGTATGTGTGTGTCTGTGTGTTAAAAGGGATTGTGCAAGGTTGTCAACAGGGATGCAAACTGGCGAGGGCCCAAAAAGGTAACACTTTTTTTTGTTGCACTGAAACATGCAAAAGAAATCCCTGCTAGAGGGAAATGCAGGTTTGAACTAATTAAACAAAGAATATGATCTACATGATCAGTCTCTGTGTGTAAAATAAGTGGTTAATGTGAACCTAACAGCTAAAACATTTAAAGAAAGCAATCCAATGTTATTTGTTGCCTAGACTTTGCATATGACATTCAAGTCTTGAGAATAAACAATACAGGAATATTGCAGCTAGCCATAACAGCCTTTATAATAGGCCACTTGTGACCATACACATCTAAATATTTCACTTGGGGAAAAAACATCTTCAAGTAGGAATAGAATTAAACAAACTGTCATTCTATTTTTGCTCTATTATAGTGGCCACTAAAGTAGACATCGATCAAGTGCACAAGGCTACATGTGTGCAAAAATAACGCTCACTGAGTAAAAAAAACATGTAATCCCCCCACACACACACACACACCACACACACACACACACACACACACACACACACACACACACACACACACACACACGTTACTGTCAAGTTCAACACAACAAAAGCAATATCTTTGGGTCCAGTAAGCAACTAACGTGTTATAACTTAAGGAACAGCAAGGAGTTGTATAACAGTTAATACTATGGCGAATTGGTTAAGTTACTAACGTTAGCTCATCGAATGTTGTAACATTAGCCAGCTAACTTTAGCTGTCTGACTTTATTAGCTAGCTAATTCTCACACCATAAACTCAATTATTTGATTAGTTAAGTTGGCTAATGTTGCTCAACATTTCTCTGGCTAGCTAACGGATCATTTGATCCAGCTAGCAAGACACTTAATGCAAACAATACTTGTTCCACCACACTTTCTCCCTCGCCTCAAACTTTCCACATTCCAGTTGTTTTTCGGTTACAGCTCATGAAGTATGCTTTCTTCACCTCAACCCAGTCTCTGTAGTGAGGCTTCTCACCTACCTCTTCGTTATCGGTCAGGAGACGCGCTGCTGTAACTGGCAAACTGCCTTTCCACTCTCTGTCTTTCCAGAGCGCCTGCTGATGCTGTAACTAGCAAATTGTTTGTCTCTTTCTTCAGTCGCGTACTGCATTCTGTTGGTTTTTTGAACGATTGGCTGAGGCCTTCGATACAGCCAGTATTGCTCCAAATGCGCATCACTCGTTCGCTTACAACCCCCCCCAAACTTTTCTCATCAGATCTACACAAATCACGTAGGTCACCTATTTTGGATTCAAAACAGCGAATTTCGACGAAAGGTGACTAGTTTGCATTCCTATGTCAAGTAACACTAGTTAGCATTCGCTCTCGAAACTACCTTCAACTTCCTTCAAACTGCATACAGACAAAATAGTATCCATGACTCCCAGAAAGTAGAAAACCATTTTTAAATTGACAAAATCTCGCACTATCCCTTTAATTGTTTTGATGCCTCCCAAAAGATGCAGAAGCGCACACGTGGAATACTGTGATTGTGCCAACCCCCCCCTGGTTAGAACAATTAAAGATAACATTTTACCATATTTGGGGGGAATGCATTGTGCACCAAAACGCATTAAATGATTCCTTATTTCCGACAATAAGTTCTCACGACATTTCAAATGGATGATCTTAAATGTGGTTTTCACGACCAAGTTGCTCTTTTTCTCCCAATTACATACCTCACGGTAAATACGCCCCCCCCCCCCCCATTATCTAATCCAATTCCATCATTTTATTTCAAAGTAAGTTCGCTGTCATACGCTGCCCTTCAGATGAGGTGGCCTGGTATTATCACATCTATATCCAGAAATTAAACAGAGCGCAAGATACAGAATTTCCATCTGATCCTTTGACCATGTACCCTTGCCGATCCTGGTGTGCATCTTGGGAAAGAAGTGGGGGGAAGGAATGGGGGTGGGAGTCAGGAGGGGGGTTGGAGCGGGGCTCTCCGTTTGGTACAGTAAGAGGTTAAGCTGTAGATGGCGGTCGATTCGGCAGGATAAATCGGCACACATGCTCCGGATCGCACTAGATTTCACACCCCTCCTCATGAGTACTACCATCCACAACTGCATGGAAAGAATGAGGGGTGGGGTGGGCGAGACAGAGAGCGAGGGGGGGGGGCTCCCTCCTATTTGTTTCACCTGCTGCATTCCTTCAGCTTCCATCTAATGGCATTCCCTGGGGTCTGAAGGAATCCTGCAACCACACACTGTAGATATACAACAGGCCTCAGCTATTGTGTTAGCAAGACACAATACCCTCTGGCAAACAGGAGCATACTAAAATCAGATTACACCGGTTGAAGCCGAGTGGTGTGGACTCACAGAGACCAATGCTTTTTATGTGAGGAGTGCTGTTGAACATCTTCTTACAAATGATATTTCAACATGCTTCTATTCTAGAATCAGTCTTGTATGTTTCTTTTCCATTTCACACAGGCAAAGAGTTTGATTATCTTAATAAATATTCTGTACTGTGCCAAAAACATATATTTAAAAAATGATAAAACCATCAATGACAACACAAACCCGAAAGACATTGTGTCAATCTTTTTGGTCTATCCTCAAAATATTTATTGCTTTTTAGAATGCATTGCTTACATTTATCCGGTTAGCTCTCCTGGAGGAAACTAATTATTTACCAGCTGTTTAAAGAAAATCTGAGCAAGATGAACTGATTAGAGGAAATGGGCCAGTGATCAACACAAGCATTGCAGCCGCTAATAAACATATCATACTCTTTTTCTCACTCCTCCACCTCCTCAGTCCATAACTAGAGATATTAGGGCATGGGAATAAATCTATCCAACACTCCAAGTGAACGAACTAGTGGCCCGTCGGATGTTTAGGACACACAAGTCCACTGTAGAGGAGTCACGAAATGACAACAAAATCTCATGTCTGCTAGCATGAGCCAGCCAAGGTGCATTACACAGTCAGAGTTATGGCTGCTCTCCAGATAGAATTCCCCCAAGGGCTACTGCTGAATTCCCTCCAGAGCACGGACGCTTCCTCAGCCACCTTGACATTACTGTAAGGACCAGCTGTGCTTCTGCTGCTGTGCTCACACAATGGAGGGTTGGGTAAACCATGAATGAATGGCTGGATAAATCACTGCAAAGAAGAAAGTTAAATACACAATCTACAAGAGGTGTTGCGTGCCTAAAGAAACGACTGTTAGGCTACATGGTCATCATTTTAGAAGGTAAAGGATCTAGAGTGCTGTTGATTCTCATTCACTTCAGTTCGTTTAAAGATGTCACCTCTCTCCAAGAAAATATATGCAAGGTGTTGCGCACAGAGAAATTGTTCGTTTTTTAAATTAAAACTTTTGAAAAGGCTCTAGTGTGGGCATTGATTTATCAATGAAACATCTACCAGTCTGACCAAAGATTCAAATGGTTTCACCTCTATTATAAATCAATGACCAGTTTGAGCGGCAGGTAAGACTGTGCGGAATAATGCCTTGATCGCACCGTTGCGCAATATGTTATGCAGCATCATCTGGATATATGGGCAGAAAAACATTCACCATCTGCTACCATTCCCATTAAGCATTCTACACATACAATTTGATTTCGTATGTTCGATAAATCCAACGCATGCACCACACAGGACTCACTGAAACTGCCTCTGCAAAGCAATACTGCAAGACAAACACAGCGTTCAATTGGAAATGAATGTAGTTCTGGTGTACCAAAACGCTGTGTGATCGAGGAGTAATAGACAACCGCCAGGAAAAACATTCAGTGGAAAGGCCAGTCATCCTCTCATCCCTGCCTCCTACTCTGCGCAAGGCCCTCATTTGAATGTACCAATCAGCCCCGGCTTCATCAGTATTAACCATCTGATACCACTGTATTTAGACATGATGCGTTCTTGATACCCGCCCAGCATTGACAGCAAATCCTCCATGTATTCAATAAATCGTAGCAGTTAGGTAGGAACGGATTAGTCTCAAGTCACCTAGTGACTATATTATGAGCCGCAGCATTAAGAGGGATTAATACTAATCTTGGCACTTTTAGTTTACCGTGGTCTGGAGGGTGGGTGGGTCGAGGGGACAACAGTCAGCTCCTAAACACAGCAAAAGCACATTAATGAGAGTTTCCACATGCTGCCTCTTTCCATCTGCAGTTAGCAGCCTAGCCAATACACTCTCACTCGGCTAGTATACCGTTTAACCAGTCTGCGGCGCACATAAATAAGTAGAGCAGATTACTGCTAGTCAAGGGTGGATTTAACATTGTACAGCTGGAAAAAACCCCAAAAGTGTGTACTAAAACAGATTTTTTAAAACAGTGTTAACTTAATATAATCCAACAATTTAACAAGGAGTTTTTCTTACACCATAACGTACATCAAACCAAGAATGTTCACATTCAATTTCATAACAAAATACATGTACGTTGCGTCCCGTCCAAAGTGTAACGTAGCCTCCACGTGCGGCAGTCCTCTCCATGGCAACGCATGGTGACTTTATACAACAGAGGCTTGGGGGCGGAGGGACATTTCTGTCCAGTGATGCCACATGGGCTCCATAGCGGGGGAAACAAAGCCTCGGGTTTATCCCCACTGGGGCTCTGAAATACCCCGCTCAGTGACTGGAGATGCCCTGGCTGGCTTAGCGGACTAAAGGTGACAACTGTCATAAATGACTCCCCCATGGGTCCAAATGTCTACGATACTGTAACCAGCTTTCGGTAAACGGAGAGGCCAGGGGCTGGGCCAAGGCCAGAGAGGGCAAGCTTTATGGACACCATCCTGCAGCGAGGCTATTGGCATGGTTCTAGGATCTATGCTCCTTCCTCTGTAGGTGGGGTGTCAGCAGGATAGAGAAACTTAACTCTCCAGTCTTCTCTACAGATACCAGGAAATGCAATCCTTCAAGTTTCCCTCAGCATTTGTGCAGTGGGGCTGTAGAGCAAAAAAACTGAGCCACTATCGCAGTTCACATGGCAGGCCCTTGTAGTGATGTATAAAGTGCACTTCCCTGGGGCTTGCTGTTTGTCATAAAACATCTCTCAGCACATCATTTACCCAAACCGGAGAGGCAAAGGAAAAAAAGGAATACAAACAACTTACAAAAGTGGTGTTTGAGTTTAATACAGAGGCCGTTTGCCAGGAGAGCAGTAATTTTAAACCATGCCGTGTTAAGTGGCTCCTCCAAGATACTGTGGGGTAATATCGAACAGCTGAGCAAATGGGATGGGATCCAGCTAGTGCATTATCTTTATGAATTCATGACAAAATTCTGCTCTGTAAGCGACGGCGGGCTAGGTGTTTGTAAACAATTGAGGCTGCTCTCACATGAGAAAGTTGAGGAGCAAATATTTTTATGTAGATCTAACGGAGAACTACTTCCATCCATACGACTTGTGGTCTCTTCTTGCCTCGCTTACCTTCTGCCTTGTCAGCCTCAGTACCGCTTGAGTGAATACATTACAAGGCACTTGCTTTCATCCATAATACTCTAAATACTGACCAAGTCAGAGCCTAGTGTATCACAACATTCAACATGGTCAAATGGAATCGACCAAGTCTTCAAGTTTATGAAAATAGTTTCAAGTATTTTTTTTTCTCTCCATATGTTTTATACCACAAAATGCCTTGATCTGGAAAACATGCTTTAGTCAAAAACATAATTGTTGGTTGTTTTCTACTAGGCAAGGGAAAAAAACAGGTTTTTAAGAGTATCTTCTTGCAGATTGAGTTGGAAACATAGTTTAACTCATCATTTGGATCACAGTGAATGTTGCTTACATTACAGGCTTTACAGGGATTAGCTCCAAACCACTAAATGCAGCTCCCCACAATCTTTTACACTCTTCCACTTGTCCAACTGTAGAAATAAGTGAGAAATTGCGAGTTCTTTTACATCAACATTTTCCAAAGTAGGCTATATCAGGTTAAAAGTATTTAAACCCCAACCAATATTTGGCGAATAAATAGTCTGGGACAAAATAAAGCTTGGTGTTGAACAACATCATCTATTTTCACAACGGCCAAATTGTCTTTCCCATGAAGTGCGTTTTCTGCAGTGCAGAAACGCACCCTGGTCGTTCTGCACACGCAAGGCTGCGCCTATCCGATCAGACTGGCATCACTGCCATGGAATGCTGAAGTCCACATTTTTCCCATTCAACAAGGAAAAACGGCCTTTCAAAACCAATCAGCTAGAAATGTTGCTTTGTTTTTATTTTCGACTGAACTTCCTGGAACCCATTATGGAGCTGTCAGGGATGTATATTTAGCTATGGCAACACAGGGCCTCCTCGCCCCCTTGCGCCATTGGCCATGTCACCTCTGATAAACAGAAAAACAATTGGCAATCCCTTTTGTCACCTTTAAAGAAAATGGATGCGTGTGTCGTGTGAGTCAGACGGTCTGACAGGTCGACAAGAGGTGGGGCATCTCTGTGTACACAACTGCAATGGGTCATTGGCTAGAGGTGCCCTACATCCATTTCTACTCTCCTGCCCTGACAGCGCCTGATACTACATTCGCCCGATGAGTCACTCCCAAATCGCCTGATAAAGGACTGTTTAAGAATAATTGAGTTATCAAAACTAACTATGAAAGTGCCGGTCACAACGTCATTGTCCCTAGAGATGATCCCCCTTCGCCGGCCCAGCATATTGAGACCACTGAACCGGTTGAATCATCTACTATGCAGCTGTACATTAGTGCTCAAGGATGAACAATGGCGTAAATGTTTGACATATAAAAACGGCTGATGATAATGCCAATAAAAATACATCAACACTGTTCTTGAAATTAATTCAAGTACCCCACCAGAGTAAAGACTGTTTGAATGATGAGTCAACCACATAACATTGTCACTAACAAATGACTATTTATCACAAAATCTGTAAAACTACTATATGATTGCCCAAGCCGCTTAACCATATGATATAAAATAATGCAATGACGAGAAAATGTGAAATATAAAGACATGAGGGGCAGACAACCTTATGGGTGATCTGAGAGCCTTGAGAAAACAAACCCTATATTTCAAGATCTCTCCTTATATCTACCATATACACTGGGTATACCTAACATTAGGAACACCTTCCTAATATTGAGTTCAGAGGAATCTGTGCATTGTGCATAAGTTTGACCAATACTTGACTCAACATTAACAGTGCTCCCCACTAGTTCACAAGTTCAGTTCCCCCTGACCTCGTTGTCTGAGATACAGAGCACCACCAACCTCCCGTCCCTTCTCACCCACACCTCTTCTCCAAAAAAAGACAACACTACTCTGCAAGTGTTCCCAGGTCGTTAATTCAGGGACGGCATTTCACCACTCATAACCTACTGCACTACTGCCAGTTTAGCAGGAATTTTTTAATTTAAAACCAACATGGGCTTATGTGCATAGTTGAGATGGCTGAAGTCTGCCTTGTACATAAGAGGTCCTACTCTGACTGAAGAGGGGCTACAGAGAGCTGGAGCCACCCACCGCTCTCACACAGGGATTAGACTACAACTGACAAATCTGGATATATTTACCTCACGCTTCTTTTCACTACAGCATCAACACCTTCGTGAGTGTTTTAAGAGGCAAAACGATAAACATTTTACAAAATCGGGGCAGTCCAGTTTCCAAAGCAAAACTCGCCTCATCGGTAACTTTAAAATGTCTCAAACTTCACCGCAGTTCAAAAGCCATTTATGAAGGAGATGAGCAGTGAAGGGGGGGCTCATCAAGGTGAAGCTTTGTCCAAGACATGAAAGAACCAGGACCACCTTGTCCCTTATGTCCATGTCACATCAGTCAGCCAGAGAAGAGCCATGTCGATAAAAAAGGGAGCCAGAGAGAGGGAGGGGTAGACTGGCAGTATTTCGGCAGGTCTATTTTGCTTTCAGACCAATCAACACCTCCTTGTTATCCCAGGTTCTTAGCAGGTCTCCTTGTCAGCTGTGTGGGCCGCTCGGCCCGGCCGGCTCCCTCCCGTCTGCAGGACGGCTTTTGTAATCGGAGGCACTGATCCCCATTCTATTTAAGAAGGATGCGTCAACAGGTTTTTTTTAAACGCTCACCGCACGTCACCTCTTTTCAATTCAATATTTATGATCCCTGAAACACTGGCAGTTGTTTAATCGTCCCACGCCTGTTCCACCCCTCCCCACCACCTCTCAGCCATTCCCCCAGTCCTCCCACGACAAGACTATCTTGACCCATGTCACCTTTACTGCGCACACTCCTCAAAACCCAGCTGTGACCCCAAAATAGGCTGTCTTTTTAAAATTCCGGGCGTGCAATTGGAAAGTATTGCATTTTGCCAGTGACAAAACAGGGCGGGGGATGATAACTATGGATGAACAAAAGAAAGTTGTAATCGAATCTGCTTAGCATGTTCAATGAACAAGGTGATGATTTTAACCTCCCCCATCACAAACACACACGTTGTCAAAATGTTTGTATCTGTATTCATCAGTGTCGTGGTACTCGAGACCACATATTGAGTGTCTCGGTATTTGATACATTGGTACTCAGTCTTGACTAGGTCTCGGACAGTGAGGACTGGTAATTTCTACCCGAGACCAGCAGAGTAAAAAATAAATAAATGATCAGCTTCTACTCAATCAGCGCATTAAACCGCTTCACCAGGCCAAATATAAATAAATATATTCATACATATATGTATATGTTAGACATGTTAACAGACTAAAAAGCTCTGCTATACAGCAAGTAACATTTTCAGAGTGAAGTGTTGTCTCATTTGTGTCTGGAGGTAGTTAGCTAGCAAGCTAGCCAACTTTAGCCAGTTAGCTTGGGTGCTAGGTTTGGGACAAGCATGCATTGGCTAGGTTGGGACAAGCATGAATTGGCAGGCAAGCAGCAGAAGGATGAGGCGGCTACAATTCCCCATCATTTATCAGTGCAATTTGAACAAACTAGCTGAAAAAGTTAGTGTGTTTATCTAATGTTCCTTCATGAGATTTTAGCTCATCTTGCTCTGGCTAGCATTAGTTGTTGATCTTGTTGTTGTTTATGTGCATAACAGAGAGAGTCAACCTTCTCATGGTTGTTTGGTTAATAGGACTGTACGGCTCCCGAATGTAAGAGGACTCACGTGGTATTTACATATTAGCAGAAATCCATTCAGGTGTATTTTGTGGCTTTTGGCAAATGCGTTCTAATGATCTTAAGTCACGCTGTTGCTACTGCCTGTAAACACACAGTCCAGTTCAAAGTGAAAGATGCCAGGCCCATGTGGCAAATGGCTTGTTTGTATAAAGGTCTGCTGTTGCGCTGATTGGCTATAGTGCAATGGTTTGTGTAGACTCTGGACCTGGACAAAACAGATGTTTTATTTACGGCAGTGACTATTAATTGTCGAAACGCACAGCCGCTTTCCCACTCTATATTGCAATCAAATTTTCACAAATGCCTTAGTATAGAGTACCAGTCAAAAGTTGACACTAATCATTCCAGGGATTCTTCATTTTGACTATGTTCTACACTATAGAATAACAGAGAAGACATCAACATAGCCAACCTTAGCCTTGACAGCTTTGCACAATAGTCGCATTCTCTCAACCAGCTTCATGAGGTAGTCACCTGGAATTAATTTCAATTAACAGGTGTGCCTTGTGAAAAGTTCAGTTGTGGAATTGATTTCCTACTTAAAACCTTTTAGAGCTACCCCTCTATACTGCCCCCGTTGGAGAAAGTGCGTACCCATAGTAAACTGAAAATATTTTTTCCCAAAATTGCTAATATATGCATATACAAATTATTATTGAATAGAACACACTCTAAAGTTTCTAAAACCGTTTAAATTATGTCTGTATGTAAAGCAGAACTCTCAGGGCAGCCTTTCTCCCAAATGCTCTCTTGTGAAGAGAAAAGTTTGGTCAACTTTGACGTCATGGCCCCCACCCTTCCCAGGCAGCTACGGATCCAGGAACAGTCTATCTGTTCAGCGCGATGCCAGCTTTCAAATGGCACGTTCATTGTGAGAATCCCACGAGACCTGCACGTTTGGTGGGCGAAATTGCTCGTGTCCCTCTGAAAAACAGGCACTCTTTTGCGCGCGGCCGATTTGGAGTACGTCTTTTTCCATGATGCAGCATTTCAAGCCGGATTGTCTGTTAGCGTTGCTCTTTGTTCTACATGCTAAAAACATCATAAAGCTCGATTTTTCACATTGTTTGACCAGTTTAGTGGACATATAATATGTAAATTGGAAGTTTTGATGCGCAAGAGTGCTGGACCAGAAGTCATTTTGGATGCATTTCAGCCGAAGCTGTTAACATGTGCTAATACAGAGATACACAACGTGAAACCAAACGATGTATTGGTTAAGTATGACTCCTCCTACGTCTCCTGATGGAAGAACATCAAAGGTAAGGGAATATTTATGTGGTTATTTGGTGTTTCTGTGGACTCCAAACGTAGAGGAGACATACTGCTAATATCTGAGTGCTGACTCATAGTATAGCCCAGTGAACGATGTCTGTAACGTTAAAAATAAATGTAATACAGCGGTTGCATTAAGAAGAAGTGTATCTTTGTAAATATATGTAGAACATGTATATTTAGTCATGTTTATTGCTTGTTATCTGACGTTATCTGTCGGAGCTATCATCATTTCTCCTGACATTTGAGTAGCATTTTTTGAAATGTCGTCATTGTAAACAGAGATTTATGGATATAAATGCCATATTATTGAGAAAAAAAATGAACTGTGTAACATGTAATATTACTGTCATCTGATGAAGATTTTCAAAAGGTTAGTGAATTATTTATTTTTTAATCCTACTTTTAAATTGTATTTTTTCTGGGACAAAATGGCCGCCGCTTGCCTTTTGTTTCGGTGGTGATCTAATATAAATATGTACTATGTTTTCGCCGTACAACATTTTAGAAATCTGACTTGCTGGGTAGATAAACAAGGTGTTTATCTTTCATTTGAGCCATTGGACTTGTTAATGTGTGGAGGTTAAATATTTTTAGGAATATTTTTTTTTGCGCCACCTTCCAGCTGAACGTGTGGGGGGGTTCCCAAATTGGAACCTAGTTCCATTTAAGCCTGAACGTAGGGGTGGTATACAGAAAATAGCTATATTTCGTAAAAGACCAAGTCCATATTATGGCAAGAACTGCAAATAACAAAGAGAAATTACAATCCATTACTTTAAGACATGAAGGTCAGTCAATCCGGAAAAGTTTCTTCAGGTGCAGTAGCAAAAACCATCAAGCGCTATGATGAAACTGGCTCTAATGAGGACCACCACAGGAAAGGAAGACCCAGAGTTACCTCTGCTGCAGAGGACAAGTTCATTAGAGTTAACTGCATCTCAGATTGCAGCCCAAATAAATGCTTCACAGAGTTCAAGTAAGACATCTCAACATCCACTGTTCAGAGGAGACTGCGTGAATCAGGCCTTCATGGTCAAATTGCTGCAAAGAAACCACCACTAAAAGGACACCACTAAGGAGAAGACTTGCTTGGGCCAAGAAACACGAGCAATGGACATTAGACTGGTGGAAATCTGTCCTTTCTCAAATTTGAGATTTTTGGTTCCAATCACCGTGTCTTTGTGAGATGCAGAGTAGGTGAACAGATGATCTCTGCATGTGTGGTTCCCACCATGAAGCATGGGAGGTGGTGTGATGGTGCTTTGCTGGTGACATTGTGATTTATTTGGAATTCAAGACACACTTAACCAGCATGGCTACCGCAGCGATACACCATTCCATCTGGTTTGCACTTAGTGGGACTAGCATCGGGACAAAGACCCAAAATACACCTCCAGGCTGTGTCTATTTTTTTCCAAGAAGGAGAATGATGGAGTGCTGCATCAGATGACCTGGCCTCCACAATCCCCCAAACTCAACCCAATTGAAATGGTTTGGGATGAGTTGAACCGCAATGTGAAGGAAAAGCAGCCAACAAGTGCTCAGCATATGTGGGAACTCCTTCAAGACTGTTGGAAAAGCTGTCATCAAGGCAAAGGGTGGCTACTTTCAAAAATATCAAATATATTATGATTTGTTAAACACTTTTTCAGTTACTATATGGTTCCATATGTGTTATTTCATAGTTTTGATTTCTTCACTATTATTCTACAACATACAAAATGTTAAGAAATAAACACAGGAATGAAGGAAGCGCACAATTGGCCCAGCATCATCCGGGGTAGGCCGTCATTGTAAATAAGAATTTGATATTAACTGACTTGCCTAGTTAAATAAAGGATAAATTAAATAAATAAATGAGTAGGTGTCCAAATGTTTCACTTGTACTGTAAGTAGTCAGTACTTACAGTACTCGAAATTGAGCTCAGGTGCATCCTGTTTCCATTGATCATCCTTGAGATGTTTCTACAACTTGATTGGAGTCCACCTGTGGTAATTTCAATTGACTGGACATGATTTGGAAAGGTACACATCTGTCTGTATAAGGTCCCACAGTTGACAGTGCATATCAGAGCAAAAAAACAAGCCATGAGGTCCAAGTAATTGTCTGTAGAGCTCTGAGACAAGATTATATTGAGGCACAGATTTGGGAAAGGGTACCAAAACATTTCTGCAGCATTGAAGGTCCCCAAGAACAAAGAGGCCTCCATTTTTATTAAATGGAGGCAGTTTGGAACCACCAATATTCTTCCTAGAGCTTGCCGCACGGCCAAAGTGAGCAATCGGGGGCTCGGGAGAGGTGAAGTTCCGAGTCATGCGTCTTCCGAAACATGACCTGCCTAACCGCTCTTCTTAACACCCGCCCGCTTAACCAGGAAGCCAGCTGCACCAACTTGTCGGAGGAAACACCCGCAGGCGCCCGGCCCACCACAAGGAGTCACTAGAATGCAATGAGCATTCGTTGCTCTCCCAGCCAAATCCTCCCCTAACCTGAACAATGCTGGGCCAATTGTGTGCCCCCCTATGGGACTCTCGGTCATGGCTGGTTGCGACACAGCCTTGGTTCGAACCCAGGTCTGTAGTGACCCCTAAAACACTGCGCTACAGTGCCTTAGACCACTCCGCCACTCAGGGAGGCCCCTTCAGTTTTTTATTTTAATAAATTAGCAAACATTTCTAAAAACCTGTTTTTGCTTTGTCATTATGGGGTATTGTGTGTGGATTGAGGATATTTTTTAAAATCCATTTTAGAATAAGGCTGTAACATAACAAAATGTGGAAATAGTTAAGGGGTCTGAATCCTTACGAAGGTACTGTATCTACAATACAAAATCCATGTCTACATGTATGTAAGGTTCTTGTCTTATGTGTATCTGAGCCTGTGTGTGTGGTCTCTTCACAGTTCCCGCTGTTCGATAAGGTGTATTTATCGGAATCTACTGCTTGCATTAGTTACCTGATGTGGAATAGAGTCCCATGTAGCCTTGACTCTATGTACTACTGTGCGCCTCCCATAGTCTGCTCTTGACTTGGGGATTGTGAAGAGACCTCTAATGACATGTCTTGTGGGTATGCATGGGTGTGTGAGTTGTATGCTAGTAGTTTAAACAAAACAACGGTGCATTCAGCATGTCAACACTTCTTACAAAAAGAAGTAGTGATGAAGTCAATCTCACTCCCACTTTGAGCCATGAGAGATGAACATGCATATTATTAATGTTAGCTCTCCATATACATTTAAGGGCAGACGTGCTGCCCTGTTCTGAGCCAAAAAAACTCAGCAGCAAGATACAGAAAAATAGTCATCAGGGGCCTCTCGAGTGGCACAGCAGTCTAAGGGGCTTTACTTTGCTCATCGCGCTCTAGCAACTCCTAGTGGCGGTACGGGCGCCTGCAGGGTGACTTCAGGTCGCTAGTTGAACAGTGTTTCCTCTGACACATTGGTGTGGCTGGCTTCCGGATTAAGCGGGCAGGTGTTAAGAAGCGCGGTTTGGCGGGTCATATTTCGTAGGACGCATGACTTGACCTATGCCTCTCCCGAGCCCATTGGGGAGTTGTAGCGATGAGACAAGTTCGTAATCACGAAGTTGGGGAGAAAATGGGTGGGGGAAGATTACAAAAATAATCATAAAATTGTTGTCTCTTCTGGGAACTGTACTAGGTGTTCCAAAAGCATCAATACAGGAACTTACCAAGTGTTCCCATTTTTTCATTTTTTTTCCAATAAAAATGGTACTTTAAATTATTACAATAGAATTCAGGGA
Organism: Oncorhynchus gorbuscha; assembly: GCF_021184085.1. Classification (NCBI taxonomy): domain Eukaryota; kingdom Metazoa; phylum Chordata; class Actinopteri; order Salmoniformes; family Salmonidae; genus Oncorhynchus; species Oncorhynchus gorbuscha. Next base: position 63,065,536 of record NC_060178.1, read on the forward strand.
TTGGGAAGAAATGTAGACATTTTGTGGGGAATTCTATGTATCAATGTGTGTGTGAGAATCACAGTTGGAAGCTGATGCACACAGCAATGCTTACCTAATTGGATATGCGTTTTAGAATGTTCGTGGTCACAGGGCCCTTATGGGGCATGAAATAACAAGCAGCTGTGTGTGGTGAGACTGCATGTGTGTGTGCGCGCGAATGTGTGTGTGAGGTGGGTGTGTGTGGGTCTGTAGGGAGGTTTATTAACACAGTCCATCAAGGTAGTATGGTACTCGTACTGGGACGCCCAAGGCTTAAGAAGTGAGCGCCACACAAGCAAGACAGTGCCTCCTCACAATACTAATATCGGCCCTTATTTTTTACAAAAAAAATATATAAAAAATCCCATTCCACCAACCCACAATAGCAGGGCAACTTCCACAGCTAGTCAGGTGTGCAGTTTGAGTTCTCCAGCTTTGCTCCCCTGCTGCGGAGATTATCCTGGCCACTAATGTTACAGACAGTGAATCAGTGGGCTACTGCTTTATTTCTGACTTTCCAACATACCCTACCCTTCCTGTAAGCAACTTTGGTGTCCACCAGTCATCAATTGAATGCAATATTTCACATATTCTACTCAACATATCTTCCTACATGAAATGATAGTCTGTCGAAGGTGTTCGGGGTTGAGCCCCTAATATATTTTTCCATGCTGAGACTGTGACAAAGGTTTTACAAAACAGGCATGCCCTATAGCAGACCAACTCCATCAGAAGGAAGAGGGAAAACACTAATAGGGACTATGAAATATGTACTGTCCACATAACAGAATCCCTGATAAAAGACCAGCCAGACCCTAACTACAGCCCCTGGCATCAACATGCTTAGCCTTATGTTGTTTTTTCAGACGGTTAACCATTTTGGCATTACCTGATAACCACAAGGTACTTTTCTGTTGTTTTCCCTACGTGTTAACAATGTACACAACTTAGTGGTCCTTCTGTAGCTCAGTTGGTAGAGCATGGCGCTTGTAACGCCAGGGTAGTGGGTTCGATCCCCGGGACCACCCATACGTAGAATGTATGCACACATGACTGTAAGTCGCTTTGGATAAAAGCGTCTGCTAAATGGCATATATTATTATTATTATAGAGAGACGTGGTTCAATCGAAGGCCATTTTGGAGGAAAAGAAAGCAGACAAGAGATACTCAACTTCTACCAATGTTATTTTTGCTGGAGAAAGCTGGAGGCTAAACCAAATGACCTAAAGATCTAGCTGGTATAATCCAAAGCATTTGCATGGGGGTAAATATTCATCTGGAAGATTGAATAGATGTACTATATAGCCCTATATCATTTTAATCTATACATCAGAAACCGTCAACACTAGAGCCCAGATCCCCTGTTTTACCAAGGCACCCGAGATCTATTTGGACTGTGATGAACTAAAAGGACATTCCAGACACAGAACAGAAATGCAAATCACATCACGCTGGAAAGTGATCTGCTACAGAATGACTAATTAAAGGGTGAAAAAATGCTGTCTGTGAGGTGCCAACAATACACAGAACATAAACCGCCGCCACACAAACACAATTCGGGGCCTCCTCTAAAACGGTTTCAGCCACGTGTCAGGCTATAAATAACGACGCGTTCACATAAACATTGAAAGCAAATACTTGGCACCTCCATTTTCAATACCGGGTCATAGTCAATCTGCTAAATATTGTTCGCCTCAAAGTGGCACCACATGCGGGCCCAGGTTGTTTTTAGACCAGACCTCCAGTGGGGACGGGCGCAGGAAGCAGGTGTTGAAAATGTCCCAAACCCCAGCTTAATACCCACTGCTTTATTCATATTCTCAGTTCCCAGTGTGGAGTCCTTAAAGCATAATTGAACATAAAGCCTATCACCTCCAGGCTGAACAGAGGCAGAGGGGAGGTCCTGCTCGAGATCTGCCCCACAACGGGCCAATTACCACCTCATAAGATGCTTAACAGAACATTAAAGCACAATCCAGGCAGCAGACTGGAAAATACTAAATCCTCAGCATTGGTTCACAACTGACAACGTACATTAGGCGGGCCTATACCTGAACTCAACTGATCCCCTATAGACTCTGTGGGCCATCGGTAAACCTGGAGGATAGAGGACCCTGTAGGTTTGCTTAGACTTTGTCTGTAGCCTATACCCCCCCCCCCCCCGAAACATATCAATGTTGTTATCTTTACCGGAGTATCATCGACTGTTATGTCATCCTATTTGTCTCTCAGACATAATGCCTGTAGTGGTTAGAAACAGCAGAGAGGGTGAAAATCATATATCTTGTTAAAAATGTATTTCTAACCGGAGCACGTGTGTGTCAGGCCATCATTAATGCAGACGGCAAAAAGGAATTAGCCGGCCATGTTTGCTTATCATACTCTGCACAGCACCTCTCAAAATAAAAGCTGAGCATCAAGGTACATTTCCTTGTCTTTGCCCTTCAATGACCTACATAGGATCTGAATAGTCGCACCAAACAGGTTCGACAGTAAATTGGTAGTTATCGATTGATGTCGACTATTCGGTGACAATAATATTTGTTATTCACATCCCTAGAGACTTACTTTGAAGAACCATTGGAGAACTTGGCAGGACAAGTCATCAACAAGTGCTCCGAGGCAAACTTTCAGGAAGCAATGCTCTACGCCTATCCTCTTCTTTTGCTCAACCAAACGGTGTACCCCTGTCCCCCTCTCTTTTGGGGCTCACAGGGGCTGTTTTGAGCCCGTTTTGCCCTCTGTTCCTGCCAGAACATCCGGATCCTCCAAGCCACCTGCCCCCACAGTCCCAGGCCAATATGATTAATGGCCCTCTGCCGGGACTCTCCATCCACTCAGCACATTGTTGAGAGGCTCTGAAACAGGACAACAGTTGCATCGTCTCTTCACACCGGACCTAAGCCCTGCCTGTCAGTTCCCGGTTAAAGCACAGTTAACTGGACAGATTTACAGCTACTAACCAGCACTAGGTGACAGCCTGTCTTGGTATAGGACCCCGATTAATCATGCGCATTTGATAGGTGCTTTTACAACGACGAACCAAAAGGCCTACTGGCACCAACAATGGCCCACATCCCGAAATCCACTGCTCTGCTGGTCAAAAAGTTACCTTGCATACAGTGTCCAAACATAAAATGTCCCATATGACTTTTGTACTGTACTGAAGATTCATATTGTGAAAGGTGTCCAACATTTTGCCATTCCTTTGGCTTGACAGTTAACTGTTAAACTTCCCCAAGCACCCAATAATGAAAGCTTGAGTACTGTTCCTAGAAAAAAGTTTGAACCCTTTCCCCATTCGGACTGGGGCATTAATCCTACGAGGGTGCTAAGCGTTCCACCTTTCCCATTGACAGGAACAAATGAAAAGGTTGGGAGAAGTAGCAGACAGGACACCATCTCTCTAACGGAAACCCCCAGGTCTCAAGTTTTTGGCGCAATGGAAAATAAGTCTTGTTCCTTAAGGGACAGCAGTTGTAAATTCCTGACAGGGTCAAACACCTGCTGTCCTTCAGGTCTGGGCACACACAATGTTTCTCTGTGACATTCACAGTCAAAGAGTAAAAAGTCCCCCCTACCTACAAGTCCCCATTATAGCACAGTGGTGAATGAGAATCCACATGCTTTAAAGGGATGGGGATAAGCAAATATATAGGCAACTTCAGAGAATGAATTTCAATAGCACACAATCTTATCGCATTGCATTATGGCATGATGGTTGTCTTCAATATTCAAGAAGAGTAGTAACCCTCCCTTATCATAATCTCAGTGGCAAGCCCACAGCGTACTGGGGAAACACCAGGGACATGTAATGAAGTTCTCACAGTGGCTATTCCACAGGGTAAAATGTCTTCATGAGTAAACATATTTGTATATGTGACTGAGCGATATGAATTATGGCTCTTACTTGGCATTTGCCGACTGCATTCTGGCGGTTCAATTGGGTATGATATATGTGCGAATATCAGGTGGCAGAGGAGCGCAGGGGGCCTAAAGGGCACAGTCGGTTCCCACGTGCACAGACTACGGTCCTCAGAGGCCCGGCCACAGCTGCCTGAACACAGCTGTGCAGCTAAGACGGCACACACACTTGACCTTGAACTACGAGTGTGTGTGTGTTTCTACTTATTGATGGACGAGACTGTACAATGGTGGTAGGCATTTCATAGATAAAGTAACACATAAATAACGTTAATCCTTTAATAAAGAAACTAGGAAGAACATTTTTATTTAAAAAATTAAAATAACAAGCAGACCCTGATTTTAGCTTGTTAAGACACTTTATAAAATTATTTTCTGTCGCAAAAAAACGTAATTTCTTCAGCATCCACTTCCCAATTACCATTAAAGGGATGAAATCATCATGAACATGAAGTCTTTTAGACAAAAATAACATGATTCAAACGTGCTTCCTTGCCTAATTTTGCCACTCCTGCCAAAATTGTCTCTGCATTGTCCTTTGCTCAGGGGACAAGGAGGTAATTATTGAAAAGGTCAGTCTGCAAGTGATCAAATCATGGCTACGGCATTCACTCTACGCTTTCACTGCCATGCCCCCTAATATCAACCACTGGTGCCTTTCTGGTGATTCCAGTCAATTAGAGGTGTGCTTGTGAATTTCGTTAGTGTTTGGAAAAAAGAGAAAGAGCTGTCAGTCAAAGGCCGCTCTGGCTTTAGATCTTGTGGGTGTTGGAATCTCAGAACCTGTATTTGTAGGAATAAAAATGAGGGGATTTAGACTGACTGCTTTCTCTGCAGACCTGTCAAATCTGACCTTCGCAGTAAAGGAAAGGGGAGGAAGAAAAAAAAAGATTTAAAGATTTAAAAAGCTGTGTCTGAGACTGACTTGTGCATTACAAAAGGTAGAAAAGATAGACCAAAAAAATACATATCTGAATGAATTGTGTTCACCCTGCTCTTTTCTTTCCTACTTCTCAGAGGTATAGTCGACCAATGTATCACCGTTAATATAAATCCACAGAATTATTCAACAGGGGATTGAGACAGATCTCTCTGTTTGATGTTAAACATAGATCATTTATAGAATACATCACTTCTCTGCCAATGTCAGGGGAGAGCTCTGATTGAATTTACACATCAAAACAATGCTTTGCATTTTTGGATGTTGTAAAACATCCACTGCCTATGGCTTCAATGAGCAGATATGGACAGCTCAACGTAATAGGCATTACCAAATTTGTCACAGGGCCAATTTGTCGCTATTAGTTACTTGTTTGTAATTCCAGTGTAGTGCGGGGATTACCCAACACATATCCACATGGTTATCCCTGTCATCACTGGTCTACTTACTGACCCAGATGTTCAATGACTAGTGGACAGCACTGGCAAACCACAACTCGAAAACCATAAGGCAATAAGGCAGACAATGTTTCGAACCAGGCTTTGTAGTGAATATAGAACATTCAAATTTAACATGTAAATATGATCTACAATGACAGCTGAAGAAACTTAGAAAATGTCATACCCAAAAACAGCCAATAGCAACAAAATTGTATTTTTGTTACAGTAGTACTAATGACCTTTGGTAGACTAACTGCAATATTTGCGTTTTTATACACTACCGTTCAAAAGTTTGAGGTCACTTAGAAAAGTCCTTGTTTTGAAAGAAAAGCACATGTTTTGTCCATTAAAATAACAAATTGATCAGAAATACAGCGTAGACATTGTTAATGTTGTAAATTACTATTGTAAAAGGAATATCTGCATAATATAAAGGAATATCTACATAGGCGTACAGAGGTCCATTATCAGCAACCATCACTCCTGTGTTCCAATGGCACGTTGTGTTAACTAATCCAAGTTTATAATTTTAAAAGGGTAATTGAGCATTAGAAAACCTTTTTGCAATTATGTTAGCATAGCTGAAAACTGCTGTGCTCATTAAAGAAGCAATAAAACTGGTCTTCTTTAGACTAGTTGAGTAACTGGAGCATCAGCATTTGTGGGTTTGATTACAGGCTCAAAATGACCAGAAACAAAGACCTTTCTTCTGAAACTCGTCAGTCTATTGTTGTTCTGAGAAATGAAGGCTATTCCATGCGAGATATTGGCAAGAAACGTAAGATCTCGTGCAACGCTGTGGTCTTCTCCCGTCACAGAACAGAGCAAACTGGATTTAACCACAATAGAAAGAGTGGGAGGCCCCGGTGCACAACTGAGCAAGGGGACAAGTACATTAGAGTGTTTAGTTTGAGAAACAGATGCCTCACAAGTCCTCAACTGGCAGCTTCATTAAAGAGTACCCGCAAAACACCAATCTCAACGTCAACAGTGAAGCGGCAACTCTGGGATGCTGGCCTTCTAGGCAGAGTTGCAAAGAAAAAGCCATATCTCATAAAAGTCATGCTGTGATTTATTAGTGTTTGTATGATATATATTAAACAAAAAAGGGGGAAAGTCTACCCTTTCATTGTTTGCAAACAAGCAGTTCAATCTAAAAGCCGTAGATGCAGATTGCAAATCTGTAGAAAGCACTCAATTATATGGGTCTAATGAGCTTAGTGATGGAAGATTAAGCATCAAAAACATCCCTTCTCAAGGAGATACAAGGCCTACTTCCTCTGGGGAAAAGAGAAGAGTGTGACGTGGTAAGGTGGGGTGGCAGAGGGGATTTGCATGGCATATGCTTACCCACTGGTCCAGGCTCCATAACCGTGTCCTCTGTTTGAAATAAAGAGAAACCCTCTTTCCAGAAGTTGTAGGGGGGGAAATTTCAGAGAGACAACACTTCCTTTCCCAGAACAATTTATAGCTCTGCTTGACAAGACTCCCTGCTATATTTACCCAACTTAAAATTGCAGATGATATACTTCCAGCTGCATTGTGCCATGGCACATGG